>NW_027094098.1:16048207-16700707 GCF_029207755.1 Chamaea fasciata | reverse complement strand
GTTTGTGCAGGATGTTTACACGGCCCAGGGGCGCTGGGTGTGGGAATGGCTGGGGCTGCAGCGCACACGGAAAGCTACAAATCCTCAGGGAATGTTAATTGAAAAGTTACATCAAATGCACAGCAGGTGGTTGGGACAGTAATGGTAAAAAATCAGCTCAACCAGAGGCAAGTGAACTGCACCGCTGCCGCTTTGGTAATTGGGGGTCCCCACAGGGTGGTAGAGGGGTTGCTGAATTGGGACATTGGGACATGGGGACCAAGCTGTCCTGGCAAAACTGCACACCCAGGTGACTCACACCTCTAACTTTTCATCAGCTTGTCTTTGAGGTTTGAGGTAAAAGGGCTGTGGAGGGGATGGAAGTGTGGCCACACATGCTATGGGATTTTGACATGACTCAGGGCTGCGGTAGGCCTCAGGGTGTGCTCCTCCTACAAGTAAAACTGCAAACTTCCTCTTTGCAGAAGCCATCTGAGTCCTTCCCTGTTGCTGCCTTCTTCCATCAGCTGGATGGCTGCCACTGCTCACTTCCCTCCTGGAGCTTTCCTTTCCCCATTCCCAAAAACTTTTAAAAGCAAGCTGCACATTTATATTTTGTGCACAGCAGAAAAAAAAAAAAAAAGAGCTTCCGTTATTTCCTTAAAGGAAGAAGTGTCTCACTTTTGAGCATGATTTAATTTTATGTACCTTTTACCTTTCCCTCCTCTTTTGTCCCTATGTTTCTTGACACAAAAACACTGGTTTTCACAAGGATTGTGTAGATTTATTGAGTTCAAGGACTGTGAGATTCTCTGAATCTGAAACTGCCTTGATGTGGAACAGAGGAAATAACTAAGAAACATGCCACAGCCTTTTTCCTCCCTTTCCATGCAGCTTTCCTAATAAAGCAGATGAGAGGCAGATATTGCTTACAGCCCTCATAGGTGTCACAGTGCTCCTAACCCTCTCCCTGCTCCCCCTCCCTGCCCAGGAGCTCTAAGCAAGGACACATCAGAGTCACATCAGAGGCCAGCAACACTTCTACCTGATACTGCATTCCCAGCTTGCTCCGTGCCTTCCTGTCTAAGGTGTCAGACTCCTGCTAGAAGTATTGGTAAACAAAGCCCAAGAAAACTCCCAACTTTGCCTGGAGCAGGGCAGCATGAGCATTATAGTCACGGAGTGAAAGCCTCAAGGAGGAGCACAGACGTAGCTGTAACCTACCCCATGGCACCGAGCTGTGAGCAGGGTGGGAGCAGCATTCAGCTGCTCGGTGTGCACACACCCCACACTTTTCCTTCTCTTTATCAGTGTCTAATTGAATTCCAGTCAACCTGAACAAAAAATCCATACTTGTTGCAGGCAGTAAAAAAGGATGTGTTGGAAAATGAGTATGAATGAGTTTTAGCCATGGGTTGAGAAAGAATACACGCAGAGTTGCTGAATTATCAGAAAATTCTCAGGTGCTATTTGATAGCAAAAGTTTTTAAATGGCAGATCATGGCAATGACATCAAGACGCCATTTTTCAACCCAGAATTAATCCAGAAGTGGTCTACTCAGTATTTGCTCTGTATGTGGCACTCCAGTTGATAGTACTGGGTTATATTATTATTGCTTTTCATGGAAGTATTTTTGACTATAAAAGTGCCCCTTGATAGCCTCCAACTAGGAATTCCCTGGAAATGTCTTCATATGGGAGTTTAAATATATTTGATATAAAACAGCTTAGCCCTTGTTTGGAAACAGAGACAGGAAAACACTTGTTTCCTAACACCAGCTAGCAGAAGACTGCACCTCTTGCAGCCAGCTCTACAGCACAGACCTGCCTCTGCATTATTGGGCTACTGACACAACACTTTTAATCACATTTTGATTAAAACGAACTGCTTAACTTGAAAACAGAATGGGAAAGAGTTTCATCATTGCCTTGATGTTTTTGGTATTTTACTCAGGTTGAATAACTTTGGGTTTGGTGGTCACTGTGCCTAGAGCTACACATAGCAGGGTTTTCCAAGCAGTTTATGAGATCAACCATTCTTTCAGAGCTGATACCTTCCATCCAGAAGCATAAGCCCATCACACCTCCTTGCTGTCCCTGGGAGCCTGATGTGCTTTGGGAGTGAGGGTGCGGAGAGGGTGGAGATGGTTGCCTGCTGGGTAATGGCCTCAGCTGGGCCATTCTGGATGTGGCCCAGAGACCTCACACACTTACGGCCACTGCCAGAAGCACCCACAGAGAGTGTTAAGTGTTATAGTGCAGCATAATCCACTCTTCAGCCTCAGTGAGGAAGATGGGATCATACTGCCTCCCATTCTCAGGTAATAACCATTTCATGGAGGCAGTTACAAGGCCTATTTATAGGGATGATTTTTGCTGCCATCTTTATCCTTAATAGGGAGGGACTGGTGGACAGGTGGCAATTTTATGCCACTCACCCACCTCCATATCATTTTATCTGAATGTGCACTATGTGGTTATGTTTCCATTTGGATGACTTTCATGTTCTTTAGATGGAAAATGTTTTATGAAAAATGATAAAGAAGAAGAGGTTCAGGTAGAAACTGAACTGAAACCAGGTTGGGATCCTCTAATGAATGACCCACCTAGGCCTTATTTGCCTATGCCTGGAAATTTGGGAGAGGTTTATGATGAGCTGTTTGTGTAACCAAGCTATGCAAACTAGTAAAAACAAGTCATGTGAGAGAGACAGGGAGCATTGACTGCTTTGACAACTGCTTTGCCATTGCTAAGGAAACTGCTCCCTTGGTAACCATGGTCAGTACATCTGTCTTATTTTATCTCCAATTCTCACGTAGACACCATCATGGAAAGAATATTAACACAACCAAAACACAAACATCTCAGAAAAGCACAAGGCTTCTATTAATTTCTTCACTAAAAAGTTTAAGGGAGATTCTGCTTTGATGTTGCTTATGGCTTTGCCTTGCCTGAGATGTGCTCCTTAAATACTAACTTATGCAAAGCAACAATTTATTATTTTGTTCTGCTTTGTACTTCTTTAAAATTTGATACTTATTTTCTTTTAGCTCTCCTAATTTACCTAATGCAATTGGGCTTTACAATAGGAAAGCTTGAAGGCTGAGAAAGCTTTTGCATCTGTCAAAATTAGAGTTTATGTTCTTTTGCTAAGGAAAAAACTCTTGCTGACTTGAGCAGAGTCCAAAAAACGGAAGTCCTAATCTGAAGAACAACAAACTCTTAAGATGTCTCTGAACCTTTTGAGTTGGAACCACATGATATCAGCAAGATCTTTCTTGACACTCCTTCTTAGATCCATTAACAAGGAAGGAAATCAGAAATGTGCACAGGAAAATCTGAGAGGAAATCCTCGATGCAGTTTTTGTCACTTTTGAGTGAAATCAGGACATTTGTCAGTACCTACTGGTAAATCAGATTTGAAATGTTGGTGGAAGTACAACCTTACAAAAAAGAGTAATGTTTATGTCCACAAAACCCCCAAATCTATTGAAGCAAAACAAATAATCCTGGTACACAGGATTCAAAGATTCCCCTAGGCTTTCTATCCATAGCATCAGGTACAAATGAACATCCTTTGGGCCACGTTTTGCCTCAGTTCTAAGCTACCCTCTACTGAGATGTTAGAAGCACTAAAACTAACTAGATGTTACAAGTACTCAGGTTTCTCAGTAACTTTATAAGAGCTGCATTTTCCTCCTTTCATAAAGGAGGGAAAAAAGTTGGATGAAAGAGGATATAAGAGCCTGTAAGTAAATTTGAGAGTATCTGTTCTCAAGGTGGGCACGGTGACTGCATGAAACAGGGATTGCATGTCATACCATCACATAAAAATGCACTCCTCCAAAAATGACAAGCCTGATACCTTAACCGCCAGGACTGTGGTTTGTGGATTTAGTGAGAGTACATGTAGAACAGCACTGAACTCCTCTTTGGTAAGAAAAACAGCCAACTGAGACCAAGCAGTTCTCCAGCCCTGTGTCCTCTCTCCAACAGCAGCCAGCAGGGAAATCACAGTGGTACATCTCCATGGCCTCTGCCAGTGTCCCAGTAAAAGAAAAAGGAAGGGATGTTTTCAACACACTACCTCAGGGAATACAGGAAGACTCAGGGACTTCAGCAACTGATTGGTAGAAGATTTTGGACTGATGGACTGATTTTAAGAACAGTGTAGAGGTAGAAAACCATGGCCTCGTGGGGGTGTGATCATGCTGGCACCCCACTGCGCATGTCACATCATTTGTGGTGGGAGTGAGCTCTGAGGGAAAAGTTACTCTCAGCTTCTTTCTTTTGGCTTATCCATTGATAACAATATGACCTAGCAGTTGCTTAGCTTTGGCTAACGCAGTTCAGCATCCATTCTTATAGCATGGATGTTACAGTATCATCAACAGCAAACCTTACTATCACATCTGCTGTGTATGTGTGAAGCATCCTGCCTTCATATCTGTTCTTTTAGCATAGGTAATGCAGTGAGAACCATTGTTCTGGTAGCTGAGTGCCCAGAAGCTTTGAGACACTGGCAACACAAACATCCTTTTACTACTCTGTCATGCAGCCTGACCTTTCATTTTTACTGGAAGTCTTTGCAGTTGCTTTGTTTACCCAACCCCACTTTCCGTAAACAACACAGCAATTGGCACTTGTCAGATGTTTGGTCTAACTCTATCCAGAAACCAGAACCAGTTGCACCACTGCCACTGGTGCAAGGGAGTTGCCATGAGTCACTTCTTCTAATTCTTTCCCTTTCACGTCTCCAGCTCCAGTGGCACACCCATGAGATCTGCGCTTCACTTCCCCTGTATGCAAAGTGAGAGCAACAGCACCTCATCCCTCCCAGGAGCAGAGTGGGACTACAGGGATTATCATGCCTCGGGATATTGTCAGGGAGCACTCCCCATGGAAGAAATTCCAACAGGAGCATCATGCCCCACTGCCATGGTGGGATGAGGGCCCCCCATGAGTCACAGCTCCTTTCTCCAGTATCTGAGTAAAAGGAGCAGGCAGACCTGCAGATGGAGGCCAGGCCATACGGCAGCAGCACAGGGAGGTCAAGCTGGCAGTCAGTGCGTGGTCAGGAGGAGTGGGGCCATCACTCAGCTGAAGAACCAGCATCCTCCAGCTCAGCTCACAGAAAGGAACAAATTTCCCTGGCTGAGCTTAAATGGGCTCCCAGGCCTGCTGGAGTGGGTAGAGGCACCAGGTGAGGCTGGTCAGGGTTGCTAAGACTTATCAGTACCTTCAGGGCCTAAAAAATATCACAACAGCAGGAGTCAGCTAAATAAAGATATTTACCCAGCTTCTGAAGCCTTGACACTTTCCTCAGCTGAAATGCTTAGGAAAGTCTGCTGGCAATTTTCTTTTTTACTCCAGAAAGGAGGGCTAAGGCATGACAATGAGGAAATAGGTTTTTCCATTTATTAAAAAGAGAAAATCCAACTACATTACTGTGGAAAATTGAAATGTAATTACCCCTGACAGATACGAAGATCAGTGTACACAAATATATTTACGCTTTTGCGGAAGATCACACTTTGGGAAGCCTGTTCTAGCCTGTCTCCAGGTTTGCATGCATGTGAAGTCCTTCGAGTTTGGAAGCAGGCAGTGGAAAACTAAGCAGCACAACACTTAGTTCAGCAGCACATGCTCTGAAGCGTACTAAGTACTGCCTGTGCACGCTGCTGAAGCTCCTCACCAGTCACTTGCTATGGGATAGCTCTGGGATTAGGCAGGCGAGGGCTGACATGTGAAATCTGTGCCACTTACTTAACTGCTCTGTCACAATGAATTGGGCTGCTCTGCCTGCGCTCGCCTGGAGAAATGAGTGGTGGGGCCTTGGCTGGCATATGCTGACAGAGTGGGGAGAGAGCCTGTCCCTCCCTGTGTCAGGGTGACAAAGCCTCCAGGGGAGGCACAGGGCTTTGCTCTGGTCTCTTCGTGTCAGCCAAGGACCTTCTCAAACTGGTTTCTGAAGGCTGATGCTCCCACTCAGTCCGGAGCCTGGGAGCCCTTGGGTAGTGCAGTGCCAAGGCTGCTTTGCAACCAGCTGGTCTGGTTCTGAGGGGGCTGAATGATGGCTGAGATGACAGGCTGGCTGGACAAGGGCTTGCCAGAAAGTAGGGCAGCAAAACTTTCTAATTAAGATAAAAATACCTTTGTAGTCTTTGTAGTGAGGGAGAGCCGCGGCACTCAATCTAAATGTCTCTGTCCAAAGAATGAGCAAGAAAGAGCTTTCTTAGATCCTTTACCTTTGCTTTAAAGAGTCAAGAGATCATCTGACAGCAGGTTTGTTAGACTCACCTTCCAATAACGAGGCTGTTGTAGGAGCTGCCTGCACTCTCACAGCTGAGCCTGCACAGCCCTGCAGCCAGAGCTCCCACTACCTCCACACACACATTGCCCTCTCTCCAGACAAGATGATCCTCAACTAAAAGAGGAAAACATCAATGAAAAGCAAAATGGGCAATAGCCCTGCAAAAAAGAGCTTGTTCCCAAATCCTTCCTGGATCCAGGCACGATTCATTCCAAGACATTGTTAGACACCTCAGGAGCCAGGCTGTGCCTCATGGTCAGGAACCCTCCTGAGCTGACTGGCAAAGAAAACGTCCCTGAGCATGATGGGGAGCAGGAATGGTTTGATGAACCTCTGAAGATGTAATAAAAAGAGCACAAAATCAGTTTGGAAAGGACATGAAGATCCTTCTCAGTTTGAAGGAGTTTGCCCCTGAGACCCATGGAGAGCACATCAGCTGGCTCCAGCTCATATGTTTTCTCCAGCACTCCAGAAAAAAAGAGGCAAAGTACAGTATGTACTTGTCTGCTGAGACATTTAGATTGGCTACTGACACTCTGCAAATGTTTATACAGAAAACAAAATGTGGATGATAGCCATTTTCATAAACTGTGCAGATTCAGTTCACCCTGAATTACAAGATCCTGGAGCCATATTCTTGCCCTTTTGGAGACATCTACTTCCCAACAGCACTGAGGCTGTGTGGCTCTTGCTGCTGTTTTCTTGTTTGATGGTTCTGGTGCACATGACTGCAGGGGAAGACATTGCCAGGGCCGGGTACCTGTTCCATGCCTGCAGGGTGAAGGTGAATATCCCTTGGCCCTTCCACCTCAGGCTGATTTTAATCAAGTCGAAGCCAAGAGGAGGAAAAGGAGAATTAAAACTTCAAGCCTTACCTGCCCAAAGCAGAGATCCCTCTTGTGCGCCATGTAAAACTGTCAAGAAACCTTGGTGGCTGGTTCCTTTTGAGTGCAGAGAGGTTTGAGAGCTTACTTTGGGCCAGGCAGCACATCCTCTCTCGGAAGCAGGAGCATGGATTTTTTTATGATGTTCTGGGGATGTTTCTGCCACTTGCTGCACCTCAGCATACAGATACACCTCTGCCTGTAAAGTATGAGAATTCCATACTGAGTTATATATACCATGACCATGACAGAGCCTTCAAAAACCTGGGGACTGCAGCTCTGGAAGCATTGCTCTCTGTAACCATTCCCCTGCCTCCAGCATGGGTGACTCTGCCAACCTTGGGGTGAAGGAACTGACAACACTGATGAGAGCAGAGACATAATTTCATGTTCAGCCTGGTCATTCTATTTACTGAAATAATCTATCCCTAGGGACTAATTTGGCTCATTGTGGGTGGGTGCTGTCTATCTCCCCACTTTGCTCTTGCTGAGTTTGTGAACAGCCAGTCTGCAAACCATCGCCTGACACATGCTGGCACCTGGGTCAAAATGTCCTGATGAACTGAGGGACAGAAGGAAATGCCCCAGGGTGTCTTTGCCCATCAACAACATCCTTCTCCAACAGTGCAAAAATCAGGCTGGGCCATGGCATGAGCTCATTTCCTCCTTCTTGCACCAGTTACACCACAGTCCAAACCATCTATCAAGGTATCAAGCAGTCCCAAACCTGCCTGTGCGGTAGGATTTTGTATCTGCTGTGTGCAGATGGGACAGTGTCCCCTCTCCTCACTGGGATATCTGCTGGCTAAACCCATTTTCCTTCTGCTTTCGTGTAATTTCCTTATCTCAATGCCTGTTTATGTGATGTGTGTGTATGTTTTACAAGCAAGAACCATCATTTGAAGCCAAACATGGCAGTGCCTTTGTCTCATGGTGTCCCAAGCTGCCACATATCCCACCCTCTCTGCAGAACTCTGGCCAAAAAGTTTGCTTCCCTTTTGGCTCTGTGGTGCTTTTGGATGTCAGAACCAGCGTCAGCCCTCTTCAGAGACCAGAGCAACTGCTGTGAATTTAGAATAAATATTTTTCATCTTAAATGCCATGGCAGGTCATCTAAACAGAAAAGAATAGTTGGTAACAGGCTTGAAACGACAGCAGGGTGGAGTGTTTACAGCTCCATCAACAGCTCGGTGTTAATGAACTGAGTCTGAAAATTACCTCTCTATTGATGGAGGCATGGATGGAGCACAGAGATGAGAAAGATAGTGATTGCCTCCAGCTGCAGGCAGAACTTGGAGAGTGTTTATTTATCACTTGGAATTGAATGATTTTTTTGGAGAGGGCAGTAAAATTCTGAAAAGCGCAGTCATGCAGCTGCCTGCAGCCTGGCACCGGTGCCAGCCCTGCAGCTCCGGCTCTGGGGCTGCAGGATTTCATCCTGTCCCAGGGAGCATCTGTCTGGGCATGAGAAGGAAAAGCCCCAGCTGCAGTCAGCCCTTTGCTCCGTGTGCGTGTGTGTGCACGGGTAACAAGGCGTGGTTTTTAACTGAAAGTGCCAGGCAGGAAAAATGTGGCTGCTTTACACTGACTGACTGTAAAAAGACCGCAAATGTGTCAAAGGAATAATGTCTCCTGCATTGCAACTGCTAATGGGAATGTTATCATGGAAGGTGTTGGTTTTGACCCTGATTTTTCCCTTTCCTTTGCTTTCTGTAGGCAGCGTTGGTGGTGCTACGGCTGAGCAAAATGGGCAAGGAAAGGTGTCAGCAGAGGATCCTCTGTTTGAACCTCCAATGCACCAGCAAGCCTGATGGGAAGTTTTCCCAGAATAGCCTCTTTTTGGCCACTTTAAATTTTGCAGAATTTCCCCAGTACAGTTTCTTCTGCTTGACACAGCCATAGTTTTTGAGAGACTTTCCACACAACATCTCTCTACAGGAGGAGCTTTAATATGTTGAATTGTGCTGTTAGCAAGGGCTGATGTGTTCAAGGTGCCACACGAGCAGTCCAACAACATCAGCACTCAGGACTGCCCTTTGAGTCCCTGCTTTTGATTTCTGAGGATAATTTTCTGTGGTTGAGGCATTTCCATAGGTCAAGAAATTCCACTCTTCCCCCGTTAGTAAAGTTAATTTGTAATTTCTTTCATAAATTTGGACTAGTAAATGGATTATTTTGTTGGTATTTGTGTTTGAGGAAGAGGGCCACATCAACCAGCAGTGGTTCTTCGTCCCTGAAGGAAAAGCATTTATTTTAAATAGCACTTTCTACTTATAAAGAATCACAGAATAGTTTAGGTTGGAAAAGACCTTTTAGATCATCCAGTCCAGCCATTCACCCAGCACTGCCAAGTCTGGTTAAACCTCCTACAATTAGCCTTGGCCAATTGATCCAGCTTGTCCAGATCCCTCTGCAGACCCTTCCTGCCCTCCAGCAGATCAATAGCCCCCACCCAACATGGTGTCATCTGCAAACTGACTGAGGGTGCCTTCAATCCCCTCATCCACATCATCAATAAAGATATTAAACAGACCTGACTCCTTCTGACCCTTCGTTTAAAGGGGTGTCACATTTGCTCACTTCCAGGCAGCTGGGACCTCCCCAGTTAGGCAGCACTGCTGGCAAATGAAGGAAAATTCAAAGTATATGTTTAAATACAAACAACAGAAATACTTCTAAATGCTTGAAACACGCTTTTAAACAATTTAGCAACGCAGAGTAAGTATACCCTGTTGAAGGCAGGCTACAGAAATGTTAACATCCTCTCAAGGTAAATCAAGTAATGGACTGTTGGCCTATTTTTCAAACCGCTTCTCCTCAGTATCTTGACATTTGATAGGATTATCTATTACTGTTGGATTTTGGTTGACTCTCTGGTATGCCTGAGAAGATTGTCATCTTGTGATTTAAAGATAATAGAGCCAAGCATGTGAAACTGCACACAGAGAATAAACCTTTGACTCAGAACTGAATATTTTGTTTAAAAAAAAAAAAGAAAAAAAAAAGAGGACAACTTTGTCTTGAGCTCCGTTTGATACACTGGCAGTTAATGAAATTATCCAGCAATAACTTTCCATTCTAAATATTGCTGTGCTATTTTTAAAAGGCTCCTATGGCAGTCCACGTAGGGCAGCCCAAGCTAACAATACCAGATATCTGAAGAGGGTGAGTGTGATTAAAGACTTGTGACAATAGCTAATGTAAGCTTTAACTAAAAATGTCAACTCCATTTGTTTTCAGCTTTAAAGAGTTTCTGGATCAGAATGTGCAGGTAGGAGTTCTAACAATTTCAAGATTACACTTGACCTAGTAGAAAAAATGATCATGTAAAAAGTGACATGAACTGGGACTCTGTGTGTGCACATGTGGATCCGTGTGCCTGTGTATAAATATGTCAGCACTGCCAAAGAGCCTCACAGTTTTTCAAAATATGCAACATCTATTTTTATTATATAGCTTCACAATTGGCAATTTTAAAAAAAATTGTAATGAGCTAGAGTGGGCTTTTTATTACGCATGGCTTTATTTCTTTGAATTTCAAAATTACTTAGCATGCATTTTCAACTTTGGAACAATTTGCAGGCTGTTTTCATTTCTATTTAAAAGGGCTAAACACTGAGAATGTGCCTCTGCTTTGCATTCTAATTGCATGTAACTGATTTGCACAGCAGAACAAAAACCTAATTTTCAGATTAAGAATCATGCGCTAAGAAATAATTATTGTTTTACGAGAAAAAAAAGGTTTTCCACATTTTTCCCCCTTGCCCAATTTATGAGAACTGTTTGCCAGTTTGCAGGTTGCCAGCCTTCCCAGAACACCAACTATTACTCTTTAGGGACTGGAAAAATGTAGACAGAGACACGAGGCATGCAACTGTTTTGACTGCATTCTTTTGCTTGCAACGTAACTCTTGCTTTTTATTATTTTATCTTCAACAATCAAGGGGTGACTAAATGGTTGCAGGTGGTGATGAAAATAAAAGCCATCCATCATTATTTATTAGGCATGAAAAAGATACACAATAATGTAATTTAATCCCGGAGCAGACAATTATTTCCACATATTGATAATACAATGTGAAAACTGTCATGAATCCTAATGTGATGTTCGCCTTTATTGGTGAACCACTAGTAGCAATGCAAATAATGAAATTCCATCAAAAAGAAAAAAAAAGTAATTATTTGCATATACCAATAGTATCATAGAGAAAAACACATCATTACTAACTTCAGAAAATATAATCGTGGTTCATGTGTTACTTTGGTTTTGGAGTTTGCAAATGCAGGTGCAAAGTGTTCCTCTAAGTAAATATTTTATTGATTCTTGTATCATCAAAATCATTTCACAGGTTTTGATAAGGGAACTTTAAAGCCATGAACATGCAGCTGTATAATCAGCACCTCTTTACAGAGACCTGCAGATCTCCCTGCTAATCTATTCACATATTTGTGCACGACACTTCCTCCATTAAAAATAATTTAAGAAATATCTTTGCTGCATCTGCGCCTGATTCAAAGCCCATTGAAGTAATCAGAAAGACTTGCATTGATTTTGGTGGGCATCAGACAGAAACCCTTTGTGGCTGCTGTTTTCTATAAATAAAGTTGGGCTCCAGTTTGGGCAGAGCAGCTCTCACAAATATATTCAGACTGATGACATTCACCCCTGGGCAGATGTGAGCATGTGCCACTTAATGCCCACTTATGTCTCATTTGGAGCAGGGGTAAAAGGCCCTTGTGGCTGGACAAAAATATACATACTTTTATAAATAGGCAACTATACATGCAAAGTATATCTGCAACTGCACAGCTAATTTACATTTGAATTACCATGTCTGGGCATGCAAATCAGGTAATTACTTGCTCACATATAACCGGCCATTTGCATGCACAAATACCTATTATATGCATTCAAGTCACAGTAATGTGTCTGCTGCATTTAGCTGTATCTCAAGAAAAACTGCAGCAAGGAAGAGGTTTCCATTATCTCTTATGGACCTGGCGTCTTCTGGAGTAATGTAAGTGATATTTGAAATCATCAGGGGATCTGTAAACTTCCTACATGTGCTGTCCCTTAAACTGAAATCTCTTAGGCTCAGGTCTGTAAGAGGCTGGACCACTTGTGGCAGCAAAACCATTAAAAATTAGTTACAAACAGGGGGAGTCTCTGGCTATAGAAAGAGACCTTGAAATGGTAAAATCCCACCCTGAAAATATTCCTGAAATCACAACAGCTTTTCTGTTTACCCAGAGAAGCTGTGGTTGCCTCATCCCTGGAAGTCTCCAGGGCCGGGTTGGATAGGGCACTGAAAAATCTGATCTACTGACTGGCATCCCTACCTATGGCAGGGTGGGAATAAGATGGTCTTTCAGGTCCTTTCCAACCCAAACTGTTCTAGGATTCTACGATTTCCATAGAGCACCTCTGGGGAAGTTGCTGAGCACATCTTGGGCAAGTCACACAGACAGGGACCAGACACAGAGCTGGGGAGAAAGGGATGGTGTCCCTGCTCAGTCTCTCCTGATTTACTTCAGCACCCAATTCTCATCAATCTCACCTCCTAGCACTGCACATTTAGGAAGAAGATGCCGAGTGCATTTTCCTAAGGGTGGGAGCAGGCAAGGGGCATCATCTGGTCTGAGCATCACCTGAAATGTAGCAGCAGCAGCTGCTGTTGCCTTGGAAAGGACATGGATTGGAGGGAGTGGCACCACCCAGGCTGGAGGGACACCCACATCCAAGGGGAGAGGGTCCAAGCATGCCTCCACCATCCCAGGCAGGTGCTGTGGTAGGGAAGGAGCACAGGAGACAAGTAGTTGCACTTTCACTTTTGCCTTGTGTTTAGGCTGTTGGGAGAAGGACAAGTGGGATTGGGAAAAAAAAAAAAACAACAACACAATATGAGTTGTTTTTCTTTATTAATCAGTGCTGCGCTTTTTTTTTTTTTTTTTTCAGCTGCCTGGCTTCATTACATTTGTTTGTCTTTCTCTCTCCAACTGAGCAGTGGGATCTGATTTTCCTGAATTTGGCTGAAGAGACAAATTAAAGTCTTCTTTGTTTATAATCAAAGCAGGAGTGATTATTTGAACATTTTGAAGGAATCACATAGTATTTTAAGAGTCTGTAAAAAGACAAGAAAGGTGGTGGGAAGTCATCAGATGCTATTTTCTTTAAAACTGCATGGATGGTTTTAACAAAGTCAACTCATGACGTCTGTAGAGTTTCACCAAATGGCCTGGGAACTGATGGCAAATTTGTGAAAACATGCTGGAAATGTTTTGTTGATATTCCTGCTGACATTAGGGGCAGATCCTGCATGTCACCACAAATATTTGGCAGTGGAGAAAACCAGAGATTTTGTTCAGCTCTGTTTGGAATCAGATAGCAAATTGATCTTGGAGACTCTCCCTGGAACTCTTCATATTTTTGGAAAACAAAAGATTTTCAGAGGAAGCCCTGTTTTTATTATGCATGAGATTGTTATGGGAGGAGAAAAGGGAGTCTGTGTCTTACACAAAAGAAGAGGGGAATTGGAGCTTTTGCTGGAATTGAACAGATTATTCCTGGCCTTAGCTTTGTGTACTTTTCCCCAGGAACATGGATTTTTATGTGAGAAAAGATTATTTCTGAATTATTTATTATTTATTTATTTATTATTCTGTCTCCTGTGCCTCATACAATGGGAGATCAGTTACCTGTGGGGTCAGAAATTGTTCCTGGTGGGAGCTGAGGGCAGGGAGTACACCCAGAGCACATTGCAGTGCTGGGAAACACTGCTGTGGTGGGATAGAACTCATGGACAGCTAAGATGGGACACATGGACCTTTCTGGCAGTGCTCAGCCACTCTCGTCTCCCTTGCTCTGCTCTTGCTCCAAGCGGATGATGAGGCACAGAGTGTCCTGACTGCTCCTTTTGATCCACTATCTACACGACCTGGATGAAATCCCCGAACGAAAGAGTTTTTCCCTTAACTCTTGCCAACATTTCACCTCCTCTTCCAGTAAGTGACTGCATCCTCTGCAGCAGCAAGGGCAGTGCCCCCACTCACCACAGCAGTATCATCTCCCCACCTTCAAGGCTTCTCCCCTGTTTTTTGGGAGGAGCCCAGGAGAGCACTGGGAGGAAATACCTCAGCAGTATTTCCACTGCCTGACTTACAGAAGCACACTGGGAGCCTGGGGCTCAGCAACGTGACCTGCCCTCCCCACAGACACCACACGTTTCTGTGTGAAAGAGCTCAACCAAGAAGCAGCAAAATTTTCCAGAGGTGACAAGGAAGGACCTTTAGGGGACCATGCTGTGTACCCTTGTATGACTTGTTGGGTTCCAGATGAAGCAAAGAAAAACTCTCCATGGGAAGCTGGTGACTTCATAGATTGCTCAAACGCTGAGCATATTTAACACAGGGCTGGATGTGATAAACTAGATTCGTACAGCGACCCAAGGAAAAAAACAACAGGGGAATGTGGCAAGCAGTCAGTTTTGTGGTCTGAACCTCACAGGAAGGACATGTTTTCAGATCAGACCCCGGCGGTAACAGCGTGGCTAAATTAGAAGGAGAAGCAAAGAGGCTTCTTCTACTTGCAAGGCAATAGAAGTTGCAATGCTGCTGCAATGCAACTTTGAGTTGTTTCAAGACTGCCACTTTAGTGCTCAGACAAAAGCCCAGCCTCAAGAAAAGGCTGATCTGCTGAATTCAAACCAGCTCCATGTCCCCAGATATGGTCCCACCACACATCTGGCCACTAGTCCTGCCTAGAGCAGGATTGTGTATTCGTGGTGCCCAGATTCTGGTGTCTTGCTCTGATTTCTTCTGATTTATGGCAAGGGGTCATGAGGCAGCTGTGACAGAATTCACCCTGCCATGGAAAAAGAGCAGTCATGCTCAGGGGAAAGCTTGGCTTCAGCATCATCACCCTGTCTTTGCGTGGTGCTCAAATGATTGAGGACTGATGGGAAACAATCCAGTAGAGACCAGAAATAGAGCTGAGAGATGAGGGGCAGGATAGAACTGGGACTGGTCAGGGAGAAAAAGGAGATATCAAACATGTAAAATGCTATTTCTGAGGGGCAGGGAGTAAACTATTGTCCCTGCCCATGGGGGATGTGAGAAAGAGTTGCAGACTCACACTTGAGTAAGAGAGCCTAAAAGCTTTCTAAGTTTAAAAATAGCTCACAGTAGAAAAGGCAACAGACCCTTTATGGGCACTGGAATAATCTATTAGCATAACTAAACTTGTTTACTTCCAGAAAAATATCGGAAAGTAGGTTTTTTTTAAAGTCCATTTCATAACTTACAACAAGTCTCCCTCAAGTAAACATTCTTTCCAATCCTCATATATCTACTGCGACTTCTACCTCTCCTCCCAGGCAGTGATGAATATAACAAAGTAGTGGGTGGAAAGAAACACAGATAAATATTTTGTAAGTAATGTGCTATATATGTTGGGCACAGATAGAAATAGCATTGTGCTCATTCTGTTTTCATTCTCAGAAATCAAGAATAAATCCACTCACCAAACTCTTTCTACATGTAAAAATGGAGAAAGTGAGTGGTGAATGAATGTGTCGCAAAGAGTTGAATGTGAATTTTTTGGTAAGCCAGAATCTTTGTTTTATTATCTAGCCATGCTTCTGTGCAAGAAGGCTAAGTCCAGTCATTATATGCATTTTTCTCAAAAGCCATCATTGTTATGGGATATACTGGAGACAGTGTGGGTGGAGCACAACAGTATTAAAAAATAAAGCACTGTCTCCTTTTTTGTTTTCCTATATAAGAACAAATCATTTATTCCCTGCTGGATTTCATGAGTGTGTTATTTACCACTGTTTACTGTAACTAGCTTCCTACTATTACAAAAGTTGGCAGGGCAAGCATGGGTCTGTAGCTTGCCCAGTTGCATTCCAATTCCTTTCTGCCAAAAATTAAAAAATGGGTTTTCCATGCACCTATCACATGTAGGAATTTATTCAGCCACATTCTTAGTCCTACAGATGCCAGCCTCACTGTCAGAGTTGTCAGGAACATGCCTGAGCCCCTCTCCCCACCAAGGCACCCTCTCTGATGGGCATCCCAGAGCACTCAGGGTAGAGGAACCATCCCAGGGCTGCAGTGGCATGAGACCCAGCCTGGTTTCAACCTGGTTGGTTTGACTGCCACACACCATAGCACTTAACTCAGCCTGAGCAAATTTATCCCAAGGAGAAGGTATATATGAGCAGCACTTCATCACTTTTACACCAAGACCCTTTACGGGGTGTTGCTGCCAGGTAGGTTTGCCCAGCCTTCCCTCAGGAAGGGTCACCAAGGCCATCCCAGGAGGAGGGTGCCTGAACATGGGGAAAGCACCACACAGCCTGTGCCTTCCCTTCCCAGGTGTGCAGGGACAGGGGCTATGCCTGGTCACAGCATTCCATGGAGGAAAATGTAAAAGGGGTAGAGGATTTGGGGAAATGGCCCCAGAGGGACATTATCCCAGGGGCAGCCCCACACTGGGCACAGGTGTTCCTTCAAGCTCCACTGGAGGGACATGACCAGGCTGCAGAAAGGGTCTCAGTGGTCTGGGTGACCTCTCTGTGGAGGGTTTAGCTGAGTTGCGTGTGTTTGCACTGCAGAATCTGCTCTGGGTTTCTGTTTTACATCTCCAAGAGGCCTGTGCCCTTTGTAAATAGAGGGGCTGAGGCACAGGAAGAGCTGGTGTGCTTGTGAGAGCATCAGCCCAATAAATGGATATATATTTAACTTCCTGCTTGGTGTTATTTTCTCTCTGCTTGGGCAAACAATATCCTGACTGCTTCCTAGTCCTAATCAAACTGCAGGGTACTAATAAAACAAATCCAAACTAATAAAGCACATTTTGTCAGTATAAATCCTCTTAAAGTTATCAGGTTTTCACATCCCTAGATAGTAGTACTGTCTGACATAAAGTTGAGAGATAAAAGTAGGATAAAAGAGCCATTACCATACAACAGCATTAAGTCAAGAATATAATTGCAAAGGCTGAACTTGATTATTATTTAAAACATGTGTTGGGTGGAGGCACCAGCCGGCAGGAAGCATCTGATGCTGATGAACCCACACAACCTCAGCATGACTGACTTTTGAGTATGAATGTAAAAGATTTATTAATTTCATTTTTTAAGATGTTCTATTTGTTTTGAAAACATTTGGGGTTGCAAAACACATGAATTCTGTAACTATTTCCATAAAGCCTGGAACAGTGGAACAACATTAGAGTGGATGGGGGTGGGGAACGTGGGTATATGTTTTTTTTTCTAGAAGAATTTCCATTAAAATTAAATCTAGTTTAATTATAGCTCCTCAGCAGTGAGTATGTGATTTCTGATTATGTCCCTGGTGGATGCTCAGGTTGGTACTGCTGTGGTTGGATTGAGATCTGCTCCATTTCATTACTTTTTCCTTGAAGAGAAACCTCCCTGGTATTCGTGGAAACCATGTGTCAGTTTGTGCAGCGTGTCATTATGTATTATCATATCATACAATTTAAAAAACATTGCATTGTTGCTTCTGGTTGGATCCTCTTTATGTGGAATACAGACGGCATTATTCTAGGTAATTCTCTTCCTAATTCCAGCCCTCAAGCCAATCAAACAAAGAGAAAATTGTAGATGAATGTGAACTAATTTCTTGGTATATATCCAAAACCCACAAATAATTAGGGATGGGAGAAGCTCAAAAAGCTCTCTAGATTTGGTTTGGACACACACTCAAGCTTGATTCTTGTGCAAAGCTGTAGGGGAACCTCCATAATTAAGGCTGTGCTCCATTACGCTGGTGTAAACAAAGTCAGTGGTTACACCAGGGAAAGAGAGAGTTCAGAAATTGACCCTCTGGCTGAAGATCTCAGGAGAAAAGATTTTTTTTGTGTGTGAGATTTCTATTACTTCCTGTTTCTGGTCAGGTTCAGGTCAAGAGCAGCTTTCTCACAGTGCTGGGGCACTGGTGTTCCCATCCCTGACAGGCCAGGAGGCACTGGGGAGCACGGAAATAAAGCTGAGACAACTTTTCACAGTACAGGAAAGCACTGCCTTGGGCTGGGTCAAAGCAACGGCCAGAGGTCACTTTTTATTTTGTCTGAACTTGTTCCTCTGCCCAAAATGGCAGCATGGAAATACCAATGTGAGATATGGGACTCAGTGATGAGGCTGTGCCACCTCTCCTGTACGGCATGACTTGGAGGTCAGAAAACACGTCTTGCGTAAATGACAATAACAAAGTTTTTGTCATATTTTTAGGCAAAGTTTGTCCCCAGTTCTGCTTTTGACAGTAAATACAGGGTTTTTTGTGACCCATGGCTGCTACTTACCCACACCTCCACCAAATGCTATCACAGCATGACCAAACTCAACAGAGAAAACATAAGCATGAAAGTGCCTGCAATTCTCTGCACCCCAGGCTCAACACTCAGCCAAAGACAACCTCAGGGAAAGGCTCTCTCTGTTCTGCAACTAAATTGGAGGGAAAGGTGCCAGGTTGGGGAAGAAAAATACACACAACATCAAATTTAAGTTGCCAGCTGCACCCTGTTGTGATGTAGCACTTATCCACAGCTCTGTGCAAGTGATTCCAATGTGAAAGCACCAGTGTAGCTTTACTAACAACCTGCTCTCCCCTTGCTTTGGAGATAAGTCTCATCCAGCAGCTGGCCAAGGCTGCAGCCACTATTCAGGGACACGGAGCATCACTGCAAAGGCAGGGGACACAAACAACAGATGTGCAAAAGAGCTTTAGCAGGAGGCCTAGCCCTTTCTAAAAGTCTGCCTTAGATAGCAGAATTCCCTGTCTTCCCGCCTTCCTCCAGAAACATTGCCACCACTGCTGCAGCACAGTGCAATAAAGAGCAAAACCAGCTGAAACTTTGCGAATTAACAGGCAAACTTTACTGCTTGCAAGGTGAGAATACAGGATGAGTGAGGTTTTTATATGCCATCAGCTGCTCTGCTCAGACGCACAGTCGGGATAACTTGGCAAAGACATGTTTTCTGTTGAGCACTGCAGGAGCCCGGAGAAAGAGTGTTAGGAAGGGGTACTTTCATCTAAGGAAATATCCTAAACCACTGATGAGCAGCCTGTGTGAATCTCTCTCATGTCTGAGTAAGAGGCAGCATCAGACCCTGACATTGATGTGGTAGTTGTCCTAGAAAAGAGAAACAAAAACCCCCCAAACAAAACAGCATTTTAAAACAAAGACGGCTGGATTGACAGCGACCTACACAGGCGGCTGTGGTCAGCAGTGACACTGATTGAGACAGACTTCTCTAAACTGGTGACAGACTCTGAATGCCAGATCCCACGATCAGTCCTAAATGACACAACATAACAGCTTTATGCGGCTGTTGTGATTAGGGAACTTTCTGTTACGGTAGGAATGTATGAATATTTTAGCTGCATTATTGGCCTCCAAACATTTTGCCTTCTTGATCCCTCAGACAAGGATTTGGTGAAAGGATATCAAATTTTAAGTGAGAAACGTCTTCATGAAACTTTCCAGGGAAAATCTTAAACAAGGAGCAGTCATGCAGACATCCAAGAGCTGGGGAAATGCAGCATCCCTGTACAATGGCTGCCTTAGAAAGGTTTCACAGTCCCCTGTTTACTGTGTTCATTCAGTTTTCATTGTTCCATGTTTATTAGAAAAAAAAAAAAGTTGTATTTTTTTACCAATTCTCAATGGAAGAGCAAAATCAAGACCTCTGTGCTATTGAGTTCTCTGCCACACAAGTGGTAATGAGGATATTTCCAGTGCTTTCTGCTGGCTGGCATATCTGAGCACCAAGCATCATAGGAGCTGCAGAACACTGTGACAATAGAAGTCCAAGACTTTGGGACCACTTCTAATGTTTCAGTTCTAGCAGATATTACTCATGCAACATCCTCTCTTCAATTTTTCTATGAACTCAGAAATTTTTAGTGAAGTCCAGGCTGTAATGTTTCTCTGCTTACTCAGATAGAGGCCAAAGATTCATTCTGGATTCATTACGAATTCATATGTAGACTTTCAGCTGATCCAAAATGAGGTATTTGACAGAGTACATATAATTATGCACCTTTCTATTTGCAGGGT
Source organism: Chamaea fasciata (assembly GCF_029207755.1). Classification (NCBI taxonomy): domain Eukaryota; kingdom Metazoa; phylum Chordata; class Aves; order Passeriformes; family Sylviidae; genus Chamaea; species Chamaea fasciata. Next base: position 16,680,444 of record NW_027094098.1, on the reverse strand, counting down.
CTCTGGATCAACAAAGAAACCTCCATTACAAGCCCTACATGGATCATACAATTTACTGGGGCAGTTTCAGATTATATACAGACAAGAACAAACCTATGTCTGCATTGATTTCTAACAGGAAAAAATCTCATCAGATGCTTCTGTGAGCAGTCTGGCATGTGTCTGAAGATGTGCTGAGGCTCACTGACCTCATGGCAGCACACCTCCAGCCATGCTCTCTGCCTGAGTGCAGTTTGGATCCATACAGGATTACCCAGGATCAGTGTATCCATCCAAAGAGAAACCAGTCACTCCATTGCTACTGCTTCCTTCATCCTTTCCCTTTTCCAGAGACCAATTAATCCAAGTTGAGTTAATCGTAAAACAGTTTCCCTTTTGTACACTACTCCATGCCAAGATGCACGTACAGAAAACTTCACTCAAAATTGGGTATTTCCTCATTGCTTCAGAGACCAAGGACTATAACTCCAGCAGATGGTCCTGGCATGCAGAGTAATTTCAGTAATAGATACAACTTTCTTATGCCTTTGTCTCAGTGTTCAACCAGAGGCTGATGATACCACTGAGGAAACCTTGGCAGATTTCCTCAGTTAAAAAACATAGCACACTTCTCACCAATACCATCCTCTCTAACATCTCCTGCAGACTCAGTTCACAACATTTGACCCAGCTGCAGCTCCAAAGGCCATCTGGAATCCTGGACAGTCCTATGCCTCTCAAAACCCCAGTGCCTCTTGGAAGGGTGACCTGAATTTCTCTGGAAGCAATGGATTGTTATTATAAACTCTCCTGCCTGCTTCATTTACTGGAAGAAGGCCACCCATTTGCCTCCTTATCTAAAGGAGCTCTCAACTTTGACTTTAGCCACTCATTTACCCCTTCCACATCTGTTTTTTTTGTCTCAGAAACCCCATTGCAACCGCTTGGGTCTGCTACAGGATCTGCTTCAGTTTACACCAGCAGAGCTCAGCTCTCTCTCTCAGTATGGTGCAGACTTGATGCTCCATAATGGGCAAAAGGATGAGCATCATGCAAATGCATGAGTGATACTGTCAGCACTTCTAGGAAGTTGCACACACAGATCTACTTAGTTAATAATGAGACGTGAACACATTCTGTGCACCTCACTGAGCACACATTTAAGCATATGGCTGCTGAGATAGAATATATCCTGCCAGCCTTTTTTTCTTAATTAAAGTTATGCAAGTTATGAAATACTTTCCTTTATAATAAGCTCTTATTCCTGTGGAGAAATTTCTATTTGTTTTTATCTCATTTGAGCTTCAAGGTTAATCTTGGTTTAAGAACCTCGCTCGCTGTGACAGCCACCTCATGGTGCTGCAGCCTGATCCATGTGTGGGTGGGTGTGCATCCTTTTGTTCCACGCTGGGGCTGGATGCTGGCTGAGTGTCCTCCCTGTACTGCTTTGTCCTACAGACATTAGAAATAGGTGTAGATGGCTGACTGGGAAAATGGTTCATGAAGGATATTTCCCAGATCCAGTTGAGGGCCATTTTAAAAACCCCCAAGGGGCAGATGCAAAATCTGTGTTTTGTTTTGCAAGACAAGGAAAATGTGAGATATTTCACTTTCTGATCTACTCTGAAGGGGAATTTAATTTTGGAATCCTTGATATCTATTTACTTATTTTATTATATGAGTGCAGCAAGCGATAATTTATTCAAGCATGAAAAGAGATGTTAATAAAGGAGAAAGAATAAAGAATAAAGAGCAAGACATTTAGATCAAATTAATATACATGAAATAAAACAGGAAAAATCCCTGCTTTATCCACAAATAAACTTTTTATGTCCTATATACTTTATGATGAAACTCATATCGTACCATACATGCGTATTGGACAAATACATTAGCAATCCTGAAATAATTGTTCACAGTTATAGGCACCAAAATGAATATCTGAATTATTTACATAAGTCCATCTTCCCTCAGACCTTTGGGTCTACATTAATTTAGGATAATGGCTCAGCTCTTTGCTCTAGTTCATCAGTATTGTGGTTTTGTAACCAGCAAAAGTTGTTATCTTTCCTCTTTTATTTTTTTAAGGAAATTTAATGAATAATGTTTTCCAGAAAGATAAAATACCACCTTTAAATGCTGTCACTGCTGGCCACCACTGTCTTTTCTCTGTTCTTTGAAACACTAAGGTATTTCTTACTCCATATCTGCTCTCAAATTCTTCCTTCCTTCCTTCCCATGTATATTTCTCCCAACTCCCATCTCAGCCTCTCTGTTGTCTCTTCCTTTTCTGACTGTAATCCTTTTACTGTATCTTATGACAATCTCTCACCTACACATTTTTTGCTTTAGCTCTCTCCTCATTTATTCCATTAGATCTTAAATGTTTAGCCACAGGGTCCTTCTTATATGTTTTAATGCTGTGCTAAAATCATGTTCATGTCATGTGGATGGAAAAAGAGGTCCCGATGTGTTGTGTGATGTTGCGAGGGCTCTGTCTTGGAAATATCTTCTCCCATGTAATAGACTCAATTACAAGCCCCCTGAAATTCTCATAAAATTCCTCTAAACATCCATGTGTGCGCAGGTGCACCCAACATAACATTTTCTGTCCCTTCCTGTGACAGAGAAGGGTACAAGGGACTTGAATACCTTGAAATATTGAGTGCAAACCATTTTAAAACTGGGATGTTATCTATTAAGAATTTTTCTTAAAGAAAACAAGATTTGGGGGCCAAAATGTGAGCTCTTTGTTGCACATAGTAAAGGCTATTTCTGCCTTTATAGAGAGGTTGTGACTCAGTGCATCCATTGTGTAACCCCATTTAACCATCAAAAATGTTGCCAAGAACGAAAAGATAAAATACAGATCTACTGTTCGTTTTTTCTCCCCCAGTTGATCTTTTGTGTTTGATCATAAATGCACATTGTGAAAAGATGTCTTGTACCTCCAAGCTAAACACTGTTTGCTACTCATTAGTGATTTATAAATGATATTTTCTCCCTGGTGACATATCTTTTGATATGATTCTCTAATAATAACATCCACCAATATTAAAATAAGAACATCCCCATGTATTGTGATCACCTTCAACCACATTTCCTCACTAAAATTAAATTTTAGCACACCAACTGATATTGTATGCATATATTTGTCTACCATCATTATAAATCTCCTAAGGGTCTCTATAAAATGATAGTTTTGCCTCTTTGCAGTAATTCTACCTAATGCTCCAAAGCAAGAAACTAATTACATGCTGACTTTTCACTAACTTTGATCTTTGCAAACGATACTCTGAAGTTTCTATAGGTAATCATATAATTACAATACACTAAGTAGGATGAAATTAAGCATCAACTTTTTTTCCCCTCTAAGCAGCATTTACTCTTTTTGCAAATAAACATTCAATTTAAAAATATTAAATAATTCAGTAGCTCTCTATTTGTGGTATCCCAATACATAAGTTTTGTACGTAGGACTTCAAAATAAAATCTAAGTATATACTGTAATATTTGTAACAAATATCTTATTCTAACAGGAGTTTCAGTGGAAGGGGCTATGATACAAATTCTTGAAAAATATGTTTAAGAAAGGCCAAGGATAAACGATAGTGGTGTTAGGAAATTACTGATATTTCTCCAAGGAATCTTTGAGTCTCTCAAAAAAATGACCTCATTTGTATTTTCCCAATGAATTGGTATGATATTTCCTGTAAGAAAAATTGAAAACAATTGTTGCTTTCAGCTGAACTCTACTGCTATAGAAAAAAAAAAAAACCCTTGGATTTCCTCTTTGAAAAATATAAGTTTAGCTTACCCCTATTTTCAAGCGTAATCATAGGAAAGTTTGATTTTTTTAAAGAAAACAAATATCACAGCCTTCTTAGACACCAGAGAAATAACTGTGCACTTCGATGTTTTCTTCGCTTCATACTTTCAACCTGCTATTTTAGCCCAGCAGTAAAACCATAATAAAATCCTCCCATCCAAAGTGCTGTGGCCTGCTCCCCGCTCTTCTTGCACACAAATGAAGACACAAATACAAATTCCAACAAGAGGAAAGATAACATGGCTGTGCCTCTCTTTGGGGTATCTCATCACATGGGGGTGTCCCACTGACCGCCACGAGGTCTAGCTCCCACCCCGAGGGAGGCAGTGAAGAGCTAAATTAACTCACTTCCATGTGTGCATGATTTTACACCCTACTCCAAAGAAGAGACTACTCAGCAGGAGGAACGGTGGCAAAACACAGCTGTGTGGGAAAAGAGCTCCTGGAAGGGAACTTCATTTTAAAGGAGAGCTCCAAAATGGCGCCTGGGCAGGGTCCAGGCTGGGAGGAGAGGAGGGAATGTCTGTGGGAAACATGACATCACAGCTCCTGGTGCAAGCAGTGGATGTAGGGTTGAAGGGATGTGGGGTGATGGGATGTGGGGTTGAAGGGATGTGGGGTGACGGGATGTGGGGTTGAAGGGATGTTTCACATGGTGACCCACCACAGCAGATGCTCCAACACCACCGCACCTGCCAGAGCACCACGGTAAGAGAAGAAACATTTTACCTTTTCCCTGATGTTTGCAGCACTTACCGGGTCCCCCAGGCCTGGAAGAGCTCCTTCCCCAGTGCACAGCCTTCCTGGGAGAGCAGGGCAACCAAAACCACAGCCAAGGCTTTGGGAGAACTGCAGTCACCCCACAGAGCCAGACACCTCCAGTCCGGGGTGGCTTCGCAGATGATGCAGTGGTGCCAAAAGGAAACATGTTGTTGGTGAAACAGGCCCCTACCTTTACTACATCCCATATGTGCACCTTGTTTGCCTAATAACACTCAAAACCGCAGAAAAATCTGAACACCACATTCACTTTAAAGCTGAATAAACAAAATTTGTTTTGACTTATCATCAATCATGTCATGTGATCACAGGGCATATTGTGTGCAAACGGCAGTTGTTTTATCTGGAGCTTCAACCTTTAAAAAATTCAAAACAGTAAAGTTGTTTATTTGACACCAGTCCTGACCCCCAGACTTTAGCGCTGCATTCTGACAAAGTGAAAGAAAGAAAACACGTTTTGCTTCTTCATTGCTGTGGCATAAAGGAAACCTGACTTCTCGGGAGACTTTTGACACATTCCTTGCATTTAAAATGTACCAATAGGAACTTTATCTCCTTCTTTTTTGTTTTTCTAGAAACTGGAGGAAGAAAGGTGTTTACATGGTATTACACATGGTAGCAACTTTCATTACGAGGATCTGCAGACGCTCAGTGTGTGCACTTAGCTTTGGGAATTGCATTACTTAAGAGCCTTGTGGTTAGAAAGATGAATTCAGACAGACAATAAGGAACAACAGTTTGAAAGCCAAGCTGCTTGCTCAGACTCAGTTAACAAATGATAGGCCTGCAAATACTTTTTTCAGGAAACAACTTGAAAAGTCATACTAAACCATCCTGAAAAAAGCCAGTCTTTGCCCTCCCTTTGTTTCTTTCATCAATAAATAGATGTGAAGAGATTGCAACCCAGTACCCATATCTCATTTTGTGAGATACACACCTGTGTATCTGTGTCTCTCTGGGGGAGAGACAGTGCATTTTGTCTTCAGATGCCAGAAATGACAGAGCATCTAGAAAAGCTGCAGATCGCTGAATAATATGTGTCCATTAAGTATGATAATTAAAGTTTCCTTCTTTTTTTAAACCTCTAAAATTAACATCATAATTCTCATCTAAGAATGAAGTGCAATTATACATCAGGAACACCTCAAACTTTCACTCCATTCTGTACAGGCAGTTTTGTGCTACTTAAACTTCACCATGCTGAGGACAAAGTTTCAAATTCATCATATAGCCCTGAATGCATTCATTCTGCTATTAACCCCTGAGGCATAAAGAAAAGCTCCCTTCTGGAGAGACATTTGACTTATCCCTCCATGTGATAGTGCTGTGGCTAAGGAGAAGGTCCAGGACTGATTTCTCCTCCAGACATCCTATTTTATCTTGGTTAAGAGCCCATTCAATTGTGTTTCCTCACATTTTAAAGATGATAAAAAATAATAATTAACTTCCAAATAAAGAAGATGTGATGCTATCTAGTGTAATGTTTTTAAAATGGTTTAAAGCCCTCAGTTACAGGAATATAAGAGCTACCATAAATGTTCTCAAGGAAGGGCTTGCTGGGAGAAGTAATGTCTTTTATCAGATCAATTGGTATATTTTAAAAACATTGACCTGCTTTTGGACACATGCAGGTTTGCTGCTTCCGTTTCAGCCCTGAAGAAGAACCTAGATAACCACATCTGTTGGTCTAATAAAGATTATTATGTACATAAACTTCAACAAACCTGTTTCTGCAACATAAATAATATGTACAAGGGTCTGTACAACCTCAGACTGTCTCTGGGAGCAACCAGTGCTGGTCATTTTGGAGGCAGGTGAAGCAGTGCTTGTGCTGCACTCTTACACTTCACTGAGTGAAGGGCTCACCAGTGCATTCTACTTCACGTTCCCAGTGAATGGCCTACATATTTTTTTCGGCTTGATCTTTCCCATCACTTTTTAAAGTTGATGCTCAGTTGCTTTTCATATTCTAATGCATATTTTCGTCTTAGATTTCATTTACCATGTTTTACGTACAGCCCCTGGGGACTAAGCCTTACTGTTAATTCGTTGGCACAAATAACCTCTTGAACTCATCAGACTAATCCCACTGATTTGTTTTTTTTTCTCTCTGCTCTCTTCAGTGCATCATCACCCAGTCACTTTATTGAGTGACTGCCATGGAAATGCAGCCCATCCACAACAAGTGTACTGATGGAACTTCACCCAGTGGGGCAAGGAATGAAATCACTTAGAATAGAAGGAGAAGAGAAAGAAAAAGAACACAAACCTAGTTTCCTTAAGACCAGGAGTTTTAATGTCTTCTTTCCTTTGTTTGTGCTGCCCTTGAGAGAAGTGAGGCTGTGGAAGATGAGTTGTATTTCTACCACCCGCTGGAAGAAACTCTATTCAGGATAATGACACACTGTTGGTGTAAGTTGGGTCAGGATCGGATCAGACACACAGAAACCCTCCATTCCTCCTCCCCACAGACTGGTGTGCATCTAATTGTATTTGGAGGAATAATTCTAATAAAGATGTGACCTTTAATGCCAATTGGTGGTTTTAATTTTGATTCATAATCAGTCACCTCAGTGTGATCTCTTCTGATGTGTAAGCAGCAGTGAGGCCACTGTGTATATTTACACACAAAAACAAATATGGGCCCAGGGAGGCATCCCATGGGGCAAATGCATATATTGCAGATCTTAAAAACAGATTTGTACATTACTGGATCCTGAAGCGAATAAAAGTGCATAAATTCCTAGGAATCAAAGATAAGTCAAAGGAAAAAAAAAGCATTCAGAAGTAGAAAGCAACCCCCATAGCTCATGAATAGCTTAATTATGAGAGAGCCCCACAGGCAAATGCAAAGTTACCAACACAATTGCCTTTGGAGCTCACAGAGGGGTCAGATGCTAGTCTCAGAATATTATCTTCTGTAGCACAGCACCTGGGTCCTGTGCAGTGCCATTCCAAAATCACACCAAAGGACAGTGTGAGGAGAACTGACAGGACTTCGTACGGATATTGCTGTAATGCTTGGCATTCAAGAATCAGTTGCCTTTTCTCATTGTGGAGCTTCTCTTTTCACAAACATGTTCAAAATTGATGCAACTTCTGTTTCTGAAATCCTCTGTTGCATCCATAAAGGGACATAAAAGGCTTCTTGTGGTCTTCACCACACAGTCACGGTGAGAGAAATGTATGTGGCACTGTGTGTTTGGGATGCTGGAGATGCCACCTTCCTGCCAAGACATAAACCTCTGTTTTCTCTGTTTTGTGAAAGGATAAACAAAGTTTGCTCTGCCACCTACTAAGCAGGAGAAAGTACCCATTCTTCTTGGAGTTAAGAATATGCTTTGAAATGTAATGGCAATTTAATTTTTGGCCGAATATTTCAGCAAAATTTGCAACGTACCCTGAACTGTCTGGAGTCAAAGAGAAACCAGAAATGGCAACGAAAGTGAAGGGCACCGAAGAAAAATCATCTGACATAGAGCCTGGCTCAGAAGGGAAACAGAAAGAAACAAGATTTGCCTGTCATCCATGGACCTCTACTTTCCTTCAAAATACAGTCTGGCCTGATGAAGCTGCTCTTTGCTTTCCTCTTTTGTTCCAGCCAGAATTTTTGTTGTCACTCTCACACCTACCTCCTCTTACACCTCTCTTTCCACAGGCTCTTGCAATATGAATTTGATTTAGAAAATTTAGTCCTGGCTATACTTACACAGCTGCACCAACCAACCTGTGACCACCTGGCTGTGCTGATAAGACTATGGAGAATAAATATGACTGTATGGAGAGTTTGGCTGTTTAATACTACTGCTCTCTTTATAGAAATGCCCTTCATAACCCGAGTGCTGAAGTCATTATGCTCGTCTCCAGATCACTTAACAGGGCTCATCACTTTTACAATGCTAAGAAGAACCACCTGCTAATTAAAGGTACAATACGGTCTCTTTAAATCCTTCTCACATTTAATATCACATGTATATTCATGTGCTTAAAGGATATATGCACTCTTGCATTTCTGCATATTTCCTCTCTTTAGATACTGCTTTTTGCCTGAGACTATGAACCTCTAATTGATGCCCTGCACTACATTCACGAGTGCAAGGAAAGGAGAAACCCCATACATACCTGTGCCCCGTGCTTGTGTGTACAGGGATGTCTCCAACACGGGAACGGATAGAGATCAGAGGCCCTTTTTGACCTGCCTCAGAAGTAAATAATGTACCCATCAGTGGTTTGAGCCCTCTTCAAGGGGCTGTAACTCCTTGTAGCTAAATACACCTGAGATTACAAAAAGCTAAATGCTCAGTTCGTCCCTGTCGTGGTCAGGGGGCAAGGCAGGAGCACACTGATTGCCCTGTGACCAGGGAAGGTGCACAGGGCTGTGCTGGGATCTGGGGCAGTGCTGATCATGTCTGTTATGTGTCTCTGTGAAATGTTCTGGATTAACGGCTCATTAGGAGGAGTTCAGGATGGGAGGATGTGAAAAGGCAGAAGAAAAACCTTATCAGTTGAAAATGGAGCATGCTAAGCTTATGAGCAGAATAACCTAATGCATTTTTCTGCAATAAAGTGGAGATCTCTGCTCCGTAGTCCTAGAATTCCTGAACATAAGTATAAAGTTTTCTCTTTATTTTTACTCAATAAAGAAGACCCATTTGATGTATCAGACTATATCCCTGTTTTCCTATTTGCTGTGTTGAGATCCAGGAGCATCATATGGTTTTGGAAAAGGCAGTTTAATCTGATTCAGAATCCATTTCAGAGAGAATCTAGACTGAGTCAGTATATGTGGTTTTAACTAAAATAATGTTTTGTTGGACTCTAATATGATGTTAATACCCATATGAGACAGGGTAATACCATTCAGTGTTCATCTTAATTAACTAACATTAACTATCATTAGACTTTTATATGGTACAATGCACATTACTCCATAACTTCAACACAGATCTCATACAGCTAGATTATAATGCATAATATCAATCATAGTTTTCTCCAAGCTTTCTTAGCACCTAGCTTTGATTTTAAAAGTTAAGGTCAGTGTTAAGTGTAACACTTCAGCTGAAAAAGTTAAAATCAATGTTAATTAACAATGTTAATTAAATGTTAATCAGTTAAATGAAAGCATTTTTCATCCACTTCCCTGATAAATTGTGGTCAGGTAATCTTGCATACATTGTTTCAGATGTCGTATGAATGTGTCATCACCCTTGGGATGACTACTAGGGAAGTCCAAGACAACCATTCTTCCAAAGATAAAACAAATTGCTTATCTTGGTACAAAAGCAACTAAATTGCACTGGAAATCCAGACTGATGGATAGGAAATTAAAGGTACAGCAAGGCAATACTTCCATTGCCAGTCTCAGTGGTAGCCACACTGCTACCCTAAATCTGAGGGTTTAGAAGAATTTTGGATGGCTGTGAGCCTTTGGTTCCCCACCCAGTCCCATGGCAATGGAGTTCCTGTGCCTGACTGTATCACAGGCAAGAATTTCTGGAATAATCTTCATGTACAGTGTTTGCCTCATGGGACAACAGGGCTGTGGGGTTAGTTTAGCAACAGAAAAAAACAGTTAATTTTTTGTCACTGCAGGCCTTGTCTTTGATACTGTAGAATTCAAAACTGCATGAGACAATACCAGCAGCTCAAATTGAATGGGTTTGGGTAGCCCTGACTAATCCCAGTTTGAACATTTGAATCCAACACTATAGCAGGATGTTTTATGCTTGTTATTATAAAATATTAGGTGAATACTGGGAGTACAGAACACTTGAACTGTATAACTGCCATATCATGAGTTTATCCTGTGAGCAGGCACAGTCTAATACACTTTCTTACAACTCACAAAAGTTTTCATTCAAGTTCAAAAATTTTGTATATAGTACTGTAACTGATGTATATATACAATATCTATGTCTCCCGTGTGTATATATAAACATACACTATTGGATATAACATATATGTATTACAGACTAGAAAATTTTAAGCAAGATACAGTTCTTCAAAAGCCTTAAAGATATTGCTTACAATTAATTGGATTTGAAATTTATGCTCCAGCTGGATTTCAGTCAAACCCACAGTTCATTGCATGTTACTGAGATGGTTCTTTTGGCTGAGAACTAAGGATCTAGCCTGTCATGTAGAAAATCTATTTAAAAAATAAAATAATAAAGCAGTGACATAATTGACTGTAGATATCAGCATTTTACATGCCAGTGAAAATCAATATTTAAAGTGTGGTTCCACTTTGAAAAAGGTCTGTATAAATATATTGTGTCTTCCTCATCAGATCTGTCTGGCTGTGTGCTCAGGGAGACAACTCCTGTTTCTGCTGACCAAGTATTATCACTTCCCTTCAATTAGTACTAAAATGAAAATGCAAATACAGAGAACTTAGCACTTTTACAAATCCCCCATGAGTGAGTCCACCAAAGTGTGTCAGTTTGACCTGATATGAACATGAACACCAAATGAAATTTTGAACCTGCCTCTTGCCTATACTGGTCATTGGAAATGCCTGCAAGTGGAAGAGGAGGCTATGTTGTAGCTGTGAAGAGTTTTGTGCTGTCAGGTTTTTTTAGCAGAATTTACTGGCAAGGACCCAAATCTCCCTACAAAGGGTATTTAGTTTTCTACTGTTGCATGGACGGAGGTGCTTTGCCATAGAGCAGAACCTACGACACTGAGGTTAGGTTTGTGGTTCTTAAATCCATCAGGATGGAGCTCAAGAAATGCCAAGAATTAGGCAGTTGATAGGAACTGTCATCTAAACCTCACAATTTAGAGACAATTCAATTTGGACTACAAAGTGAGCTCTGCTCAGGAACCACAGCCTTAAATGGAAACAGCCAGGCCCTTCTTTTCAAAATGGGAGAAGACAAACATTAATGCCTTCCACTCCCCCAAAATGGGTGCTAGATATAGTTAAAGTTCTGGCATTTTCCCTGTTAGTGGCTAGAACCATGTCCTGAGCATGAATCATCCTGTACAGATGAATTCACTGTGCTCTCAGAGCACGTCCCACCTTTCAGCAAAAATATTGCTTCAAAGTGTACAGGCTTCCTCCCTTCTCCCACAGTGACCAATTTTTCATGGACTAGTTATTTGTTAAAGCTTGGAATCATGGAAGGCAAGGAAGATTTGAACAGCAGAGTAGGCAGAAAACCAAGTTGTGTTAGTCAATTAACTCCAGCTTGAGCTTCACAAGAGTAAAAAAGCCCTCTCGAATCCCAGAAGCCCAGAAGGAGATATGGCATCAGCTCTGTAGTGAACTAAAGCCAAAAACAAGACTTTTGGTGGACATGGCTATGACCATCATGTCCCTTCCTTTTACCTGTTTCCATCTGCCATTGTTTGAGATTTCATAGCTGGCTCCACAGGCCCTATGAGCAGAAGAAATATGACTCGTGGAAACCAGTATCTGCAGAAGGTGGACCCTGGACTGACAAACTCTGTGAAATCTGACAACTTCAGGATATACTAAACATTGAGAGGCTTCGTGTAGTCTGAATTTCAGTGCTTCTACTCTTAAGCAATAGCTAGTTGGGATCTTAGAGAGTAAAGTGTCAGGCTAAGTGATGGAAGAGGCAGGTAAGGGTGTAAATCCTGGCTGAATTCCCTGTTTTGCAAGCTTAGCAAAAAACGATCCATTTCTTATGCCCCATCTGCCTAGTGTCAAGAGAGAGATTGCTCCTTTCTCTCCCCAGATCTCTGCCTTGGGCACAGTGCCACCTTTCTCCATGGCTCTGAGAGGCAGGAGACATCTCTGTGCTCACCCTACCCATTCCTAAGGGCTGAAGCAACCAAAGAGGCTCTTCCCGTAGCCGTGTGTCTAACGGGTAATGCAGGGAATAACCCCAGGGATGCTTTTCCTTGACACTGACTAAGAAAACTCTCCATGTGAGTGTCCAGTTCCTAGCAGGCTGGAGAGTTTGTTCCATGCTGCTTCTGGTGAGTAAGATAATTCTGGGAAGAGATCTTTGGCAGACTCCATCTAGGACAAAGACAGCAGCAGAGCCATCGCAGAAGAATGTCTGAAAACCTTGAACGTGTATGAGAAAATACCTGGAATGGTTTTATTGTATCAGCTGAATATGAGGACTTGGCTGAGCATTGTAGGAGAATGTAAGAAAGCATTTACAATCCATGTAATTATTTCTAAGCAGCAGACACATGACTGAGCCCTAGGAGGTACAAAACAAGAGGTAAAAACTTATGCAACAGCTGCAGTGTTGCTGAAACCGAGTGACATCTCAGGAAATGCCAGAACACTTCTGCCCTGGAAACTTCACAGTGATGGAGAGAGACTCCTGACCAAGAAGAGCAGCAATGTTGATTGTGGGAGAGGTAAAGATCACCCACGCTGAAGGCCAGCATGACCTCAGGGCTCTGCACAAGTCAAACTTGTTTAAGCTTGGTTTGATCAGGAAGCCTTGTTTTTAGCAGCGTTATCTGTGTGATTGTTGTTCCACATGCACAGCCTTTCTATCACATTACTTCAGTGCTGTCTCCTGGTCGCATCCTGCCCAATACTGCATGAGTGAAAAAAAAAAAAAACAAAACAAAAAAACAACCAAAAAAACCCAAAAAACCCAACCTGAACAGCATTGCTTTTGGCACAAACATGGGCTTTTTGTGGATATTGTAAGCTTCATTTGTAATGCGCTAACCCACTTTTCTTGGTTAAGCCTGCAGGCCTGAAGTGGATTTCATGAGACACACCAGAACTGGGCACAACCCCCTTGTCAATGCAAGGCATCTCCATTGGGGCGAAGCAACCAAAGCCATGGCATCGTGACTTGTCACCCTCCTCACTCACCTGGCTGTAGGACACACATCCACCTGGGGACGCCAGCACAAAACCTATGGCTCCATCCAAACTTTTGGGATGGTTTCTCATTCCCAGCTGCTCAGCAAGTGGGAACTGCAGCAGGAATTTGCTTCAGGAAGAAAATAGGCATGAGAATAAACAGGAGAAGTGTTTTTAAATAGGTTTGCTACCCAGACATCTGGAGCTGAAAAGGCAGGGAAAAGGCAAGGAACATTTTGGAGTTGAATTAAACATGTCAGTCAAGAGGCCATGTGGGGTCATGAGGCTGGGAGATAGAAAGCCAAAGAAGAGAAGACTTGGTTTTGAATCTTTGAGTTTTGATGTGCTTTTTCCAGGACCCCCTTGGTACTTAGTAAGAGAGTATTTTGAAGATGTAGCACATCATGCTGCTGGTGTATTTGGGAGCTATTCAGCACTTTAACAACAAAAGGAAAAAATAAAAGGAAAAGCTGTCCAAGATGAGATCTTGAGGGGAGGGAACAGGGAAGCTGGCAGGTGGGATGAGGAGGTCTCACCACCTCACAGCCCTACTTCATTCTTCCAAAAACTTATGGGACATGTAAAGTTAAGTCAAAATTGTTGTTTCTAACTTACTGCATTGAAAAATATCCATCTTATCCTACACTGAAAGCCTTCTTTTATTTTTTTTTCCATCCAAGAGGACAGTGTAGTAACAAACTGCCGAGAAAAGAAACTGGTGAGTCACCGAAGAAATTTAGTTGAAATGATAACACTTTACAAAAATGAAAATTATTACATTTACTGTACATGGGAACAGTAAAAAGTCCTTTTTATTGCTCTTGGAGTTGAATAGGAAAGGACTGATATTTCCACACTGGCATATAATATGATTTGCTTCCCAGCAGTTTGTTTTTCTCTTACATGCAAGTTGTTTTGACAAATTTCTTAGCAAATCAATACTTTTGTCAGAACCTGTGCATGGCCATTGTGACTATGTAGGAGTCTAATTTTCTAGCCTTTTTAATTTTAATAATCCAATATCTTATTTCTCAAAGGAAGCTCTAAAAATTTCTCCCCAGCAGCATCTGGCAGTTTCTGCCTTGCAATACTAATACTACTACTACTACTACTACTAACGACATGGAAAATACATGAAAAGTGTCTCTAATATCTTTTATGGCTGAGGATAAACAAAGAGAATTTTTTCCATTCATCTCTTCAATCAAACATACCTGAGTAGTATCCCTGTAGAAGACATCAAAGTTTAGTATGTTAAATATAGGATTTCCCATCCCCAGTCTCAGTGGAACATAAGAGGATGATGCATGGAGTAAAAAATTTAGTTACCTTATTTTTCATCTGTGGATTTGGTTGCTTTCCTAACTTTTTTCGCTATATGTGGAACTCACATTATAACGAAGTCTGTTTTTCAGCTGCAATGAATAGGACTTTCTGCTGCTGACTGGAGCTTTTCAATCTGGTATCATAAAGACAGATGAATAACAGTAATTTTCTAATATGTTGGTCAGTGATCTGAAGATTCACTTATTCAAGGTTCCTTGGCTAAAATAAAATTACATCTAGAGGACCAGCACAGACTAGATGCAGTACTGACTCCTCCACATAAATTCTTAGTTGAAATGAGTTAAGGGGAAAGATTTCCTGCCTATGGTTTTACCTGCTAATAAGCTTGGTAAGGCATAAGCAGGTCTTAAGTGGGTTTTCAGCCTTATGTAGACAGTCTGGGTAGGTGAGAAATTTGCATTCTGTCTCAGACAGAAGCATGGATAAATGCAAACCAACTTGTCTTGGAGGGAGAGGGAAGCTCCTCTATAAGCTGCACAGAAATATATTCCTTTGATCAACATAAACTAAAAGTCCAAGCTGGTAAGTTCGTTAAAGCTGGGTTATGGAAAAGTCTAGCTCTGTAAAACAAATTAGTCCATCTCAACAGAACCTTTTTTCCTCATCTGTACCAAAATGGGGTCTTTCCTCTAATTTTCAGACATAACTTTCAATAGCAAAGTGTCCAGAGCAGGGGCCGGGGGACTTGTGCATGGGGGCTCACAGAGAAGAGAGAAGCTCCAAGTAGTACATGGAGACTTCCTTTAGGGGATGTAACCTCTACTGTGAGGAACATTTGGAGAAGTGGAGTTCTTTTTGAGTGAATGCAGCCCTAAGAAAGGCCCATTGACTGAGATGTGCTACTCTGACGTGTTTAAGTTATGCTGCTGGACTTCAGAAAGAAGAGAAACTAAGAAGGGTAGAGAGCTCTGATGCACAGTGTTAGTTAATCAAGCCCAAATATACATCTAACCTTCTTATCCTTAATTTGTTTTTCCTTTGCAAAGTTTTAACAGCGTTTTCTTTCCCATGGAGTTCTCCTGGACTTTAATTTTCTAGTGACAGAAACCAAACACACAAGTCAGCTTTACTGCAGAGGAGAACCAGCTCTAGTGTGAGAGATACATTACAACATGCGAGAGAGGAGTGTTTGTTTTTGTAAGGTTTAAAATATTGTTTCTTTATTTTCCACCCTAACTCCGAGAACTTTGGCATCTGACTAATTTACCGTGCATTTAAGGCTGGTAGCAATATTGGAAAAGAAATATGATAATCACATGCTGCCACAAAGCATTCTATACCTCGCTCTCTTTTCCAGCTCTAGTTTCACATGTGTTGGTTCAATGGAATATTCAATAGACATTTATAGGAAATAAATTGAGAGATGAATGTAAACCATATGGCATCTGGAGGTTTATTTGTAAAGCCCCTGCATCAAAGCTTTCTCCAGATCACACCATATTAGCTATGTTTTTCCAGTCCAGCAGAATCAGGAAGGTAACCACAGACTTCCTTGATGGAAAACACATGAAAAACAGAGCAAATCTTAATATGTAGCTAGAGCAACTGTTCGAGTAGCATCATTTGGAATAATTTTATTACTAATATGTAAGGAGCATTTTGTGATGAGTTTCAACCCAGAAACCAAATGAAAGTTAATTTTCTAAGCTTCCTGACCAATAATCTGTAGAACTCCAAGACCATTAAAATGTATCAAACCAGACATAATTAGTGTTTGTACTTTTAAAGTACATAGGAAAATTACAAACTTTCTTGAAAAGCGGCACTCAAATTATATAAAGACTCATTCCACACAAAACATTTCATAGCCAATCACATCCCTCTAAATAATATTAAAAAAATTTGATTAGGTTGAGTGAGAAGTTTGTTTCAATCTTATTTATTTTTCAAGAAAAAAAATAAGCTGCTCTCAATCTGAAATTCTTACTGTTTGCTGGAGTTTGGCAACAGCCAACAGTGCATCTGAAGTCAAATTAAATTGTATTCTCATACAGTATGTTACATAAATCATTAGGAAATGTCAGGAGCTCATATATAGTTGTGTTTTGAGGTTTTTTTAAAGTTTCCACTTACTTTCCAAAATAGTTATCATTTTTCAATGTCAACCCCTTTTCAGCCACTTAGACCACCTGTAATGATTTCTGTGTTAAATTTGCTCATCACACGAATATTTTTTAATAACCCATTTAATATTTAATATGCTGCACATATTTGCTGGACCAGTAAGTTACAACGTACAGCGCCAGCTCCACACTTGTACTCCCAGCAGGGACAGTATTTACCTTGTGCACCAGAGCTTCATGCTCAGGAAGTGAAAATTTTGGGGTGGTTGATTTACTTTTCCTTGAGAAGCCTCATTCAAGGAACATTTTTGCCCAGGATGAGACAAAGGACTAGGGCCTGTTTCAATACTTAACTTCTGGTAGACACTTAAGTTGCCTTGACTTTAATATTAAGCATGTGCTTAAAGACAGACATAAAATGCACTAGCATCTGTAGGAATCTTTCCACTGACTTTAATGGGCTTTGGATTGCACCCTGATATCTCAGCTCAAAATAGCTGTTATTACAGTAATAAATGATTTGTAAAGCCATTCTTCTGAATAGGTACATTTATACTAAGAAATCATAATGACTTCTTTAAAAACTCTTACACTGCAAATTGATACGTTCGGAATAATTGCTCTCCTCTTCATTAGGGTTTCACACTTCTGTAGCACTTTCCAGACCAATAGTTTGAAATCTCATTATGGATTTAGATAAGTATTTCTACTCCCATTTTACAGATGGGCTAAAGGAGGTGGAGACAATGGGCCTCATCCAGAGTAGGAAGCTTCCCATTCACCCAGGTAGGTGCTGGACTGCAAGGTCCAGCCTACATAGGCACCTATTTCACACCAAAACCAGTGGAGTTAAATATCTAAAATATTTAGTGCACTAGCCAAAAAAGCCTCATGCTCCACCAAAGCACAAGATGTTGGAGGAGGGTTTTATTCACAGATCCTGCTCTCCAATGATCTATCAACAAAGTACTTCTTCTGTAATATTCTAGCAATTTGGGCACAGGGAAGTGAGAACATTATTTTAAGATCCTAGTTAAAATCATGAATGAATCAATGAGCAGCATCCAGATTCCAATTGGAAATGTTCCCTAGTCCAGGGTAGAGGGAAGGCCAAGGACGTGTGTTTGATAAGACACCTTTAGGAAAGTACAGTGGCATAAAAGTCCCATGGCACTATACAATTGGCTACTTTCCAGGTAATTTTTTTGACAGGGAGAATTTCTGCTTGGAGAAAAATGGCAATTTATAACATTGAACTGAAAATGTTATACTTCCTACCTAGGTATTTTAATTCTTGCTAAGCAGCCAGAATCCTGAATGAGCAGCAATGAAGTCAGAAATTAAATAAACCTTTGTGAAATCCAGCCTCGGCTGTTTGAATTTCAAATACCTTCAGAGTTCAGGTAACGTGTGGATCGAGAATTTTAGCTTGAGTCCATCTTTAGTTAGAACTCCCTTCTCTTCATCAATCTCATTCATTCATCAACATCCAGGTTAGCCTTTAAACATATGGCAGTCAATGAATGCCACTCACAAACCTTAGAAAATAAGTATGCAAGCAACATCAGTTTAAAAATATGCAGCTAACTGCTGGAAGCTATTAAAACCCAAATAAACAAAAGAGATTATACTTCAAAGAAATGTCAACAGTTTTTCCTCTCCTAGAACAGAGCAGTTTTCTTTGCATCTAGCCCCAGACACATCTGGAAAGTGCTTACTGCTTTACATATCTCCAACGATAAAATTAGTTTATTGATTTTTCAGAATTTCCTGATAGATTTATGCGATTTCCAAAACAAAGGTAAACTCACGTCCCAGTTAAAAAAAATAAAAACAAAACTAGTGGTGACTACAAAGAATTCACAAAATCACAAAAACATAGAATTATGCAAGGGAACAAAACCAGCCACTTGCTAAATAATGCTGTACCTCTGTGACTACTATTAGAGAGCAAAGAATTGCAATTTTAATTACTTTCTTCTATATAAATGAAAAAAAAATCTTAAAGCTAATTATGGCTGATGCAAAGTTAAAATGAACCTTCATTTCCAAATAAATAGAAAGATTTTAAAATGAAATCTGCATATTTCATGGAAAGAATTAAAAAGAAAAAGGAATAATAAATCATGAATACAGATTCAAAGAGCTATACAAAAATTAGATCTATTATAGTGCCTGCAACTCTGTGTAACTGAAAATTTAGACTCTAATTTCCACGACAGCAAGTTGTGTCATTTTAGGCAGTCCAAATGTTGGATTTTTAATTTGCTTGAAATTCCACATTTGTAGCAGCCAAAACCTTCAAAGACTGTTAATTTGATTTTTGGTTTACAATTAACTAAGCAGTAGCAACTTAGCCTACACAGAAGACTGCCAAGAAAAATGATATCTTTGGTAAATTACCAAGGATCAAAATGTGGACAACAGATTTCTCCCCTCCCACCCCTCCACCCCCCTGACTATTTTTAACTAACAATGATAGTTTAGATAGAGTAAAAGTATTTCATAGATATTATAATGACAAGGTGCAAATTTCTCCAAACAGTCCAGAATTTCAGAAATAGTGATATATGTTTAAAGGAGACAAAAAACCCCCAAAAAACCAACCCAAACCAAAAACAAAACCACCAAAAAACCCAAAACCCCAAACAATTTGAGTATTAAATGTACAGTAAGTGCTCTGTAGTCAAATAAAAAGAAAATAAACTCTAAGAAGACTGCAGAATGGGAAAAAGCAGGTCTAGTTTGTTTATTTATAAATTGGTAACAAGTAGATTCTTTCGCACTAACTAAACCAGACAGTAATTATAAACACAGATTGGTTAAATTCCCTGCACCCTATCAAAGGAAATGAGCTCCTCTCTTTTCCAAACATTGTCATTTGTTTATTGAGCCTCTTTTGGGCTTGATTTCATTAAAAACTATGTAAAGTCCACATCTGCAACCCCCAAAACAATGTTAACCTTGTTAAGCTGATCCAGAGTCCTCATTACAAAAAAATTTGCAGGCAACAGAACCGAGCATTTTAAAAGGGAGCCCTTGGTATACACAGCAAAGAATTTGGATTATTTTTGTTCCATTACAGAAAACTTATATTGCTATGCAATAGAACAGGAAGCAAACAGTAACCGCCTCAGTAGTTCTGGATAATTAGTTACCTAAATTCTCTGAGGTGAACAAAATGTACTTAGATGGCAGAACATTACTGCTTGTGTGCTGAAACAACAGAGTAATCTCGGTTGAAATGAAAATCACAAATACAGGAGGAAAAAGTCATGTTTAAAATCATTAGTCATTATCAGTAAAGTACAACTGAGTTCCCTATTAGAGTTACAGTTTTATTAAAAAGGGGATGATACTGCTTATATTAGCTAGCCTCAGATATCAGATTTCAACAAACTTTAGCACTATAGATGCTATTAAAACATCATTATTAGAGTTGCCATGCTTGAATGATTTAAACTGAAGTGAATTTCACGTATTTGTTGGAAGACAGGAATAATAAATACTAGAGCTCAAGCTGGTAGGAACTGACCTGGACTTTGCAAACAAAAAAGTTAAGAAATTTTGTCCCGAGCATTCCTTGGGAGTGGGGTCAGTGAAAGTCCTGTGCCTGCTGGTGGTGGAATCCTGCTGGAAGAGCTGAAATGGGGCTGAGGAGGTTCAGGAGCCTCTAGGGCTGATGCCATCCTTTCCCCTACATGTGCATGAAGAGGTGCTGTTACACCTGGTGCATGTTCCCCACGGGCAAAGCAGGACAGCACTGTGGGGATTACCCCTTTTGGGGCACATCCCTCAGCCCCCATGGACACGGTGCCATGGCTGTGGTGTCCTAAGGTGTGCCTGTGATTAAGGCTTGTTTCCATGACTTAAGAGAAAAATGCACACCAGGGCAGCGGGATCAAAGACGGAGTAATGGGCATCACCTAATGCTCCTGGACCAATTATCCTGACAAACTGCAGATGTCTACAGAGAACACGTTATATTTATTTACTGATTCACAGCAGCACTGGGCAATTTGCTATCACACAGCCACCTCCTCTGGTCAGGTAATGCTGGGTATCTCCCACCTACGGTGAAGGCAAATCAAGGAAAAACAAATGGGTTCCCAAAAGGCAAAGTCTCTTTCCATCACTGTTACTGCCCTCCTAATGTCCCTGGGACTGGCTCTTTGATAGTGTATCCATACAAAATTTTTATATGCAATCTACCTAAAAATCTGATTTATGGCAGGTTTGCTCTTACTTGAGTTCTCAAATACGGCAAGTACTTTGGTAAAAAGATGATAGTACTTGTTACTTTTTGCACTCTGCTACCATTTAATGATACTGAATAAAAATGGGTTTGATTTTTCAATATTATAATCAGAAAAAAAAAATAAAATATATTTGAAGATTATGTCTAAAATAAAATAAAGACCATCAAGAAGACGGGAGCATATTAACATTCATTTTGATTTCTCTTGGTATATTATTCCCTCCGAGCCCTTATGTATAACTTTAAGTTTGACCCCATACTGAGATTTCCATCTCTGCTTGTCACAGGGAATTTGGGGCAATTAATGTCTTGAAAGACTGTGCTTTTAGAATAATCAGGTCAGGAACTTTGTCTTTCTAAATACTCTGCTATTTCTCAGGAATATCTGTGGATTCTTGAAATAATAAGTTACAGTAACACTGGGCCAGATCCTCAGCTGGTGCAAAGTTGGCTTTTCTTCATTAACTTCAAAGGGACTATGCTGATTTACACCAGCTGAGGGAAGATGTGGCCCACAGTGTCCAGGTGGATTTAAATCATACACATGAGAAATACCTCAGTACATCCAGGTCTGTACTGAGGTTGAACATAAAAGGCCCGAGTAGCGGGAAATCCTTCCCTTTTTATTTTTAAATGCTCAAATGTTTACCAGCTGACCTTCCCCTTTACTGCAGATCTGGGAATCAAGGTGCATACAATAAAGTTCAAACCAATCAACTGCTTTCAGCTGTTCTTGTGCAATGAATTTTTAAACATTTGATCATTAAGACCAATCTATATGCAGGTCAGTTTTCTGAACAGGATGGGAACAGTTTGGGAGCAGATGCCAGGGCACTGACTCATGAAGAGGGACTGTTAAAATAACACAGAGAGCACATTTATCTTGGGCCACCCATCATGTGAACACTACCAAGACCATCTCTTTGCTGGATGGATATACAGATCAGGACAGTTAATCTCTAGCAGAGCACCTTTATTAATTGAATGACAGCACACTGGGAGCGGAGGACTCACCAGCCTTGAAGTGGTTATCTTATCACAAAGCAACTTCTCTGCAGGTTTTGGTCCTTCTCCAATTGGTAAATTCTCTTGAAATAGCACTCCATGCTGCTATTTACTTGTTTATTCACAAAACTGCCTTGCAAATGCTCATAAACGTGTGGAAAAATTTCAGCTGTGACTGTTTGTGATATGTTCACTTCCAACACCTACCACTCTTAATTCACAGAATTTGTGGTGGACAGCAGCCTTGGGCTGTTGATTCCTATCTCCAAATCACTTCAGTTTTATCAGTGGGTCATTGGCTGCATCCAAAGGCAACAGAACTTAGGCAAACCACAGAAAGATAGAATGGTGATAGTATGCTGACAGAATGCTGACAGGATGCTTTGGGTTGGAAAATCATCTCATTCCAGCCCCCTTCCAGAGCAGGGAAACCTTTCCTGATACTAGGTTGCTCAAAGACCCATCAAACCTGACCTCAAGGTTCACAGAGTCATGGGCAACCCAAGGTGGTAAAAGAGCAGGGGACTCTCACAAGTCCATTCAGAGATAATAAAGCCTGGATGGTCTTCGGATACTCAAGTTAAGAGTTGTGTTGAATTTAAGTCTTTAATTTCCTTGAGATGAATATTTACTATATCTGGTCTTTATTTAAAGCCCTGTAGCTTTGAAGCTGAGGGAGAAAGCGGGCCAATCCTGGCAGGAATAACTGAGGATATTCCATTTTTATTTCTTGTATCTATTGAGGGAATGATAACTGAAGCTTGCCTGATTTTATCAACTGTCTTAGAAGAGGCTTTCAAAGTCAGAGCTGCTGTTCTGAAAACCCATTTCTACCCATTGTTCAGGAATGTTTTGCAATTTGCCTAATCTACGTATTCATTGATTGAATTTCATTTTTTCCAGTTCAGTGTTCATGACTGCCCCATACATGGTTGCTTTTGTACAGATGCAGACAAAAACACCTGAACACCCTCTAGCTAAGCTGCCACCTTGGTGCCTCTGGAAACACCAACTAAACCATCAGAAGGGTCCAGCTGAAGTGTTTGATTTGAGAATGACATTTCGCAGTCACAAATATTTCCTTTCAGCATTCTCCCAGTTCTGCAGCTGCTTCAGTCCAGGCACATGGGCGATTAATTACCCAAAAATAGCCCAAACATCCCCTGATTGTGCTTAGTGCTAAATCCAAGCCCTTGGAAAATGCCAGCACTGGACTTGAACTACTCGGAGAATTTTAACAAAAATTTTTGGAGAGCATTTTCAGGAGCTGAAATCTGCCAAGGTTTTTGTATCCAGACACCGTAACATGCTGGTAGCCAAACTAGAGAGTATTTGTTTAACTCAAACGATAATATTTGGGTCAAGGTCAAAGAACCAGTTGAACAATATGACTTATTACTGCAGGCTGACCCCAAACCATACTGCATGGAACAATGAGGAATAGGAAACAAAAAACTGAGGGGGCAAGTCTCATTCTCACTCTTGCCAAACACATCACCTTGGCAAGTCACCCAACAAGTCTGTGCCTCAGTTACACTGTCTGAAACACTGAGATAATAGCAAGAGTCAACTTCGAAAAAAAAAAGTGAGAGATCCTCAGACAAAAGCAGCGATAAGTGTGAAATATTCATTATAATATTAAAGAGCAGATGGCCAAAGCAGAGATCCAGTTAAAAGGACTGCACAAAGTTATAAGAAAGCTCTTGGTGTGACGTATGCGCTTTACGATGTGCATTCCCTCAGACAATGCATGATGAGTCGGCTGCAGCAGTTTATGTTCTGGATTAGAGCATACGCATAAATAAAGCTACGTTTTTATGTGATCCCAACAAATAAATGGGAAGCACGGACAGGAATGTCTAGCTGATGGAAAAATGAGACACCACAAACAAACCACAGCTTGATGATAAAAAAAAAAAAAAATCTAAGATTTATATGGCACAGCTGGCTATGTGTAGTGCTTTTGTAAGGCCTACAGCATCTGGTCACTTGTTTTAAATGTCTGAATAGATAGAGGCCTGAACCTCGCACAACTGTGGAAAAAGAGGCAATATCTCACGGTAAACCACACAGCCATGCATTGCACAACCCACTGGTGCATGAGGTCTCCTGCACCACAGAGAATGACTGTCAGCTGCATGTCTGTCCTGCAGTCAGGGCTTCACAGACATCCACCCACCGATGTCTTTCTGAACAAGCTGTGCTGGAACTGGAGCATGTCTTCTGGAAGGACATTCAAGCTCAAATGTAGGTGACAACAATTTTACTGTCTCATTTCTGTGAGCTCCATTGAATTAGAGTTATGCTAACATACATCACTGGACAACCTGGCCCATTGTCCTTCAGCAGCTCTAAGAAACCACCTCCAAACAGCCCAGATGTCCCTTTATGAACATAGGTGGTGCTTTTTCATAAGTAAAAACAGGGTGAAATGATAAATGCTGTTGCAGAGAGAGGAGGAAATGGACCCTCTTTACGTTTTCTTTGCAGAGTATTCAAGCCTTCCATTTTTATCAGATTATACTTTTACCTGAATTTTCAAGAGACATTGCACAACAAGCTGTGGGAGAAGCATAGTCCCAGCTGTGGTGTGAGTCACTCCACAGAAGGAGGGAGTAGAGCTTTTTGGGCTGCAGGGCAGCACCACAGCAGCAGTACGGTTGGCCAAAGGGTGCTGAGTAGGGAGAGAAGAAGGTACATTTTACGTCTGTAAATGGAAAAAATCAATGGAAAGTCAAGAGGTTGAATGAAAAAAATAATAAAGAAAGTGCAGCAGGAACACACTGAAAACAGCTAGATAAATCCCAAATCTGTGCAAATTGTAGCAGTCAATGGAAGAAGTTTCTTAGACTAAAAATATTTCCACAGCCTTTAAACCTGCCATGTTCTCACTGGAAAGGTAAGTTATGGTAGACCCAACCTCCTATTTTTTAAAAGTGTCACAAAAACGCAAAGGTTTGTGCTCCCTCTGTTGGCTTTAGGAAAGAGATTTGGGTTGGTTTTGTTTTCCCCACAAATATCATCCCTCATTTTGTTCTGACATCAGTGAAAGGACAAAAACGCATTTGTGTGACGAGATGTTATTTACACTGAAGTTTCTCTTGTTTAAACAAGAAAATGGACGTGCTAATTTCAGCTCCATCCCAAATGCAAAGAAAATGAATAAACATTTCATAAACCAACTGCCAAACTGGAGGAAGATTAAAGTATTTCAGTACTGCAGAAGGAAATACTGCAACCAAAAGAAAGATAACACTGCACACACAAAGTTATGTCTCATACAACTCGGTTGGTATCTGCAACATTGTTCAAAAGTTTACTGAAGCTGACATGCTTGAAAACGTGGATTGCTCATAGTATTTCCCACTGCACCTACTTTTCTTTTAGCATTGAAAAACGAAATTTAAAATTGGGTAAGATGGAAAAGCCCTATTGCAAAACAGAACTAGATGAGTGTGAGTCTGAGATGATATGGAAGACGAATAAGGAAAAAAGTGTGACAGAAGGATGGATCAAATTATTGCAATTTTTTTTCCTCTGGTGTTAATTATTTACAATGTATGTTTCTTATCTACAATCTGTTTTTCAGTGCATCCTTATTCACCACAAGGGAGCCCTGATCTTGGTGGGTTTTTAGCTGCTACTGAAACACAAATACTAAAATATGATATTTAAGACATTTGTTCAATTATTAATTTTTAGGAATAGAATATAAAGTCATTATTTGGATAATATGGAATGACTTTGGTTTAAATAACACTAATGACTTAGATGCTTGTTGGAATTAAATGGCAACACTTTAGCCTGAGAGGAGGCTGAATCCAAGGTGTCTGTGCCTAACTCATGACTTTACCCCAAACCCCCAATTTAAATGAATGAAAATGGATAGGTGAGGCACCGCTACATGTCAGATGCACCATTTGGTTTGATCGTCTTGAAAGTGAAAGGTGGCTTTCCAGCACCAATCCATAACCACAGACTCAGGCATGGCATTAGGGCTAAAAAACTACCAGGCTGTGTAACTACTATATAACACAGCAGGGGAAAGGGTGGCCAGCCAACCCTCAGCTCTGAGTATTTGACAGCAGCACCAGTTCAGCATCCCCTGTTTGAACTGCTGGCTCCCCATCCATCCCCTCCCTGCCTGGCTGAACTTGTTTGACACTGGCTCCCAGCCCAAGGCGTGTGACACTGCAATTAAATCAGGGTGGCATGTGGAATCTGTAGGTATTTTAGCCATTTTGCCAAAGCTAGAAAAATCCTGACTGAACTGGAGCAGGAAAACAATTTGCTGAAATATCACCTGGAGCAGGAAGTTATTAGATGCTTGAGTGACTTCTAGAACAGAAAACTATGTATGAATATGTACACAAGGCAAAACAGATGTTGTCTTGACCTCTGAACACTGGAATCTTATAGCTGTTCTGTTTACTCTCTGCTGTCCATAATGCATCTTTAAGCCAGGTGCTGCCACTTATCAGGTATCTACATCTCTTGTTTAAACAAATGTTAACTGAACTTGACAGCAAAGGGGACCCCTGCAGCAAAATCGGCAGAAGACAGCTTTAAAGCTACCTTCAGTACTCACTCCTGAAATAACTGGAGTTTTGTGTGACTAGGTAAGGAGTGAGGGTAGAAAGTTAAACTTTTGACCCCATCTCCATGGGGTTTCATACACCGTCTGCCTAGTTCTTTGGCAGGGTGCAAGGCTCAGCTTCGCAGGCAGGAGGAGAGCTGGTCTTCAAGGGCTGGCAGGAGCTGTGGCACAGGCTCTGTCCCCTGCCCATCACCTTCTCCTGGATCCTTTGAGCCAGCATATGTCTTCTAGGGCTGTCGTTGTAACTCCTTCTTGCATCATAACTACTGCTGGCATCATAAAATATGCCTTGCCCCATGACTGCCTCCACCTGCTTCCCCCAGGGCCACATCCTTGGCTCCATTGGAAAGAGCTGCGAGAAGGCTCTCTTGGCCATGCAGTGAGTCTGAGAGCTGAACTCTGAGTCCTCCCTTTCCCATTCTTGCAGCAGGGTTGCTCTTTTGGGTTTTTTATCAGTGACAGCTCACATAAAAGCTTTAGGGCAAGACAAGGCCACAGTGCTCTGGAGCCTGGTCTTACATGACATCCATAGCAGCCGAGCATCTCCAATGCGGGCTGCAGGTTTCTGCAGTCCCTGTGCCCCCTTGGGAAATCACACAGCCACCAACAACAGGTGTGAAATTAAACTCTGTCACCCGTCTGCTCATGGCAGCCCTATAACTGTTCAGCCATGAAGAAAAGACAACAGGCACTTCAAGAAGGTTTTGCAGGAAGCTTCTGAGCCTTCCTCCTTGCCTCTCTCCTCCCGGCTCCTGGGGCACACAGATGAGATAAAGGGTCTTCAGACTCCCACAAGGGCCTGCGAGGAATTTTGATGCTGAAGCTGAGGAAACACCATGACTGCAAGAAGATCAGTTTGGGGGGTTTGCCATTAGCAGAGAGCCAGGCAGAATGGTTAAGACTTCATTCACACTTCATCATGATGAATGTGATGAAAAGTGCCCTTGTTTCAGAGCTGCATTAGAGATTTTTGGTGCCTGGTGGAGAACATTTTAGAGGATTTTGGCACAGCTATTTCATCCAAATGCTGCTGAGGAGATAGAGACTCTTCTCCTATAAATAAATACTCCTCCTATCAAATCCAACTAACTTTGGATTGCAATTTGTCTTCTGATTGATTAGATTCAGTTTTTCTGAAGTGTCTGTCATTTACTCCTCAAAACTGCTTCAGGAACTCAGAGACAGTTCAGCACGCATTGCATGATCAACCTATTTTAATTAAAACTGGATTAAGGCAATAGCAAATAGACATTGGTACCACTGACAACTTTGTGAGAACATGCTGAAACTCTGTCAGGATCCTGCTATTCAGTTGTTTGTTAAGAGTTTAGAAAGTCCTAAAAACTGGAAGGTGAAGAGTTGGATTCATCATTTGAGATAAATCCCTGAAGTTGGTTTCAGAGAACCAAAACCAGTGTTTGTGTAGAACCAAGGGAAGACACTTTGCTAAACTTTACAAAATGGGGAATGATGTTGGTTTTGTTCTTCTAATAAAAGAATAGATCTATCTAGCAAAAAGCATGTAACTATCAAAAAAAAAAAGAAGTATTTTGGATACAAAAAATGAATGTGGGATGAAATTTATGTGCTTTTCTCCAGACTGGGAACACTGCACAGCTAGAGCTCAGTGCCCAAGGTCTGTCTTTTACAGCTTCAGTGAGCTGTATCTGCAAGTGATTCCAAGCGCAAAGCTAGAACTAATTTTAAAAAATTAAACATTTTGCTCCTGCAGAGGCTCAGGATGGGGACATGCTGAAATAATCACCTGGAGAAAGACATTCACTTGAACTATAGTTTTCTGTTTTACACCCTTCCCTCACAGTTAGTCAGTTATCTCCTGTCTCTTCATTAGAAGCCAGAGAGAGAAGAAAGATCAGGTTAAATACCTCCACTATCACACAAAAGACAATTTCTCAGCTGAAATTCCTTCATTCCCAAGGTTCCTTCCCTAATGCTTTGCAGAAAGAAGGTCTGGTACAATGAGAATTTGGAACTTCTTTCATGTAACACAGATGCATACAAAGGAAAATCACATTCAGAGTATGACACCTGGTCTCAGATGGTGGAGGTGGACTCAGCACATTGTCCAAAATGTACCACATTACTGCTGAAGCTGCTGAATGTTCTGGATATGCCATATTTGTATATACAGAGTACACATATTCTTTCCTGCCTTAATAATCTCCCTTTTGCTTCTCTGCCACTAATATATGTTGGGGATTTCTACTGGTGCATGCTTGCAGATATGTAATACACTGAGGCAAATATTCCTGTGTTGGCAGGACCACCCAAGCCTATTCTTGAAGCATAAGACACAGAGTTTACTGGGGGGAAAAAATCTCTTTTAATGGTATTGGGAGGACTGTAATTTTGCTAAAACATTCAACTTTTCTCCCAATGTTTGTTATGTAATGTGCTGTAATTGTGTCTGGTATTGGAGCTTCAAAGTAATCCAAACCTCTGAGACTACAAATTTCTTTTTACTAAGGCTATGTGGCTCACCTCAAAAAATTCTTAGGCTGTACAGAATTAGCAGTGATGTCTGCAGGATGGCACATCTAATTTCTGCTTTAAAACAATGGCTTCAAAGAGGAAGAAATCTGCCAAACTCTGAATAAGACTGATCACAGAAGTAGGTAGAACACCTTTTTCCATTGAAACTCACAAATGGATATTAGAGAGAGCAGGGAAGTGCTTTGTTAAATGTACAGAGCTATCTAACTATCAGAGATTTAAAATTCTCTGATGAAATAGAGTCTCAACGAGTTCCCTCTGTCACTCTGTCCATTGAACCCTGGCTGAGAAGGAAGAGGGTCAAGTGAGAGTTTATTGACACTCTGGACACCAGCTCAGACTGTGGGCAATGGCTTGTGTGGTCATCAAAGAGAACAAGGAATCATGTACTGGAAACTATAGTGAGTAATCCCTGAAACAGTGGCCATCTCTACACCATGAAGGACAAAATACTGGGCAGACTAGCCTGTTTTTGAGGATGCACAGACTTCAGCCATGGCAGTCTCATTCCTCATGTGACAAACTCCCCAGTCAGCAGAACTACAGACTGCCAGAAAAAAAGCGTCTCTAACACTCAGGAGGTTTTTAGAACAGGACAGCTCGTTCCTGCTGCAAAAGTAGGAACACTAAATGAGCTCAATAATTTCAGTCTCTAAACCTGTCGTTACCTGCCCTGCTGCTGATAGTGCTGTTATCTTGTTACTTCTGCATGCGTGCTTCCTTCCAGGATTTTAGTGTTATAGCTCTGAAAGGATATCTGGTTTGCTTGAACATCACAAGACTAAAAAGATAAACTGAAACAAAACCCACACCTATAATGAGATGAGAAGAGCCATACATTTCAATGAATGGAGGCCGTACACTCCATGTAGACCTGAGTTTAGTTACAAAAGAGTGAAGAGCAGCACTCGATCCACTGAAAGTGTATAATTTACCAACCGTTGAGGCTTTGTTAATATTCCCCTTTTACAGATTTTTTTTTTACACTGTCTGATTAGCTAATTAAAGTTGTAGGCTGTTTCCTTTCAATCAGAACTGTGAGCATTTATCAGGTGCCAAACATCATGATGTACAGAAAGGCAGGTGAGCTCGGGGAGATGGAGGGGTGCAGGAGAGACCCAGCCCTACCAAATTACCCCACTCTCAATGGGATAACACATTTGGTTTGGACATTAATCCTGTCCTGGCACGAGGTTCACTGCACCAGGGAAAAGGGGCACAGCACTGGGTGCGACAGTCAGAGAAACAAATATACCACTGGAAAATTTGCACCAGCTTCACACAAGCCTGGTTGGGTTAGATGAGAGAGACAGCCCCTAGATTAGCATCCCTTGGAGCAAACTCATGTCCAAAGAGCTCCTGTTGGATGTGCTGGCACATGAGCAGATAACTCAGCCTGATCCAGCTGGGCACAGCTTCTTCTACCCTGAAAATCCTTCCTGACATCTTCACCTGGAGCTGTTCACAGCATTCACCACTGAAAAGCAGGTTTTCATTGTTAGCAAGAAACTGTCAGTAAAGAACTGATTGACAACCCCTCATAGAGCAAAACCAGCCCCAAAATAAGTACAGTTTCCAGTAGCTGTGTAGCACTGCCTTCTGCTTAAGAGAAGAAAAAAAAAATATTTGGAGCTCTTTGGGATTGACTGGATCACTGCTTTCTTTGTAGTACTGCTCAACAAATAACCTGAGCATGTCCTGAGAAAGATGAGACAAATCTGAAAGCTGATTGGAAGGTACTAGATCAAGATATAAATGTACTTGATACATACATTTACAGGTACTTAGTTTAAGATTTAAATGGAAGATGGGCTTTCAAATTCCATGTTCTGAGCTAGGAATTTTTGTGTTGCAATTCTAAAGAAGGTTTATAGGTAAAGCTTCTACAAATCTATAACAGCACCTCCAAGATGCACTTGGCTGACTTAAGGACTGCAAATGGGGCACAGTCTGTAACAGGGTTGGCTTAGGTAAAAGATTCCCACTCCTCTTCCAAAATCCCTGGAAATTACTGTTTAAATAGAATTCTGCTGAGTCACCAATTAAAAACAAAACAAAACAAAACATCAAAAAAAAACTGGACTGAAAAAGGCTGTGTAGTATAAAACAGGGAAATTTTTGATCTACTGGTAAGGTGATCACAGTACAAGACAACAGGGAGGAAATGATCACCACAAGGCAATCTAGGACTTCTACATTTAAGGATAAGCTGCAAAATGCTCTGCAGCATTTTCAGGTACAGAAAAACCTTTAAATATTTAACTATAGTGGTTTTAAATGCAGATTGGGCTACATTTTCTTGGCATTGTGGATTTTTTTCCATTTCAAGGCTAGCAAACCTCCTGGAATCTTACCAATAACCAGGAAAGATTTAAAAATTTGAGTAACTGTGGTAAGAATGTGCATAGATGATAAATAGGAAGAAAACATTTGGACTGTCTTACCATTCATCCTAGCGTTCACAAATTTCTTTATCTAAAATTATGGCAACTGGAAAAGACCTAAGCTAACATTAAAATATTTAACCAAGAGTTCAAACACACATACTTTACATGGTGGTAGTTATATTTCTTTTGCCCAATGGAGCTAACAATGATAGTTTGCTTACAACCAGAGGGATCCAAAAAGAAATAATGCCAACACGCTCAGCATATTTCTAAAATATTTTTTCCGCTAAAATGTGCGTCATTCCAAAAACATGTCTGAGTGGTTATATTTTGGGTGAGGAACAAAATCAAGAAAAAGTGTCAAATACATCTTTATACTACAATATTTCACAGTCTATTATATAAGATGGTTATTTACACAAACAGAAGCTTAATATGTGCAAAAAAGGAAGGGGGAAAAACCTCATATTTAGGATTGGCTGGAGCAAACCAGCAAAGTTACAGGTAAACTGGGTGAGTAGTTTAGGTCAAACTGGGTCATCACAGTGGCTAAACTCTGAGCTGGCATCATACCAGTGTAAAGCTTCTCCTTCCTTTGCAAAGGCCTCTACATTCATTGGACAGATGTGTAATTTTGTACATTTGATCTGTTCATCATGTCTGATTTTTAACTCAGGTGACACAACCGCCCCTGCAGGTCCCTGCTTTGATTGCATCCAACAAATCACAAAACTACTAGTTGTTCTCAGGTGGAGCAGGATCTGTGCATCCCACATGGATCAATTCACCCTCCCTGCTCCTCCTGAAGTTTGGCGAGATTGTGATGGGGCTGTGTGTGTGCCAGGCCTCTGTAAATCCCTGAGCTTCACCTTCAGGGAGTGACTCCTTGGAGATCCACATCTACCTGTCATTGTGCTCAAGGGCCCAGCTTCATCCTCTGCCCTGGGAAAGGCTCTGCTACCAGAAGTTTCTGTGGCTGGAAATTAATTTAGCTCAATAGGTAACATATGACTGCAGGAATTTTGGCAAGAGAATTAGGAGTTCAAATAAGAGAGAGCGCAGGGAAAAGGTCACAAGGGCTAGTCCAAAGTGATGCTAAAGGCTTTACATGGCTATGAATAAAAAGGAACCTGTAAATAGTGGTTTTGATAGTCTTTTCTGAGGCTTATAAGTGACATTTCCTCTACTTCAACTAACTGCAATAATAACACAGATTTGCTATGTTACATTTTTCTAGAAATCTTGCAGGACACCGAGAGCTGACTATAACCTATTCATCCCTTCTGCATGCGGAATAGCGTGTTCTTGGACCTTTAAAATTTTCCATTTGGGGGAGTAGAAATGTCTCCTCTAAGACCCAATTAATCATTGCACGCTGTGAGGCACCTCTAATGTACAGATTTAACGAGACAAGCCTTCCTGGTTTAGTTTTTTCCACCTTTGAATAAGTACTCCTTGACACATAAAAATCAAATGTAAACAGCGCTAGGACCAAAACGCGTGTTCTTGGAACTGCACCTAATATAGAACTGTAAGAACTTGGGAATGTTTATATTTCATCCCCAAAGTCTTCATCTGTTTATATCTAAGCTGCAATCTGAACTTAGACACAACTACAAGGCTCAGTGAAATAGGAGAGTGTTCCCTGGAGCCATAGTCCTGGAAATCCACCATCTTTTTTCTTCATTAATATCTAATCCCCATTTAGTAAGAATTTAGCTACTTTTATCCTGATGTGAAACTTCAGGGCTGCCTATTTCACTCTGCTGCCTGCTGCTTCTAAATACAGCAGTGCTGGTGGCGGAGGTGGTGATTGTGAGTCATAAACACTCTGTCATTGTAACATGTCAGATTTGTCCAAAAGAAACATATTTTTATATCTTAGATTATTTTATTATTAGTTTAAGAAGGTTCGTTTAGCTCCTAGCAAAGCCACGAGGAAGAATTATGCACTTAAGCAGTTCTATCTCAGATGTGTAATGCCTTGCAGTCATTTAACATGCTGAGACAAACAAGAGAATCCCCAGAGTGCTCATCTACTATGGGACTTATTTCATACTGCATCAATAATGTAAATTGAGATGTGAAGATAGCTCCTTGTTTTTCTAAGGTATGATTACACTAGTGCAGACAACATCCACTCAGTTTCACTGGAAACACCGGAGTCAGCTCCCTGATAAAAACCTGGCCCATTCTTTATCTGAAAAGAAGAAAAAATTATACTATCAACAGGAAATTGTTGGGAGCAACCCGACTTTGTGAGACCAGTTGTTTGCTGCAATGTTTTCCAAGCCCCAGGTAAAGTGTTGGAAACCCACTCCAGGGGTTAATATTTCTCTCTAATATGACTTCAGATATTACTTTTTGTTCTTCTCAATAAACTACCCTTACCCACATTTAATCACTGTGGTGAACAGCAATTCATATAAATAAACCTCACACAAATTAATTCAGCTGGAATTTTTGAGTCTACAAGGGCTCACCCATGAAAAAACTTGTATCATCTTGCCATGATACTTTTGGACAATTGAAGGCTACTTGGTGGAAAATGGAAGTCACCAAGAAATTCTTTTTTTCTCAGTTTGACCTCTTATCTGCCCTGGTAAGACACGCAGCATTATGCCTAGTTAACATCCTGGTGCAGTGCCCGTATCTGCTATTGTACAATACATCGAACAAACATAAAAGACATCAATCAAAATCCTCAAAATGTCTTTTTCTGCCAAGATGCATAAACGTCTCCTATCTCCCATCAAATTATTTTAATTACAGCTGCTGAGCTTCATAATTATTTTTAGCCAGGCTGGCTTTTCTGTTGTTATTGAACATATGATATGCAATATATTGCATTCATACATCCTACTGGATTTTGTTATAGCAGAGCGACTCCTGTAGCTGGGATGGAGATTGTTTTTGTGTTATTATGAAATCATTTGACCTTTTGCAGAAAATTTTCCAGCACCTTTAGTACCTTACTAAAGATTTGAAGAGAGCAAGGCAGATAGAAAAGAAAATTCTCTATGTTCTCTCTGGTTGTTTCCTTCTAAGGTTTTTGCTCTTCTCCCCAAAATGTTTCATACTGAAGGTTTTTTTTTTTTTTCAAAAATGTTGTAGCTCAAAAAAAAAAAGCAAACTGAAACATGATATGGACAGATTCTTACTGACAAGAGGTGCCAAATCAGGGGTTTTTTTTCATGACTTGCTATAATCCAAGATCATAGAACCAGGACCTTTATCTTTGTTTTAAACTGCACATCCTTAACTTTGCTTCATTTTAGGGTTTCTCCCTGCAGGCAATAAAACATAAGGTAATTCCTGAAAGAAATAAAAGGAAGTAAGCTTGGCTTCAGCTGAGTAAAACCAATTGGGTTTCAAATTTACACCAGCAAGAGCCTGTATGTTTGAGTGCTACTGAAACACACGCCATTTATTACACGACAGTAGTGATCCTCTTCTGAAAGACATTGCTAAATGTGCAAGTCACTTAGCTAGGAAGAATTTGTATTGCATTTCTGAAAGCAAAATTACAATAGCTGACAAAACATGAAAGTTTCATCATGGTGGATTAGAATGCGCACAAGGAATTCAAGGGAATTTATCGTTGCTCAACATTTCAGCTGACGCTCTTTAATGCATCTTTAGGGAGCAGATTTGTCTCTGCACTCTGTAGAAAACCCATGTGCATAAAGATGTTGGATTAAAGAAACCTAGTAAATAATATAACAAACAGCTAGTTAGGCTCTACAGCCAGAAGAGCAAATATGTGTTGTTCTTACATTGCTGATCCCCAAAGAAAATATCTTTCTTTACAGCTGAAAGACCTGTTTCTTTGCCCAGGAACTTCCATGACAGGAAGGGATTGGCAGTTGATTTTAAGATTCCTTGTCTCTCCCTGCTTGTCATAGACCATGCTTGAGCAGGTTTCTTTACATTTCAATACATAACAGAGTGATTGCAGATAGAAATCTTGATGTCACCTCTCCCTGTCAAGTAAGAAATGATTTCAGCAGTTATGATTTCCAAATATCTGTCAAAAAAAGGCCAAGAAAAGTACACAGCTGATATTTCTTAGACACAAAAGACAAAAAAAATTTAAACAAACAAACAAACAAATGTCCTTTCGGCTGAAAGGAGACACAATGCCGACTGGCCTTGGATAAGGTCAGGAAAAAGTTTAGCAACCTTAATTCATTATTAAGAAAGACACCAGAGAGGAAAGGGAGGACATTCAGCTCTCAGTCAAGTAAACACTAGTCAAAGGTACAGCATGCAAACCCTGGGGCTAGATACAGAATCACAGGATACAAACACAGGATACAAACAAACTTAGGAAAACAAATGGAATGAACTGTCCTAAGCTCATCCCGGAGCTCATGGCACCTTATCTAGACTACACTTCATACTGCAGCATAAATGGGACATTGCAGTAGACTTTTAATGCCATTAGCTTCCCATTTATTACTCCAAGACATTTTAATTATTAAACCAAAAGAAACACAGCAACACTTTGTGCAATCTTTTAGGGAATAGTTCTTGGCCTTGTACCATGTGTCATTAGTACACATTGGGAGGAAACCAATTGTTTCTGCAAAGCTCAGGAGAGAAACAATAGGAGGGTGGTAAACAAAATTGAGAAAGAGGTTATTGAAAAATTGTCAAGCCTGACCATAGAACATCTGAAGGCAAAGCCATGAGTTAGAGATGTGACTTGGTATGAATTGATACATCTAG
This sequence comes from Chamaea fasciata, assembly GCF_029207755.1. Classification (NCBI taxonomy): domain Eukaryota; kingdom Metazoa; phylum Chordata; class Aves; order Passeriformes; family Sylviidae; genus Chamaea; species Chamaea fasciata. The sequence goes on along the minus strand of NW_027094098.1, from coordinate 16,644,145 downwards.
TTATTAAAATTTGAAGGCCACAGTCTCTAAATGGGGAACTCTAGTTCCATAGAAGACAGGGATATGATCCCTTCAACATTTTATTTAAGTATTAAGCTGTGAAATAAAGAACAAGTGCATTCTAAGATGCTCAGACAGGAGTACATTTAGCAGGTGCACTATGTATTTCAGCCTGCTGTTGCCTCTGTGAGAATATTGTGGAGTTCTGGATCCTCACTTTGAAAAGTGCATTGAAAAATTAGGCAATTATTGTAGAAAGTCATAGGAAACATTAAAGAAATTGAAAAAGATGCTGTCTCATGGAAAAGATCATTTAGCCTAACTCTGACGGGATCACAGAGCAACTTTATCACAGCCTGTAGAAATTGGATAATGCATTTAAAGAAAGTTCCCTGACCACTTGCCAGTCTCATCTTAGGTCGCAGTGGATCTTCAGTTGCTGGAAGTTTTTAAACTGTAATTTTAAAACTGCAACTAACCTAAAAAATTTGTCTGTTTCTGGCGTTTCCAGGCCTGGGTTACACAGGAGGTCTCAATGGCTGCATTTGGTCCTCCCCTCTGTCCTTACTTATGTTTTACTACCTGGAATTTCCAGTTCTCACTGATGACCCTGAAGGTTTTTGATTTGCAAGAAGCCCATTAAAAGACCGTGTGCTACAGCACCAACTCACACCTGTCACCCACTCACCCACGGTGGGCAACTGCTCCCAGCATTAGCAAATGCTGCACAGGAGGATTATCCCAGGATCAATCTCACCCTTCTGCACACAGTCACCCTATTCTGCTTCTGCTGGATGTGGGCAGGTGCTGTTTTCAGTGCTTGGGATGTCTTTGCACTAAGAAAGAGCTCAAATTTTTCCTAGGTAAGAAAAATCCTCCCCTGATCCCAAACTCTCCTGCCCCACAGAGAATATTCTCCATTCCATCTCCAGGAAGGATCCCTGGAGCACACCCTCCCATCCACCTCTTGGGAAAGCAAACAAATGAGGATGTGGCCCCACGCCCTGCTATCATATATAACACTTTTAATCATCTTACCTATGAAAAGTGCCGTGTAAGCTCTTTTTATCTCCTGGCTAGTTTCATATTAATATATTATCTCCCTGCAACTCGTGACTACTTCCAGCTAGTGCCAGAGAAATTGGAAACTGTTTAGATGCATTCTCCTGTTCCTATGGCAAAAATCAAAGAAAGGGAAGGCGAAAGTATATTACAGAGAATTGAAAACAGGTACCTTTTATTAATGTAGCTGATAATGCCGTACAGTTCACTGTTCTTGTTTAATTGGGCTACATATTGATTCGATTGTGGCAATGGAACTAGACAAATGTTTCTTAATTACATTTTAAATTCAGCTTTCTGGGGTTGAAGGTGCTTTTGAGAGCGGCACGAAGCTGCAGCCTCAGCGCAGCACGGGCTGAGTTAAAGTTGCGCGGACGCTGAGCGGTTGTGCCCAACGTTGAACCACGGCAAAGCCTTCATTAAAATAAAAAAAGCAGCTCTGTAATGATATTTACATGACATTCAAAGTGCTCTTTGTTCTTACCATAAAATACATTCCAGATAATTCCACACTACCAACCGCGGTTCCCATTATTCAATTTTGCGTTTTTTCTCGTGTAAGCAAAGTTTTTTGTAACGTGTTCACTAATTATTACTTTTGTAGGGAAAGGTTCAGAAGTATTTAGGCTCCTAGGAGAGTGAAGACAAATGCATTATAGAAATAATGCATTTAGCCTCCAGGAGTAGCCCTCAGCTCACTTATAAAAGCTCTTGCCAGTCAAATCTACAAAATACGATTTGATTCAACTCTGGGGGAAGAAAGAGAAACACTTGCCTGCCTTCAAAGTTCAAGCAAAGATGCTTGAATTGTAGCTGCCAAGATGGGAGGTGGCAGAAAATGGAGGACTTGAATCTAGGGGGAGAATAAGTAAAAAAAATATTTATACATTCTGTCGTTCAGCTCTAATTGCTTCAAAGATTATTTATTTTTCATTTTTTTGGAAAATAGCTTGCAGCTTCTTAACATATTTTTCAAAGAAGGAGCTGGAAGGCATAATAAAAAGCAAGCAGGGATATGCTTTCCGAATAGACTGAAATAATTAATGTGAGAATGCTTCCGCTTGAGCATTTTTTATGAACAAAAAATACATTATTTTTGCTTTTAAATTGGAGATAATTTGTTACACGGAAGTGGTGGTTTCTTTAATCTTGAAATAATGCTAATTACAATGGTATTTGGGATCTGAATTTCTGCAAAGCTATTCCCTCGTTTGCTGCTGACATAACGAAGTTACTTACAGACTTCAGAGGCTCGTGGCACAGCCCCACTTTGTTTGCCTGTTGTCCCTCTTGGTTTTCCAGTCCCAAACCTCATTACTCCCCTGATTTGATTATGTGGGGGTTTCATCTCCTCCAGCTCACAGTCACTCCACCAGCAGCTGGTTGGAACAATCCACGGTCCAAACACAATCGTCTTAATGTTCTTCATTAAGAGTAGCTCTTCCCAGCTTGTGACCAAAGGTCACAGCCACAGCTAAGCCCAAAGGAACAACGGCATATCCCCAGACTACACCAAACCACAACACATTTCCAGGAGGAAGGTAGGAAGGTTTTGCCTGTTTATTTTCCCCAGAAAAGCAGCTTTTACTTATTTTACAGTGGGATTGCCAGAGAGCTTAGTCATGGAGCTGCACTGGGCACCTGCGCAAACACAGACGAAAAGCAAACCCAATCTTCATGCTAAAATCCTGTAGTCAAAGTGTATCTCTGGTCAGTTACATGGGTGTGTCTGGACACCTTCTTAGTACCCCTCTGATTTCAAATCAAGGTCAGTTTGATTTAGCAGAGGGATGGATACTGAGGCTTGAGGTCCTGCCCCCTCCCTTTCCATGGGCTCTTCCCAGAGGTGTTCGCCACGCCGTGGGGCCGCATGGCAGGAATTCAGTGGGTGTATTTACCTGCTGGAAAGCAAATGTGCAGACACCGTTTCTGCAGCCACAGAGTTTCATTTGGCAGAGAAACAGGTGCTTATCCACCGGGCAAGGCCGACACTCCCTCGTCTGTACTCAGGGCTGAGCACGCAAACAGAAACAACGCGCTGCAGGTACACGGATGCGCCGTGTTCCTTTCTCCAGGCATCTTCCATTATTCAGCATGTTTTCAGCATTGAACAACAAATTGTTAGTGGTATAACAAGACAGGAACACGTGTTTGGGTACAGTGTGCTACCTGCAAAGCCTGGCACTTGCTCTGTTGAGCTGCAGTTCCCCACTCTGACAGGGTCAAAGCAGCCACCAAGACAGCAGTGAAGCTTCTGGTGGTGTTGGGAACAGGTAGATGAGAGAGTGTGTCATTTTTCAAGGAATGGGGATAATGAGAGTCCCTATATTTGTGTCCTTTTGCAGGGCAAATATTACCTCTCCTCCATAAAATACTTATTTAGTCCAGAATAGAGAGCCAGGTGAGGTCTTAGGTATAGTGATTTCCAGGTTCTTGACCTGAGTTACCAGCAGGCTGACAGTATTATTCAATGTGATCAAAGGAAAAGCAGGGAGCAGAGGGATTTGATTACAATAAATTTTTTTTTTAGCTGTGCCGAGATTAGTGGTGGGCAAAACATCTGCAATGATATGTCAGGAAAACAGACTGAGCTCTTATTTTGAAAAGTATTAGCTGGGTCTGAGGTAGGAAGATGCACAGACCTGTGAATCATCAGCATAGAGGTAGTAGTTAAATTCGTGTTTTAAGATGAAGATGGATAAGGCCAAGCCTCTAAAATAAAATCAGAAATAGATTTGAAAGATGAACCAGCAGAAAAGAGATGTAACACTAAGAAACAAGTTTTAAGAAGGGTGGGGTTGAAGGATATCAACAGTTCAAGGTAGTCACAGGTTCTAAGAAGGCTATTCATGGTGCACCCCTCTGCCCTACAGCAAGATCAATTATCCTCCTGTCTTTCCTTTCAGAAGTCTGTCTGCCCTGCTCTGGACGGCCTCCAACAGCGGAGATCCCACAGCCTCTGCAGGCAGTCTACCTTAGTGCTTTATTATCCTGATTGTTATGAAAGTTTCCTGATGTCTAACCGGAATCCTTCGCTGTAATTTAAGCCCATTATGTCATGTCCTTTCCATTATGCACAGATTGTTTCTGTCTTCCTTGCCGCTGTTTCTTCTGTAATTACTTACATGTCCCCTCTCAAATGCTTATTATTTAAGCTAAACAACCTCGTTCAGCCAATCTGTCCAGCTAGCTCGGGGTTTTGAGGTGTGTTCAGGCCCCTCTCCAAGCAAATGACAACTTTTCTTGAAATAGGGAACACAACCCAGGAAAAGGGCACGCGCCCCTCCCAGTGATGGGTCAGTTTGAACACTGCATAACACAGCAAGATGTCACCTGGACCCTCAGGCAGGCTGTGATAGGTGATACCAAATCAGCCAGTTTCTTCCTGTGTGTAATTGGGTTGCGTGTTATTTTTAAATACCATTGATTTGCACCCATAAGGCTCCTATTTCTGTGCACAACTGGGTCCTCCCAAATTTGTCCTAAACCAGGACAAGCTGCAACCTGGGCAGGAGTCTGCTCAGAAAGATCATTTAGCTGAGGATAGAGTGCATCTGTCCTCTGTATTTCCTACACACTGATTTTTGGTATTACTCCTTTGGAGAAAATGATAAAAAGCTATCAATCTAGAATCAAATTATTTTTCCATCAGACTTTAATGCCTATTGCATCTGGGCCCAAAAGATGTTTTATATTTCTGTTATTTACAGACTTCTGGAGTCTGTGAAATATTCAGAATGACATTCTGTAAATAGTATTTCTCTTTTTTTTTTTTCCCCTGCAAATTTCTTTCTGGAAATAAGACACTCCTCTATTTTATATGTTTATATTTGTTTAAAAATATGAGCCTTGATGTTTTGAATCTATCAGTCTCTGCAAAAATATTTTCCATTAGCAAGAGTGCATATTCATGTTTTCTTATCTAAATGTCCCTTTCACAAAACATCTACAGGAAAGTACAGATTTCCAACTCAAGCAGTGGCCTAGCATGACTTTATATTGTCCCCAAACCATTTGTCCCACCAGACACTCAGAGCAGCAGCCGACTCTCTTGGAGTAAAACAGCCCACATTCATAGTTTTCCTTTTTTTTCCCTAGCTATTAGCCTAGAAGTCTACCCCTGTTGGCAACTCTTACTGCTGTGTAATAATTTACCGGCTACCAGCACCCCAGCATGCCTGTGATGGTGTAGTAGCACAATCATTAGTTTCTATTCTGCAGTGGCAGGATGTGACAGGGAGTCTACGATTTCGGATGATTCTGGTGTCAACTAACTGTGACACTCCATCAAACCCTGCATCCTTAATGTCATGGAGAGTTACGTCCTTTCATGGGTGATAAAGCCTGGGCATTCTGACAACCCCGGTTTAAGTGTCCTCGTTGGCCTCGCTAGGCTCATGTCACTTCATTGTTTTATAACTTAAATTGTCTCATATTGAAAATGAGGATTCAATTTGAGATTTTATTGTTAACCTTTAAGGGCCTTGGAGCTCAAAGTCTACTCAAGAGGTAAGTGAAGTTTATGCTCCAATTCTTAATCTACCTTCAGTTACAGACTTCTGCACACGTACCCCATTGCATCCTGATAGCTGTCTGAAAACTTTCCAGTTTTTAGTGACAGAATGAATGTGGATCTTCAGCTGTTCTCAGGGATGTTTTTAAAGATGGGCTCATTTTTCTTCTGTTTGTTTGAATCTTGCCACTTGTTTCACCTTAAAATTTTATGTTAGATCTGGAAAGAATTGTTCTTGCCCTGCCTCTTCTTTGAGGAAAATGCTGTTAAAAACCAAAAATTCAGTGAAGCTTCCAAAGGGCAAATGCTAACTTTTAAATTGAAAATGCTTTAAATTTTAGTTTATAACAAGAATCTTCTTTGTTCTTCAAGTGGTCATTTTTCTTTTTATTAAAACCTGTTATTATCACAGAAAGCATTGCTCTTTGTGAAATAACATTTCAGTAGTCAAAACCCCAATTTTCCCTAAGGAAATATTTCAAGGGAAAACTTTTTACATGCCCTACTTAGCACCAAGTCTTCCCATTTAAACACCTCCACAAGTGGCCAAAGTTTCAAAAGAGATGCTCTTCCACTTAGGCACCCGAAGGAAGCGTTTGAATTCTGAGCAGCTTTTGAAACATCAGGCCACCTTGTTTGAGGTGTGCGAGAGAAAGACATGCCCTTTTCAAGATGTAGCTCCAATGATGGGTCCTTAAGAACTTTTTGAAAAATTCCCCTTTAAGAAAAAGAGGATTAGATCAAGGCGTGAATATTCCAGACATAAATACAGCTATAACTCTGAAATCCACCCCTATTGCACGTGTTTATATGGTGTTACAGCTCGCTTTATCTTTGTGTTTTCAGTGCAAGTGCTTTACATACGGACTTGAATGGATTACAAATCAGCTGCCTTCAGAACAGCAAGAAAATTGTTGCTGTTGGGAAAGGTGTTGTTTTTGTTGCATAGAAACACCCCTAATTTTGCTTGTGCAGTTGAGCTTTCTTGAGGCCAGGGCTGACATCCAGCACACCATTAGGTACGGAAAGAGGTCCATGGTTCTCCGAGCTGGCAGAGAGCTTGCAAAAACTAAGCTTAAAGAGAAGTGGATCCAAGCCAATCCCACTGTCAGCTCTCAGATCTACTCTCCTGTTCTTTCCCTGAAACAAGTAACCTTTTGCCCTTCCATTTTGTAAGGCATTAACTAACTTCTTAATTAGGATTATTTTTTCCCCCGCTGGAAAATGTATTAGCAAAGATTATTGTCAAAGCAGAGAACTGTTTCCTCTTTATCTGGCACAATGCTGCTGTAGAACAATCAAGAGGTCCACAGAACTGTCTACATCAAGATGCTGTGCAGTATTTGCAATAATAGCTCAGAGAATACTATTAAATAGGGTATTTTCATTCATGCTAAAGAACCCTCCTCCTTCCTTTTTTTGTACCTCCCCCATTTAAATTCTGCCATGTCATGACCCATCGAACTCTGTTATTTTTCCTCAAATAAACAGGTCTGGACATTTCACAATAAACCAAACTGTTACTGAGAATATTAGTTTGGATACACTTCATGGGATGCTAAGAAAATGTCAAACTTGAGGAAGGTTTCCTTCCATTTCCACAAGTCAACAAAACCTCATTGTCAATAACATCAAGGACTGTTGACAGATCTAATAAAATCAACATAGATTTATTTTCAGTGGCCATTGCCAAGTAGAGATCAGCAAGAAATAACCACCCCTATATTAAACACACATCTAAAGCCAACACGGTAGGGGTGAAGGATGCTTGTGAAAGACATAAACAACCTTCTGCCTTCATCATCCCAGAGATACTACAGAGATTAAGAATTCCTATCACTATAGTGGCTAAAATCACCCACTGTGAACAAACTCATGAATTACAAAGAACTGGCCTCAGCATCAACAAACTGGAAGATTTTATCATCAGAGTGCTTTGGTGGCTCCTGTCTGCTCTAAACTCTGGTCACACCAACCCCAACGAAGCCAACGGCATCAAACAAAAATGCAGCAAGGACACATGTGAAACTGGGAGAGAGGTTTTCCCATACATCCCTGCTAGGAAGACAGAAAGGCTGTTTTTGTGCTGCAATCAGAAGTGTGATCTGATAAAGCACTTTCCTAAGAGCCCCTCTGCAGAGATAAGCCCATCTGCTCCAGAAACAATGCATGAGGAAAAACAAGGCAAACCCCAAACAAACAAGCAACCCCTGGCTCATCAGGATGTGTGAGTGAGGAGTTTAGTCTCGATATATTTAGACTGATTACCAGAGCTGTTTTCCCTACACATGCAAACATACATACATACATACATACATACATACATATATACACATATATGTATATATTTATGTATGCTTGCATATAATTATTTTCAGATGGTCAGTGCAGATCAGACACTGGACACAAACTGATTTTCCTGCTGTTCCTAGGTGCCGCATTTAGAAGTGGCACTACCTTGGCTGCTTCCCAAACTCCACAGATCTTCCTGAACTATTAACCTACTCTTCATGGGAGAAGATAAGCCTGGTGATGAAAAAGAAGAGTACTAACACGTTCTCTTCGATTTTGAGCAGATCAGTTCAACCGAATTCAGCTGACTCACCCGGATTAGCAAGGTGAGGGTGGAGATGCTTTTCCGCTTTGGCTCAGAGACAGTTTTGTTGGAAGCAGAGCTGTCTCCTTTAGGGCTGCAAAGGATCTGCCAGCAATACATCTACTCATCAGCTACATCTACTCATCAGCTAAACCATCAGTAAACATTGACACCAGTGAGTCCCTAATTTGGAATTCTTTCCCCTGTATGACAGAGCTGGGTTGTGCTCACGTATTTCTTGACAGGAAATAAAGCAAAACCATTGGGTTTGTAGTTTGGCTTCTACAAAACTCCAGTGATTCTCAGTTTCTTTGGAGAAACAAAACACTCCTGGTCAAAACATTCCTGACCTACGTCTGTTATCTCATTACCAAAATTTTGGTGATTACTTCTGTCTGTGGCTCCTGGTGAGTGACATTTCATCAGCTGACATGAAAGGGCATACAGAACAATATTAAACTTAAAATTAAATTTAATAATTTAAAAATTAATAATGAAATAATTTTAATAAAATAATTTAATAATAACATAAAATTTTAATTTTCATTTAAATTAAAGAACCTAAAACTGGCAAAGCCAGGCACTTCTTAAGTGAGAACATAAGAAAGGCCATGAGAAGTGGAAGAAAAGATCTTTCTAACCTGGTATTTCTTTGCCAGGGCTGAAGAGGAGAAGCTCTGGGGAAGTGTGCCTGAAGAGGACAACCACATGGTGCCCACTGGGGATGCTCCTGAGGTGAACTGCAGAAAAGTGTAGAAGTGTTGTCAGGAACAGATTTTCTGTGGCACAAGGTTTAAGTCTGATATTAGGAAGAAATTCCTCCCTGTGAGGGTGGGGAGGCCCTGGCACAGGCTGCCCAGAGGATCTGTGGCTGCCCCTGGATCCCTGGCAGTGTCCAAGGCCAGGCTGGACAGGGCTTGGAGCAGCCTGGGACAGTGCAAGGAGTCCCTGCCCATGGCAGGGAGTGGAATGAGCTTTAAAAGTCCCTTCACACCCAGGCCACTCAGTTTCTATGATATTGGGAATAAGAAATAAACGTTTTTCATTCATTTAGACATCTGTGTGTTTGACCTCCTGATTTAACAAAACACTTTCTTGACCTACCTTTTTCACTTTGTCTACTTTCTTTTCAAATTACTCTCAGTAACTTTTATTAAATGATTACACGTATGATTTAAAAATCACCTGCTTTGCTAAATACTATCATCTGCCTTCTAGATAAAAACCAATAATCCTTGGTGTTTCAATCTAAAATTTAATTTTGTCTCTGAATTTATTTTAATTTCCTCAGCACTTCTGGATTGCCCGTATTACACATAGCAAAAATCTTATTTCCAGTCTGGCAGTAGTCCAGAAGTACCTGCAGCCTTAAGAAAAGGATTTCCTCCTCCAGACCTTGTCCCCATCCCTTTTTCTTGCCACAGAGGACTGATCACCCTTGGATGGAAAGACGGTCCCCTGGATGGCTCCAGTAGGTGCTGAAGAGTTTTGAAATGCAGGACTCCTGCTATGCCTGTCCCATTTCTCCCTCCTGTGCAGGCAGCCACAGTGGAGAGCAGTTCAAAAGCAGTTTTCATTTAAGCAAAGCCAGAGTAAAAAAAATTGGAGAGTAAAAATGACACTAAAGTACTCCACAAACCCCAATTCTCCACTTAAAAGTGGTCACTCAAAGGCACTACAGGGGTAATAGCAGAAATGCCTGGCCATTATCCTGCCACATTGCTGCTCTTTCCTGTTCTGCCTCTGTTGGGACTGATCCTATTAGTTCCTTTAGGAAAGCAGAGATGTGATTGCAGAGCACTTTTGTGAGGTGGCCGGGGCAGGGACTCCTTTCTTCAAGGCTTATAAATTCTTGAGCTCTGTCCCAGAGGTAAATAAGTCACTGCAGTAAGGAATAATGCTCATACATCAGCCTTCTGCTCTGCAAGTTGTATGGTATCATTTGTGTAGGGCTGTGACTTAAAAACCTCAGATCTTTTGATGGTCACAAATGGACTGGAAATAGCAGATGCATTTTTCACAGTAGTTATTGCATGTCTGGAAAAAAGGTTGCTGAGACAAACAGCAAACTACAAGGATCAGAGTCATCTCTGCTGACTAAAAAGGGGCTTAAAGGCAGTGAGAACACACAGTGGATGAGATTCTCCTGCTTTGTGCACTATTATAGCCTCCAACAGAGCCGTGAGAGTCCTTTTCTCTCTGTCACGAAGGCACTCAGGTTGGTGCTGCAGAGAGACGTTAACCAGCTGAAAGGAAAACCCCCCATTCCTTGTGGAAAACCACCAGGTGTGAGATAATTAAACAGCATTTTGTGGGATGACAGATTTCTTTTCAGAAGTTCCTCCAGCTCCTCTTCCGTGCCTGCACTGTGCAGGAGCGCCGTGCTGGGTTTGGATGGGAGGATGGTTTAACTTAACCCATGGGGAGCAGGCAGGTACAGGGCTGATGTCCCTGGGACACACCTGGAGGGTGGACAAAGAGGACTTGGGCTTCCAGTAAGCTTAACCCATCCACGAGTGTAAATTGATCGCTTCACATTTAAAAAAAGGAAAAGTCAACTTTGCGTCTGACCCCCTCACCTTCACATGACGGCATGACATCTTAAAATCATAGTGAGTATTAGAAAAATTATGTTTTAAATATGGGCCTTTGTATCTTTTATCACATTCTCTCCTGCTGTGGTTATTACCTAATAATTTTTGACACTAGTGATTAAATATAAAATTTTTACATTTTATGATTCTATTTCAAATACACAATTGCCAGCATATATATCAAGGCCAAAATTGGGCTCTTCTTAAAGAGTCTGTAATTATATTTATGCATTAAAATGTCAGCTGTTTAAAATGAGTGATTTCAAACAATATTTTTATGTAATTGTTTTAAAAATCAAACTATTAATCAGACTTTATTGTCAATCCCAACTAATGGCTAGCTTTTCAATATTTTAGACCACTCAGGTCTAAATTTAGACCACTTCAGGATGTTCTCTAACTTGAATAATCTTTATCAGCAATTTAGTCAGTTATTTAAACAACAACCACAACTCAAATGGTGAGCATACTCAGTAAACACAATCTCCTTAGCAGCAGAATTCAGCCTAGAATAGGAGTAAAATCCATCACTGAGAAAGCACTTTGTGGTTTACAGTTTCGTGCAACACTCACAATATGAGAGAAAGGAAAAATGAGACCTTTCTTGAGGAGGTCAGGAGCAGGAAACTTGAAATTTTATTTCAACAGTGATTTATTTTTCTGGCCTCTGTTTCCTAGATCTTTTTATACACTTGCTTAGGAGGCCAGATCTCCCTTCCAGTCAATAATATATAAACAAAATAATCTTCGAGTTCTGTTCTTCCCTAAAATGGTGTTGCTTTTGCACTTACAACATGTCGCAGAGCCAAGCTGGATCCCTGAGTCAGTGGTGTTGCTGTTTACTCAAATGCCACTGGGTATACGAACCACATTTGAAGTAACGGATATTTTTAATATCCCAGATGATGAGCTCACATAGCACAATAATTTCAGGCCAACAGCAAATCCCAAGGAATTTAGGATGTGGCAGCCAGTGAAGATGCCTGGCTGGAACACCTCGAGAAGAATGATTTAAAAGAGTGGGAGTTAATTTATAAGTTTTTAAACTGCGTGCCAAGGGAAAAATAAGTCTTCTGTACATCTGCCTACATTTTTTGGAGATCAGATTTCAGTGACTGAATGATAAAACAAAATGAAGCAAAACAGGGAAAAAAAGAAAAGAAAAAAACCAACAAAAACCAGATGAGCGGATTTGCATGGAAGGCAATTTATTCTTTAGTTTGCCTGCAGGAAGAAAACAAAATGATATTGCAATTTGATAAGTACATACTTTCAAATATTACACCTAGCTCAATCACAAATATGGATTTCTGGATCTTAACTGCAGCTTTTAATTCTGGTTTGACAAATTTATGTAAATAAATAGACATGGAACGGACAATCCCTGGAAGTCTAAACCTCTTTTATGTAATCTTTGCCTGAGCTTCCCCACTGGAGGCTATCTGTAAACTGGCTGTGAATTATTGCTCATGCTTGTTTCCCTCCTGAGCAATTCTCCAGGTGACTACAGCTGCTGTTTAAAGGAAGCACCGGTTTTTTGTCTGTCTCAAAATGCAAAGGTGGCTGTAGCATTTTTTGTAATTTTGTCAATTATCCAGTATGATTTCTGCATTTTCTCCACTCCTTACCTGTGGGATTATGTTTGAAAGGGATCAGCCATGTCATGGGGATCCATTACCTTGAATTCCTGCATTAGCCCTGAGTTAACTATATCCAGAAAAAGCAACGGTGACTTAGCTACACTGCCACATTTCTCTTGATTGCACTTGATTTCCAACCAAAATACTAAATCAGTCCATATTCCTTCATACTTGGCTTGGGAGATCACTTGTCTCAATCCTGGAATTGTCCAAGGCCAGGTTGTATGGGACTTGGAGCAATCCGGATAGTGGAACGTGCCCCTTCCCTGACAGGGGTTGGAACTGGATGGGTTTTTAAGTCATTTCCAACCCAAACCTTTCTGTGATTCTATGGTGACACTCAACCCAAATTTGCCAAAATCTTCATGAGCCCCACTGAACCTGGCTTAATCTCTGGATTTGTAACAAAAGCTCAAACAAAGCAACTTTCACCCTGCCATAGTTTTTTTTAAGGAAACGTTATCATTATTCTAGGAATCAACATTCTACTTGCTTAGAGGGTAGTGAAAAGTTATTAAAATAATAAGATTGAGACACAGTGCAAATTAACCTGCCCAGGACTGGAAGATTTTGCATGAAATTAAAGACTTGTAAATAAAGTATTTCGGATGCTTTAGACTTGACAATGAGGATGACACTTCAGGCTGGATTACAAGACTTCACCCAAGAGTTACAATGCCCCCCAGACAGATAGCCAAGGAAAAAAATTACAAAGGGATTTTAAAATTATAGATCTGGCACACAGCAAAGTTTGATTATTTTGATGAATTTGGCTCAGATAGCAAAGGTGCAAGTAAAAGAGACCACACCTTCATGTAGCACTTTTACGCTTTTTGGTACAAAATGATTGCAATTACTGGAAGGGATAACTACATTTTCTGAGTGCTGGTGAGCCCCTTTTCCTCCTACATTCAAACTCAATGGCACCAAAGTAACAAACAGCATGAGGCTGAAAGTAGCAGTAAAGAAAACACCACCAGGTATTATTACATACTACAGGATCCCCTAATTCAAGCAATAATACTTCCAATACCCTTTGATTCACTGGACAGGTAATTCTGCTAGGACTGGACTGCATCTCCTGATCACCCAGAAATGTGGGGCACACCAGGAAAGTACATTTTTGAATGGAAATCAGAAATGCGAACTGTTCCCCTGCCTCTTACATCGCCAGGTTTGCTTCATATATGATGAGAAGGGTGCTCTTTTTTTGTCCCCACAGTCATGGTAAAGCATTTGGTGCACACTGAGAGCTCCTTGCTCAGGCAGTTGGCTCTGGTCGAAGATTTCCTGACTTTTAAGGCTTCATTCTTCCAACCAGTCTTTCTGTAGTTTAAACTGCATTGTATGAGCTTCCCTTTCCTTTTTGGAATAGTATAATTTGCTTCATAAATTACATATGGTGGAAGCCTGTTGAATGAATAACCTTGTTGCACAGAAAATTAATTCTTTTGACAGGTTTATTCCTTTAACAGATATTTGGTGGAGGATTTTACTGCATTATTGTATATATTGTGGCTTGCTGCACAGAAAATGTTTCACAGTATTTCAGCAGATTTATTCCTTTAACAGAAATAACTATTCCTGTCCGTTTACCATTTGTTACCTATGAAATAAATTTCTTAGCTACAGATTCTTAAAAGAAGCTCACTTGTTTTGCTCTTGTGTTTCAATTCAGTGCAGAGAAAATACATTTTCCCTTCAATCAGCATTCATTTAAATACATGGTAATATATACAGTTGTAATGAACCATATTTTGTTTGATTATGTTAATCTCTAACAGTGTTAATTTCCTTATATATATGTTTATGTGATTTTTTTTTTAAATTAACTTTTTACCATGCCTTACTAGAAAATCTTGGATTATTTAAGGCTCTGCACACTATCTTGGCATGAGAATTACATAGCACAGATAGCACGACAGCAAAGGAAGTCAGATTGAGTGCCACATGACCTGATTTAAGCAAGGCTAATTATGTAATTAAGATATTGAAACAGGAGCCAGAATCTCTGAGTGCTGCTCCTAGTTTCGCCAAGAACCTCCAGTGGGACATTTAGCATTTAGCTTTTCTGTTCACTAGTTTTCCTTGCTGTGAAGGGGGGTTCTGATATTCAAAAAGCAGAATAGGCAGAAGAAGGCTGCTCTGGGTGCACTGCCCACAGCACACCAGACCTCAGACGTGCAAAGTCCTTGTAAAACAATTCCAGTAGTTAGTTAGCACTGTCTTGGTTTTTAATTTTATTTATTTAATTCAGGAAAGAATGAGCCAATTTTCTTTTTTTTCCTCTTCCCCCCACCTCCGTCCCCTTCCTCCTTCATTATTTGGATGCTTAATCTAGGAAATTCAAGTTCTGTTGCTTTGAGATTTAGAATTTGGTGGATAATCAGCTTCAGGAAACTGATACGCTGAGCGTGTCAGTGATGTCTAACCTACATTATATACTGGGACCCAAGAAATAAGAGACAAAGAAAATAGACATGACAGGAGTTTACGACTGACTTCTCACAACATATCAAGACAAGAGACGCTTGTGTTATATCAGTACAAACGTCTGCACAGCCAATAAACTTCTCCAAATAAATGTTTGTAGACTGCTGACATAAAAAAAAAAATAAAAAAGGGAAAAAAGAAGGCCCAGAAACTGATTCTTTTCATAGCATGCATTTTTTTTCAATATTTTCTCATTTATGCCTGTATACTTGAAACATCAGAACTTTTCCTGTTCAAGACCACAGGCCTTCCTTAAACTGAGCAACACCAGCATAGTTTCCACACACCTGGAAATCAAGACACCATTTTTTTCCAAACCCAAAAGCAACCATCTTAACTGTCCAAGACAGAAAACTCTCTATTCAAAGCAAGAGCAAAACATATTAAAAATATAAACATAGGTAGGTAGGTAGGTAGGTAGGTAGGTAGGTAGATAGATAGATAGATAGATAGATAGATAGATAGATAGATAATATGTCTGTAAGGCTATGAATTAACATTAACATGGTTCTTACAGAAGAGGAGGAAGACAGTGGCATACACACGAGATCCTAGTCCATCACAAAAATAGGCTCTATGTGAAAATCATGTTTGCTCTGTTTAATCTTGGGGTAACTTTAGGATTACATTTGGCTCCACTACCATATTCTTCTAAAATCCTTTTAAACACTTATCCTCGGACCACTTTCACAGCTCTGATGTGCAAAAAATTACAAAATAGCATGTGGTGAATGTTAAACCAGAGACATGGCAAGGTGATGAGAGTGCAGTGATACTGCAGTGTGGAGTGGTGGAGAACATGGCATGGACAGCCACCGTCTCACACCCAGAACCTACACCTGTGTGGATTTCCATGCTGGAGCATTTCAGAGGCCCTGCTCAGTCCATTTTCTGCTCTGACCATCAGTCTGAACAGCTTGAGTCTAAAGCACGGGTCTCCAAAGACAACGGCGTCAACGCTTAACCCAAGCGAGGGAAGGAACAGAAGCTTTGATAGGTCACATAAATACTCTGGAGGTGGGTGGGTGACAATGTGTAAGCCATAGTGAGAGCTTTGGATGACTTCCCTGCCGTCCTGCCGAGTTTAGCAGTGCTAGGCTCATCTGCAGCAGAAATGTGACCTCCTGATTTAGATGGCACAGCTCTCGAGTAATAAATATTCCAGGAACAGGCTTCACACTCCTGATCCAAGCTGATTTGGGGTAGGGGTCTGAAAATTCTAGTTGCCCTCTGATAGGGCAAGAAAGAACGTCCTTTTAGTAAATTACTTCTTGCTACATCAAGATAATTTTGTAAGCCCTACTGAGAAGGTAACTCTGGGAAGGCAGACCTCTCAGGAAAGAAAACTTCACCAACACAAACATCTCAGAAGCTATTCAGTGCTGTGTTTCATTGAAAAAAAAGAAAGAGAGAACCTGACTCACTGCTTCATAAATAGAGCAAGCTAGGGTTGTATGGCAGGGAAATCATCAAAAATCTAGGCTAGCCTAGGAGTGAATTATTCCCAGACATACAGACTGATGGCACTGGGACATGTGGCACCAACTCAAGTCAATTTCTAGGGGTAGGGGGGAAAAAATATGGACAAATAATATAGACTGGCTGGACTGTAGGGACTTATTTCAATTGCATTCCTTGCACAAAACTTAAATCTGCAAAACACGTGTACAATAAGATTGTGTTTTAGTCCTGTGCTCCCCCCACCCCCATTCATTTCTTCACACCAAGTCTGTTCTTTCTGAATTTTCTCAAGATTAATGAGCAACTCTGCAAGTGGCCACCACATATTTCTCATTTTGCAATTTCTGGGGAATACCCTGTCTCAATTGCTGTTGTTTAATTATAGTCTAGTAAAAAAATATTCCAACATTCTCTGAAAGAGAGGCCAATAGGTATATGGAAAACACATGAATATGCAATTTTAACAGCTGAAACTATATATATCTGGCAGACCTTACCTAATGGTTCAACCAAATCCCCTTGGCAAGCTTATGCCAATGTTATTTTTACTGTTTCACTGGTTTGTTATATATGTAAAAGAATAATATTTTATCCAAGTTTCAAGGCAGCTGGTTCATTCATGATAGGCCCAAAAGGCAGCTTGAAAAAGGACAAAAGTAAATTATTTTGTATGGTGTAGCCAAGAGTCCACTCAGAGGTAACTGCTTGTATTTGTCACCTTGAAAATCAAACAAATTGTCAATCAACAAGTTACCCACAACTGGAATTTGAAATGGTAAATTATATTTCTCTGACAGACGCACTGGATTTCACAGCAGAATGATTTCTTTTTCTTTCCTTCACAGGGACCAATCCAAAAGACATAATGTGAGGGAAATACAGAATCATACTTTGAAAGATTTGGAAAATGCAGGTTTACAATTACAACAATGGCAATTTGGTCTGTGTGTGCTTGTGCACCCATGCAAGCACAACCTCATTGCTTCTGCTGGACTTGCTTTCATCTGTATTTGTATCCAGCTGTCTTCCTCACAATAACCAAAACATCAGAAATTTGTTGAGAATGACACACGATCGACAAGGAGATTTTAGTCATGGCATCAAATTAGAAAATTCTCAATCCTGACTAAGATGCAGCTTGGAAACGAGCTGCCAGCAACACCCTCTGAAGCAGATGGTTCCCACCACTTGGAATGCTCCTTTCTGTGCACTCCAGTGACTCCTGAAATAACAGAGCTCTACAGATCGGGGAGGGAAGATGAGTGGAAAGTCAGACAGTGCTGAGCTCCACTTAGCAGCCTCTTAGCCATGGTTTGGTCAATGCTCCTCTGCCTACTTGAGAAAAATCACTGGCAGGTCATCACTAATGACACGTCTCTGTCCTATCCAGGGCTGTACTACAAACAACCATTGGATATCTTTTAGCCAGGGTTACTCAGACTTGTTAAAAAAGGAAAATTGGAGCAGGATGTCATAAAGTGCAGGCCACTGGCATAGCTCAGAATAATTGAAGCAATAGACAGAACAGGATCTACTGTACAGATTGTCCAATAAAATAAATTACTTATACTGTGTCTCAAAACATGCTGGAAAGCTACGAATTGTGAACAATATCACATGGTGAATAAGGATCATAGTTTTAACAGTTTGGATGCCTGATGAAGGGCATAGTTTGCCAAGAGTTGAGGAAGGTTATCAGTCACATGACATTTTAAACATCAATATCTCCTGCCTTTCTAAAATGTTCTTTCTTTAGGCCATGAGTTACTGAGAACAGTGAAGGAATAGCTAAATGAAATGCTAAGGATTTTGCTCCGCAGGATGTCAAATTAGATTATCCACCCTTTAAAGCTATAAATACATGAATTATTACACTTGTTTTACAAATGAGAAAACTGAGGCATAGACAATATCAAAGGGCTTTATAAATGTGAACGACTCAATAACATTCTGCTATTGTTTATTATCCATATTCCTGTTTTTAAATGACAGAACGGAGGCACATAGAAATGAAATGACTATCTAAAGTCACACCAGTCTCCTCCTTTAACCTGATAAATGGGTAAGTAGGCATGCCATTTTGACATACTAATATATATGTTAAGGTATTAATTTCCCATATATCTTGAATATATGGATCATTGGGGAGCACTTTCTGTTGAAAACAGCAACAGTCATATTTTTCTCACTTGAAACTTTTTTCTTATTGTGATACTTACATTAAATGGAAAAAGTCCTTGTTTTTCTCTAAGCTTGGCAAGAACAAAGACTAAAAGGCATATTAGTTTCTGTGGCAGAAAAGGGGGATTTGGGGCTGGAATACCCAATGGTTAGAGCTAAGGAGGGGAGATTCCATCCAGACATACTGGCCTACAGAATATCAGTGGTAAATTCCTCTCAGTCCATTGAGGGTGGACTATTTTTGGTGAAAAATTAATCAGCGGTGTTTCAAGGTATTTAGGAGGGCAAAGAAGCAATGTCTTTCCTTTATGGCTACACTGCAGTGATCAGTGCCTCTGCAGGTGTGTAATTTAAAGAGGTGCTAGGAGAAAGATGAGCATAACCAGGAAGGATACAGGGTGTATACGAAGGT
Source organism: Chamaea fasciata (assembly GCF_029207755.1). Classification (NCBI taxonomy): domain Eukaryota; kingdom Metazoa; phylum Chordata; class Aves; order Passeriformes; family Sylviidae; genus Chamaea; species Chamaea fasciata. The sequence goes on along the minus strand of NW_027094098.1, from coordinate 16,625,193 downwards.
GACTGTAGAGGTTGCAGCTGAATGACTGCAGGGCTGCGTAATCCTCCAGCAGATAACACTTGAGTTTATTTGCCTTGATTTGAACTCTCTGCTTAGAGCCAGGACACAATGCTCAGAGGATAACAGGGCGATGCCACACAGCACAAAATAACCTGCATGGAAAAGTTTCTCACAGAATCAGGCATGACAGTCCAGATCCTGGCCGATGTAGATCACTGAAACAGCAGGGTATTCAGAGAAACTGTGTTTCAACCTCCCAGTCAGTGCTGTAACACTGCAGCTCTCAGATCCATCCCAGTACAGCTAAGCTCATCTTCCACAACCCACTCACCATTCAGCCACTTGCTCAATCTGGCCCAGAAATAATTAAAAGTTTTCTTAACGATATTGACCTGTGTCAGGAAGCAAAGTCTCAATTCATCTGTTTGCCTCCCGACCAGTGCAAGTAGTCAGGAATATACCGAAAAGGAAAAGTGACTAACTTATCAATATTATTTTCCTTGTTCTTGATCTAGGTCATCAAGTAGATTAATATGTAGTTGCAAGCTGTTCATTCATTGTAGAGGAGCATGTACATAGCAGGAAATATCTCCCATGGCACTGATAAACTCTCAGAGGCTATAGGCCAAGGTGTTTATGCTCCAATGGAGACATTTGTGCCAAGTATCTGCTCCCAGTGATACAGTTATAAGCATTAAACTCAAAATGTAACTTTAAAAATCTATTACGGTCTATAGCTTTTATTATTTCCAAGACGGACAAGTGTGTTGGTTATTATCAATATGTTGTGAAAGGAGCTCAGACACCTGGGATTTGAGGTGGGGGGATGGGGAAAAGGCACGCGCGGGAACACTTAGACCAAATGTTAACAAACTGATAAAGCATTGCAAAAATGTCTGAGGCAAATGTTTCGCTTTTCCAGCCCCACAGCAGCTTTCAGCACGCACCCAGCAGGAGCAGTGCGAGATAACCTTTAACTGATAACATCTACACGCCTCCTTGCCAGGATCCCTCTTTGTGACTAGGATGGCCGTTTTTCCAGTCTCTCCATTTCTAGGATCTTCCCTCCATATTCCTCTCTTGATTCATCCATCTGTTTTCTATATGGATGTCCCAAAGATTTACCCAACCATCACTATCTCTAAATCCACTGTATCTGCTACTGATTTCTGACTGTCTTCCTCTTTGCTTTGTACTTGTAACTTTACCATCCCCTTCAAGAAAAGTCTTCCTTACTTTTGTGAGGGAGGAGACTGGGTTCACAGACAAATTTCTCTCTTGGCTTGGAAGTTTTCCTCTTTGTTGCCAAGTTCATTTCAGTGGAAGGTTCCTTGCCTGTGGCGAGGGGGTTAGAACTAGTAATCTTTAAGGGCTCTTCCAACACAAACAGTTCTGTGATTCTGTGATCTTTTAGCTGGGAGCATCTGTCATGATCTCAGATTCCTTCTTCCCTCCCTCAAGTTTTCCCTCCTGGCTCCTGACCTCACATTTGGCTCTCACAGGTGATCAGCCCTCTTGGTGTACCTGCAGCACGAGGGCCATCCCTGGCTGGTGGTCCCTGTCAGGACACTTGTGTCTCCTTCAACATAATGACAGGGGAGGAGAAGGAGAAATGGGGAAGTCATGATTGCAAAAATCCTTCCAGAGCCAACATCCACAGAGAAAAATGCACAGAAACATCCCAAAAATGACAGGTCACAAAATAAAATCACCTTAAAAGAAGGAAATATATTTCCAGGACATTGGCACACTGGAAGTCAGAACACTCTTAAACTAGATTTGTATTTTAATTGCTTTGGAGGACAAAGACACAAGATATGTCTTCCAATAATAAGTTACTTTTCTGACCACATGAAAATGTGGAATGTCAACGGCAGTGGGTGTTTCAGGCTGTTTACCAGTAAAATGGTTATTGCATCCACTGTCATGTAGTTTTACAGCACTTTAAATGGGTGAATACTTTGATGTGAATCCTGGGGCAGCAGGAACCACGTAACACAACAGAGAACTTGGCCTTCAAAGTTTCAGAGACCTAACACAGAACCAAACCCAAAAAGTTGTGATTTCTTACCCTGAATGACTAGGCTTGTAGTTTTACAAGATGAGCTGCAGCCCACTTCCCCTATGAAAGAAAATAAGCAGTCTCAAAGCTGCATATTTGGATTAGAAAAACATTTACATACATGGATGGCCCTGTTATTGTCCATTGATATTAAAAAAGTAAACCTCTGCTGTTAAGCCCACTAACACAACTTCATTTGGAATGATGACAAAAAATAGATCCAGTCAAGAAAATATTTGTGTTTAATACAGAACCAGTCTGTGAGGCATTTTTGGCCGTACAAATGTTTTCCTCTACAAACCGACATAATGAAATTTTTATACTTTCTTATGTTCAAACACTCTATAGTTCTAATATTTTGAATGAAATTTATAATTCCTTTCCTTCACCAGCTGATACAATAAGACTAAAAAAAAAACATTTTTGTAGCTCAATGAAAGAAACAAGTCAGAGGTAAAATTAAGAAAACCACCATGAAAAACAAATTCTACAGCAAAAATAAACCACCAAATGTTAAAAAAAAACCATAGACTTCAGCAAAATTATTTTCCTACCTTGTTGTGACATTATGAAGAAAACAAAACTCAGAATGCAAGTTTTGATTAAAAAATCTGTCAGTTCACATGTAATTTAATACAGAGTGACATAAACTGCTAAAAGGTACATTTTAACATTAAAGACCAAAACTCCAATGATTAATATTACAGTGATGACAGAATGGGAGTGCCTTATTTTAATCCACTGTTTATCTCAATGGGGTAATTTATAGATCACTCGACATGTTTTAATAGCAGGCATAAAAAGGCACCCTCTAATATCCACGTGCTTGCAAGATCTGACATTTGGAGTTACATGCTCAGAAAATACCAGCAACTGCATTTGTTGGACATATATACAAATAACCAGTCATCCCACACACAGTTTATAAAAAGTGATCTATTAATAACAGAACAGCTCTGGAGACATACAGCCTCTTAATATTCAGGTAGAGTATCAAGTGTTTAAGTTAAAATAAGGGTAGGAGCACAAAGAGTGGTCAAGGCATTGATTTGGCTGCCAAATATAGTTTTAACCATCATAAATCTCTGGCTGACAACTGCACAAAGGCTGCTTTACCTAAACCCTGCCAAGGAAGGGTGTTTGCTGCCGGATTGCCTGATAGTCACTATGACAACTGATGCCACAATTAGACAAGTACAATCCCACTTTCAAACAGGCACACAAGTCATTAATTCAGCAGGACTTTTGTTGACAATATGTTATGAGGGAAATATTTAATGCAATTCCGAGGCTGATATACTCTCCTGTTATCTGTAGTAAAATAAATTGCAAGAACTGATGAAAACAACCATTTAATTAGTCTAAAGTGAGCCGAGGAAGCTATCCTGAACATTTTGGTTTAATGAACTCACAGGTGCACAGAACTCCTTAGAGTTGCAGTAGACAATTTGAAGAACATGCTAAGAAAGATGTCACATTTGGGGGGACAGCAAAAGAGAAAGAGAATAAAATGTTTTGAAAAGAGAGCAAACAAATTGCCTTCCCAAGTCTCCTATTCTATGGAGATATCCATGAGCATCCTTTCCCCTGTGTGAGAGAAAAATCTCTCAAGGGCTCAACAAGCTGATCTGAACAACTGCAGAGGAATAAGACTCTGATCACCACTACAATGACATTTTCCCCACCTAGGAGAAGTGAACTGACTTGTTTACAGAACTGTTTCCCACTTGATCTGTTCTTTGAGGCCACTGGGAAGGTCATGAGGAAAGCAAAAGAGTCGTAGGGGGAGGAGAATGCAGAATGTAAAGACTCTCATACAACTGTGTGTTAAAGAAAGGGCTTGAGGGAGTCAGGGCACAAAGATCAGTAAGACATTGACTCACATTCACAGCACTGACAGGGGGAGCTCTGAGACCCTCTGCTACTGAAGCTCCCTGAGATGTCCTTTGCATAACCCAAATATTGCTGTAAAGCTGTTGCTCTGGGGAGGGTGACACCAAGGCAAGAAGCATCTGACGTTTTTGGGCTCAGATGGCAGGAGGAAGGTGAATTAACCTTGTCTTGGGTAGGAGCATGGTCTGGGGGATGCCCTAAAGTCATTCCAGTGGACCAAAAAAATGCTACATGTTGATGCTGATGATGCATTTAAGTTGAAAGAGAAGAGAGGTTTGGTTGCTGGAGCTGCTGAAATCTCCAGGTGGTTAAAGCCTGAGCCCAATCCATTTCAGCCCCACAGCAACCAAATTTATCAGGCCTGTTCATGAGTCCTCCCTGTCCAGGTCCCAATGTGTTCAAAGCCATATCCTGCACTGCTGGTGGGACCAGGCATGGGACAGAGTGAAGTGGGGGCATGTCAATGTAGGCAGTGTGGAGCATTGCGCCTTTTCTGGGCAGTGTCCCAGACGAGACATCCTCGCATCTCATTTCAGCTACAAGAGCAGAGCAAGGAGGCAGTGAGAGGCCAGGCTGTCCCATCCCTGCTCTAAGTGGGCACTTTCAACCACTCCTCACCTGAATGGCCTCAGGCAGCATGACCAGGAGGGCATCAATGCCCTTATTTCTGAAGCTGCTGAAAGCAAAAACAGCTCTTGGGCTTTTGGCTCAGGGAAGCTCTTCCTCTGGGTTTTTCCTGGTTTTGGCTGGGGTAGAGTTAATTTTCTTCCCAGGAGATGGCACAGTGCTGTGTTTTGGGTTTAGGATGAGAATGATATTGGTAACACATCGATGGTTTAGTTGTTGCTGAGTAGGGTTGGTGGAGCCAGAGACTTCTCATCTTCCCATGCTGCCCTGCCAGGGAGGAGGCTGAGGGCTACAAGGAGCTGGGAGGGGACACAGCTAGGACAGCTGACCCCAACTGGCTAAAGGGATATTCCAGACCATATGGTGTTATTAAACTGCCCTTTGAAATGTTTTTTTCTCAGCCCACAAATTTTACTTTTTTTCTGGTTCTCTTCCCCATGGAGGAGAGCTGTGTGGTGGTTCTGTTGCTGCTGAGTTAAACCACAAAAGGCATCAATTAATCATTTCCCCAGTAAATACTGCTGCTCACCCTCCACCAACAGTAGCACAGGTTAGTTATGTTATGCATAGTTAGCTAAAGTTATGCAAAATTGTGCTGCTCTCCACTGCAGCCATAAATAGGCAGATAAGGTCTTGGTGTCCTTGAACCTTAAAATTGAAGACAAGGACATGGTCACCCTATGAAACCTGATCTAATAACTCAAGAAAATGATGGTACAGATGATCTTTGTTCCTCCATCCAGCCCCAGTCTTCTCTGCTCCCTTCCATACACAGGAATCACTGCTCTTCTCCGGCTTTTGTTATCAGTTGCCACATAAAGACAGGAAATGAAGAATTTTATTAAACTGAAAGCATAGTGCATTCCACCCTAACAGACATGGTATCAAAGTCTGTTACTAAATGTTACCTGTGATCCCTCCAATAGACCAACTTCTCAACAAAGAGAGGAATCTCTGTTTGCAGCCACTACGGAAGATGGGCACAAGAGCCCCAGGAAAGCCCCATTGTGCCACTTAAGTGGAAATTATGAATAGCTGTAGAAAAAAAAATTACAAAAATAAAGCAGTAATTTAGTGTGTGATTCCCTTATACCAAAACATGGTATCTAGATGCTTGCAGCTGCTTCTGTGATTCAAAAGATAGAGCAGGACTACTGTGTGCATCATAAAGAAAATCAGATAGAAACCACACTCTGATAAACAACATTAGTCATGCTACTTTCCTCCTTACATTACGATGCTTTTAAAAATCAGGCAAATATGTATCATTCCAATTTCACACACAAGCTAGTACAGAGAAGTTAAATGAATTACTCAAGTTCAAAACGTAAGAGGGCAGGTCTGCTTCTCAAACCCCCCTGCTCATGTGTAAGAAATCTGCCTGGAGTTGGACTGGAGTTGGTCCTTGCAGGTGGCTTCCAGTTCAGGATATTCTGAGATTCAATGATTCCTTGCCTATCCAAGTTATGGATTAGACCGGAATAACTGATCCTGTTTGGAAACAGTAACCTGGTACTTGCAGGAGAATATGAGTGATGTGTTTTACCAAAAAATCAATGGTTGCATGAAAACTTCAACTTCCTCTCTAAATAAAATTCCCCACATGCCACTCCCCTTCTGAGAAATTTAGCAAGAGCTTAGTTCAACTTCATTACAATTAATAAGGCTTCTGCCTACTTAGAACCAGCCACAACCATTTTCTCCCTTTGCCTCCTCTAATTGCTCTTCTTGCTGAAGACTACAAATAATTCAGCAGCTATTGGTAGAGGAAACACACAAAGCTAAAACTATTGCACTAAAATAAATTTCCATGTTCTTATGCCTTGTGGCACTAATGGATGCTTGCCTGCAGGGTTTGTTTTGTCAGTTTTAATTTTAATTAGGAATTAACTCTGCAATGTGTCTAGTTTCTTCACCCCATTTTTCCCCCCCACTGGATTACATTTCAGTTGCATCATGCCTCCTTCCTAAGGCTTCTGGAAAGGCTCTGCACACTTAATGATAAAGATTCCAGTTTTCCGCTCCGACTCTTTCTCATGTTTGATTACATCATCCTCTTCTAGATAAGTGTGTTTGTTAACATAATGACATTACTGTTCAATTTTCGCAAAGCAATTAAAGATGTGTTTAATTTGAAGGATCTCAGTTGTTTTATTGTCTGCAATTAGGAATATTAACTTCAGTGGGAGTAGTAAATACTAATAAAAGTGCTTTGCTGAGCTGAAGTCTTTCAGGAGGGTATACAGACAACACAACTGCATAGTTTTAGGTAACAAATTCAGCATGATTTTGATGTATACAGGTCATTAGATTAACTTCCTGTAAAACAGAAAGGATCCTACAATATAGCAACAGAGAATTCTCACTCTCCCCCAACTTGGCTACAGAAAATACGTGCTTATTTTGAAAACTTTTGTTTTGCCTGGCAAACATTAAAAAATAAATCTACCCTGATTGAATTGATAAGGATGCCTGCCCAATACAGTACGAAATAGAAATATCCACATTTTCTTTTCCATGGGATTGGTTTACTGCTTTTTCAGATGAATGCATGATGGCGTCGTTAGTGCCAAATCCTTATGTAAGAGTTATTAGATATTTAAACACCGATGTTTGAGTGTCCGTTGTACACTTAAAATAGATGACTGTCAGCTCTTGTAAACTCCAGAGCAGAGCTGAAACATTCATCTGATCTGAAAGCCATTTATTGAAACTATATTTTGTGCCTTTCAAGTGGCGCTGCTATTATATAAGGGGAAAGCTGGAACTAACACTGCAAAATCCTAATGATCCTCGCCTGCCTCACACAAGTCCAGTGGACCAGATCCAGAATTCATAGGAAGTGACAGGTGCCTGTCAATGCCAACATCAATGGCACTGGGCAGGAAGGAGGGTAAATGACAGTGATATAGGAATTTCAAATGGATTAGTGGACCCAGACACAGCTTGATGAGGGAAGGAGTGATAAGAGTGACAAGGAAGTTCTCCCTGCTCCCTTGGGTGATATTTCTGGCACCTGTGTTTTAGGGCTGCAATATGATGATTTTGCTGGCAGGGGGTGGATTTCTGGAGGAATATTATTAAGTTTTCTTTCTCAATGCTGGTTGTTCAGTGGCTGTTTTTGTCGCTAAAGACCAAAGAGCTGAGCTGTGGTGAGATTTCACACAGAGTCCCACTGTCCCAGGTGACCTCTTGGTCAACATCACTGCTTAATTCTGCAAGATCAGTACTTTTAACATTTGGATACTTGAGATTTCCTCAAGGCACTACAGCACTGCATATTCCAGTATTTACTGAAGGAATATATCACTGTTTCTGTACAGCCACCCAACATGCAGAGCTATTAAAAAATAATGTTCATGCTGCTTTTATTTTGGTCTATGAATAAATATACTCTGCAACTTCCTTCCTAAACAAATGTCTTCTCTCGCAAGGCCTGCCATGTTACGTTGCATCTCTGCACATTAAAAGTTAAAAATTATTTATCCTGAATTGTTAAAATTTTCATTAATGGCAATTTATGTCACTCAAAGAAGCCTCCTTGGGAAGAACATGGCATACTTGTACAGACCTATTATGAGAGTTGTCAGAAACATTTGTCCTTATGAAATATAAATAGACAGTATGTTAGATGATTTAGTGAGGGATCTCTTATTTATTTAAAAACAAACATGTTTTTTTCATTTCTCCTTTCAGGAAACCAGGTCATGTAGATTAGACAAGAAGGTTCTCAGGCTAATGATAACACATCTGAAAATATTTTCTCAAAAAGCTTATCCATCTCTCCAAACACCCCAGGCTTCGACCTGCCCTGGGGCAGAAGGCATCACCTGAGTCCTTCTGCACTTCTCCCTGAGGACACAGTGGGGCTCAGTGAGACCCCACTACATGACCTCCTTACCTGGAGATTTGATTCCCAAAGCACCCTCATGGCAACACTTGCACCCAGTGCATCATTTCCCCAGTACTCGCAGCTCTTAGGATCTGCCTCTAAACAGCAGGTGAATTTACCCCTGAGAAAAAAAAAAATGGCTTTTGCTGCCTTTGAATTAGACCTGGGTGGGTAAACAAGGATCATTTCTTTGTTCTTGCTGATAACAGCTTAACAAAGCTGTGTGCAGAGCTCAGCAGTGATGCTAAACTTAATTTTCCACAACTGCTGAGGTTCATAACCAGAATCCATTTCAGGTGGACATAAAAATCCAGCCCAATATTTACTTGCCACTGGATACAAATGTTACCTAGTGAAGTCTGCACTAGTGTCAGAGAGGTGGATAAATCCTTCAACTTTGTTAAATGTGGAATAAAGGAGAGAATAACTTGAATTAAATTCCTGTGCCCACTTGAAATGATGTCTGGCTGTGCCTCTGTACCTGTGCCTGATTTTTGCATGAAAATATTCTCTTTGTCCCTATCTGGTGTTCTCCTTCAAAAAGGAATTGAGTTTAAAAAGAAGGCAATAATGTAAGATTTTTAAGCAAACAGTTCAATATTTCCTTTAAAATGTTCTCTGTATTCAAGAGCACTTTGATTTCTATCTTTTTTTTTCCCTCCAGGCTTTGAAACTGTACCTCTTTTAAAAAAAGACCATCCCTGATTTTAGTCTTTTGTTCCTTTATGAGCTTTGTCCCCGACTTTTAAATGTGGAGAGAGTTGAGAGGCATGTTGTGAGAGGAGAGAAAATAAAAAAGTAAAAAAAAAAAACTTGCAAACTGTGTTAAATACACCTTTTGTTCATTACGTTTAATATAACATTCACTATGAAGATTGATATTGAATTATACATTAATTTTAATGCTAAATAACTTTTCTATTTAAAACCCCCTTAGTTTTCTTATAATGTACAGTAATTAAAAAGTGAACCAAAAGAGGCAGCAATAAATCAGGGTGCACAATGCAGTAAAAATATTATAATTAATATTTAACATACGTTTTGATTACTTTTAGAATAAGTACAAGAAATATCAATTAGAATATATATTCAAACTTTGCTGCCTTTTCCCCATTATACCCTGGAAAGGGGCTATTTTTAATTCTGGATATTGCATACAAAATAATACATAGTCCCTAATTAAATATAAGGCTGCAATTCAATTGAGAGTTTCTGCTGATGTCATAAATAATAAGAGCACAGCTCGAGGTATCAATGAATGGCAGCCAAAGCCTGAGATTGAATTACAACTTCAGCATTCAGTCTGTGGATCTGTATTGTTATTTGCAATAGATGGAAAATGATTATTATTATTTTTTAAATACAGACAAAAAGAAGGAAATTTGAATTCAAAATCGGTGACTAGGTGGTGGAAGATTAGAAGTCTTGTGATTAGAGAACACAGCTTATTGGAAACTGAAATGTACAAATGTGCCAAGCACCAAATCTGTGGTTGAGGCTAAATTCTGCCTTTTGTTTGCCAGGTTTTGGAAATCTATGGGCAGTTCATGCCTAAAAAATCAAGCGTTGGTGTCATTATCAAGAGTTTTGCCTCTGCCTACCCTACCCTCTGCCCAGCTCTCACCTGGCCTGGGGGTCCCAGCAGGGAGCAGAAATTCTGGGAGTAGAAGGTGCTGCTAGGGTGAAAATCAGTGACACCAAATCACCCCAACTCTGCTCGTGGAAGGAACCTTCCACCCCTGCAGTCTTTTACCCCCAGTGGGTTTTCTGCATAAACCTCAATTATTTATCATTTCCATCCAGAATGAGTAAGGGCTGTACACTCATGTGGACATTTTTCCCCAAATAAATGACCCCTTAATAACCAGAAGGATTTTTATTTATGTAACATATTGGATTTCAGTTATGTTATGGCAGCAGAAAGAAGGTAGTTAATCAATATGAAGGCTTGCTTTCAACAGATTGCACAGCACTCAGCATGACAAGATCCCCTTCTGCTACACCACAGGTCACTCATTTGTATTTTAGGGCCATTTTTCCATGCTTAGCACATCCATCCAGCCATGAGGATGTACAGCTCTCCATCTGACTCTGGCATGCAAAAAGTCAACAGTTTAAAGGTGCTAAAATGCCACGAGTCCTGAGCAAGGTGTGAGACACAGCTGTGATGCCAGAGAGCCTGAACCATGTTGGTGGCTTTAGAGGAGTTTGTCACCTCGTTTCTGCCCAAACTCAAGGCATCACAAAGTCCCTTCTCATTGCTCCCTCCCCTCTCCTGGCTCAATTTACGCAGATAATGGGGGCCAATATTTTTCCCCAGCCTAGGGAAAAATAATAATGGTTCTGGCACAGAGTCTGCTCTGTTTGCCCTGTGATACAGCCACATGAAGGGATGCAAGGTGCCCCCTTTCTTCCTTGGGCAAGTGTGTACTGAGGGCTAGATTCCAACTTTTCAAGAAAAAGAAATTGATGGCTTACAGTTGGAAACACTGTGGCTCCCCACATCTCACATGCTACCTTCTGACACAGGCTGGCTATGCCAGAACCCACAGATTTTTCTTTACAAAATCAGTATATTGCTGCCTAAGAACAAGTATTTTATCTCATTTAGGCTAAGAAGAACAAAGAGCCAAGAGGCCCTGAAAACACACAATGAAGCCCCTTGGAATACAACTTCTCCTCATATGGTACATTTTACTCAATATTTAAATATCCTATTGTTCTTAAACACATAAATTTTATTGCCTTTTCCCTAAAAAGAGCCATTTCCTAAAGAGTCTTAAACTATACAATAACAATTGTCATGATAGCCTGTTTATGCCTTCCAGGTGATTTTTTGAAGGGCAGAAAATATATGCTTCCTTCAGACATTTGCCGTTAACTCCAAACAACCTGTAGAAATTTTGATGGGCACCTTCATAACATCTGAATAAGGGTTTAATTTTGCCTATAACTGACCATGCAGACATGGGCCCATGGTTTTCAAAAAAGCTTTGCCCCTGGTATGAAGAAACCTTGAGAAATCTTGTGAAAGCAGACAAGGGAAAAGTGAAAACAAGGTGCAAAATACTGAGATGTTCCTTCCAAACACACAGTACTTCTGAATGCTTTTTATCAAGACCAACATGAGCAACATAATTTACAGCCAAAATAAACCTGCCATAAACACCGATACTTTGATATTGCTGATAAACAGGTATTTCAATTTGTAAAGTATATGCTTACATTGGTATGGGGAGATGTTAGTCCCAGGGTGATATTTAGAAAACACAAACAGCTGCCTCTGTCCCCAGATGCACATAACAAAGTAATAATAATCTTCCTCCATGATAAGCTGCTATAGGTGTCTTAGTTACCTCTCTCCTATGTCTCACTTGATTCTGAATCTATCAGGATTTGTTTGTTTCTTTTTCAGCTTTTTGACTTTGGAGATGATTTCATTAGTGCTTAGAAGTTTAAGTTCTAGCATCTATTGCGTGACTCTTGAATTTAGACTTTTCTAGGTTCTTTGAATAGTGAAAGGCAAATCTTTAGCGGACACACTTCTCCTCCATCCATCAGTGGCTCCCTGACATATCCAAGAAGCAGTGCCTGGAGGCAGAGGCCAAGTCCCATCTCTGCCAGCTACAGCTCAAATTTAACCCTACCTGCACTCAGCGCTGACCTGCACATGTGGGGTTGTGTCTCCAGCCACTGCTGCTGAATTTCGTCCAGCCAGGGCCTCATCTGCAAAACACATCAGTAGGAAAGAGGTGTTAGATGATAGATTCTGTGGCTATTTCATCTCCAGATGGAAGCAGCTCTTCAAATAAAATGCCAGCAGAAAAATCAAGCCAAATAATCCAATGGTTTGCTGCCCTGCAAATATTTGGTGCTGCTTTGGGATGACAGACCATTTCTGTCTGGAGGAGGTAGGGCTTGGAGACAACAGCATTCTATTTCTCTCTATCCAAGGTGGACATGGGATAATAGGAGAGAAGGTAAAGGAGGGGAGCTGGTGTATCTGACTGGGTGTCAAGGAGGGTGGCGGAAACACTGGGTGCGTTTCTCTCTGAGGGCAGAGAGAAGCACACACTAATCCAGAGGTGCAAATTCATGGAAGGATTTGGAAATCTAGAGGAAAAACAGCCTGGCAGGTCCAGGCTGAGCTCCTGGGATTATGATGAGTTTCTCTCTTGCCATTGATTGTTGTCACCAAAATGCATCTGCTGCTTTATGCAACTGAGGCTTCCTATGAAATGCATACATAGGCTCAATGGTTCTTATAATTACAGGCTGAAAAGAACTTTGCATATTCATGAGTATCACACCATTTGTCACAGCTGTAGACCTCCAGTAAGCAATGCCTGTGATTAGGGTTTTGTTCTTCCCAAGTATATATTTTTCCATGAACCCTTATTGGTTCTGAAAAGTTATGATCTTAACTCTCCACTCCTGTCAAACACAATTTTATTCCTTTTTACTGCCAGCAATATGAATGAATTCCTGCTTCTGCAGCCAACATCAGGACTAGCCGGAACTGGAATTTGCATTGATGAGGCAGTATTTTATTTAACTAATGCAATAACCTACAAAAATCTATAGTTGGAGTGACAACAATTTTATTATCCCAAGTAAAGAGCTGCCCATACATTTTCTCCTCTGTGATTTAAGACCACTAACCTCTAGACCGCCCTGCTCATAAACAAACAGGTCTTGTGGACCTTCTTAGGTTCACAAAAGAGGTCAAATGAAATAATAAAGGCCTGGTATGCTACAGGATGTACTAACCATTAAGCAGCAGATTAAAGATTGAAAGTTTTTGAAAGCTAGACAGCCATGTATGAAATCTAACCCACCCCACGGACATTTCAACATAAAATGGTAGGAGAAGTGAGAAAAGTAGACTTTTTTCCTTCTGAAGCTATATTTTTCTAACACAGAAGACAGAGAAGTGTAATCAGTCATGGTCAAAACCCTGCCAGTGAGTATTACTTATTTAGCCTCATATTCCAGGTGACTCACAACTTGTCTACCTGCCAACATCTGAAAATAATAAGTTATAGAAAAGTTATTAACTAAAACTGTGCGAACTTTGAAGTAGCTAAACCTAAATTAAATATAAACACACAAAACAGCCTGGGGCTAATTAATCTAATTTGGTCTCAGCCACCTCACTCCGCTTTTGTTTGTTTGCAGTTGTTTTTCCCCTTCCTCCTCCTATGTGGTCTGCAGAGAGGGATGATCCCGAGGCTGGTCAGGGGCAGAGATTGCATCTTTCCACTCCTCCAATTAGAAAAGCTTGGTCACTTTTCCAAGAAACCGGCTCTTGACAAAGAGCTGGTTTGCAAAAAAGCTCATCTCCCTGGATGTGCTGGGAAGGAGGGGAGCTGTGCCCAGGCAGATGTGTGCCAGCTGAGAGCCCAGCTCCGGGAAGCCTCCTGGCCACGCACCATGTGTGGCTGGAAGGGGAAGCCCATCCTCCTCCTCCTCCTCCTCCTCCTCGCTGTCAGGTATAAATTGCACGTTGGAGGTTTTGATGACAACATGGTGCTCCCTCCAGGAGCTTCCTCAAAAAGCTGAGCCTGAAAGCAGCACCAAGGGAATCACCTCTTCCTTGTTTTTTAGATATTTATTTTTTTTTAACACACTGAGCTCTTTCACCACTGATGAGTCTCTTCTGCCATCCTGGGCAGGCGGACAACCTGCCCGAATATTACGCAACACTCAGTGTTTAGAGAGGTTGTGTTGGCCTGACCATTTTTAGTATTGTAGAGGTTTTAAACTGAAAAAGCAGAGGGGGAAAAAAAAAACATGCTAAAAATAAGCTCTTGATTAGGTGTGGGAAAAGTGAAGATTCGAGGAAATCTCAGGGCTGCAGCCTCAGCACGAGGTAACAATAGACTCAAAACACAAAAAAGTGTCAGTGCAGTTCGCTTGTAAAAAGAGGAAAATGCACAATAGCACAACAGTGAGTTCACCTATTATATAATTGGAGGTTGTGTGTACATGTGCAGACAAGATGACAGAATAAAAAGCCTCCTCTAGGAAATCCAAAACTTGGCAGCTTTGGCCAGGTAGAGTATGAGGCGGGTAGTGTCTAACAACAAAAAGAAACAGTCTGTAACTAAGGTTTGATTCAAGCTACAGCTCTCCTTGCTAAACAGCAGCCAGATTTACTGCTGCAAAACCCATAAAAACAAAGGGAGAATAAGTCTGGCACGAGAAATAAGGCACAGAGAAAGAAAGGCAGAAAAGGAGACGCGGCATTAAATATACCAAGGCTGAGTTGTGCATTTGATTTCATACGAGGATAATTTGGAGGGTTATGCATAAAGCGAGAGGATTTCATTCATATGGAGTTTCCACATGGTGTGAAGTGCCTTTCCCAGGGGGCCAAAAGAAACCCAACCTGCCTGACAGGAGGGAAGTGGAGCAGCTGCTGTGCCCTCAGCCCCACCAATGCTTCGCTTTGGCATCTGGGATGGCTTCCCAAAGCCCTCCTCTTTCCCACCCCAGAGCGTTCACCCTAGCTCAGGGAGCTAGTGGGATCCCTATGCTTCACAGATTTTGTTAACAGAACAGCAATCCTTGATTTGGGCTTGCTTATAGGGATTTTCCTGTCCCTTAGAGCTTAACTATGTCCAACACTCTGGCTAAGGTACTTGAATTTACACAGAAGAAACAGTGATTCTGGTGCTCTTACTGTAACAGGATGAAATGTTTCAATCAAAGAATGCCATACATGATATTTTCCAGGGGAGATGGCTCTACAAAGATATCATTGACCATTTTGGTAGAAAGGATCTCTACAATCTTCTCTTTCAATCACCTGTCAAGTCATTCCTACCCCGAAGACGTCACAGATCTTTTCACACTTTCCCATATTAAAAAAGCCAAAAATACTTTCCTTAACATGAATTTAGTGTATTAATAATCCTCTCCTTGTTACCCCTTACTCCTACTGCTACTTCTCCCAGGGTTCTCATGCTCATTTCCAACTCAACTGCCACATATTTGCATTTTGGCCTTAATAAAACTACAACCAAACCCATCAATTAACTTGTTTTCTTTTCCATATCCACCCCACCAGTCACAGCTCTCCAAATCTTTCTAGATTCCTTATATTTAACAAAAGAAAAACATACTAAAATGCACTAACACCAATAAAAATGCTTCGGTGTTATTTTTCGCTTGTGACATTTCCTGCTGTTCACTGATTTGCAGGAGTTCCCAGGTCATCCAATAACTAACTGTGTCACTAGGATTTCCATCCTCATTCTGCAACAAAGTTGATGGAGAACTTCTCTCTACCCCATCACCTTGCTGCACACACAGGCTGTATTTTGAAATGTTACAAGATCATTTTGATGTTCCTTTTGATCAAATAGAGTATTAAACCTCAGATTATTAATGTATAGAGACAAGTGCATCTCTCTTTGTTATTAATATCAAGATTAAAAGGTGCTTGAAAGCTAATAACTTATTTCCATTTTAAAACTTACAAAACAGTAAATACCTTACAAATGATGTATGTGCTCATAATTGACTCATTAGGTATTTGCCCAAACAACAGACATAGGGTCAATTAGCAAGAAGCTTGAAGTATTCCATGTTTTGTGGAATGTGGGCTGCATTTCAGCAGATAAATGATTCCAAAACTTTCCTACTTTCCCCTGTTTGAGACTCAAATTCTTGATGCACCTGTGGACTTAGAAGATAAGGGTTTGGGGGTTTTTTACTGTTTGTTTTTTTCACCAAACTAGATGACAGAGATAGAGAAAAGCGAACTGAACAAGTTCCAGGACAGCTGTTCATACCTAGGTTTCTTTTCTTTTAACCCCCCAACTGCATAGGAAAGTCAATGCATTATTTTGGGACTTTTATTTTAGCAGAAGGCTTTGTAGCCACCAGTGCTCAGACAGACCCCTGGGAGCACACAGGGAAGGTTGCAAAGAAGGCAGATTCAAAACAATGTGACAAACAAGCTCAGACCAAATCCCAGGCAGGTTTTTTCTATGAACTTTTTTCACCACCAGTATGAAATCAGCCACCTCTGAAGTTTGACCAGACTTCAAATGTCGTCAAAAAGATGGTAGTTTAGACCCATTCTGTAATGTTTACCAGCTCCTGCAGATATGTAAATACTTTACTTGTATGAGCAGTCTCACTAAGGACTATTTGCATGCTTCCAGTTAGGCACAGGTAGAATTGTTTGCAGAATAAGAATATAATGACTTATGACCCTAAAATGCATGAATGTATCAAAGGACATTGACAGAGCCCAGGACAGCAGACAGGCCCCTAACTTATTTAACTTTTATAAATACGACTAGTCATGTATTCTCATTCCTAATTGCCTAAATACATTTGTAAATCCATTAATACCTGAAGTTTGAGCTTCGGGGGCATATAGTCAAGAACAACTTCCTTTAGATCTCTCTGCAAAGATACCACTGTTTTCAAGAGAGTTAATAAAGTCCTGGCAGGTGCAGAATATAAATCCATACCAGTGAGGGGTACAAATCTGTTCATTCCTATTCATGAACTGTGTATTATTTATACAATGTTTGTGGGCTCAGCAAAGCAGAGGATATTTTTTAAATAAATGTTTATGTTCAAATAACTTTGCTAGTCTTATCTAATCTACCTTCAACATCTTAAGCGCTGTAGGTGATTTTAAAAGTTTGCAAAGTATCTCTCATCTGCTTTTACACATTGGGTTTGGCAAAAACCAGACATCTGAATATTTAGCAATTCTGACACACAAAAATTATCCTGGTGCCACCAAGTATCTTAAATCTTTTGCAAAAGAGCGTCAGCAATTTATCAGTGGGAGGATTTTCCTCTCCCTCTCTTCCTACTCAACCCCTGACTCATGCAGCTCTTTACTGATGGAACAGGCTTGTCCACTCCAGCACTGGACTCTTCACTTGTTGGGCTCTTCACTGTCAACAGGGAGAGAGGGGCACAGACTAAGGTCTTGTCCTTGGAAATGTCCACTCGAAGTCCCCAAAGACTGTTGAGGGGTAAAGTCCTTAATATCTGCAAAGATCTAGGGCACCTCAGCTTCCTCATGACCACAGGGAAATGGCACAGCACTCTGGGGTTTGATTTCTCAGCTGCACCCTCACCCCTGGAGCATCCTTTCCCTCCTAAATCAAGTTTAGAGTCACTCTCCTATGAAGAAATTTCATTTCATCCTTTACTAGTTCATATTGGAGCAGCACGATCCTCTGTCCCATCCAGAAAACCGTGTTGAAAATTTCAGCAACATAACACAGGATAATTCTATTAAGTTTTATCCAAGTTCATGTTTTTCTCTTTAACCCTGTAAAGTTTTGGACCCCTCTAATCCTAGCTAGTGGCATTCAGCTCCAGAGGCCAGTGACACATTGTTCACGCGTGCACACTCTGAGCACTTTGGCAAAACCTTTGGGGAAACTGTCTGCCTGCAGGCAGGAAATGTGCTCCAGTGCTGAGCTTCTACCAGTTTAGTTTGGTGAAATGCAATATCACTGCCATGCCACACTTTGGCTGACACGGAGAGCCTGATGGATCACGGAATATTTCCTGGTGACACAATGGCCAAGGTTTGGTCTGCATGGCCCTTGCACATGGGTGTGACATCAAGCACATGGGTGTGAAACCTACACCAACCATCAGACACTGTTAGTCTTGATTTCTTTAAACTAAATATCTACAATTTTTTTATCCATTCATGTTGGGAGAGAATGACCCAGTTACAAAATTGAGTGTAGGCTGGGAAGAGGAGTAGGTGGAAGGGGAAGAGTTTGATCCTGTTTGTAAGGGAGGTTACAAGTATTTGGGTGTCAATTCATATGAGAAGTTTCACTTGACACTATCTGATGTGGTCAAAATACTCAACCCTACCAGCTGGGGTTTATAATAGGAATGCCCACTCAACCTTAGTTCCAACAGGCACAATTGTTGCAATATAATACACCCTCACTGGACCTACTCAAACTGCATTTTGATGATTTGGCTTACTGTTAACATGCAATCCCTGGCAACTCCCAGGCATCAGGACTCTCCTGATTGTTAAAATGCTCTGTCTGAACATGGCTCAGACTTGCTCACCACATGAGTGCTGTCTTTAGGGCTATTTAAAAAAAAAAAAATGGGCCCTTTTTATTTAAAGTGACAGTACACGGGAAAAATAATATACAGCTTTTGAATAGCTACAGTGATTGTTGTGTTCTTTCACTGACTGGTTTTCACAAGTGAAAATTACCCTCCTTGCAGGAAGACTTTGCTGCACCTTCCAAGCCCCCAAACCCTGCACTGGTTCTCCCCTCTACTGAGGAAAGGGTTTGGTGGCTCGATGCTCGTGGCACGTTGGGAGGGGGATGTGGAAGGGGTGGAACAGGCCTCTATGGTCTTTGGAACCTGGCCAGGGCTGAGGCCATTGGATCTAAATTTAGGAGGGGTTTCACTTAATAGGGCTTGCAGCTGTGCATAGGTTGGGGTGTGAATTCCATCTCTCCCGACATACAAAACCAAAGCTTTATTAAAGAAGCAGTGACTTCGAGCTGTTCTGAAGTACCCTATCATTTTCACTACCCTGTTCATCTGTTAAGGCATTTATATGACACATATAGGAAATAAAAGCCATCAATAAACCCTGTGTTTTGAGTATACAGATGCAATGACCAATAATAGGGTTAATAACCAGGAACAATGTGAACAGAACCAATATTTTGTACCAATATATTTTCTCACAAATTAATGCTCAAAAGTATAAATTCCCTAACCACTAGTGTCAGAGCTGGAAATATTATTGCCTCTGTTTTATATGTAGGAAAACTTGGAGCACAGAAAGGCTTTGTGACTACCCAGAGCCATTTCCAGCTATACCATATCCTTACTTTGAGATCGCTGTGCATAAAGTGCAATGCCAGGGCAATATTTTGGTGCTTTGTATTTGGGCTTGGCTCAATTCAGTGGGACCCCAAGCAAAACCTGGTGCTCCCCAAATCTTCCACTAAGCAGCCCAGACAGGAAGAGTTCAACACCACAACTTTCTCCTACTCTGGTCCAGCCAAAAATCAGGGCGGGGTAAAATCAATCAGTTTCATAAGCCTTCACCAAAGGATAACTCAGGAGAATATGATTTTCCTAAGTGCAAATTATTTATTTTATAATGCATATTCTGAAAGTCTTCTTTTAAAAGTAGTTCTATGATTCCATACATTCTCTGTTTAAAGAAGACTCCAAAACCACATTTTCTTTCCTTTTCTCCATCATTTGGTTTTAACTCTGAATTTGTGCGAGCCCATAGTTCAAAGTAAGAACTTGTGCTGCAATTTTAATTGAGATTTTTCTCTAAATTTATACATATGGGCCCAGTCTTGCAAAACATTTCCGCGTAACAATTCTCAGACATGACCTTTTCTGCTGAGCCACAGAAACACAGCCATGCATTGTGGTGCTCAGCACCCTGTGTCCTCAGCATCCTTTTTCTTGGTCTGGATGAACGTGCTCATTTGTGATACTGCCACGGAGAACATTGCTCTGACACAAAATTTAATCACTTCTCTCTTTGTGTCTCTCTTCTGATTGCCCCGTCTCTTCCAAACTAAAAATAAATTCTTTGTATTCGCTGAAGCCCGTTACAGCTTCAGCTTCTCTTTCCCATTGTCTCTAGTTTGCCATTAAAATGCACTAAGTGCTCTTAGTTACACCATGACGCAGCCTCCTTTGCTCCAGTTAAATTTTCCAACGTGCACATTTCTGCTTTTCCCCAGTCTATCCTCACAGGGAGAGAAGCTCCTCATAAATACCTAAAGAGCAACCTCCTCCACTCGCTTATTTGTTATTCCTCCTCACCAGCTCGGCAGGGACAACAGGTCCAAATGAAATCTTTTTTTCTCCTCCTGTGTTTGTGGTCTAATAATGGCCGTATGTTTGACCATGACTCATTGGATACCTATGTATTCTCCCTGGCAACCAGCAGAATTGCTCCGTTTTTGAGACCAGACTAGATTGGGTTTACCAAGGACAACATAGAAACAGACCAGACTTTATCCTTCTTAAAACATTTCACCGCTCTAACTGAAAACAAGAATTGTGAGCACTCTCAGACAAAGACCATCATTCTGTTTGGCATTTCACAACACCAAGCACAGCAGAGGCCTGGCCCTTGCCTAGGACTCGGAGAAAGAGTTCAGTTATAGAAAACATAAAATAAAATAAAATAAAATAAAATAAAATAAAATAAAATAAAATAAAATAAAATAAAATAAAATAAAATAAAATAAAACAAAACAAAACAGCTTTTTGAGTGGCCCCTGTATAATAAATGCCTGTCTTTATATGCACAACTAGAGAAACAGCCACATGCCCCCCTGTGTACCTGTTAGACAAGCACACAACACTGCATTCACGTACACTCAGAGATCACCAATAAAAGCTTTTCAATTTTCCACTTGCAGAGATGGTTCCGCACAGAAATGGAGTTGATGCAAAATAAAGCTATAGTTATTCAAAACCCACCTCTTACAGTATCACCCAACTTAAGTTGTTCAAATTATCTTACTGTAACTGAATTTTTTTCCCAGTTGGCTAAAATACCTATTGTAATACTTAGCTGTGAACAAAGTGCAGAAATGAAGGGCTTTGAATTGTTTCAAATTAATGGCTATAAAGTATGACTTAAATGCTTTTATTCAAAACTAATTATTTGAGAGCAGGTATTCTTATACTTCTTTAACAGCAGGATGCAACATTTTTAGCATTATGAAAAAGAAGCTTTTGCCATGTAAACTCATGGGGTGAAATCTCATCCTTGATCTTCAAAGTGTGACAAAGAGCTATTGATTGGGAGCATATTGTCATTTAAATTACAATTAGGGATGGGTGAAAGGTGGTTATTCAACAATTCAAATCTTTTTAAAAAATGCTGTCAAGGGCAACTTAACCTTAACCTAAACACACACTTTTAAAAACTTCTGAGAGTTTCAAGTGTTTCAGAGAGCAATATGATGTGTTTAAAGCAACAAATCCGTAGATTTCAAGAATAACATATAGTGCATTTTATTAATGCTGTAATTAAAAAAGCCCTTGTGGAACGCTTTCATTCCCTGTTACCATGAAACACACATTTGCTCCAAAACTGAGTGAGGGAGGTGGAAGGGGAGGTCTTTACAATTTTTAATCAAATTGTATCTCTCAGTTCATCTTGCTAGAAGAGCTAATAATGTGATTTAAAATCCAGATCCAATTTCTACTATAATCAATGCAAGTCCTGTTCTCGGAGGAATTTGGTTGTGATCTCAAGAGCCAAGTGGAGAAGAGCACCAGACAGGTCTCAGGAAAGCCGGTGCAGTCTGCAGTTTCTGCTGACCAACTGGCAACCTTCAATAGGCCACCACTTCCATCTTCCACCCTCACTGTTCACTGAGATACCAGGATCTCAGACTGGAGTCCACGTGGACCACAAAACCCTGCTCAGGCACCTGCAGTCATAGGAAATTTCAGTCACTGCTGAGCTGCCCATGGTCTATGGTGAAGGTTGAAACTCAGTGGGATTTTGCCCAGGGC
Organism: Chamaea fasciata; assembly: GCF_029207755.1. Taxonomy (NCBI): domain Eukaryota; kingdom Metazoa; phylum Chordata; class Aves; order Passeriformes; family Sylviidae; genus Chamaea; species Chamaea fasciata. Next base: position 16,603,177 of record NW_027094098.1, on the reverse strand, counting down.
ACCAGCCTCCCCTATAAACCACAAGCTCAGAGGTACAACCTGCCACTCAGCAATTTTTCGGGCCCTTGTTGGGGTCTAGATCCATGGTCTAGCTTCTCTCATGACACAAACACGAGCCACAGTGAGACTACCCAGCAGTGTCACCTGGCGTGCGTTGGCAGGGCCAGTGAAGGGCTGTGCCAGCTTCTGATGGGCTTTTCTTCAATCTCATTAGTCAGTTTGAGTTCAAGCAGCTCTCTCTCTCCTTTCAGAGAGGATTATGCTGCCCTGCCAAGTTAGGAAGAGCATTCCTAGCCCTGCAGGACAAACAGCTTCCCAGACCTGTGTTTATTTTCTTGGATGGCATATGTAGCCCATTGTGTGATTAGGTAGCACAGCGGGGTTCAGAAAGTGGAATTTCCCAGAGTGCTCTGGGCTCTGGACGGTCGCCAGCATCGGGATCAGGGAGGAATGTTTTCTTTCACTATACACTGGTGAATGTGGCAGAATTCGAAAGAGATTTTGACTTTCCCCTTTAACACTTGGGAGGTGAAGACTCCTTTTTGCCACATATACAGTGGGAATGATTTCCTTGCCAATTTGTTACGTATTTGGGTCCTGCTCCAATATTGCAATGAAATCTATGGAACCCGTTAGCTCCAAGTAAATTTATATCAGATTCCCCATGGGCTTTTCTTCCCCTGGTGTGTCCCTGCTCTGGTGGAAAGGGCAGAGCTTGGAAGTCTCCACCAGATTGCCTCAGCTCTCTGTGCTCCTTGGGCAGTGCAGGATGTGTGGCACATCAGCAAGGACTGTAGCTAAGGTCAAGCTTCCCGTATTTTGAACTTGTTGGCACAGACTAGCTGCAAGAGGAGGAGGAATTATTTTGAACAAAAAAATCCCACTGATCTGTTTTGGGAGTGGTGACAATCAGAACATCCTATTTAACTTTTGACCACAGAGCAAGGGAGAAGAGCCAGCAAGGTTTTAGGAGGGAAAACTTTTCTGTTTCTTTCTTCTGATCTGTTTTCACACTGTTAAGTAATAAAAAAGGAAATTTTGCTCAATATACAGTAATCACAACATTTGAAGCTATTCAGTTGTCCAAAGAATGGTAACTGTAATACACATTTTGGGTAACAATTGGGACAAGTAGAAACTTTTTACTGGGAGGATGTTGAGACATTTGTACAGGCTTCCCAGAGAAGCTGTGACTGCCCCATCCCTGGAATTGTTTAAGGCTGCAATGAAGGGGATTTGGAGCAACCTGGGATAGTGGAAGGTGTCCCTGGCCCATGGAAGAGGGGTGGAATGAGATGGTCTTTACTGTCCCTTCCAACACAAACTGTTCAATGATTCTACAGAGTAGTATCAACACAGAAAAAAAAAAAAAAGGCATTGTATAAATCTTATTCAAAAGTTTGTTAAAATCTCTTTTAAACCCTGATCTACTAAAATGTCTCACTAAGACAGCCCTGCTTTATTTGGAATAAGGACACAAGACTTGCAGGGCTTGCAGAGTGAACCCCACTCAGCTTGCCTTGGGTGACCACAGGGTCAGAGGAAGCATTTGCTGCTATTACTTCATTTCTCCAGTTGCATTTTTACTGCATAAGTAGATGAAATGGGCAACCTTACCTCCTTACTGATAGCAGCATCTCTGCTCTTGCTAACGGGGCTGCCATCAGGAAAACCACTTTGTTTTGCTGTGCCCACTGCTCTCCTCTCCCATGTTGCTGTTTATTGACAGAGTTCAGTATGTATTTAATAGAGAAAAGGCAGTAGGGCCTGGATCTCAGCTGGCTGGAGTCAAGTTTGTAAAGACAAGAAGTAGCTTCATATCAGTCACCAGCTGTGATCAGTGGGGGGAGAAAAGAACCATGCATGCATGTGGTGCCTCCATTTGTTAACCCAAAGAAATCAAATAAAACCAGCTTCTGAAACTTTTTGAACATGTTGCTAAGACCACGAAAAGGAAAGCAGCAACTGGGTACAAAATTCGCAAGTCATTGATATATTGAAGTACTAAAAGAATATTGTTTGTCACTGCAAATAGGCAATTTACATTATCATTGCTTTAGAGCTCCCAGAACACGCACTATCCATTGTATAAGAAATTACTGACGGCTTTTATCAAGGTTAACTCCTATTTTGTTAACCCAAGACTTTGCAAGGTAACAGGAAAATTTAGAAGCGGAAGAGTTGGGGGGTTTTTTGATGAAAAGCGTGCACGTAAAATTTCCAAATGTTTGGCGAGGAAGCATTCAGCAGGGAAAGGGAACTGGGATGCGAGATGCGCCAGTGCCGCCTTGTGGAGGCTCCAAACTCCGTGCGCACCCTGTTTACTCAAGCTGATGGCTCAGTTACAAAAAAACTCCCCGATGCAGGGCTCTTTCATAACATTCGTACAAAGCAATTCTGCAGATAATAAATAAAACAAAGGCAGAAGGAAGCTGGGTTTAATTCCGGATGTAATCCTTACTTAGGGCAGGGTGGTACACTAATTCTCACAGCTACAAGAACCAGATTTTTTTTCCAGCCGCGCAGTTTTCAGAGGACTTTTTTTCCCCCCTAATTTTCTCAGGAAATAGTGTTTCCGGTTGCTATCACCGAAAAAAACATCAAATCATCAACAAGAAAAACAGTAGGGGAAATGCGGTAGCTTTGTTCCCCATCAGTGCTCCCTGCTCATCCTCTGTCCTAGGGCACTGTACATGCTTAACCTGAGCAGGTTTTCACGCCAGCTCTCCAATCTTCTCTGCTTTGGGTTAGCTTAGCTATTGTCTCTCTCAGTACACTTAGTTTTTCTGACCCAGCCATAATCAGAATGGGCAGATGAATATGAACTTGCTTTTAAGAAATAGTCTTCATCCTAAGGAAAAAAAAAAGAAAGAAAATGTCTGAGTTTGGGATTTTTTTTTCATTCTCTGACAAGTTTTGGTTTTAGATGAGGTTTTTAACTGATATTCTATTTGATCTTTAGTATCTGAAATCCTTTTTCTCAGTTCAACAGACACAAGTTATACGACTGTTTCATACTGATTACTGAAAAGAAAATACCCTGCAAGACATTTGCCTCAGATGGGTCTCGAGTCTCTCTCATCTAGCTCACTTCTAAGGGGTATCTTTTGGCCAAATGAGTTGGGCTACAACCATAAAATGAAGTTTTATGGCCCCGAGAGCTTTGATTCCTGTTCATAAATATGGCAGCAGCAACATTTAACATTTTCAATCACTCATTTTCTTGGGAGCTAGGGAAGTGTTCAGATATATATTCTTAACCACTGCTGGTTCATTCAAGATTTTTTATAACATGCATAATTCTCATGGGATAAGGAGTTGGATGAGTGGCCACAAGGCTTCAGAATTATCACTCCCATGCACAATACATTTTGTTTAAGTTATAACCACATAATTTAAACTGCTTACTTAAATTATAAAGTACTCCCAACCCCAAAACCAATGCATTTGCATTAAGTAACGTTAATGTGGGACTGGCTTATGCATTCCAAGATTTTGTGGTTTCCCAATTAGTCCTCCAGTAATAGAATTACATTATCATAATTTTAAGGTGTTACGAATGTGATATCCAAATTAGAGATCAAATTCCCTATATTATGTGTTTCTTCCTTGAGGGCTTACCAACCAAACACAGCCTCTGCAAAGAAGGAGGTGTGCTAAAAATGCTTGTTTTCCATATCCAGCCCCTGCTTTCACAGCAGCGAGGAGTGACTCTAAGAAAGGCAGGTTGTGAATAGCCCTTAGACAAACATTTCACAAGGTTATTTCTGAAGAGCAGGGGAACCTCCAGAAGCAATCTTTAATTACCAGAAGTTCTCAAGTGGTAAATTTTCAATAATTTCACTAACATCATCTTATACAACTGAGATTTGCTCAAATTCATTTCTGGCTTGCGCACGACACCGATATCTCATGCAAACTAACCCCCAGTGCAAAGTCCAAGTCTATGGAAACTGAAGAGTTTCATTTACTTTCCCACTGGAACAAGACGCTGTGACACGGAGCCATACAAGCCAGCCTCCTTCACCTCAAGGTTGGAGAATATTACTGAAACTTTCATCAAACAGAATAATGATTTCCATCTGTAACCTAACTCGTCCAGTGCCTCTCCCAGTTCCTGGTAACTTACTTTCAAGGCACAGAAACACAGTGAATGTTTGGATTTTTTGGCTGCCCAGACTTTAAAAGGAAGAGAAAAGAGCTTGAGTTACTATGTCAGCCCAGAATGGGAGAGGTTAAAGTTCTCAAAAGATATATGACAAATCACTGAAATGAAATGAAATAAAATCCAGCTGTATGCTAAAAACAACTCAAACAACAGCTCAAGCTAACTCTCACAGCAGAGGTAATTTCAAAATGCCTCCAGTAATATTCCAACATGGATGTCCTGCACAGGTGAAAAAGGAAAATGATGTGATCCTTATTCCAGAAACATCATCCATTTCTGCAGTGACATTTTTTTGTGTAAAGAGATATTCAGCTCAAAATTTTAGCTAATAAGACAACTTCACTCATCCAAACACTGAACTTCCTCATCTGGACACTCCTTCCTTGCAGCAAAAATACGAAGTAACAAGTATCAGCCTCATCTGACAATCTTTAATCAGACTTGGCATTAGTTTAAAGATTGATTAGGTATGTAGGACATCAAAGAAGAAACCCCAGGGAATGAAAATGAACAATGGTGTTATTTTATTACAAGGGCACAAAGAATAAGTTGTAGTTAGATAATATTTATGACTACTATAAACCCACCTATCTTGCTTACACCTCAAAATATACCAAAAATATTAATGGACCAATACTGAAGAATTTCAGAATGATTATGCCCTTTACTAAAAACAGAGGAAACTAAATATTTTACATTTCTAGGAAGGATAAACACAATGAGGAATAAATACAATGTTTCGCGTCCATTACTTAATAAAAAAAATGGTAGAGCCTATAGCAAAATCTAGATGAAAATGTATACAAAATTTTAAATCTAAAATATCCCATTTGACTCAATTCCAGAAAAGTAATTTTGCTCAAGTTTTTCCATCAAATAGAACTACAGTTTGCAGACAGCCTAATGCTATTCAGTATTTTCAGTATTTTTAATATTTCAGTATTTTCAGGGTAACTTGAAAAAAAAAAGGATAATAAATTTAGGGGAAATTTATTTTTCTCTCCCTTAGATAGAGAAGATTCAGGCAACAGACCACTGAGTTGAGGATCACGCAGGCTCCTACAGCTCACTGGAGCATTAATAGCTGCAGCTTCAAACAGTCTTGCACTAATACACAGCATTTTGAAGATGGCATGGCTTAAGGAGGGAAAACAACTTTGCAGAAGCACTGGCACCTGAGAAGAATGTCATTGTTTTCCAGAGATATCTGAGTTTACAAGCTGTCAAAATAAAGTTGCCATTAGAAAATGATCTTTCGGATGCTTTCCCTGCCGTGTTCCCACAAGTTGGTTTGAACTGGTCATTTCCAGAAAGCCACTATAGATTTGCCCCTGAGGAGTCTCCAACACAGGCTCGTAACTCAGTAGGCACACAGAGAAAAAAAGAAATACAGTGTGAAAAGATTTCTTTTAGACACCTTGCATTTTTTCCTTTTATTGTGTATTAATATTGTCATTAAATATCAATCACTTGGGGTAACCTGCACATTGCAGGAGGTTAACCTGTATTTGAAATGCCAGCCAACAAATCACACGGACAAAGCCCCTAAAACATTACCAATAACTCACTGCAAAGCTCCTTCCTTTCTTTGCTCTTAAGTGATGCATTTCTACAACCCCCAATCCCCCCTAAGGCCACCAGATCTGTATTAAGGGAATCCACACCTTTTTACCTTCCCAACAGGATCAGCCTTTAGGTGTGAATTACCCAAGCTCTGCCAGCACACGCCTGGCACAGATATGGACCATGAATCCCATCTCTGCCTCCAGTAAAGTCTAATCCTGACTAAATGTATTCGCTTCTTCCCTATCTGCACTAGGACTGAAGATGACTCCTGTGGGAAGCCCGGCAGCTGAAGGACCAGGTGCTCACTGCTAGGATAATTATTTTGTAGCTGTCACAACTGGCTGTTAACACTTCTCTCCTGGCCTTCCAGCCCTGTGCACAGTTGACTGCACTGTTTTATTCTCTTAGATGTAATTTTTTTCTCCTTTTTTTCCAGTTTTTTATTTTTTTATTTTCAGTTGATTCCTGGTGTACAGCTCTCCACGGTGGGAAATACCAGTTCTTGGAGGGCTGTATATACGATGCTCTTTTAAGATTCAGAAAGCCTTCCCTGATGGCTGCATGATATTTGAAGATTGTGTGAAAATACATACAAGATGAAAAACAGAATACATCTTCTTGTGCCTTCAGTTTACCTCAAGGTCAGGGAAATTTTGCAGGAGAATCTTTTCATCAGCTCACATGCCTAAACAGGAGACCCAAACCATTTGGCCCCATAACATCCATAACTTTATTCTCTGTGCTATCAGGAGCACTGGTAATACCAAAGCAATCATTGATGTGTTTAATACTGTACTCAGGATTAATTTTTTGTCAGGTAGCAGACTTAAACTATGTGGTAGTTAGCAGCCAGTTGAAAAAATGAGACATGGACACGAGAAAAACAAAAGGAGAAAAGCAGATACAAAAGGAATATTTAGACAACAAGTGGTTCTGAACAAAATAATTCCACCCAACTCTAAAAATATAGAATATTTTCTTTGCTCTTTTTTTTCAGAGTTTTCCACACAGGCTTGCATGAATAAGTCAAACTGGCATCTGCAATGTATAAGCAGAAAGGAGCTCATCAACTTTTGATAGATCCTCTTGTAATCAACAGGTTTTGTGGCGGGTTTTTTTGAACATGAAGAAATATTGGCTCAACTTGCTTTTCAATATCACTCAAGCTTCCTTCAGTTTGGTAGCGTAAAAAGGTTTAGCAAATTCAACACTCAGGCAGTGATGGTTTCTGCAATGCCCCAACATAATGTCATTAAGTGCTCAACAATGACTTTAAATAAGTAGCTTTTGGAAGTTATATGTCTTTGAAGTTTCATTAATTAGTCATATCATCGGGAATGTATGGCTAAAGTAAATTACACTGTTTAAAATATCTACTCTTTCAATGTGAAAAATGAAAGGATCCAGCTACCTTGTCTTTATACTAATGAAGATATTATTAATTGGTTTAGCAAAAACATAGATCTAACCATAATGTGCAACAGTTATTAAAGATAATTAACTACAGATCATTGGTTTGAAACATCTAGTCCAAAATGATTTCTGAAGGGCACATTATTCTATGAGATAAAATAATTAAATTTCTAACAGCTGCATAAGACAACTGTGGCATATCTAGTGTTTTAATTTCTTTTGTTCTATCCTCATGGTATTCCTCTGTTTTAGATTTTGAAAATGCTACGAGTGTTTCACTGTGAGCAGCCTGTGCAGCGTGGTAGACTGAAATATTTCATGTCTGAGGAAAAAAATGATGATTGAAAGAAAAGGATTAAAAATGACAGCGCAGCTAATAATACACACACGCACGTGTGCACGTGCACACACATAAAGGCAGCTACTCCTCTTCGAAGGAGAAAAGGGGATGAGAGGAAACTGATGAAACAGAGGGTTAAAAATGTTTCCATTCTAACATTAGCTACACAAGTCCTGCTCAAAGTAAAACAGCACATTTGCAAATTAGAGAAAACCTCGATGATGAAGCAATGCCAAATACTTGTAGATTAATTAATAATGGAAGCATACACAGGCACATAAAATTAAGCAAGAACAGTAAAAAAAAAAAAAAAAGAAAAAAAATAAAAGCAACTGAGGAGCTGGAACAGAAGTCTGTTTATTAAAACCCATATGTTCCAGGTCCAGAATTTCTGAGCTCACATCTGCTCCGGTACCATTCCCAAAAATGTTTGCGGTCAGTATTTATCCTGTGTGCCAGTACTGGGGTCAGCATCAATTTCTTGATCTCTTTTTTTGATAACCGTAACCTACAAATGCTTTCAATAGCCCGGATCTGCATTAATTAGAGCTCTGTTTGCTTACAGCATTAGATCTCTCCCCATGTTTTGTAAGAAAATTCATGTCCCAAAATATTCCTCATTTGCAGCAAATTTAGCTGCTTCAGCAGAGAGTGAGATTTAGACAGGAAAGGCAGGGAGGCAGGAAATAACATAGTTCAGTCAAGATTAGGTGTGTTGCTAGCTAATGTTGATTTAGCAAAAGAAAGGCTGAAAAAAGCCATTACCCAGTGCCCCAGAATCCATAAAGTGATAACAACAACAGTATGACTTTATTTTATTTGTTTTAATATTCTGTATTTGACTTTTATTTTAAGAATTTTATATATTGGGACCAACTGGTTCCTCTGTGGCTTGAGAGGGTGGGGAAAAAAGTTATAAGAACCTTACAGGCTTTAAAAATAATTTTTTAAAGCCTCTAAAAGAGGGGACAAACAGTGGCATCATTTACTTCAGCTCCCACACATTACCCTAATCAGGCATAGAAGCTGTGATACAGCTATAAATATAGTTTGGGGTAAAAGAGGCTTGGAAAGGTCAGCAGTGACAAAAATAATCGGAGTGTTGCATTTTTACATAGAGAAATTTGGAGTCATTTTGAATGTTCTCTGCCATGAGGAAAAATCCTATCCTGCAAATGCCTAAGGAGGGATGAAACACATGGAATTTTGGGGCAGTTCCGGGGGTTTCTATAAGTAACTGTCCGTGCTGTAGAAATAAGCAACAATGGAATGGTCACTGAGGCCAGTCCCCTCCTGCCTTCCAGCCCCTGTCAGCACTGGGACTGTGAAGATGCTGCAAAGTGCTCCCAAATTAGCACAACTGCAATGGTGTGAGGGAAAACATGGGAAAATGGGGGAGAAGGCCCCTCCCCACATGATGGTTAGACCAGGTACTCTGCAAGTGGGGAACACCACAATGCAGGGACACAGAAAACCCTTGAGTGGGAGAGACCTGTCCACACTGCCCAGGGCTGCAGAACTCCTGCTTCCACCCCAGAAATACACTTTCCCTGAATATCTTTCTCTCTCTCTCTTTTTTTTTTTTCCCCTTTTAATTAGAGATTCCAAGACTAACACATTTTCCAGCGATCTTAGTCAAAAAGCCTGCAGAGGATTTTAGAAGAAAATGTTACTGTGAAAAGGAAGGCTTTCCTTGGCAGAGTCGCCCTCACTCTCCTCACGGCGCTGTTGTGTGATGCGTGCGTTTGCAGTCTTAGCTGACCTATTTGTTGATGTATTTCAGGTAGCCAGATGTCCTGGTACTTTAGGAATTCAGAAGAAAATGATATTCAACTGTTTGTCCTGCTTTCGACGCGATCAGCCAGCTGGCTATCCATTGCTCCCTTCCACTCCTCCCTCCCCCACCAAAAGCCTCCAGGTCACTTGATGACCCACAGCACATCCCTCCCTACCTTCCAAGATGAACCTGGGGTCCAGCTACATCTGTGCTGAGGCCTCTCGTTGTGTGTCTGGCACACAATGAATGTGAGGCTCTCCAAATGTCAGAGCATGCCAGCTGATGCACATTGAGATTTAGAGCATCACAGATTTCATTGCACAAACAAATGCTCAAGAACTTGACAGGGGAGTTGCCGTCTTTGCAAGGGAAGGAAAACTTGCCAAGGGTGATTTAGCTACAGGTTAGGAGAGCACTGAGGAGAGGAGTAATGAGGAAGGCTGGCCAAGCACTGGGTGTTGGGGGAAACAGAAACACAATCAATCAGCCTGCAGCCAGGTAGATCTGTCTCACTCTCCAGGTGCTCCAGCTTGCTTGAATTCCTACTCCCAGATGAAGAAATGCCCCAATCCTACTGCCAGCTACCAGAATGTTCTTCCACCAACACAAGTTCACCCCACCAGTAGTGCACTGTGCCTTGCAAACACATCACATCTCCACCTGAGTGTGATGGCAAAATTCAATCAAAAGATCTTCCTTGAGAATTATTTACTTCATCAGGGAAACCATTTGCTCAGGCTGAATGATTCACGTCCCCATATAAGCCACCAGTCCAACATATCCCAATGAAATTCATGCTCCTCTCTGCTCCCTCTACACCCTCCAGCCTTTCCATCACTGTCCTTCATACCACTACTGCCAGTCCACACATCCCCCTGCCCCTTGCATGTCTGGCTGTTGGCACCAGGAATCCCAAGCAGAAATATTGCCCCAGAACCCCTGCATGCCAGGGGAGCATCTCTCAGTGCCTGAGCTTGAGCAAAGAGGGGAGCACAACCCTGGCTTTCTTGAAGGCTTGTGCCCTCCCAGCACCTGCTCTTGTGAGCAGAACACAGGGTTTAGCAGCCCCACTCTGCTGCAAGGTACCATCTTTGGAGACCAGAGAGAAGCAGCGACAAGGATGGGAAGATGCTTGGTGAAACATTTTGGGCTTCAGGCAGGGATTAGCCCCTCTTGTCTCTCCACAGCTTCCTCTGCCAGAGGGTTAAATTCAAGAAAATATGGTCTAGGAAGAGTAAAGTCCTGTTTTCTGCAAAGGAATGGAACAGCTGCTGAATACCTGGGACAGCAAATGTCAACGGGGCTCCATTAACGTTCATTCCGCTAAAGGGCTGGATTTTCCTTCCCCTCAGTTGTATTACTCTAATTTCACTGACTACAGTGATTCCACCAGTCTAATTAGGCCCCCAGATAATAGTCAAAGTACTTATTATGTTATCTTTTCACTGATTTTATATTATACACATTTGTCTGTTAAATATAATGATACGATTTTGCAGATTTACAAACTTCTGTTGGCAACCCCACTTAAACATCACAAGCTACCTGCCACTGGTCTGGTATGTTCTCTATTTACAGCAGGCCCAAATGTTTGTTTTACGCTGTCAACGAAGAGAAACTGTTTGGAGGGGGAAAAAAATAATAAAAATAATTGAACATCAGCCACCAAACCAGCAGGAACGCAAAATATTTCCATGAAAGGGAATCCAACAGGACCAGCGATCTGTAGGGTAACTATTCTCAGTGTGAGGAGGAAGAGCGAGCCAAGTGCAGAAGCCAGGCTTGTTTCCTCTCTCTCCGTAGCGTGTCCTATCCCAGCACTTTCTGGAAGCAGGGTACATGGAGTTCCTAGGAACAGCCATACTATTCCACCCCCTGCCGGGAAGCTATTTATTTTGACAGCCGCAGAATCATTTCATTGTGTTTCTGGTCTAAACAGTTGGCCCTGCACTCGGGAGAGGTGCAGCTGCCCCTTTACTGGGAACTTTACTGGGAGCAACAGAGGAGGTGTCAGGAAGGAGCAACGTGCCCCGGCGCTCTGCCCTGCTCCCCTGGCCTCCGCCAACCACACATAAACAAAGTTACTAAAACAAAGGAACAACAGCGAGTTCCTAGGTTGAAAATAGCCCTGCACTCATTCAGGAAAAATTCCCGCTGGGGTTGCTGATGGATGGCACTGCTGTTGCTGGGGGGTTTGCTGTTCCCCAGGGCAGCTGAGCATCTCCCCCCACCTGGACCCTCACGGCTCTTTGGTGCCTAACCCTTCTTTCCAAAATGGTTTGTGAAGTCCATGGTCTCTGCACTGTTGCTGGAGGATTATCCAGCAATGTACTGTATTATAGGGTGTCTGAGTTGCAGTGATTTCAGAATTTAGGAAAAAAATCCCCAAAAAAGTAGCAGCAGTTAAAATCGGAAAATCAACACTTCCTCTCTCGTTATCCACGAGTATCTGCCTTGCCTGCCAACAGACTTGCAGGTATCATTACACCTTCCTGATTAAAGGAAGGATAGCACCGTCCTGTTGACCAAAATTTAAATTTAGATTGTGAATTTTACACTGGCCAGGACTGAAGAAAAAAATGCATTTCCTAAATAATATTTCAAATATGGTATTTTTCCCCTTGGACTTCAAAGAGGAGAGGTGGATAAGGTCTCTTTTCCTCATGTCTGTCTTTCAGAGGCTTATCAGGTGCAATTTTAACAAATGTTTGTCACTTATTCACAGTGTCACAGTGACACCTCTGTTTCTAAAACTGCACCTTACGCCTCTTATTGGGTGTTGTTCCTAATGCAGGTGTGGTTAGTCCCCAGTAATAAATGGGTCTTGGAGAACCCATTTACAAGGGGTGTTTGCTTCCCATGGCATTTCCTGGCATCAGCCTGCTCCTGAGCCCATCCCTGACCCCTCTGGGCACCATTCCCAGTGGTAAAGAGCAAGCCCAGGGAGAAGATTCAGTCAAGGAGTCTCCCACTGGTCATAGCAGAAAAGAAAGAGATGTTTGCATCTGTGTTGCACGAGCTCAGACTGCCATAAAAGACGTTACTTAAAAGCCTGAGAGATATTATTTATTTTAAATTGAAAGCAAACAAAGCAAACATTACTTAACTGTGCCTGTTTTCCCAGTATCCCCCTAGACTTGCTGAGGGACCCTGGAACTATGGCAGGCATTTTATCTTTCCCTCTTCTAAATAGCAAGTTAAAAATTAACTGCTTCATCTTCACATTGCTCACTCCTTAAGTAGTTTAAACTTACTTTTAACTGTTACATGCCAACAAAACAGGTTGCTTAATTGATTTGACCTTTCACAGTATTTTTTAATTTTCAATCTTAGTTTCATTGTTCCATCTGGCACTTTAAAACGGCATCTGGTTAACTGTACTTAACCAGCTGATCACTGTACAGTTATTTTTAAATGTAATGTATGCTTAAACAGATGTTATTTTTATAGATGTAGATCTAAACTGCACTTGTATACGTGCTATGTCTGCATAAGCTCTTTCTGCAATTCAAATGTTGACACCAAAAATTACAAGCCAGAATGCTTATGAACTTCACTATTATGTTACTGCACTTTTTTGCAGCTTGTTAGGTAAACATCAATTCAGTTCTTTTTTCTCTGTTCATTGCACATAAATAAAACATTAGCGTTTAGTTTATAAAGTGATGAACATTTTGCTGTGTTGGATTTAGCTTTATAAATACAACTGCTGTCAGCAAGAAAAAAAGGATTTATTGAATAAATAATAAGAAAGCTAGAGGAAAATAAAAGTATATATATTATGCAAAACACTCTGTCTGTCCACAGGTCATATAAGGGTCTTATAGAATCATAGATATCCCATGTGAGAATGTTTAATAATGGTGCATTTTTGCAAGATATACTTTGTCTCCTGAAGCAAGAGCAGATTGGTAAAGCATGGTCCAGCTCTGATGGATGTAATTGTTAGCGACAACTGGGGACTCCATTTTTATGCTTTTATTATCATGGAGATCCCAAATTCAAAGGCCCTGTGAAGTCAGGAGTTTTACAGAAGCGATAAAACTGAAGAGTAAGTTATGACTAGTCTAACCAACCAGCACTCTATTAAACAAATACAGCTATATCATAATTGCTAAATTTTGCTGAATATTGCCTGATTCTGCAGTTCCACTAAATTCATCTTTATTCACTAAGACCTCATTCTTCCAAGCATCCAACAGAAATCAGTGCTAATTACCAGGGCTTGAACACAGGTTAGCCAGAATACATATTTTTTTCCATTCATTTAACATCTATAATTTTCTTAGTAAATGACAATTTTTGAGCCCATGTATTCCTTAGATAGGTCTGAGAAGCATGAAATAGAGCATACAAGCACCCAATCTTAAAAAGTCAACTTGATTTTTAGATCAACAAATAAAAAAAGTTTTCCAGTCAGGCCACTGATTTTTTTTTTCCCAGGGAATAACAAGTTCTACAATATCTAATACATTTTCTCTGAAAGAACTTAAAATGCAATCTCAAAAAGAATTTGGGCAATAGGCAAGGGCGTGTGTCACTGTGCACAAAGGAAGTGGTGGCGGCACTGAATATTTCACAGAGAACTTTTAAGTATCATTCTCAAGGTTAAAAATTGCTGTTATACATAATACCTCAGTAATTGATAGACATTTTCTCTCTCCAGAGCCCATTTTCTGTGAAAAACACCACATAACATCTGTTCATAAACAGTCCTTCTGTGAGAACACTGACACAGGTCTTGAGCTTCTACTGGCTCAATTCCCCTGCCATACACAGATGGCACGAGGTATTTATACAGCTGAATTCTTTGTAATACAAGCTCAACTATATCTTCAGGTAAGACTGTGGGCAAACATGTGCTCATACTATTCTGCTGACTTACCTCAAGTCATTTAAACAGTTCCCTCTGACACAAAGACAAATTGTGTCGTACAGTTCTGCAAGTGTTTTGTCTCAAAATCACCTTCAGCAATCAGCACAGAGCTCTGCAGAGATAAGGACATTTTGGGACGTAGAAAACCCGCCAAGTTTCGTGCTAATGAGCTAACAGTTATATTGAGATTCAAGACTCAGGGCTATTCTCCTTGATTTTGATGTGTCTGTTCTCCTTCCATAAAAAAAAAATTTGTTTTCATGCTGTACCTTGTTCTTTTGTATGTAAAATGTTAAATAAAGCGACAAACTCTGGCACTCAACTTTCACATACATGACAAGGCAGCGTGTAGGTTACCCACAGTTTTTTATGTGCTATGCTAGTTATTTCTTCAAAGCAATTCTGAGTGAATAACACTTTATAATACATTCAAAAATTGCTTTCCTATTTATCTCCATGAAATGATGGAAGGCTTCAGTTGACTTCTGAAGAAATCTAGGTGCCATGGCACCATCTGCCAGACGACATCCTAGTCCTACGCACACATATGCCCAAGCTTTGGCTGTGGTCTGTGTACACTTAAGAAATAAAGCACATACGTAGAGATTTGCAAGGTGAGAGCCTTGAGAACGAGACGCTCCAAAAGCAAGGACAGCCTGTTGGTGTTTTGAAATGGGAGGGAGGAGGAAGGGTAAAGTAAACTTTACCCAAAATTTCAAACGTACGTTGACATCTCCTTCAATTGTTCTTTTCAATACCTTGACCCCTATTACTGAAGTTACTGAAGTCCATGGCGTTTACAGAGACTATCATCTACCTAAAGGAATGGGGAAAAAAATCTGAATTCTTCACAAGAGAACCTTTTAATGAGGATACATCCTGATAAAACTTTGGGGAAAAAAAGATATTTTAGGTCTTCCTTTCAGGCAGAATTAGTATATACCTGAAGGGGTCTGGCCACCAACAGTTTCAACTATACATCAATTCTGATTTCACTTGTGGACCATTTAATTAAAAGGTTTTTTTCTGGAACTACTCATCCCGCAGAATAAACCAGAATGCACTTTCCCTGCTCAGGGGAAGTGTGGGATGTGTTTCAAGACACCTGTGTCTCTGCTGACCCCACGATGGTGGGGTCTACATGCACAAGAAGGGTAAAGCAATAGTCCTAGAGGAGAGGAGCAAAGCTCCTATTGTGGGTAGTAGGACTGGGGAACCTTCCAACAGGAACAGCACAACTCTGCTATTCCCAAGCTCCACTCAGAGTTATGTTCCCCTCAGCATCTTCAAATATGAAGGGGTCTGGATTTGTCTATTGTCACTCACAGCTACAGGGGCTCGATGGATAGATGGATTTCACAGGGCAAGAGGTGACCCTTAGCGGGGGACCAAAACCAGTTAAAAAATTTAAGAGTGGCAGTTAAAACAGTTAAAGAAAGGTGGTTCTGTTCTCAGCTGCACCACAGACTCCCCGCAGGGCGCAGGCGTGTCACTGCATTGCTTTGGTCTCTGCAAATGGGAATATTACTGATGCCTCCTGGTCTCAGGAAGATGTGAAATAAGCCCATTTCTGTTTGTGATGTGCTTAAACACTACAGCCATCAAAAAGCCAATAAATAGCATGTCCTCACTAAATGTCTTTGTAATACCCTTTTTAAATTTGGTGGCTTCTCAGTTATATTTGCTTTTTTTAAGCTGACGGGGAAAATACAGTCAAATACAGATAAGTTTGAAGAGAGATTATGTGGAAATGGATGCTACTTGCTTTTTTTATACTTTATTATATAAGAATTAACTCAGAATGATATTGGTATCATTCAATTTAAATATAGTGCTTGCTTATGGCCTGTAAGATGATCCGACACATTGTAAGCAATGCCTTGACACAGCGTATGTGATGAATACAACTCAGTGTATCAAACACCAACTGCACTAAATCCACAGTAATGCTGCCTTTCTGTAAGTTCTTTATGCTCCAGTAGTTTTCATTTTTATGATAAGTATGAACCAGACCAGAATACGTTCCACCATGCGCTTGCTCTTTTGCAAGAATCATTCACCTAATACTTATTAATTAAGGCTTGTAGAATAAATAATGCAGGGAATAATTTTATAACAGAGATGTTGAGAAAACATAATTCTCCAAATATAATTTGGCCTGCTTCTTTTAACACTGAATGATTTTAATTTTTCCTTCTCTATAAATTCTCCTCTTTGTTACCCAGCATTGTTTTACTCAAATGATGTTTCAACTGCACTTAATGCACATTATAATGATCATGTCTTTAGCTTTTTTCTTTGAAGTTGTATTTAATTACAAAATAATATCCTGTTTGAAGAACCCCGCTTTGATATGTCCCTCTGCATTTAGTAATTATAAACTTGTTCTCATTATCAATATATTTTGCATGTTGTTATTTTGTTGTGTTTGCCTATTTTTTGCTTTTAAACCCAGGAAATATAATTTGGGTGACAAGAGGTTTTGATTGCAGATTACATGAGAAGCAGAAGTCCATCTCAGAGCCTGGAAGCCAAGACTCAGTAGTCCATGACTGTCATCAGGATAAAATTCCTGGATCAGAAATGTGAGAAACGGATCAGTGGCTGGGACCTGACTGTGGGGGTCAAGAAATGGTCTATCAGCCCCACTGCATTGATCTGTTGGTGGGAATGCACTATAACTAGCAGAGTAAAAACCCAGCAAGAGGCATAGCCAAACCTAAACCCAAAAATAATCTGAAAGAGGGATTTACATTCCTCTCTCATCGGTATCTGAAAAGGAATTGGCAATCTCTAAGCTTCATGTGTCCAAAACGGAGAGATTTAAATTATTCACATTTGCTAGCATTTTGGGGACTTCTGAAAAAAAGATGTTTCACAAATGAAAGCCGTTACAACATCCAACAACACGCAACAAAACCATACATTTATAGGCAATGCAGATTAACAGAGCTGCCACACTCGTAATGAAATCTGCTGAATAATTTTACTGAGAAGTGAACCTATCTGCGGTTATCTCTGGATGATTTTACTGCAGAGAACAAGATGCCAGCTCCTGCCCTGATAGACCTCAGCAGCACAGCCAGAAATGCTGGGGATGCTCTGCAAGGCCTCCTTGATACGTCGGAAACAAACACGCAAACACAGAAGGGTTAAACAAGCGAAGTCTTAGGGAGGTCTGGGCAAAACTTACTTTAGTTTGGATTTAGACCAGAATTTGCCATTTGAGTAACCCTAACATATACATGACAGAGTATAATATATGTCCATTTTCTGAGCTGGTTTATACAACTGCCTCTGTAGACTCTGGTCCAACAGTGGTGCCTTTCGGGAATTTCACTGTGGTCAGTAAGATCTTTGTTTTAATAAGGCTGCATAACAAAATATAGCTTTTTCTGGCTGTAAAATATTAAGTGGGAAATACAGAGCAGGGAAATAAGAGGCAACTAGTGAAAAAGGGTGGTGTTTTTTTAATAAAACTTCCAGACAATCACAAGGCACTGGAGGAGTTTGATCCTTTCCCCTTTATGTATTCACATTCTCTGTGATGCAGAGCAGAAACGTTAACTTTAATTAGTGCTGAGGATCCTGCAGGAAACCCTTGTACATAAGAAAAAGAAAATACTTAAATACGGGAGCTAGAAAGATTTCATGTGTATATAGTTGGTCATCTAGTTAAGTGTTTGCAAGATCACCCCGGAGATTGAAGCCACTCCAGGACAAGGACCTCATCTTCCTCCTGGTGTCTAATGCACCTCCCTGCTGTTAGTGCTCTAATAAATAATAATAATCTGTTAGCATTAGGTGAGCGTCTCTCGCATGATCAATTTCCTGCTGTTGCAGGAGGGTGAATGTTGGTGGACTTTGATCCTTCCAAGATTTTATGTTTCTATCATAAGAGAATCATAGCACATAAGCACATTTTTTACTAATGCAGTAAGTAAGGTGGCAATATATATTGCACTGACATTAAATGAATATTAAAAGGAATTGAAACCATTTCCACATCATGAGGGGAAAAAACCTCCAAGCACTAGATATACAGTAGCGATTCAACAAAGATACCACTTTTAAGCTTCTTCATAGATTAAAAAAATCAAACCCATTAGAAAAAGAAAACCTAGTGTTAAAGGTGTAGATTGATGTATCTTAGAATATCAATGTTCTTTTTAAGCCTGTTTTGCCCACTGACAAACCTCCCTTTGCCTCTCATACACAAACACCCTGCACACCACCCCCATCACTTTCCTGCTCCACACTCTCATCTCATTGTAACATCTCAATAATGTATTACAGTACAAATCCTACATGCACAAGGACTTAGTTTGAAGAAAAAAAGTGAGATAGGGCACTTCTGCATATAAATAATACAGGCAGATGTTTCCAAGAGGGATATACAGAGCAAAATATCTTATTTGTTGGAGGGTATCAATTCTGTGTACATCACACACTTGCAATTTACGTTACTTTCTTGTTTTTGTAACATCACTGCACAGACATATATTAAATTAGTGATTTCAAACCAGACTGAACAGTCCTCTTTTTACCCCTATTTTGTTGCATCTTGCCAATTCAATGTTTTATTATGTTTTCTGTCATAATATTACTCTTGTCCTCAGAAAACATGTATTTATTCCCACTTGGAATATAGTGTAACTACTGTAAAGCACTGCTCAAAAGATGACTACAAATTCTGTCTGAGAATAGAAAGCATGAACTCTTCTATTATCCAAATATTTTTCAAAGATTTTGCTTTTGTATGCATGTCTGTTGCTGACACACATAATGAGATCATGGGAAAAACCACACAGCTGACCTGAACTTCTGGGTATAGAAGTATAAAACTATGAGATCTAATAAACCCAGTGCATGACCCCGTGCAGTTTTTGGACTTAAAAGAACTAAACGCTATTGTGAGAAGAATGAGAGCCTACATATTTTTTTTTTCCTGTAGCATGGCAGAGTTCAGCTGTATTATATTTACAGTTGTCAATAAATGTAACGACATAACATGAAGCATATAGACGTCTCTGGTCTCCAGCCTCACCAAGAGAATATCCCGACACCTTCTTGTCACACACAAGGCAGATATTATTTTTATGCACCAAACAGTAGGCAGGATGCAGCAACAGACTGACTCTGTGCTACCACAGTGTGTCTGAGAGGCTGTCAGCACATACTTTGCCTACTTAACGTTGCTCTTTCAAATAATATAAAAATACTTTGGGCTCCGAGTTTCAACCTCGCTCTTGCTGTGCCTGACTAGTAAACAGGGAGCCAAAGTTTGGTGCAGCATCAGAGAAATACCTTTATATATAGAAAGGGTGCTCTAGGAGGTAGAGGTTACATATCTCAGCTCTTGAGCTCTGCATACAAGACTGGTTATTAAATTTAAGGGAAAATTTAGGATCTCCTAAAGATTATAAACTACCCTTAATTAACCCCCACGGATCCCATTGACACTGGAATGAGCATGCTAAATGAAAGGCATCACTGTATATAATCAGGAAGCTGTGGAAACCAGAGCTTTAGCTTATAAGTATATAGGACTAACTCTGTCCTCTGAGATGCAAGGATTATTTTGGTTTTTAGGATTTAGGTGAGCACTTCAGAAGAGCACAAAATTCTGAGGGAAATGCAGAAGTCTGTTACTACTTTAAAACTCAATTCTTCCAAACATACATAGACAGAAAAATCCTTTTCCCCCATGGTACAAGTACTATAAACTTAGAAAGCATTCTGGTTATATGAATAAAATCAAGCACCAAAACTTAGTATAAAGGGCAACAATCTAAGGCATGACTGTTCCAGTAAGACTAGAAAAGGGTTTTTTAAATTATGCTAGTTCTTGAAGATGCTAATTTTTTTTGTTCAACCTTCCCTTTTTTTATTCCATTAGCTTCCCGTTTAACTATAAATAAAGGGTGAGTGAATGGTTGGTAACACAGACCTGTTACAGTATAATCAAAGTGTTTATTTCTTTTAAAATCTTACCCTTGTATACCTGGCTTTGATTAAATAAACGTCGGAGTGTGAAATAACAAAACATAAATACCTGCCGAAATTATAAGTTATATATTCGTTTTAAATCATGGAAAATTCTCCTCAGCTCTGCTTTAGCTGGTAGCTGCGCTCAACGTTGGAACATTGTTTATTCTTTACTAACTAATCATCCTTCATGGTCTTTCAAAAGTTCCTGGCATTTCACTAGTTTACACATTGATTGAATACTGTTCCCAGAACTGCTTGTGGCACTGTGCCAAATGCTGTGATAATCAGCTGGAAGATTTATTCCAGTTGAGGAGTGTTATAAACATAAGGATTCATAAGGCTCAGCATCAAAAATGAATACTGATGCTTTCTCTGAGAAGGCTGAAAACTTTCTGTGAGCCTTCAACGAGACACGCTAATAGTTTTTGCAGTCTCCTTCAATATACAGGCTTTGATTTGAAAAACATAGTCATTTAACTTGATTTGATTTAAATATTAATAACTATCGGAGGTTTTAACGAATTAAAATATAATTTTACAGTGGCATGTGCAGAGCAAATCGTACATGAAAAACCTTCAGGAAATTCACAGATTAACTGCTGTGCACGGGATCAGACACATTTGCTGCAACAGGATATATTATTATACTGGGTGATGGGTGGAGAAAGAATACAAAGGAAGCTGAAAAAATTCAGAGGGAAGCAGCTGGCAGGTAAATGCACTGAGCCAGAAAGAAATAATAAGGAGAGAGGCAGTGAGTGGAAATGGAAAGGATAGTAATTTCTTAAATAAAGCAACAAGAAGTAGAGAGAAATGCAAGCTACAGATGAAAATGCTGAATAAAATACAGAATAGCAAACATTCCCAGTTAGAAAGAGGGAATTGCAGTTTGATTACTGGCCTAACAGTAACAGTAAATTACTATTACAGAGACTGAAAAGGTGATACTGAGAGACTATCAGCTTAATTAAGAGCCAGTGAAACCACAGAGCACGGCTGACTGCTATGTCCAGAGTCTACAAGGCTAAGAAGTGCTTCCATAGAAATTAAAAGTAGTAAAATGGATGAAGCAACTTCATTGCTTTGTATGATTGCTGCATCATTGAAATGATGCTGGTATCAGCTTAGGGCACTATAAATATTAAAGCCATGATATTCAAAACTTCCAAGTGTGGGTGTCCAACTTGATGCATCTGAGAGTTGCCTTATGGTCTTCCAAATGTCTTTGTCAAACAGAGAAATTACATTGCTTAGTGCATGCAGTCGTGATAAACTACCCCTTGCTGATCAGTTCCTCAACATCATCTCCAAAACTCATTTGAGAAGCTCACTCTTGAGCACTGAGGAGTCTCCCAGCACCTTACAAAGACACTTTCCCTTGCACATGTGCTCACAGTCCCCCACACATCCAACACTCAAATCACAGTGCACTGAATTAAACCCCCAAGCAGTCATCAGGACCTGCTGCCCTACAGGCATCTCTCTCTATGAAATCTGGCAAATGCCACAGATTGACTTCCACATATATTATGCTTCATTCAGGGGGGAAAAAAAGTCCCAAACAAAAAACAACAAAAACTGACGCAGAAGAGTTTCCTGGGACTTTGTTATGCCTTGTCTTTGTTACAGGCAACAATTAAGTATTTCACAGATAGGTAAAATAGGGATGCCACCAAAATCTAAAACTACCAAATGCATTATCACAACACAGTCTTGACTTCTAAAGCTCTCAATATATTGTATGTCTTCCCTTGGATGAGACCAAGGTACAATATTAATGTTGAAAGGAACAAGGGAACTTGTGGTTTCCTCTTTGTTTCATCAGAGATTTTCACTCAACAAGGCAAGTTTGGGCAGTCAGTGGCTCTTTACAGCAATGCTGGAGCCATGGATCAGGTGTTTAGTGCTTGTTCCTGTAGACAAAGGTGATGTTTTCTCACAATAACAGAATCAAACATTTTGAGTGCTGCCAAAATATCACGCAGCAGTAGGAAAAAAAAAAACCAGTAAATACTCAATAGAGGATCTCAGTATTTTAATGAGTGAATATTTTGAATCATTTGAAGAAATAAGACATAAGCAAAGACTTGCATGTTCTGACAGGGAATGTCTAGATGTTTGCAGCAAGAAGAGAAATTGAAGAGGGAATGAGGAGATGTGAATTACGATGTTTACAAGAAAATAGTTTCTTGGCAATGTTTCATCTTCTTTCTAACATGACTGCTATAAGAATGAATTAGTGTTTTCCTTTTCAAAAAAGAAAAAAAGCACCAACATTTTTAACAACAAAACAAAGCCTCCTCAGTCCATTTTGCAAAAGAGCTTTGATGCAGACCTCTTACTGACCAGTCCTGAACCACAAGATTCTTTTGACAAAAGCTCTAAAGAGAGCAGGAAATGGCAATCAACAATCCACTCCTTAACAGTGACTTAAAGGATAAAGAAATAGTGATAACATGGCTGATTTTCCTAAGAACCTAAAATTGTGATTTTGAGGATTTTCTCAGATGCCAAAGGGAGGTTTCTTGGTAGAATTCAAGAGTGAGAACACGAGCCAGGCAGGCAGCAGTGGGCTGCTGACAGCATGGCCCTCCAAAAGTACCCTAAATACCACTAACACAGAGACAAGCACTGAAGATGAGTGACTGAAAACCAGTCCCTCTCCAGTGGAGACACCATAAAAAGGTCAAAAAACAGGAGATGATATGTCAAGGAGAATAATGCTTGTGTATCTTCTTTGTGCTGCACTGATGAGGACCACTTCTCCTTTGAAAGCCCATTAGACATACAAATGTGCCCAGAAACATGGAATAGAAAAAGCTGCATACTTGTCATGGAAAAATGAGATTCTGCTTGGAATCTCATGGCTATTTCCCATCCTCTTTGAGGTATGGATCCCAGAATAGGGTGTATTGCACTGTTTGTGATCTTGACACTGCATATGAGGCAAGACCTCTACTCTTCTACTATTTTTTATTCCTCTTTTTCTGCTTTGCATTGCTGCTTTTTTCTCCACATTGTCTTTGGCACACTTTATGGAAAATACTGCTGGAGACCTGCTCCTGGACTGGCAGTGTAATGTACATGCTGAAATAGAGGAGCGCATTTGATTTCAGTTCTTTCAGAACGTGGATATGGGGCCAGTTGGAGAGGAAGAGGAAATGTCTATCACTACACCCTGCATTTAGTTTCATATTTAAAGTATTGATTATGCCAAGGCAAGGGAACAGTCAATGTCAACAAGACCATTCAGTAAACAGGATCTCCAGAAGGGAACAATACAAACAGATTTATGACTTTTGATGCCAGGAAAGGATTTCCAGATTCTATTTGCTTTGCTTACACTACTTATTAAGATAATTCTGCTGGACTAGTGCACATTGCATTTATTATTGTTATTCAGTGCTTTATTAGGAAGCAGATCAGAAACTTTTTGAAGATTCTTAACAAACATTCACAGGTCATTATACTTGAAGATGACAGGTATTTTTTTAAATAGTCTTTACTTGCAGCATAGTAACCTCAGCATGCCAAGGTTAACAATATGCCCTTAGTTTAAAAGGTAAAGCGGGATAAAGCTGCCTGTGAAGCATGTACCACAGATAAAATACAACCAATACTCCTGTTCTTCCTTTGCAAGTGGACTTGAAGGTAGTTGAAATAGTTATCAGCTTCATAATATCAGATTTCCCCCCTGCCAATCAAATTGTTTAATACAGATTACAGAAAGGCTTTCTCGCTATCATTTACAAATTCATGAAATATGACATTCTAAATTAAAGACTAAGACTGGCCTGTTTCTAAATGAGAGATTGCAAATAGCCATCACAATGGCTCCCAGCACATAGGTAATGCTGTAGGGAGTGGCTCCTTGACCCTTATTCCATCATGCAGCACGTTGTGACCTCAGAACTTAATTTTGCCTCTTCTGCAGCTGGAAAGGTCAATGTTTTTACTTCTCAACCCTTCCCCCTTCTCCACATTTATGCAGAGATTGCCATGGAAGGGGAACATTCTGATTTATGTGGGGTTTTTTTCAGTCTTTTGCCCAATTTATATCTTGGGCAAAATAGCACATATATACTAAAAGGGAGTTGGATGAGAAAAGACAAGTTCATATTTAGATAAAAGTGGAGGGAATTTTTGGTTTTGTTTTAAACAAATCAAGGCTATTTGGCAGGTCTTCTTGATGTCTGAACAGTAACTGTTCCTGTTCCAAAAGCATCCCTGACAGGATGAAATAGGCTGTTATTTAGCTATCTATAGTCAAAGCACAGATAGTGAAAATTCTTGCTTGGCAGCATTTTAAAAGAGATGAGCTGAGACCTCCACCAAAACTAAATCCACAACGATGCAGAGGACAATGCTGGTCATATCTGAAAGGTGCTGTCCTTCCCCTCTACTAATACTCCTGTATTTTCCAAGCTGACATTTATCTAAATAATCCTGTCCATGCACTGAGAGCAGCAGTTTCCACAGGAGGTGAAGGACATGTATTGCTGAGAGCAATCATGAGTTGCTCCCCTACAAGGGCTGTGCATCTGACAATCAATCCATAAACATGGGAGAGCAAGAGCAGAAAAGACCCTTTAAGTTATTTCCCCACATTTCAAATCTACTTGACAACAAATCTGAAAGTCAACTGTAATTTTAATCATCCAGTAATGTTTTATGTTAGCCAATTACAGGGCTCCAAGAGATTAGCTGAATGTTTCATGTCTGAAAAATATGTGACTGGGACTAATTCACTGGACCCTTCTCTAACCTGAGGTAGGTATAAATGAGTAGAGCTTCACTAAAATCAATCGAGCTCTATCCAGTTATACTGTCACAGAAATTGGTGCTTTAGACTTAGGATAATTTTCCTAATAAAAATAAATTTTAACCAGTGGATTTTTTTGACTCATACTTGTAATCTAATATTTCAGGCAATATACAGACCTACTAAATCATCCGCTTTCCCTGCATGCATTCCAGATGAGCTTTGCTTTTTACATCCCTACCTACTAGGAAGAATGCTCATGAAACAACCCATAATTCAATTATAAGTACCTCCAGGAACCTTCTAATTATATGTTAGGCAGGTCAGAAATGAAATAGCCATGCTACCCTTTAGTCTTGGATAACAGACTTGAAACGGTGAAAAGAAAAGTTCATCTGTTCATTAAGAGGCCAATTGTAATACAGTTAAGGGCTCCAGCGAGCTGTTTTGTTGAGATCTGAATATCCGTGAAACGAGCCCCTCCAAAGCTGGACGTCTAGCCAGCCTTTGCCTTTCAGCAAAGAATGGGGAGCTGCTCTGGAGAGTAGCTACTGTTCATTAGCCATTTGCTTTCTCTTACACTAAATTTGGTTGTAGGAGTTCACGGGACCGGAATGAAAAGCAACTGCAGGTACTTAAAGGTGCTATCCTTTTCCTGGAGATTTCCGCACTTGGTCTTAATTAAATCTCCCATAGGATTGCAGGGGCTTTAAAAAAAATTAATACAAAACAAGAACGTGTCCATCAGGCAGGTTTTTCCAAGCTCTGACAGCTCTAAATGCAGGCAGCTGCAATACAAGCTTGTCCTCAAATCCTTGACAATGACCTCAACCTCAGGGTGAAAGATAATGTAGTTGCTATGCTCATTCTGTGTGGAGTGTCTACTGATCAGAGGCTTGTGGCAAAATATGTATATTTTTTTCTTATGATATAGACTATTGTTCACTGGCAACTCAAGTGATACCACAACATTATCTCTGTGACAGTTTATTTTTTCATTTTTAAATGGGGAGGAGTGGCACAAATTCAAGCAGACTTTTACTTCAACAGCTATAGAGAAATGACTTTGTAATGCCTTCCAAATTAACCCCTCCACAGCCACGAGGCTGAAGGTGAAAAGAAAAATTAAGCAAACGAACAATCTAATCCCAGGTACTTTACAAGGGACTTCACACAGACACCTATACCAGCAACAGGGAGATTTCCCAGTAGAGTGATTCCTGTTACATTCAGCAAGGTATTATTTGGGAGCAGTTTTCTCCAGCGGTGAAAAGTGTCACTTACCTGATTTTCTTGGAGTAATGACAATTTACATCTTAAGGATCTTCCTCAAAGTGAGAATCTGCCTTCAGTATTTAAAGGCAGAAAAATTTTGAGCTAGGAGAGACAGCCATAAAGGAACGCTGTGGGAACCACGAATGACAAAGGAAAATTCCTGCAGTAAGACTTCAATATTAACATTTTTTAAAATTATTTCTTAATTATCATTGATATTTCACCAATAAAATAAATACCTTTAGGAGCAGCTATGGGAATCTATTCTGATTTAGTCTGGGGGTGCAGTTGCCCCAGAGCTGGGGAGGGGATGGATGGGTTCAGCTCTGCCTGTGCTCCACAAGGACAGAACATATGGAAATCTGAGCTGCTAAATATCAAAGTCTTTGTCACTCAAGTGCAAACTGCAATTTCTGTCAGTGTATAACCTGGCTGGATTTTGAAGGTTTTCACAATAAAAGGCATGTTATGACATAAAGGCTGTCCCCACACCAACCTTCAAGTCCCTGATCTGAAGCCTGGGCAGAGCAGACCTGTTCAAAAAGAGCAGCAAGATCACACTACTTGCAAATATTTCTCACAGGAGCATATAAAAATAGTAATTTCAAGTGACACTTGTTAAGCACGGTATTTCTCACAAAGAGGAAAACCTTTTTTCAAAGGCATTGTGAACAAAAATAGGAAGAGACGTGGATAGTGCAGAATGCACTTACACTACACATACCTTTTGGTGGGTGTGCACTCTGAACATGTCTCTTCTTATTCAAAGAGCTGGGATTTTTTACATTACATTAGTCAGCTAAGAAGTTAAGGGGAAAAGAATCATTTTCATGTGGGAGCCAAAACTAAATAATTTAATACTTAAATGAAAACCCAAAAAACCCCTTTCTTCTGGGTTTTTTCATATATTTTACCATAGAAAGGTTTGATTTGAACATGAGATTCCTTAAAAATATCTACATGAAAGTAAGCTAAATTTGACCTTGAAAAAGTATGCAAGTTTTTAAATGAAATACTCAATAAATAGTTTTTGTATGTCAAGAACTAAGATATTATTAAAATGGCCAAAAATCACTTAGCGATTTTGACCCAGATGTGCATAGAGATTTAATTGCTTGGTTACAGCTCAGTATTTTTTCAAAAATCAGTCCAGCCTGCCTTTAGTACTGGTGGGATTCTGAGAAACTCTCATGTTATCATAATTTTTGAGCTGATTTCACAAACTGATGCCAGCCTAGAAAATATTTCATCATGTGCAATAACTTGAGCTTTATTTACATGTAATAACTATTCAAAGATGTGGTTGTTCCTTTTCTTTTCCTATGAAAAGACAGAGGCAGAGACACAGTTTTGGGGTGTACAGGGAAACATTGTGTCAAAGCATTCAGTTTTTTTAAAAAATTGGTCTAATAACAAATTATTTCTGCATAGCTACAAGTGTTAGTGTGCAATATCAACTATTTTTATCTGCTCCCTTCTCTTGATTATCAGAACTACTGAAAAAAAGACTGGCATTCCAACACAAAAAGAAAAATTTGGAGTTAAAGTCCTGGTCTCCCTTCATTTTGTGCCCATGCTTATTTCAGGTGAATCAGATCAGACAGATCCATAATCTGTGGGATATGACCCATAGATTAAAATAATCCTGCAGAAATCCATAGCTCCTCTTCTGTCAAGTGCCTCATGCTTTTTCATGCCATTTTTCCACTTCAAGTATGTGTGTCTGCTTTTTTTCCAAAATGCTATTTACTCATGATTGCGATTTGGTCCATTTTTAATGATGTTTTTAGAATATGTCTCACTAGATCCTGCCAAAATATTTCACTGCTCCATTAAATTCTCTTCCAAATATTTCAAGATTTCACTTTTAGTTTTATGATTTTTTTTCTATTAACCATAAATCCCACAGTAAAATAGGAGAAAGAATAGAAAAAAATACCAACTAGTAAGGTATATGGAGAACGTGTTAACACGATATTGTCAGACATTTATAAACTTCTTCCAATGAACTTTGAATTACCCTGATCCTTTCATATTTTCCAGTTAACATACGTACATCTGCTCTGCCATGTAATCAACTGATTGTTACACAAGCATTTGCTGAAGCTATGACAAACCCAGATTTATGAGGTCAAACAGTTCAAACTTAATCCATTCAATAGCTGCAATTTATCGTCTGATGATAATTGTATACACAAACATTGTAATGATTTAGATGACACAGTGTAAAGATGAAATCCGTTTATTTTAAAAGGGTTTCTAACCCCTAAAACACGTTGCCATGAACACCTTTCTAGGTCCGCTTTTAACAACATCGTTATTATTGTTTTATTGATCAGGATTTTATTACTGATTTGACACTTATATTTCACGCTAATCGAAAAAGGTGTAATTTTTCTGCACATATAAGGCCGCAATTAATTATATCATTATTGTGTTTTCAATTTCTTCCATTTAAAGGGGCCCAGAAAAGAGTGCTTAATTTATCATACATGTATTATAAGGAATATGTAAACCTCTTAAACAGACAGAGAGCATGATCCTTTTGGAGATGATGGGATATGACACAGGCACTGTATTTATAGATTCTTACCTCTATAGTGACCTGATTTTAGAGTGACAACTATTGCAGAATGGGAGAGTAAATTAACAGCTTCGAAAGCTTGAGTATCTAAAACAATTACTATTCATTACTTTTATAACACTTATTAGTGGCCATTCTCTAATGCTTTCAACAGATAAGGAAAAAACCTGCAAAGAAATATATGGCAGAGGAGTGGTGTTATGTCTAGTATATCATATGTGTAATTTTATATGTGCATTTATGTATTTTCAGTCCACAGATTCAGGAAACAATTGCTACAAATGGGCAGCAGCTGTATTCATCTATTTCTTCTTAACATAAAACATGTTAGTGACTGTAAATTTCAGAGAAATTCTAAAACAAGTAGCTAAATGTGAAATTTAAATTGATCTTTGGTTTACTGCCATTGATTTTGTCAATTTTCTAAATGTAACAGTGTTCACCACTGGGAACAGAAACCTGTATATATATCAGCAAAATTTATGCTTTCAACCAACATAAACTTCACAGGAGGAATGACAGTCCTTGCTGCATAAAATAAAATGCTTGTGAAGTGAAGGGTTTTTTTTCTCTAATTAGATACTGTATATTTTTTCAACATCATGTTAGTAAATTTGCCACATAAATTTAAATGCTATTAGCAATATTGCCTGCCCATATTCAGTTCAGTTTTCTTACTACAGATTTCCACAAGTAATTTGTGATAATGGTACTAACCCATATGATTAATTCACACGTACAAAAAACCATTATGGGTACTCATAGAAAAATACCTCTGAAGTGTTTCATAAAAATGTCAACACAAGCATAGCCTAAACTAGCTGATACTTGCACAACTCTAATATTACTTGTTTTCACAATTAAAATACAGTAGATTTGTATTTCATGCTGTGGTACCTCCTTAGACCATAACTCTCCAAATATTCTTCCGGAGTGCAAATTCTACTTGCAAGAGGGGGTTGTTAAAACTGATGTAAGAGAAGATATCCCACATTTTTCAGGCTGCTTCTCTGAGTGACAAGTGTGGGGTTTTGCTCACTGATGAAGCTGAAATGCTGTTTCAGTTGGCATTAGGAAACCTCCCTCACCCATCCCAGCCTGATCACTTGGGGAGAACATCACAACTGCTGCAGAATGGGATCCCGAGTGCATTTATTTCCTCAGGATTCAAACCAAACCACTTGCAAACTTGCGTCACGGACATCGAAGGTGTGCTGTGGGAAGCGAGCATACAACCTACTTTAAAACACTAAGTGAAATAAAATCAATGGCTGAGCTCATTTCGTGCTAATAGTCTTCAAATGCCTTCATTGTTTCACTGTTCTTAAGCAACACTCAAGACAGGCACTTGCATAAGGCATTGTATTATCAGCCTCAGAAAAGGAACTTTTTTTTTTTTGCTGGTATAATGTCTGATAAGGTATTAGTACACAAAAACAGTTGCCTTAAAAGATAACATCACTTATCTTAGTCTTGTAATTCACTGGGTGGTGAAAAGATCCCCCTCATATTAATCTATCTGCTACATAAACACGTGCAGTCAGTTCACAGAAAGCACATTTGTTTCCTTGAAAAGTGATTTTTAAATAGCATTACGAGCCTTACATTAGGAGCATTATGAGCCAACCTGCAAAATGAACATAAGGGAGCAGGGCACCAGCCACAAGTCCTTTTGTCCACAGGCGCGTGACAATGGAGCCCCAAGGATGGGGCAGTGCCAGGGACGCTGCTGATCATTGCTGCCCCACCACACTGCTCCAGGGACACTGACCTAGCTCCTCACCTGGGGAGCCAGCAGGGCTCCCCTCTGGAGCTTCACCTGGAGGGACACCAGATCCTCCTGAGGACGGAGCAGCACACCTTCATTCCCTAAAAATGTGAGACAAGGGGAAGGGATGCTAGTGTTGCCTCCCTCCCTGCATTGGAGATGACACTTGGGAAGTACCTTCAGCTCTGCCCAGGTGTGACCTGTTCCACATGGCCCTCCACACTCCCTGCCAGCACACCAAGGATCTGACAAGCTGCAGGGGAGGATGGCTGGGGTGCAGTTCCCCCAGGCAGAGGAGACATTTCCTGGGTGTAGCTCATTAGCACGGAGGGGTTTTGCCAGTGCCAGCTTGTGCTGTGACTCACCGCTCTGCTCTCCTGCAAACCAAAGCACTGACTCTGTAAAATGATTTGCAAACAAATGCTCACAGGTAGGATGATAAATCCACTGCAATTGCGAACTATACTTAGCAAAGAACGACTTTTCTGACTGTGCCACAGACAGTGCTTGTCCTTGTGGCGTTCTCCCGGGAGCACACATGGAAACCGTCGGGTCCATCAAGGTTAGGTCAGCTCTTGGTATCTGCAGAGGCAAAACTGGCTCCTCAGCACCCAGCTTTCTGCATCAGGCAGAAGGGGAGTTGGATTTTCATGTTATAATGCTTTAAATGGCTGCTTCTATTACCGGTAAGTACTTGAGTCCATTACTGGATGCAACTTGCAGATATTCCTGTTTGTGGTGCTTTTCCCACCTCTGGCCATGCAGGGGCAAACAGCCCAGCTCCCTCCAGCCCAGCCTTTGGGTGAGGGTTGCTTTGAAAACAGATTTTTCAAAAAATACTGCTTTCACGATTCTCAAAGTAGAAACTGCCTTATGTGCAACTGGGAACAAAATGTTCCTCTGGTCCTTTGAAGGGACAAGGAAGAGTCTCCCAGATAAGGACACTTGTGCTTGGAGAGATGAACAGACAACACCATTATCTCTGACTCCTGCTGGGTGGGCCACTGCCATCTCCTCCGCTCTTCTGGATACACACATTTCCCTGGAACACAGACCCAACTACTCTTGTGTTTTACAGGGCAGCTGCAAGAGCCTGTCTGGCTGGAGGTCTGTGTTTCAGAAGGGACTGTTACAATGCAGCCAGAAGATAAACAAGCTCTAACATCTTGTTTTTGCTACTGAACTCCTGTTATCAGCAGTGACTGACATTTGGTGGGAGCGCTCGTTCTCGTACACTCAAGTGCTATTGTGCATTTTCTGATAAGAAACCTCAGTAACAGAAATGTACATCTGAGAGTGACAGAAAAACCTCCTTCTTTCAGTCTGACTGCATTCCCACTTCCACCAGTGCTACAGCAGCTTAGAAGCTCCTTCCAGTTTGCACTGGAAAATGGGAGGACCAGAGTCACAGTATCTAAAAAAAAAGTCAGTTGAAGAATCTGGCAGAAACATTAGAGATAAAGTTTTCATTCTGCCAAAGCAAAATGAATTTTTTTACTTATTTTCTAAAGATAAATGTATCTGTTTGGATACAATCTCTTCTCACCTGCTCTGCAGCACACGTGGTCACCTTTGGCTTCCAAAGCACCACTCTCATCCTAACAGCAAAGTTCTGTTTTTTCAGTTTTAAATAACTATAATAAATCCCTCCACTCTAAGATTGAGGCCATGGGACCGTGGTCCTGATTTCTGCAGCAACAGAACCAAGCTGGGAATCAAATATTCAGTGGAAAGAGCCTGTACTCCTTCTGTTTTCTTTTATTTCACCCTCCAACATTTTCAAGAACTTGTTTCATAAAATATTTCTGCCTAAGTACTGTATCACTACCCAGATCCCACACTGCTGTGGGTATTTTCACCTCTCCTACAGTAGAAAATGTATGGTCTTAAGAAGAGCATCAGCCATGTACCACCAAAATTCAGCCCAGATGCCACAAGGCATCCTGGAGCTTCAGCAGGCTGAAGAAAAGCAGTAAAGAGGTTTTGTTTCTGTCAGCTCTCTTTGTTGAGGCAGTGGTGAAGGTCTCACCCCTGGGTACGGGGTCTATTCAGAAACTGCAGGTGCTGTAGTGAGAGCCCAGGCAATGGGGAGGGATGCAGAGCTGCCCAGAGCTACCAAGGCATGTTCTGTCATACACAGCCAGAAGGTGTTCCCGGTCCCTGGGAACACCTGGGACCTGCTCCCTGGCTGCTCTCACTGGGCAGGCCAGAATGGATGAAGGATTTGAGGATTTGATCAAGGCTGATTCATTCCCGATACACGCTAGGGCAGGCAGGGTGCTGAGCTGAGCTTTCTGTTGTTCTCAGGTGCAAGTCACAACTGCTTGGCCCTTTTTTTTCCCATTCTCTCCTCCCTAGAGGGTTGTTTGAGGGAGGGACTTTGAGCTGTGCCTACCTGGAACTCACGTTAGCAGAAGGGAAAATGCCAAATACCTATGTTTTAAAACAGGCTTAAAGAACATGCTTTCCCTGTTTTTTGTTTTTTCCCTTTCCATTGCTGATTGCCTGGTGGTACTGGCTGGGACAAAAATCAAAACACCATCACTGATTCATCAGATATTCTAGGCTTGCTTGTGTTTGGTAGCAATCTGGAGATGGAATGAGATGCTACCTGGTGACAAAGGGAATGGACACCCTACCACATCCCAGGCACAGGGCACACTGCTCCCTCCCAGCTGCAGGAATTAGAAAAGCACCAGGCGGATTTTAACAAATGGTACCATTTTAGTAGAAAGTTCCATATGCTCTGCACACAGATTTCCCATGTCAATGGGGATTGGAGTCTTTAGTGCAGCGAACAGGAGTGAAAGAGAGCCCACAGTGTGGCAGCCGCCTGTTGCAGAGCTCACAGTGGTAGAGTGACCTTCCCTTGTGTGAAGAGACCAAAACACCTCAAAGCTACTTTACAAAACACACATGTCATTGGCCATAGGTGAACAAACAAGGAGAATTTAGAAACATCCAACAATTCACCTCAAAGCTCTGCCTGGATGAGAGAAGAATCCTTGGCTCACATGAAGGATGTCACATCTGCCTGGGGAACATCTGCCCAGAGAGCACAACTGACCTCCTTGGCTCATACTCAATGGAAGCTCTTTGGACTTCAAACACTTCAGCCATCAGAAGCGGGTGCCTCTGAGGTAAATCTAGCTCCCTTTTCATTTTGCTTCATCTTTTGAAGCACATTTGAATAGTTAAATTTTACAGCAGCCAGGGAGGAGTGCTAGGACAGAGCCATGCTTGCTATCTCCATGTCTTCAGATATATTTTAGGGGTAAGGGGAATTTTAGGAAGGAATTCATACACTATGTGAAAGAAAGACTTATGGGCTTTTCAGCCACTGTGTCTGTGTTATTAAAATATGCTTTTTTATCTTCACACATGGTAGAAGTTTTATAAATTATGCTCATGGAGATGATACCTTGTATTAATGACTGAAAAGCCCTAAAGTTAGATGATGCTTTTGATTGCTGCTTTCTCCGGGTAAGTAGCAACAATATCTCTGCTTCTTAAGAAAATCAATATTCTCATATTTTCCCCAAACCAACCACTGCAGATATGAAGACAACACCAGAATTTCTCTTTGTTTTCCAAAGCGTGTTCAGAGGCAGCCCACCAAAATACACAAAACTGTGAGAGAACTACTGTTCAAAGATGGTGAGTAGAACTGTACCAAAGACGCAGAAAATAAGTCCTTTAACGTGTTAAAATATTTTCTGTAGGTGGTTGTGCTCTGCCTTCAACACATCCTTGCCTTTCTGACTCAGAAGACATGTGAAAGGTCTATTATTGAGGACTAAATTGGCATCTTGCAACATTTTTAGAGACTTAAGGATTATGTGCAGTGCTTCTGAGGCAGCCATAGAGGATGGAACATCTTGGGACGCTACAGGGATTATTAGGAAACTGTCAGTGCTTCACTTGCTGCATTGGCACCAGCACAAGCATCCAGAGGGAGAGAGGAGAGAGAAAATAGGGACCTCCCTCCCCTGGGACCACCAGTGTGTCACACACAGGTCGAGTTAGGAATGAAAGGGGCATTTCCATCACTGCTGCCAGAGGCACATGTAACCTCTACAGGACATGGGGACATCTCCAGCATCAGAATGACACAGCATCCAACCTTGGACTGAAGAATCTTGTCTGATCTTAAGGGATTTAATATATACCGAAGATAGTTTGGGGCTTGCTTTTTTTCTCTCCAATCTTCCTGAAAATTTGATTTAAAAACCAGCACACACATACAGACACATGGACTAGGGGTGTCTTCCCCAAACACTTCTTAAATATTTCTATATCACAGTGACAATTTGATACTTGTACTGTCTCTTCTAGGAATTCTAGCCATTAAGGGAGAAAATAGAAAGTGAAGTGTTTTGGAGAAAGAACTATAAGTATCTCAGTATCTATAACAGATTCTGAAGAATTTATCCTGCCAAAAATCAGGTACGGGATTTTGAACATAAAAACATGATAGTGGATTTTTAATGCATAGAAATTTTTTTTTCTCAAAGTTACTGGAATAAATTTGTAGTGCACAAAATTTTTAGTTAAAAAAGTGTTTGTAAAATGCCTCATATAGATGTTTTTTCATCAATTTTCAACAGGAATAAAGTCAAACTTATTTTTCCAGAAACTTTCAGAGCAAGAGTAAATTTAAACAATAAGTTATTCTCAATACACTATGGAGTGCCTCACCACCGGACAGGGCTGGCAGATGCATGTGTACATTGGATGATTTTGAGAGATAAAAGCACATGTTTGGGGGTTTGGTTTGAGACATACTTTCCACAGGATGAGATCTCTGATACCCATTATTTGTTTTGCTCTTGCCAAGTTAGAGAAATTTCAAGCACGATAACAACTGTTTAATCTATTAAAACATTTACTTAATATTAGCAATACAGAGTGCTACTGAAGGCTGATTCTAATGCAAAACCACTATGATATATCCTATAATACTTATATGAGTTTCATTGGGCTCTTTAGAAAAAAAAAAAAAAAAAAGTAAGTTATTTAGCTAATCATCTCTGCACCAGTATCACTGATGTAGAATTTTATATAGGTCCAATATACACCAGGACCAGAGCAGGTCAGTTCTTACTTGAATCCTGTGGCTTTGCATTGCAAAACTGGTCACTACAATCATACATGGACAGTCCGGTATCCAATGGCATCCATCTAATAGTATCCGTCACAGCCTTTCCTGTCATGACATATAAGGATCTACTGAGCAACCTCAAATTACAGGATGGGGGGGCTGTGGTGGGGTGTTTTTTGTGGTTTTGTTTGGTAGTTGGTTGGGTTTTTATTCAGATTTTTATCAGCTAGCCGCCTTTTTAAAAGCTTATCTATAGATTTTATAGGGTATATTTATCCAAGTTGTTATGGCAATGGTACATTAGAAATCAAATGAAGTATTTGTTGGCATGACAAAATTAATTGTTGCCTAGGGTCTGGAACAAACAACAGTAGAGATAACATGCCACTAATACGGCTTGTTTGAAGTGACAGTACTGTATCAATTAAACTGGGGCTATGGTACACAGCCTGCCTAAGCTATTTAGCTCATGCTTGGGGAAGTAAAACTCTATGTCAGGGAAAAAAGGGATAGAGCTAATGTGCTAATGAGGATCTGGAATTTACCATTTTCTCTAATACACACTCATTTTCACTGGACAGTGTTTTGTCCTCTTGTTTCCTTCCTCAAGTTGAAACATGAACAATGTTTCTGTGCCTCCCACAGACACAGCATTATGGAAGTCTATTTTTCTTCCAGGTATATAGTGGACTAAATTAAATTTTGTCTCAACTTCAGATAAGCATAAATCACAGTGTTCTAACATCACAGGAAAGGCTGGAGCTGCAGGGTTTCAGGCCATTCCCTAAAGCCCTTTCTTTAGGATTCCTGATCATGTCTTATAATCAAAAATTTGTGGCAGGGTGATCTCCTGACTAAGGGATACAGAGCCACTGAAGTTCAGCTCTGCAAAGAGGAAACAAAGGCTAGGACAGCCCTCTTTTGGAGGGATTTAGTTGGTGTATTAGCCTTAGCCCAGATCTTTGGAGAGGAACTAATTTCATCTACAGTGCAGGATATAAATCTCTCTGTAAGCAACATCACTAACACCACTCATAGGGTCTATGGAAGCTTTTAACCCTTTATGCTCAATGTAATCAATGGACAAACTCAAGTCCCAAAACCTGTGAGGTGAATTGTGCTCATCAGGTGAAGCATCCGGGCTCTGGCAGTGTGACCCATATCTACAGCAGAGAACATTTCAGTCCCACTTTGCCTGAGTTTTAACCCTTGGTCCTGTGGAGGAAAGCCATGCACTTCTTCCAGTGCGTCACCTTAGCTGACACTGGCAGATATTGACATGAGATGAATTTTGATATGGAAACACCAAGGCTTTTATGTGTAGCCCAGAGAAAATACCTTTTACTTGAAAAATGACCTTTTTTAAATTTGCCATGCCTGGGTGCAGCCAAGCCTGGTGAAGAGATGCACTTTTCAAACCACACATTCAAAACCAGAGATCAGCTCTTAAAAAGACTAGCACATATAATATAACATAAAAGATTTTGGCTCACAAGTGTGGCCAAAAACCAAAACAAAGGCAGAGTAGCTGTACGAAGTTCTATTCCATCCTGTCCTAGGAAAGTACATGTGTCACCTTGATTCTGTTGCATGCAGCCAATTTTTCCATACAGTTTTACTTACAGCAGAATGTAGTCACTGAATGCAGCTATGATACCTTATGGGAACCTTTAAGACATCCTAACTTTTGTGTCCATTCACCAGGAATGTGCTGCCAGGAGATATCATATTTACAATATAAAAGGGGACGTATTTTAGATTTGTCCCAATTAACCTTGTAACGAGATGTATTGGAGTGCTTATTAATGACAGTAATGAGATGCAGACAAGACAATGTATAAAACATCATTGGCATATAAATTGAATTAATATACACAGATACCTTTATGCACTGGACATGGAGGGAAATTATGAAGAGGCAATTTTGTAGGGAAAAAAGGCTAATTAGAAAAAAAATTCAATACTTTTCCTAGCTTGTATCCATCAATGTTAGCAAACCTGTTTACCCACTGACTGAGGAATTGTTTCCACTGCTTTTGCCGTGCAAGTCACAAAACTAATTTTATGATGGTTCTCTTAGAAGTATTTACTACAAACAGCAAATATCCATTATCCTTGAACTATGTATTGTTCTGTTTAATTTAGTTTGGTATAGATGCATGATTTAGAAATACATCTTCCCTCCCTTCTGAAAGCTACTCTAAACACAAGTTTATTTCTCATTGACACAAGTTTTAATGATCTTATTTACAAAGATCCCACAAGTCTAGATTTTATAAGGCAGCACAAGAGCCCTAATTCCATGCCTTAAAAACTATCATTCTTGGGTTATGTGGGAAATACCCACTTAAAATATGTTGATCTACTCACGTGAGTAAACTTATTCACAAACTCAAGTGTCCTGTTCTACCATCACATGTCTTCATCAAAGTTATGGCTAAATCCCATCCAACTTGGAAAAAATCTAAGGTGTGCCATTAGCAAAATGGAGACTTAAGAATGATAGTCACGGCCAGCAATAACAACAAACTGATTACCATGCTGAGCTTCATAATAGCATTTCTCTTTCTTTTCATTATTGAAATTATAATAAACAGATAAATTGCATCTACACATACACAAACAGCTAGGTAAGCACGGCTGAAAAAGTCAGAAAATCACTTTATCGGGGAGTGATTGGATCTCAAAGGATAACAGAAATTATGTACAGTAAAAGTAATAGCTCATGCATGACTTATAGTGATCAGAAGAGGCAGGAGGCAACAGAATAAAGCCTCAGATACCTCAGAATTTTTCATATTATTACAATTGTATCCTGCCGTGTTACTTATTATTTCTTTAAAATACTAAATGAAAGTATTTTTTTCAGTGTTTTTTAACTCTGAAAAGCACCACACCTCCCCAATAACTTTAATCCCCCCCCCCTTTTTTTTTTTAATTAGTCAGAAGGGGAGGAGGAATAAAGGAATAAAGGAATAAAGAATAAATGGGAAGAGGAGGGAAGTTAGCAACAGTCTCAAAGGAATTTAATGCAGTGAGTCAGACAAGGTGCAGAGGTGAAGGACAGGCTTTCAGAACATCAGAGCCTGTCTTCTGCCCCACCCTTCTCTTCAGGGGACTGTGCATGGGAAGACACCAGGTGCCCAGAGGCAGCTGGCACCAATCCTGCCCTCGCTCAGCCAGCACTGGGGTGGTCAGGGCTGCTCAGCACCAGAGTCAGACCCTGAAGGGGGTTTCCCCCAATATCTGTACAGCATTTAACAAAAGGGCCCCAGACACGGTGTGGAACAGCCCTTGCCCAAGGAGACTATAATCCACATGGACAAACAAGGGATGAGGCCACCCTGGAGCCCCACTGGAGGGAAAAGGTCAAGTCTTCTGGTCAGTGCACTATAACAAGCCAGTGATCTACACTGTCACCAGATGGATTTAAACTAAACCCATGCAAAATCAGTATTTTCCCCCTAATGCAACAGCTTCTGCTCAGCACAGGTTTGAAATCTGTGCTGTGAAGGGAGGAGAGTCCATTCCCAGAAACTCTTATCTCAGACTGGTGCCTCTTTTCTAAACTGCCGTGGAGTTTTTAAAGTCTACAAAACTCAGCACGTGATCATGAAATGTTCAATATCACACCATGTGCTGTTTGTTTCAAGTTCATCCTCTGAGCTGCCACAGACAGGTTTAGGGGAAGGTGTCTGGGTTTTACACTCCTAGAAGATTTTACTGCTCCTTCACTAAGGGCTTTAAATATGAGCTGATGGCCACTGTGCACAGTATCTTAACTTCTCCATTTTATTATAGAATATTACACTGTTGAAATGACAAATGCAAAGCAAGGCATGACTGAGTGACCAAAGTACTGGGCTGGGACTACCTAAATTGCCAGATCCACAG
Organism: Chamaea fasciata; assembly: GCF_029207755.1. Lineage (NCBI taxonomy): Eukaryota > Metazoa > Chordata > Aves > Passeriformes > Sylviidae > Chamaea > Chamaea fasciata. The sequence goes on along the minus strand of NW_027094098.1, from coordinate 16,563,662 downwards.
GAGTGTATCAGCACTGTCAAGCCAGCTCTTCTCTCTCAACTTAAATAAATTAAGCCTAATGTAAACTATTACAAGGGTTTTTTCGCACTTGTCTTTGGAAAAAAACTTGTTCATATGGCCAAATCTATTACCACTTTTAATTTTTTTTTTTTTTTTTTTTTTTTTTTTTTTTTTTTTTTGCGCAAGAGAAAAATTTATTTTAGTTCTCTTGCTTCAAGTGTCACGGCCATATGTAATTTTGTGGAAAGCTGTAGGTTTTCCTTTATCTGGACTGCTACAGACCTGGGCTTGGCACCTTGACATACAGCAGGCCTCATGCAGAGAATCAAGTGGGTGGTAAAGTCCACTGATACTTCCTTTATTTTATACTCAGGGTTTGTAGAAGTTTTGCTCAGTTTCTTCTCATTTAGCAGAACAGAAAGCTCTGACTACTATCACCACCTCCCCTTAATATGTAATTATGGCTGAAAACAGAAGATCCAGAAAAACAATTAGCAAGTAGTCTAATTGCAATTGATACATTAAATGCCAGCAGATGCGTAGCATTGGAAACCAAAACATGCCTTACATAAATTCCAGTTTTTAATTCAGGGATTTGTTTGTTCTTTGATGGTGAAAAATCACAGCTAAGGGAACTAAGAACGAAAATCTTGCTACTGAACCACAAAAAAGCTAAATTAGCTATTGAGTACCCATTGCCAAGGGCAATACATTCAACAGAGGATATGATGATGACAGATGAATCCTCACTACATTCTCTACAAAATAAGTGTGCAGTGTCTTAGATAGTTTCACTCGTGCTTGAGTTACCTTCCTTCCACAGCAGCTGCTTGCAGGTCTATCAGTGAAAGCCAATAGAGGTATGGTTTCTCATCATTAATATGACAGAATCACTCCAGTTTTCAGCTGACGGCATTGGATTTTTATGGCTGTTCATGCCTTTTCCTTTCCTGCTCCTCCTTTGTATTTATCTTTTTCCCTGGGAACTTCATTCTCTTCCTTTCTCATCTTTCCCCTATTACTGTCCCCTGAGCCAGCACAGATTCCTACACCTTCTACATCCCTTTTTCACTTTTCACAAAGGCTGTTTTTTAGTTCCAGACAACCATAGAAATGAGGCAATGACAGCACAAGGTGACTTCACTCAGTCCAGCATCTTTCAAACAGATTCAAAACACAGTCCAGTGGTAAGCAACATAATTTCAGCATTAAGAAGTAAGAAAAGATTGGCCTGGTACGGGTAAGACTCATTCCTGAGTATTCAAAAGCCCAACAGGAGGAAAAGTTTGTGAACCTTGTGGTGGTGAGTCCTCCTGGAGGAGTTGATTTTCCATTAATGAGAAGCTCAGGTAATCCATAGCTTCCCTAACTGTACCCTCAAATGGACATTTCTGCTGTCAATTCTTGTTGTCAGGGATCCAGCATCCATCAGCCACTGTCAGCCAAAAAATGCCATCCATTATGTACAAGAAAACACCGTAAATTTCACCTGTCTCTGTGGTTTTGGTTAGGATGTAAAAGTTCTGAAGCTGCTCAGGGACTTGGCATGGGGCCTGCTAGAAAAGCACATGGAAGTCATTCCTCACACGGGCACAAACCTCGCTGCCTTCCTCACAAGCACAGCTCCTACCACAGCCATGCACGGAGCAATTACTCACTGTGCTCCAAGATTCAAATCAAACTTCCCCTTTAAGCTAAGCAAGCACATTCTTAACAAAGCCATCAAACCCATCAACATGCTTGTTAATTATTAGGAGATAAAACCATGGCCCATGCTCCTAGGATTCGGAAATTACCAGAGACCAATAGCGAGATCCAGCAGGAAGCTCATGAAAGTACCTTTGTTAACGTTCTTTTTATTCCTTCATCAAATTCGTTTTGTTTAGAAAGAATATTTCTCCTTATTTTCTTTTGCCAGATAAGCCCAGAACTGGGGAGCTTTTTTAACAAGGGCTAGCAAACAATGCAGAGCTTTGGAAAGAAACCATGTTTAGACAGGCAAACCATGGATAACAGCGATATTGTGTGTGTCAGGCAAGAGAAAGGAGGGACTACAAACTAATAATGACAGGGCTATTTATTACTGAATAACCAGCCTCTAATTTTAGAAACATAAGGTCTCCTATTTTCTATTGTTCATTTTAATTAGTATTTTCCCTAAATAGTCTCCCTCTTCCTATATGCTATTTGTACAATTGCAGAGAAAATATAAAGTACATGCAATGTTAGCAGAATGGCAACAAAACACACTGTGAGTGGTGTGGGAGCTGTGCATTGTCTGCAGCAGGGACAATCTAGGGAACGATTTTGTCTTTTGCAACAGGACATTTTTATTCCCTTGTGGAGAAAATATTTGGCCTTTAGTATCCCACCATAGCACCCCATCCCAAAGACACTGAGTTACATGAAGTACTTTGAACCCTGTAAGTAGGATGAAAGTAGGTAAATATTTCTGTGAAGAACAGCCTGGAGCAGCTGGAGGAATCAGCCCTGAGCTGGGCTCTCTCTCTTTAAAATTCCTCTAGGATTTTTTTCCTTACCAAGCTGACAAAATGCTTGGCAGTGGCTCAGAGGCTGGTGCACTGCAAGATATCCTGCCTTGCTGTTTCCTTGCACTTCCCTCATCTGCTGTAACCACTTGTTTCTTGACATAAGTAGGTGAGAAACCTGTGATTTAATATGCAGGGGCCCTCAGCTACGCCCTTCACTCACACAACCAAGGGCATTTGGGAAAGGGATGTTTTCATCATGGGCAGACAGAGTTTGTTTACCCTCAGAGAACCTAAATATGCTATTCAGAATGGTGTTGGATTTTTCCTTCCTTTTCCTCTAAGATGGCACAAAATTTTCTGTCTAATGGCAAAGAAGACAAACAACGACAGAAATGGCTCCACTGGGAGAAAGTCCTTCTCACCCTGGGTCTGCCTCCACCTCCAGACACAAGAAGGTGCCTGGGCAGAAAACAATGATAGGTCAAGCTTCTTCCCTTAAATACTACTTAACTCTGGTTTTAGTCATGAGCAATTTCCTTCTTTTAACAGCAATCTGTGGATTCCTACTCCAAGAATGTGTCCAGTCTTCACCTGGACTCATGGAAGCCCTTTCTGCAAGGAGCTTCTCATCTGCAAAAGAAATTTTCTTTTTTCATGTGTGTGCTTGAACTCAGGTCTGCTAAATTATTTCGAGCTTCACCTATGATGCACTTGCACACAGGGAATTGAGGGCAGATTTTCTTTTGACTAGAGCACATATTTTCTAGGTACTCTCCAAAAGTTCCAATGTCCTTACTCTCATTGCTGCTTACATAATATCCAGAATAAAGGAAATTAAAGGAAACAGAGGTGGCAAATATAAAGATGAACACAAAAAAGTGCAAACTGGCTTCCCATAGGAAAATGATGCTGCAGGGCTTAGGTGTTTCTGCCCATTTGTGCCATCTCCCCACCATGCAAAACATTTCCCCAGAGAATGCACGTGTATTTGACACTATCAGCTCTTACAAATAGAAATGGGAAAGGTGCATTTGGTTCATAATGCAGGGACTCAAAGAGAAGGGTCCAGCTAGAAACAAATTGTACAGATTAATGCAAAATGCTACTTGTTTCAGAAAAAGATTCAAACTCAAACATTTAAATTTAGTGCATATCCAAGTCTTAGAAATGCATATCCCAGGAGGGGAAAACAAATAAACAAACAAAGTCTGTAAAAGTGTAGATCTCAGCATAAAAGACAAGGGGAAATGGGTTTAAAGTGAAAGAAGAAATATTTAGATTCGTGTGAAGAAGAAATTCTTCCCTGGCACAGGTTTCCCAGAGAATCTTTGGCTGCCCCATCCCTGGAAGTGTCCAAAGTCAGGTTGGACAGGGCTTGGAGCAACCTGGGCAAGTGGAAGATTTCCCTGACCGTGGCAGCGGGTGGAACAAAATGACCTTTAATGTCCCTTCCTCCCCAAGCCATTCCGTAGTTCTATGACAGAATATTCTTCCCTGGGCTGCCCAACCCTCAGGACCCTCCTGCCTGTGCTTCTGAGGGTTTTCAGGAGAGCATTTCCCACCGCCAGGACCAACTGCGGCTGGCTGCCTGTCCTGAAGTGACAAGAAAGCGGAGAAAGGCAGTCCACGATGGGGTGTTTAGCCCTTGGGCAGGACTGAAGCTCATATGAGGGCTCAGGCGTTCCCTCCATTGACAGACTCGCTTCAGCCCTCGCCAAAAGTGCAGCGCGAGAGCTGGCAAAAACCAGCTGAAATTCAGTTTCTGTTGTGTTGTGCCACGATCCTCCACGAACTGTTGGTGCCAAGTTTTAAGCAACTCCATGTGCAGCGTTTTGTAAATCACTTCCAGATATGCAAATAGCATCATTAAAACATTTGCATATACCCGTAAGTTTCTGCTCCAGGTCCATATGCCCAGGCTGTAGGAGAGGGCAGAAAACAACACCTCAGCATGGCATGAGGCAGGTACGTGCCTGGAGGGCAGGGAGCAATGGGAGCAGGAAGGTGCAGAATGTCTCTGGCTGCCCTTTGTAGAGCCGCTTCAGGAACCCCAGGAGCTAAAACCTATTTTACAAAGGAGAGAAATGTAAAACACCCCCCCCCCCCTTCTGCTCTAGGCAAGGAGCAACTGGCCTGAATGAAAGGACGGTGACATCTCTAGTGATGAGGACACCCATCCACAGACTTGCATAAAGGTGGGGCTTTTTAACCACTCATCCCACTCACTTTAATGCCCTCCCACGCTGCAAGACCTTGTAGCATCAAGGTTCCCTCCTAATGAAATGCAGCACTAAAACTTGAGAAATATGTTTGGAGAAAGAAGAAAACCACCCATGTGCAATCTGGAGAGTCATTGCAGGGGTAAAGACCACAGGAACCTCTGAGGAAATGAGGACTGGGGTGGCTTAGCTTTGAGAAAACAAGTCAGACAGGGCATTGGAGATCAGAGTCAAACACATAAAAACCTGCTGCAAAGAGCAGGGAGGAATCTATTTTCCATGCCCATGGCAGAGGAGAGGCAGTAATAGGATTAAATTGAAGGAAGAAAGATTAAGGTTAAACATTAGGGAAAATTACCGAACAATGAGGCTAAGGAAGAACTAGAATAGATTGCTTGGGGAGGATGGAGAGGTTGACCCTGGAGGTCTTAAATGATAGATTAGACATGTGTCCATCAGATATGACAAGTACAGGTGATCTTGCCTTAAGGTGGAGAGAGGGGGAGGATGGGACTGATACCTGTCCTGCAGCCTGGGGAAGCAGGCAGCACACAAATCCTATCTATCATATCCCAAACTGCAAAATTATTTTAAATAACATTTTAAAACTACTAAAAACAATCAAAATTGTAACTCTCCTGGGGGAAAAAACCCCCTAAATATCACATATATTTTTTACTCATAATGCTCTTCTAATTGTATCACAGCCCTGATTTTAGTCTTCACTGGTTTAGGTTTTTGAATCATCAGTTGTGCTCAGATGAAAACACTGGGATTTTCTCAAAGCTATAAAGAGGTAATTTTGAAAAGCACCCATTTATAATGGGAACATTTTCACTATTATTTTTCCTAAAAGTAAAAACATTAGGAAAAGAATTAATTTCATTGACTAATGCAACTTGAAAAATTTTAATTCTTTTCGTGTTTCAATTATCTTCAACAAACACCACTTACATACTTCATTCACTGAAGTCATAAAACAGAAAAACAAGCTGAAACTGCCAAATTATAGTTGACAAACCGCAGTTTATCAACTATAGTTGATAGTTGAAAAACTATCTTTTAGCCCAGCTCAATAATGAAATGTAAATACACGTCCTGTAAACCCTTCAACACATGCCTAAGTCCATAATGACCATGACTATCTGGTCATAATGCCATATCCCTAAACTTTCTATAATTTTTTTTCCCACAAAATAAAGCGGGAAGACCCATTATCCAGAAAAAGCAAACAACAACAACAAACTTTTTCAGCTTCCTAATCTCCCTGATTCCAGAGCTGTTGCAGAGCTGAGTATTACTAGCCATATTTTTGAAGGCTAAACCAAGCCTGTGCAGCTCACCCCGTCCCACACAAGGAAGCCAAGTCTGGAGAAGAAGCTGTCAGAGATCTTGGATGTGTTTAATTCAATGAGAATTTTCCATCCACTCCCATGAAACCAAGTTTTCTCCCCAGATCTGCTGTTGCTCCAACAAGTGAGGCGTGCTGTCATGTGGCTTCCCTTACTCAGACATACAGACCTAACACAGATGAGTCTATTTATGGATGATTAGAAATAAATCTTCAGAACAGAGTCCTAGAAAAAAGTGGAGGAGAGATTTGCCAGTGCAAACAGGTGCAGAACGTTGTCTGGAAGGGACCTGTGCTGCAAAATGAAGCATTTTGCAGGATGGTATTTGAGATAAAAGCGTAAAACAGTTTACACTTTATGTGTAAATGATCAAAGAATCCTAAACAGGCTAGTGAGGCTAATCGGTGGCTTGGACATCCACATGGAAAAGACTGTCAGGTTTACTGCAATCCTCATTATACAAGAGGAGTGACTAGTGTGGGATCTGCAGACCACCACTCCTGCCTGTGCAGAAAGCACTGAGCATGCATTGGTTTCTTTACACAAAATCACTTTTATTGTTCAGTTATAACAACTGAACTAACATGATATAAGCAGATGCAAAATTCACACTGCCAACTTCGTAAACAAATCTTTACCCTTGGCCATGAAACATCCCCAAAAGCAGCACTCCTGGCTGGCATTAACTCATTCACAGTAGCCTGTTGAAGAAAACCTTTCTACCACCTTGAAGTAAAGAACATCTGCTCAAAACCAAAGCACTGCCCTCAGAATAATAAACCCACAACTGCCAAAATGAAGATCCCAGCCCACTGCCTCATGGCAGTATTTCTGCCCAAGGGGCACATCCTTTAGACAGGCACATTCTTCTTAAGAGTCCCCAACAACAGGAAGGTGCATGAGTGATAACGTGCCAAGAAGAATAAGGCTGAATTCTGACAGAGGGGATTTCAGAAAGCTGGGTGTCCCCCTTCTCTGTCCCTGCAAGAACCGGGAAAGGTGCACAGCCCCCCAGCTGACCCGCCATACCTTTCCTCTTTAATCACACTGAAATATTTAAATAAGAGCATAGCAAAAAGGCATCATTAAAAAAGCAGGGCACACTAATTCTTGAACAGAAATGCATAATTCATAACGAAAGTTCCCAGTTTGTCAAAAACCTTAAATTCCTAATGCTCCAAATTCTTTGTGAGCCATGTCCTATCTGACAGGTTCAATATGACACATCCCTGCAGGCCAGCACAACCTTCTGCCTGCACTAACAGGTCTAGTGGATAGCAAAAGGGACTTAAGATTGGCCTTTTAAAAGAAAACACGATTTGGATTACTCATCTGAGAGCACTAGTTATGCAAGTTTCTGTGTCAAAAGAGTTTCTGGAGGAAGAGTGATCTGTGAAAACAACATTATAATTTGTTCTCCAATTAAAGTAACTGTAGGAGTAGGCATGTTCTCTTAGAGCTTGGTTTTGGTAGGAAACATGGTCAACTAGCAGAAGTTTTGGCCACGAAAATCTGACCAAGCCATTCCAGAGCTGGTATGATGTGTAAATGGTCCAACTTGTATACAAAAGAAACTTTTATACACACTCCTGACTGATTCCTGCACTGAGAAATCAACATTCAGATCCTGAGGTGTTTGCTGACCCCTGGCAGGGGGGAACATCAGTGTTGGGCTGGTTACAAAAGTATCAACAGATTTTTGTTGCATGCAGCATGGAACCACCACTGCTGCATCTCTGTGGTGTGACAGAGAGGAAGAAAAGCATGTGCCAGATATCCAGTCAGGACATGGACCATCTTTGGAGGATATGGACCATCTTTGGGGTTCAGCTTGCCTTTGATTGCAGAAAGAAACACAAAATGGGGCCTTGAGAATGATAAAGTAAAAGGTGATAAAAATCAAACAAGATGAATTACTGAAGACCTCACAGAAAAAGATACCAGAATAGGTGGCCATCCAAAGCTATGGAAAGATGAATTTCCAGCATGGAAAAAAGTGCTAAGCAAAGCACAACTACACCAGGAAAATCATATTTTTTTAGAAACAGATTTGTTAAAAAAGACCGCCAAACTGCTTTAAAAACCAGTTTTCAACAGTGCTGCAAACATCTCAAAAGTTTAAAAGGATGATTCTTCTTATTCTCCATATATTACCATACCATTTAGCACAGAATAAAGACCCATCAGTTTAATTACACAGCTAAAGACAGGTGGTTGTTGTTGTTTGCTTTGATGGTGATGCACTGCAACAATAAACAGGCCTGTTATTTCTATATTAGCATATGGGTTCTTTCTTTGATGATACAACACCTGTGGTTACAGTGTATGTTGAACTGGAGAAAATACCTCCTGGAAGCATCTCCACAGACTTAAGACTTCAAATTTAGAACAACAAAAGCTCAGCTTGAGTCCCCTGTTGTTGGAAGGAGCAGCAATTAATTATCAAAAAAGGAACCAAAACGTTACCATCAATCCTGCTGACAAGAGGTGCTGGTGGTTGCAGTGGACAGGGACAATTATGCACACATCACAGGACTACAGACAACTTCTGAATTACAATTACACCAGGAAACTCACTACAAATATCATAGATGAATACCAGGGAAAAACATTATCAGGACTGGCTTAAAACATGTGTTGCACTAGTGCTGGGAAGAAAATAAAACACACGACAACTTTGGAAGAGATGCCTGACCAGGCAACATATATGTTTAAAAATTCCACATTTCTGCAGCCTGTGCAAAGAAAACACATAGAGAAAATTTTAAAAAAAGTCTTGTGCTTCAATAACTAATTTTATTTAAGATATTTAGCATCAAATGTTACTAATATTACTAATAATTAGTTAGAAAAACTGTCCAGTGAGAAATTTTTCAAGTGCAAGTAGAAGAAATGCACCCCTGAAGGTTTTCCTGATGGAAGTAGTCATGACCATGCTGATGAATTCATCAAAAGAGGATGATCAAAGGGTCCTTTGCAAGATGTGCTGCAACTTGAGCAGCCATCACTAGGGCAGATGGGCAGGCCAAGACAGCTCCTCATCTACATCATTCTCAGACTCTCTCACTGGCATTGCCATTTGCCCAGGACTCCCTTCATAAAAGTCCACTGTGAAAAGTGGAGATAGAAGAATGGGGAAAATAAAACCAAAGCAGAGAAATTATAAACTAACTGGAAAAAACCCTGTTCCTTTGAGATGGACTCTGAAATAGGACACTGAGCGGTATTTTCATATCAATATTTTAATGTCAAGCAGGATAAATGTCCTGGATGTTTGCTATAATGGGTTAAATTGTATTTAGAAAGAGGTAGAGGAAGGAGCAAACTCCAACTGAGCACACCTGTAAAGTCAGTTGGAGTGATCTGGCCCTTCTTTGTGTTAAAAAAAACCTTGGGTGAACAGAAAAATGACTTAAGAACAATCTGTACACAGGAAATGGGGAAGAAATAAAGAGGAATAAAATTGGAAGGTGATAATTAAAGAGATGTTAAGAAATCCTATAAATATAGATTCAAAGATGGAAATTTCAGCAAACAAACTTCAGTACTTGGCATTTCTTATTCTCAGTCCAGGTTTCCTTCCATCAGTGGATCTCAAAGTAGTTTACAAATATTAACTGATGAAATTTGTTCTTCTGCCAAGTTCCCATTGACAAAAATCACATCTGTTAATGCAACTAAGTAATGGAATATAGTTTTAGTCATGAAAATTTGAAAAGCTTTTGGATGTTCAGTTTCAAAATATAATCTCTAAAGTTTTCTAAAGTAGCTGGCCTGGGAAAGCAAAGTTTGCAGGCTGCTCTTGACACATACAATTTCCATCAGTAGGGAGTTTTTATCAACCCTCCAGTGTCCCAGTAAAAAAAAGTACTGATCAGTGAGAATAACTACATGACACAGACCTAATGGCCCTTTAATTCAGTCCTTACTTGTTAGATATGAAATAGCTGAGCGTGGAATTACAGAATGCTTCAGGTTCGTTGGTCACATCCTCATCTGCTGTAAATTGGCACCCTCACTGATTTCAACAGGGTTCTAATACTTTATTCCAGTTGAACAACAGGACAAATATCATTTATGAACATCCCCACTGGGGTCTCATAGCATGCAAAATTTAAAAGTCACTCTATTTTAGATAGCCACCGTTAAAACAACAAAAAAAGACACAATATAGCCTAGAGTGGCATAATAGTATTCTGTGATTATGCTACCTTGACATCATTTACCACTTCTGCTACAACCTCTTTTTTTCCTTTGCCATGTTCCCATTCTTCCAGAAAATAAAATCTATAATATGTAATAATTTAGAATTAATATCTTGATTCCCTAGATCCTTTAATGAATTCAAATGCACCTAGGGAATCCAACCAAAGACATCTGTTCATGAATAGTGAGAATTATTACCAAGTCCTGGTGGAGACGGCAAGATGCCATCTCTTCCTGAAGTACCTCCCAACTGAGAAATCAACTGTCTCCTGGCTGAATTTCCTTGTGTCAAGGTTTCACCGTGTTATGTCTCTTGGGATAACCTACTAACAAGAACTCCCTCCCAAACTTTCACAACCCCTAGAAATAAGGAAGACGAGCCTGGCATTCTTTTTGTTGTCCAACTACACGTGCATGCTACCTTTACCATATAAAATAATGATGGCCTCAATTAATACTAATTACTACTCCAAACTTTCACAAATCCCTTTTTAATCATCTTTGGGTTTAACTGATTTACCCTAAACCCCTCTGACTGCCAAAAAATTAACATTTCATTAGACAAATCGTAACCTACTCCCTATTCTCCAAAATCCAACCCATCTGGAAATATTCTACCTCATCAAATGTCAGACTCGCACAGTATAATGGAAGACTATTTTTATTTAAAAACCACACATACATACACATAGCAAGTGTGATGCATCTATACTTATAGATGCAGATCTAGAAATATCACCACACCCACATCCCACCCACCTCTCACTACATTCCAGAAGATGTCCACTGCCTTTACCAGTTACCATCTTACTTCTTCCTCACTCTTTGCAAATCTTCTCTCTCCCCCTTCCAAACATCCATCAGAGATTAATTTACCTCTACTGTCATAAATGTAAACCATCAGCAGCTTGTTATATTGAAGAGGTTAAATGAAACTTTTGACATGACTTGTGTTTAAAATCCATCTTTAGCTGATGGCATGTCATCAGCTAGAAAATGTGTAATCAGGAGAGCAGACCTGAAAGTCTGAAAAGTCAGAGAATGCAAAGTTCTGCTGGAGGCTTTTCTTTCCTCTTTCTTTTTTTTTCTTTAATTTAACAAGTTCTAAAATATATTTTCTATTTTTGGCTTCAAGTGTGGCTATGGTCTGAACAGTGACTGTGTAAAAATGGCACCTTCCTACTCAAAAGATCTGCTCCTTCTATGCATTCTGAGAAAAAAAAAAAAATCTGCTTCACAAAAACTATGGACCCAGTCTCCAGATGGATAATCAAGGTATGGGAAGCAACATCCATTCAAGGATGGTTTTCCTGCTTTGCAATTCATTAGATCCACGTAAATAATAGACATAAAGATGCATGTGCTTTAATCTTTCTCTAAATTGTCATTTTGTCTTTTGTTGGTTTGGGTTTTTTGTCTTTCTGCAAGTTCCTGTTTACAGCTGCCAGCAGAACATCTGATGGCACAGGAAGGATGGGACAATTACAGCGTTTTGTTCACACACATCCAACATTTCATATCAGGCTAAGGAGCATCTCTTGTGCCTTCCAGCACCCAAAAGTGCTCAGACTCACATGGGGCTTTTACCCAAATTCTACTTGAATCTACCTGACCATGCCTGCTGGACCTTCATGTCCCAAACACCAGACTCAAAAAAGTCTTATGGACAAAAATGTGGAGGAACAAATTACAGTGAGCTTCTCTACCTTCAGGTCGTGGTCCAAGCAGTACAGCGGGTGCAGCTACTCCCTGACCATCAACACACCCCTCAGCCTCCCTCACACTGATCAGATCATGCATGAAGGAAGACGATCATGCAGGAGGGCACTGCAGGGCCACAGAGCCCAGGCAATGTTTCTTTGCCCCCAGTATGCAAAGTCACTTGTTTTAGCTCGGTCCACGGTGGTTCTTATGAAGACACTGAGGACCCTGTTTCACAGCCAGTAGTAGGAGTCTCTGGGCCCACACCTACAGGACACCAGCTCCTCACATTTCCCCACTCCAGGAGCTGTCCCTGCATGATTTCTGATGAACCACCGAGATACAACACCTGCAGAATCCCAAAAGACCTATTCCCATTAAAACCCAGAGTACAGCCACCATTTAATTCCTGCACCGGCTCCTCTTTGACCCCACTGGCTCACAGCCAAATCACCTCCAATTCATCCCCTGACCTGTGAAGCACAGATTTGGGATGCTCAACCTCTGTTTGATATTATACATGTTCTGATCTGTTCAGTGTTTTTTCATGCTTCCTGACTCACTTTTATCCATAGTACTTTCATTCCCCACTAAATTATCCCAATGCATTTCATTAAAATATCTCATCATCAGAGGTATTATTCTCCATTTTCTACCTCTTTTAGCTCGTGTGGATTGATTAAATCAGCATGATGGTAGCTGAGTAGTGTTTAGGACTCAGTGTGACCACATCTGATTTGTTCATAAAGGATTTTCCTTTCTCTGGATGCCAGGGGGGTGCAACTTGATGTTCACTTATTAGTGCCTTTTCTATTTAGAAAATCAGTTACCAAAATTGTTCCAGGTTAGTTTGTTTTATCAAAAGCACCAGAAAAAATTGACACAATATTGACAGAGAGAGAACTTTAAACTCTGCAACTGTGCCAGTATTAGCTGCTCCAAGGTAATTCTTGCAGTCTCGTTCTAACTTGCAGCAAACTTAGGATAATAATACCTTAATAATAATGATACCTTAAATTTATACAGCAGTTGTTCTCCAGAACTATCCAAAGGCACTTTACTGACTATATATAGTCATTACTTCACCTATCACCAAACTGTGGCTACCTTAGGATGGAACAAAGCACTCACTTCCAGCTCCCTGCATCTTTTAAAATAGGTTTGGAAAAGAAAAAGAAGTTCTCCATTGTTTCAGGTAAGAAATTAAGTACACAGAGGGCTGATCTCCAGGAGAACATTCACAGGACAGCTTGCCCCAGTCCTGGGCAGTGTTTCCATACTTGGTTAGATGTCCCAGGTGCTTGGGATATTCGTGTTTTCTATGTACATAAAATACCTGTTGTCTCTCTTAGTGCGGATGTCTCAACCTGCCACAAACCCACGAAGGGAGGGCAGTTCTCAGAAGTCTAAATTACACCTGAAAGCCCTTAGAATTAATGTCTTTTCCATCTTGTCAGTCCACAAAGCCGTAGCTTCCCGATATTTGCAATTCCAAATTTTCTGTGTGTTCAGTTATTTTCATGGTAATTTGCACCAAAATTTGAGCCTTTCACCATGTGCTTGTCACTAACTGCCTTGCTGATGAAAGTGGGAAGATTTCATCTTGTTCCTAAGTCCTTGCTTGCAAAAATACCTCTTTTTCTGCATGCAAACAGCAGAATTTGTTGAGTGAGAAGCCTTATTTCTACATGTGCTCTTCTCTCTCTCTCTCTCTCTCTCTCTCTCTCCCGCCCGCCACAGTTCCTACATGGCTACTCTGTTTCTTGGCTACAGCAGCCACCAGCAAGTTAACAACATGTCCCCCTACATGCTTGGCGAGGCTCCACGATGTATCTGCTGGCCCATTCTCTTGCTTGAGAAATGCTAAAAAGCATTGCTGGCATTTACATGTCTCATTGCTGTGCTGCCATCGGCCCAAACACTCCTCCTTCCCTTTCCTTCCTTTCCCTTCCCTTCCCACTGGGTACCCAAGCAGCCGGAGCACACCAGGGGCATCCTGCCCCAGCCTGATGTGGTGATTCCAGTCTTGGGATTTAACGGCCAGGCTTGCTGGGATCCTGCTTCTGGATACAGGGATTTGCAGAGTACAAGAGTGGCCTGTAGCGGAGAGAGCCGTGGCAAAAATATGGGATGCACCATGATTTACAGCACTGGCAACTGGTGATCTGCCATGAGAAACTGCTTTAGCCATATGGTCTCGCTCCAGAAATAAACTCATTACACCAGATAAATACTGTTTCTGGGCATAGTGGAAGAATTTATCCTCTCTGGAAAGATGCAACATGCCTCGGGACATGGCAAGAAGCCTGGGATCAGATGACCCAGCTGTTCCCACCAAGTGGTCTCACCCTGAGCTGGTTGGTCCTTGTAAAATCCCCAGTTCCTATTGTCTCCCCACAACCAGCAAGTCTTGCTGCCTAAGCCTTAATCCCATTTGGATGTGGGCAACCAATGGAGTTGGAGCAAGGCTGTATTTAGCCTTTTATGGCCAGACTGAACCAGATTGGTTAAGTCTTAAGGCATCTTTCCCCACAATTGAAGCACATGCAATTAGATGACGGCAACAGCATTACAGCATTGGGAAAATGCTTGATCAGAGCTCTCCTACCTGTTGGAGCAAAGTCCCCATGGGTTGTTTACAAATGGTTTGTCAAAGCAGAGCCCTAAGCATGCACGTGGCACACTTTGGAGATATTGCTTGCACCAGTTAAGGAGATGGTTGCATTTGTATACACGATTTTCACACTGGAGTGTGAAAAGTGGAGTGTGTGAGGTGGCACCAGGCTCTGGTGGCGTTCAGTGCCACGAAGGTGTCACAAATGTGTCGGGGCACCTGGTGCTGGCAGCGAGTTGCGAGTGTCACTGCAGGGCCAGCGCTGCCTCCGCACGGAGCGGGACCTGGATGATTAACTCTTAAAGGAAGCCTGCATTGTGCTCCAAGGTAATTTTGCTCTGGCATTGATTTGAGGTGCAATTTGAAATTCATGACAATCTATGTAAATGTGCTTGTGACACTGAAGAGACACACAGTGCGGATTATGCGTGACATCTTAAGAGCACACAGATTTTTTCATAAATACTTATACAGTGTCTGCCTTTTAGACATCCTGGACGTTCTCTGCTCTCGGGTTACATCCATCACATTTAAAATAACCCCCATGATTATATCAATACAAAAGAATTTAGTTTGGCTTCTAATTCTATCTGCAGATTTAATAATCTTCTCCGTGTAAATGTAGCAGAGAATAAGATATTTAAGGGTCACAGGTACTGATCGTCCATCTTTTAAAGTGGGAAATATAAGAGGAAATGGAAACGGTGAGGAGGGGAAAAGAAAGGCTGGAGAAAGGAGGAGAAAGCAGCGCTACCTCTCTCGCTTTATTTTCCCTCTGCATTGATAAGGCTGCTTGACCACAAAGAGGACAGTGGTGATATCCTGCTGTTTCTTAACACAGGATGGCCTCCCAAATATCAATAAAACACCCATGAAGAATTAGGGACAGACAGTGATGTCCTAAAGAAAACAGTGTGCTGACACTGTAGGCAACCCTAAAGGGGTTAAATCCAAAACGAGTTACAGAAAGAGGCTCTTTCATGAGTGAGATAAATATGACTAAAGCACTTTTACTAGACACAGTTAAAAATAAAACCTTTAAGAAGAAAAACCTGTATTCATTTTACCCGACAGACACTATTATTTCTAGATATTTCAGATTCATTTGCAAGTTAGGAAAATTGCGGCTGGGGAAAAAAAAAAATGTTAGCAATCCCATTTACAAGCAGAAATTCTACTGTGTTGAGTCATAAACTGCCCCCTTGCCTCAGCTGTATTCGGCTCCGGAGTTAAATCTATCCTTGTGCTCTTTCCTCACCTCATTTAGCAGTGGGGATATCTTTTGGATTAATTAGAGCAATCCTCTCACTCAGTGACAACCAGTTGTTTTCTAGTCAGCCATCCCGCGTAACTGTTGTCTGTGGCCCGAGGGGACCGGGGTGTTTTCGGAGCGCAGTTCCGCGGCCGGCCCCGGGGCGCTGCGCGGGGCGCGGAGCCGCTTCCCGGCTTTGCACCGTGCGGCGATGCCGGCAGAGGGCAGCCAAGCAGGAATAATCCCAGCCGAGCAGGGATACTGGCTCCAGGTACTCCTCAGATCAAACAATCGGCCTCAAAACCTTCTATTTCTTTATTTCTTTATTTTTTTTTTCTCTCTCCCCCTCTTCAGTTTTTCCCTCCCTTCCCGACACTCTCATCCCTGGCAGGGCAGCTTGCTGCTTTCCTCACCCAGCTCTCTCTGCCCGAAGAAAAGGCACTGCACTGCCCAGATACCTGGCGAGATTTTTAAAAGACATGTTTACTACAGGCACAAAAAAACCCCACCTCATCCTGAAGAAGTGACCACCAGCGTGGTAACTGGTGTTTGCACAAGCTTCCAGTCTTACCCTGTGACCCAGTTCTAACGAACAGCACAAATAAAGTCGTGCTTTTTATCTTCAAATTTTAACAGCAAACAAAGGGGAGTGTGTTTTGGCAGTGGAAGAACTGGTAGCTAAATCCTTGCAGGAGGGCTAAGACGTAGGGCTCAGTCTTGAAAACATTAATTCATGGGAAGCTCGAGGTTTGTATGACTGTCCTTCATGAGCTTACACATGGATGTCTTCTACAGATATTCATCAATTCCAACATTCACATAAAATATATGTAAGCACAAAATTTCTTAATCCTTCTCTACTAAATGAAAACTTCCGATTCCTTAAAATTTGTGTGTGCGTATATATTTAGAATTTCTTGGATCCTTTTAAGGAAATGTTTCCTTTTTTTAAGGAAAAATTGTATTTGAAATAGAATTTCAGCCATCAGAAAAGAATGTGACATACATAACAGTAAAATAACACTAAAACATCATCTGTGTTAGGGGAAAGCATTCAGACTACTCCTAGGAAGTTACAGGGATCAAGTTGAAAGGCTCTAAACTACTGGGAAATTCTCAGCATAATTACAAATCAATGGGTATTCCAACCCATTTCACTTCAATAGGATGATTGCTTATGAAAATTCCTTACTCTTTGCTCCAGCTTCGAAGTAAATAAAAAAGTTTTCTAAAAAATCGTAGTTTGAGCAACCAATTAATTAAGAGTCCAAACATGACCAAGATGCTCACATTAAATTGGACATTTTACTCTCATGACCACAGTTTCCTCCTGCTGTGAAACCTTGAGAGCGTGGGAACGACAACAGGGATGCTGCTGGATCTCCTGTTCTCCAAGGCCAGATCCTGCTCCCCTTCCTCACCACGGGAAGCAGTGCAGGGCCAGGATTTGTCCTGTGATGAGCTGCCCTGGCTTGGATACAACCTCAGCAAAAAACTTCCACCTCTTCACAAGCTTTCCCCTCCCCAGATTTCTGGCCCTGTGGTTCTATTACCTCATTTTTTTTCTTTAGTCAACCAAGCTTAGTCCTTGGCTCTGCTGGGGTTGGGTTTGGAGGCACTAAGGGTTTTTCGGGAACAACAACAAGACCTCACCTCTAACCCTGCTTTAAATTATCACCTGTAGGGATGGGTAAATTGAGGTATTCACAACCTCTCTGGGATCCAGTGGCCACAGGGCCCCCACATCCCCGTCCTGCAGAAGCAGAGATGGGCCATCATCACCCCTCAAATACCAGCCATGGATGTGGCCCTGGTCTTGCAGCACCACAAAGTTATTCCAAATTTTGGCTAATTTTGGAGACAATATGTACTAGTTTTAGGTTATTTTACAGGTTCATCACTGAGTGCATCCCTCTATCAGCTCATAAAGAACAGTGGTTGTTTTCTTCTCTCCTTTTTATAAGCAGCAAGCAAAGCTCCTGTCAAAAGAATGTTTTTACAGTAGTGGAAATAATCAGTGCAAGGCTAGTTTTAAAAACCTGCCCCTAAAGTGCTTGGAACATTAAACAATTATTTATGAACACTTGAAACATTAGCTGTTCCACTTGAAACCATTGGCAGGGCTTTAATAACAGCCCAAGCAATGCTCTGGAAGCAACACCAAGGACTCTTGTTAGTCACAAACCCTTTATTTCATTTTTAAAGCTGCTGTTACTGCGTACCAAAATTAAAAGGTTTATCACTATGATTAAAACAAAATCTCATCACCAGCGTGAGCATCTATTCCCTTCAATGCTCCACTGAGACATTCCCTACATTTCTTGACTGTTTGGTATGTCTTTGCTTTCCTTTGCTTCTTCCTAAAACTAGTTATTCCTGGGGAAAGCTGGACTGGGGCACTGCCTACCCTCTCTCCCAGGATTTGGGTGTATTTTCACATCAAGGAGGCCAGTTGACACCAGGTTAAATAGATTTTCTAATCAGGATTGCAAACTCTTTGATAATGCAAGTACCCTAAACTTTTACTAAAATAAAACTCTCTCTGGTAAGAGAGGGAAAGGGGAATTCAATGACAGATTTCTCAATGACAGCAAAGACCACATTTACTGAAGTTTGCAGGTGTGCTTGTTCCTGCAGCTCATGTTGCCCAGGGAAACAAAAGCCTTCAACATTCTTAATTTAATTTATTAACATCAAGATGTTCCAACCCAAAGCAGAATCCCATTACATGGGGTGCAGCACAAGTACGTGGCTCCACACCTAGGATGGCTCCTTTGAAGAGAAAGAAAAGGAAGAGGTTTTCCCATTTTGCAGTGAGGAAATTGAGGTGCAAAGGGACTAAGAAAATTAACCCTTTCAGTGTCCAGCAACCTAAGCCTGCCCTACACAAAGACCCAAGGAGGAAGGCATTTCACAATGCCCTTTTAAATTCAAACACATATTTCAGTTCAACAGTTTTTGTCCAGAATGTGAAAAAGCTCTGGCCCTGCTCCTGGGAGAGCACATCAGACATTGCTCCCGGGCAGCCCAACAGGGCTCCTTAGTCACTCCTCATCTTGTAATTATGATGTTGCTCACAATTAGATTTATTAAATAATTTTTGCACAGAGAAGGATGGATGCAAGCAGGGGGCAGAAAGGTGTTTCCCACCTTGACAAGAAGTTGTTGGCTGTTCAGGGAAGGAATCAAGTTGTGGTCACTTGACCATGTGTGATAACCCCAAGCCTTACCAGAAAGGCCACATTCTACTGGATCAAAGGGAAAGCAGGCAGCATGGTGTTAAGAAATAACTGAGGCAGAAAAAGCAGCATAAAGAATCTGAAAGACATGAATGCCTGAGGAAATGCAGATTTTGGGGAATCTGTGAGTAAACAGGCATATGACTGACTGAGCCAAAATATATACAGGATTTCACAATATTTAAATCATGGATCTTTGTGTTCTTAAAAATAAATTAAAACTATACCAGTGCTTGCACATGGGGATCTGACGGAGGCTGGGTGCTACCAAACCTGCAGCCAAGGGCCTCATCCTGCAGCTTCCACAGGGGCAGGGCTGGGAGCTGTGCACAGCCCCTGGGGAGCTCACACCCACACCAGTGGGAGCAGAGGCAAACCAGTGGTGAGTGGCTTTAATCTCGCACACGAAGGGCCCTAACAGCACTTGAGAATCACACAACAGAACGTGCATTATCTGCCGTGGCCCCTGTGCCCTCTTTTTAAGGTGGCTGTTAACTTGGGGAAGGTACTGTGCCAAAGGAGCGGAAAAACGATTTGATCACATTCAGTGATATTGCTGAGAGCAACAGGGAAAGACATTTGAAAAAGTGGCTTGCAGTCATTTATATACCTCTTTCCACATGTTAACCATTTTTACTTTCAATAACCATGCACCAGCGCTCTCGCTGCATTACCTTATAACTCCTTTTCTTCTTTATGGTCCTTTGTGGACACATTTTCACCTGTTTAAATCTCCGCATATCTACTAGGAAAAAATGAGAGGCATATACACAGGTACTCTGTCCTAAGTTATAAATATATTAGGGACATACAAATGTCATCAGAGCCCTCAAATGCAGCTTCACTGGCTCCCACTACAGAGACATATCGTTACTTGCTGGAAATGCACCAGCCAAAATCTGGGAGCCTTCCTAGGACTGGTGCTTCTCTCTCACCCAGATAATTTCTTACTCAGTGTGTTTTGATCTTATTAAAAGAGCTATTCCTTCCTTTACAACTCTTTGCTGCTCTGCTAGTTTTCCCTAAAGAGATGTAAAGCCTGCTTTGCTCGTATTGACAAAGGAAGAGTAATTATCTTGCAATTTTGGAGTGGAAATCTTGGACTTACAGGCCAATAATTTCTTAAAACTTACCAGAGGTTTGGCCACCTAGATCAAGGACAACATTCTCCTAAGCATGAATTTGCAGACAAAAGACAGACAGCTACCCATGTTTCCCATGTTTTCATGCTTCTACTTTCTTCCTAGTTTAGGTCCACTCACCCCTCCTCTCTAAACTCCTCTGTCATCTCCTGGAGATGTAAGACCCAGCTCATCTTGCTCATCCCTGACACAATTATATAAATAACAGAAGTATCTGCAAAACCCCTCAGGCTCTTAGTCACCTGCCATTATTCTTGCTGAGTTGGAAGAGATTTTGGATCCTCCCTGAACTATATTTTCAGAAAGATGTTGACCCTTCTCTAGACACCTGTGATCACCATATGGTGATCAGCATCTGGAAATGTTGGCTCTTTGGGAGTGTGGCTGAACCTGCCACTCCAGGAGATGCTGACTCTTGTGATGATTTCTACCTCAGCTTTAGACATGGAAAAGGAAGTGGATAAACCTGGAATAAGTTCATATTGAAAAGGCATCTTACAGCTTGTGTAGGACTCTTCCCAAGTGCCTCTGAGATCCCTGGTACTCACATCTTACACAAGGTACTTCTGAGTTTCAAGATACTCCTTTTAACATGGCAAACTGCACCACACTTCATTTTCATGATGTCTCTCTAGTCACACTCTCAATGTTGGATAGAAACACGGCTTCAGATTTCAGCAGGATTTTGGGAAAACACTGTGTAAAAAGGGGATGGATTCTTTACCATTTTCTTTACCCTTTCTGATGCAATTCCTGCAAGCAGATTAAGCTGGGAAATCCTTGCATCTATGAGCAGTCCAGTAAGAAGAGCTGAGATCTATGCAGACATTGAAAGCGTTCAGTAAAAAATTTGGTAAAACATCTACACATCAGCCAGAACCACCTTCTTTCTGCTCAAATTCCATGGCCTTAGCACTGCCTTCAGTAGAAGATTTTCCTAAAGGGATGGACTGAAAATGCAAATGGATAGCTGTGCAGCAAATAGCTTTATCAATGATTTCATTTGCAGTCCAGAAGTACCAAAGAGCTTTGCAATTCAAAATGTTAACACATAGTCTCAGACCCAGGGAACTTGCCATTTAGAACTGAAAGTATATGACAAAGAAAAGGAATGAATAAGATGCTCAGGGTGAAAATGTAGAGAATAAATTTAAATTAATCTATATTTTAGGACCCTGAGTGCTAGCTATGGTTCATCTCTTTCCCAGTTATTGATCAAGTTGTAACTTACTAGTTCTTTATGAAGGAGACAAGACCATTATACTACTACGTATGTTTGAGAAATCAAAATACCACCAGCATATGAAGTAGTTGGAATTCCAGTTATGAAACACACGTTTGACTCCTAAGAATGCTGGAGGCTGAATAAAGGTTAAAAACTCAGAAATAATATTGTTCCTGCAACTTTTGCAAAAATCTTTGAGAGATGAATTTAGCAATATGTGGCTTTTAATGGTGTTACATTAAACAGCAGGATTTCCATATGGCGTGAATCTGCTGAATTGTATCGAAGATGGGGATTTTGTTCCAAATTTCTATGGCATTCTGTGATTGTGTCATTAGATACCCGCAAGCCTTTGCTACAATGAAGAGTACAGAATGTGCCAAGTAAAACAATCTTGAGTGTGCCTTCCAAGGGAAAATACTGAGACTAACGCTTAAAATTCCCCAGCCCCATTTTCTTTGAAACGCAGCGAGTTCTTTTTGTTAGAAAAGGGTTAAATGGAAATGTGTCATTTTCATAATAATAATGTGTTTTATATTGAAATTTGTTCTTCGCGTCTTTTCTTTTCAGTATAAGTGTTGGTGTGTATGAGTGATATGAGGATAAGTTTGTGAGGGCAATTACCCATTATTGTTGAGTAGCTGAGTAGTCCCCTGAGCAAACTCATGCATAATTTGTTTGTTCATAAGATACTGTAGAGCTGAGGCTGCAGTATCTTCTATGCCCCAGCTTATGGGAAAATGGAAGCTTTTTCCCACTACTCTGCATTTCTTACCCTATTGTTTGAACTCTGATCATCCTTCTTGCCCCTCTATTATGGGCACCTTCACTGAATAGGAGTCGCATATCAAGCGGGTGAAGGTCAGAAATACATCATATAAAAGGGGAAACAGTAAATTCCTTTTACAAGATTCATTATGATAATCATGTCCAAATACATTATTAGAAGCATTAAAGAAATCCTTTTCTAATTTATTTTTGTGCCTCTTGCTATCTGCATATCCCTGTTATCTAGGAGAAACAGTGTGGTCTGCAAAGTTGAGGTTACAAACGTGCAGTGGTCTTGGGATAGACAGGACTGGCTGGAGATACAACTTCAATGTTAAACAATTTCCCACATTTTAAAAAATTCTAATCTTTCCTTACATGGTTTTCTCCTCTTACAGCTCTCTCTTCCTTTATCTGTGAGAGGACTTGCCCTTTTCCTCAGGTAGCAGCATCCCTATTACCTCCTTCCCTTGCACACACCACAGCAGTGATTTCTTTCTTTACCGATCAGCTCTTGTGCAGCTTCACCCTGGAGAAGCCCCACAATTTAAATGTTGCTGTCTGCAGCCCTTCTTCTCTAAAGAGCTGCACACATTTAACATCAGGCTGTCTGGGCAATGTGTTTTGTTATTAAAATTGCTGTAATAGGAATGTGAGCTTTTCAAAGTGATTCATAAGTGCACTAAGACAACTGTGTGCCTTCATTTGCAAGGGTTTTCCACCCACCTTTTTTGTTTTTAAGCCAAAGCAGTTCTATCCTGTACCACAGGGAGGGAAGCAGGCTGATAAACAAGATATCTCAGTAGGAGATACAGGTATTTTTGTTGAGACATCAGTTTCTTAGAGGATTTAACACTTTCTGTTTCCCAAACCCCACTTATTTTTACATGGGGGTCACAATTTTTTTATCAGTAGCTGCTCAGAAGCTGAAGGCAGCACCAGAAACAGAAACAGGGATACACCTAACTATTTGGCATTGCTGCCATGCCGTATTTTGGAAACTTTTGGTTTAGAACATTTAAAGGTTTTCTACCAATGCTGCTAAGAGATGACATACAAGAATTGTTCCTACTATTTTGGGGTAAATTTCACTAATTGTGTAACTGATTTGGGGTGAGATTTTCACAAGAGTTTAGCCTTACAAAACCAGCAGAAAATTTTGACACTAGGTTTATCCTTCTTTAGGAGGGGTACTAGACCAACACAAAGCACTGGACAATCCCAGTGTTACATTTTCCTGTTTGGACAAAGCATTATCATCCACAATGAATTATATTTATATTCCACCTGTACCAAGCACTTTTTCTAGCATGACAAAATGCTTTGTTCTGAAAATAATAGTACAAACAGAAGAATGAAGCATCAACATCCAGATGTCAAAACTATAGTTTCAAATTGTTTTAAATTAGACAACTGATTGGACAAGATCCTCATTTTTTCATTAGATGCTTTATGTGCCTCCTGTTGGTAAAGTATATGAGAATCCAGTTGAAGCAAAATCATAGCGTCTCTAATATAGTTTACATCAAGTCCTAATGCTTCAGCTTGGAAGAAATGCTGGACCAACAATGTTCATCTGCCCCTTTGCAGCTCTCCTTGGGGAATTCTAGCATAAGGCGTTTGTCAAAGCAGCTCCCCTACTCACTCACACCTGAACAGAATGAGCTGAAAATTGAACAACAGAATTCCATATAAGAAAGAGAAAAAAAAATCCATGAAGTGCCTGAATTCAGTTATCAGCTTTTAACAGCTTGTAACTTATGAAGATACACTAAGAATCCTCATTCTAGCTCCAGAGAAATGAAATGCTCCAAGAAGTTCCAATGTAGGGCTCTCAGACTTGCTTTTGCCTGATGAAATTTCCCAATAAATACATTGGGGTTCCGGAGTGAGTTAAATGACAAAGCCAGTCATTAATTTTTGGTACAAACTTTGGATGAGCCCTCCAAGACTTTATGACACCTTCCTTCACACATGGAACTCTGCCACCAGAGCTTTTATCCCCTCTTTTGCTCTGGCTGGTGTTATAAGTACCAGAAACGCTGTTTGGATGGAAAGAGGAAATGGAGGTATAGCTAATTTCTTAAATGGTGGGGCCATTAATCCTTTCAGAGGAAAATTTGGAGCTCAAGAATGGAGATCGTCTCAGGCTGGTGGCTCTCAGTTATAGATGAGCCTGAGCACACAGTCTCTGAAGCCAGTTCCATCACTGCACAGCCCTTGGGTGCAAGGACAGATTTTGTGAAAAGAATTTTAAAAAAAGATAGATTTAAAAAAAATTATCCTGGGAACACATGGCACACCCAATAGTGTGGTAAGAACAGCCTTTACTGTACAAGACTTATCACCATAAATGGGAAAGGGAAGTGGTTAAGAAAATAGCAGATTATAGAACTTGATATATTTGAAAAGAAGTTTCAGGGTCTTATTTCTGGGGTCAGGGCAGCCTTTTCTGTGGCCCAGAAAGAACTGTCCCTCCTCAAGGTTTTCATCAGCCAACCATGAGCTGCCAATATCAAATGTCAATGTAGCAATGGGTAGCAAAATTGTTATAAAATACATTGGTTGCGGATAACAAATTGTTGTGTGCCAAAAACTGAGACATCCATTGAGATCATGAGCAAGGAACAGGGAAGTGGTGGGACAAAAAGGCCTTAAACAGATAATTGACTGCTGATAAAATGCACTTTTTTTCCCCCTACCATCCTCGGGTGGCCCTAAAAATTATTCTGCAAAGGGACCTGATCTTTTCTTAAAAAGAGAGACTGTCAAAGAGCTGTCTGCACTTTGCGTTTCTCATATGGATCTCCAAAGATTTGTATTACTTGGGACAGCAAATTTCCCGGCAGAAGAACAGATCCTGAAATTCGTAAGACCTTCCCTGTTCACTGTCCTGTCATCTTTTTGTTCTCATAGAGTTTTGATTTAAACAAATTAAATACCTACCAGCCTGAAAATATACGTGGTACTAATTATGGTCATCCTAAGGTCTTCATAGGTGATTTACACAGATTCCTCAGCATACAAATGGTTAAACAAGGGAGTGACTCTGTCTTTTCCAGGTTCTTAGCTGGTAGCTACGACTTGCAATACCACATCTCAGCTCTAAATCATTATTAGTCACTTGAGTTTTTAGTGTATTTTAATGTAATCTTTATCATCCCAAGTCTCAAAACAGTGAAAGGAACATGCTCCAAAAGATATGCAATGAAGAACTGCTACTAGGGAGAAGAAAAATGTTTAGATCACATCACTCAAAGCCATATCTAAGGACTAGAAATTTCTGTGCAATGGCTCCAGGGGCTAAAGAGCAACAGGAAAAGCCTGACGTAAAAAATGCAGTGTCTGAAAACTTGAAAGTAGTTCGTGGTGTCCAAGACAGTTCTATTCCTCAGCAAGAACTCATAAGAGCTGAGAAGACACTGGGGAATCGCTTGGAAAATATGACTTGCAGTTAAGCCCTTGATCAATCAGTGTAGTGAAAGGAGCAGTATCACTCTTCGGAAGTTAATTAGACACTAAGAGTAATACTCTAGAAAGCTTTGAGAGCAGATTGCGTAAAGACAGCTCCCCGTATAAATCATTACTATATCTCAAGTCTGAATTTCCATTAATTATTAAAGCTTTCTAGGCAAGCTAAGCAGATATTTCAAGACGCATATTTCAAAAATTTCCACATGTTGAAAATTAAGCACTGTCAAACAAGCTGGGCCAGGCAATGAGAGCCTTTGGAGCTTCCCCACCCCAAGGTGCTCACGTCATTCA
Organism: Chamaea fasciata; assembly: GCF_029207755.1. NCBI lineage: Eukaryota > Metazoa > Chordata > Aves > Passeriformes > Sylviidae > Chamaea > Chamaea fasciata. The sequence goes on along the minus strand of NW_027094098.1, from coordinate 16,537,687 downwards.
TCCCACCTCTGAGGGATGTGTCAATCTCCACTGTGCCACTGCCCTCTCCAACCAATGCCTTTTGGGCTCTTTTCCCTGTATTTGGGCATTTATGAGGAGGTTCAGAAGTGCTCCCTGGTCCTTCAGAGTCCTTTGGATCAGCAGGGTTTTATATCATGGCACAAACTAAAGGAAAAGGGATGTGAAATAAAGGATTAGGCAGAGAAGGACTGTGGAGAGCAGCCTGTGTGAAGAACCAAATCCCGGCTGGATGCTAGGAATGAGGCTCTTCCCCTCATTCTTCAAACTTCCCTGTGATAGTTTCCTTGTTTTGTGATCAGACACGGAAAGAAACAGATTTGGACCAAAGATGCAATTTGAACAAACCCTCCTGGCAAACTCAAATGTCGAGAGAATTCAGAATAAGTTGATCCATGGCTTTTTTTTTTTTTTTTTTGAGTTTAAGTAGAAGCAAAAGTCCACTAAAATACCCTCATTTGGGGTGACAGCATTAAGTCCTTTCTAAGTCCAGCTTCCCAGTAAAGCATTGGAGCAGGGGTCTTGTTGCTGTTTTAACTTAGATTTCCAGCTAAGACTAACAGAAATACAGCTTAACATATTCTGAAATAGATCTGCATCATATGTTACTATCTCTTGCACTTCTGCAGTTAAATAAAAGAAGAAAATCAAGGGATTTTTAGTGATTACAAATATGTGGAAATACAATCTTCTTATTCTATATGGTGGTCATTTTTTTGCATTAAATACAAGTTAGCTTTATTCGTAAATAAAAAGTAGTTTTGTTTTTTTCAAAGGCTTGGGTTTTTGTGGGGTTTTTTATTGTTTTGTTTTGTTTTGAGGTTTTTGGTTTTGTTTTTGTTTTTTTTGAACCAACAAAATAGAAAAAGATTGGCAATGAAAATATTCCAAGGATTTGGAGGGAATAGCAGGGTTTGGATTTGCATGCAAAGCTTTCAATGTGATGAAATGTACCCAAATAGAGTGTCGCAATTTTCGATTATTCAAATCAAGATACTGAAATATTTTTGGACACTCAAGGCTTTGAGCTGTTTATTTATTCATTTTCTTTCTTTACTGTCTTTTTCCCCTGAGAAACCTAACAACTGAAATACAGCAACAGCACAGAATATTTATCGGAGAATACAGGCACTTAACAGGATTGCAAAATTCCAAGTCCTCAAGAAGGAAAAGCAGTCGGCATTAAAACAAAAGCTGCTGATACTGTACAAGTTTTCACTTCTACAGATAAGACACCTCTTCTGCTTTCAAGAAGAAGACTAAGCATAGCTGAATAAGTGTTAGAGTGCTTGTCATCCAAACTGCACAGCAGAAGGAGACCTTTGAAAAAATGTGTAAATCCTATGTTTTACCACCCAGGTAATATTTGAAAATAAAGTCACTGTTGGTTCAGCTAAGGACTAATGACTACTGAGGCAGAAAACCAGTTGTGAAAATAGAACAGCCATGGTGAGTGGTTTGAAACACTGCAGGCAGTGACATCAACAGTATTTTCAATTGCAGTTTTGGCAAGAACAGGTGGTGCTTTACAGGAGATAAAGAGAAATGTGGATACAGAGGTTGGGCTACCTGTGCTATCCTTGGATAAGAGAACAGAGGGTCTCCATGCCAGAACCTCACAGAAGCACAGTTCTCCTCAAAGATTTTGTTCACATTTGACAGATTTTTTTCAGAATGGCCACAAACCTCCTGCTTGCTCCTCACACTTCCAGCAAAGCAGGTGAAGTATTTGAAAAACTCTGAGATCCTGTCCTCAGATTTTCCACTGCAGGACAACTTGTCTTGCATGAGTCCTTGTCTGAACCCAAGATCCAGCATGAAATAGGAATTAGCAGCTTCAACCACATGATCACCTCATATGTTAATGAATGAGGGAGTAGAAATCAGGTTGCCTGAGCAACCTCAGTTCTTGCATTGCTTAATATCAGAGTATTTGACTAAGCAACAGGAATAATTTCCTTTTACTACCGAGGGGGTTTCTTGGACAAGTCTAGAGATCACATTGCATTACTTACACTGCAGGGAGTGAGGATACAAACATGAAAATCTCACTTCCACTACTTCATCCCAGTTTAGGGTCTGAGACTGTCTACAGGGCAAAGGAGCACGTCCAAGTGCTGCCTGAACTCGTACCCAGGTAAATTGTTCCCCCAAATAAAACACATTTCCACTATGTTCTGCCCTTCCATGGTTTCTCTCACCAGGAGCCAACTGAACTTCCAATAATTTTAACAAATTGTTTTCAAGTTCAGGATGGAAAGTAATGCCATCCTCAAAACAAAACAGGGAAAAAAAGAGCCTGTTTCAAATACAAACATGAATTGGATACTATTTCACCTGTGGCACACCTTCCTCCGCCTCATTTCAACCTGCTACATATTGGAAAGATTTTGCTACTTAAAAATACAATACAACAAATACAATACAATACAAATAACTAATGTAATGATTCTGTTTGAAGCATCATGGTACATAGAATCAGATAATTCTCCTCTTTTATTTACAGTCCATAGAATTGGACTTTTTTCCTGAAATTCTGTAGGATTTGAAAAGAAACAGTCCCAGTTTAGAATGACAGTGCCCCAAACAGTTCTTGTGTTTTCCATTAATTTTCAGTTGTATTGGTATTCTGTTTCAATTAGCCTCTGTTAGTGCTTCAAAGCTCTATCTTATCTGCAGATAACATCAAAGATGAGAGCTTCCAGCTTTAAATTTGGTTTGTAGTTATTTTAAAAATACAAAGACATCATTTGTGAATAGCTGATCAAATAGAATAAATACTTCCTTGTTTTGGCTCCAAAAGGGCCAGAAAACTACTTTTCTTTTTGAAGTTCCATTTCATTTAGACATCAGGCCTTATTTTCAGGGTTCTGAACTCCTGGAGCTCACATTTTCTTCAGTTGCAGCTGCATGTGCTCAGGCAGGAAACACATTTCCTCTTAAGCAAAACTTTTGAGACTTCACAATTTTCACCATTCCATAAAATCATTGGATGGTTTGGGTCAGAAGGAATCTTAAAGATCATCTGGTTCCAAACCTTCTTCCATTCCTTGAGATCAGGTTGCTCAGAACCCCATCCAACCAGCCTTTAACACTTCTAGGCCAACTTTTCATTAGTCCAAATCACAGATCTTTATAAAGAATCTCCTAGAAGCATTAGCAAGAAAGATTCCGGGTAACCCCCTTGACCACCAACCTATTCTCTCCTTTAGGACAGTCTTTTCAACTCCCCTTCCAGACTTGTTTCCTTCTAGCTGGAAAAAAACATAATCATCCAGAAGGAGTTTGACCTGAGGTTCCTTATACCCCAGGGAGAGCCTATCTAAGAGTTCACCAAGTTGCTGATTTGCGTTCTATCTGTCCTGATCAGGATTTAAACAAGCCAAACAAACTTAGAAAAACCACAAAAAACTTATTTCAGTAATGGTTAGCTAAGAAATAATAGTGCTGACTTCAAGACAACTACAAATTCCTTTGACACCATCTTGAAATAATGTAGAGATCTAATTTTGTCTTTTTCTGATAAGAGTAATTTAGACAAATCCCCTCCTTCTCAGCTCTACTCAGCACCGCCGAGAAGCGACCACATTTCAACCACTGTTGGGAAGCAGCTTATTTAAAAGCATGAGGGGAAAACACTCAAGTCAGTTTTCTCTCTGTTTAAAAAGCACAGTGATTTCACTGACATCTTTTCTGGGATAGTGCTGTTTAGGGAGCTGCTGTCAAGCTTTGCCAGTCAGCAAAGGAGTCCGTAAGTGCTCAGGTTCCTCTTCATTAGAAAATACTTGCCACCAGCTTTTTACATTTGATGGAAGATGTAACAAATCACTCTTGTGCCTACCTGGCTCACAAATAATGTTAAAGACAGTGTGATCTGCCTGTCAGTGCTCCCAGTATGCACTTGCTGAAAACAAGAGGGATTTTTCTCAGTCTCCCCACATGGGTCATACTGATGCTCAAGAAGATGCCTCTGCAGTTTATCAGACCATGAAGAGTCAGAATGGAAGATATTCACGGATTCCTGAAAAGGAATAAACTGTGGGGGCACATGGGTAGTTTGGGAAGCACAGAGCTTCGTTTCTGACTTCAAGCACCTATATTGCAGAGTCAAGGAATTTCCACAGAAATTCAGCAAACGTCCACCAGATGATGGTGGGACCACAACAGGTCAGGGCTAACAAGCACTTTAGAGGACAGGGTAAGAATTCAAAATGACCTTCACAAACCAGGAAAACAGTGTGAAGAAGATCAGGGTGAAATTCTGGAAGCACTGCTGCACAATCCTGTGCTTAGGTGGGGGAAAAATGTAGCATTAAAAAGGAAAACCACTGGTTACACTGCTGTGCTGCAGAACTGAATCTGGGGAGCAACATGGATTATAAACCAAACATAAGTCAGCAATTTCATGCTGTCATGAAAGAGACAAACATCACTCTGGGAGGTGCAAACAGGAGGAAACTTGTAAAACATGCCAGTAACCTCACTGCTCTATCCCATTTGGGCAAGGCCTTAGGAGAAACATGACCATTTCTGGACACCTCATTACAGAAAGGTGACGCTCCAGCAAAAGTCGTGACCACAGGCTAAAGAATGGGACCGATGAAAACTGAGGGAACGTGTGATAACATTCCTTCAGCTGCTGTAAGGATTGTTGCAATGTGACAGGAAACTCAGCTTTGCATGAGTGTTTTAGAAAGGATAAGAGTTAAGGGTTAGATCGACAGTGAAGGAAGAGTTAGGATAGACATCATGAGAAGTTTATGTATTTGCTACCAGGAATGAAAAGCACTGGACTGCGTGGAAAGGGCATGTGGCTGAGTGTCTTCACAGGTCTTCAAGGACAGCTTGTCTGGCATTGGCAAGACAATCCTGCATTGAGCTACACGAGGAGGTGATTCTAAAAATATTCGGCTAGTGGCATTGCAATAATCCAAGATATCCAGCTCCTAAAGAGCAGTAAAGAACTGTTTCAACGCGGATCTTACCTTCATTTTTGCATGTTGCTCCCATAAAATTCCTGTAACTATGGTTGGCTACAACTCCGTGAGATGGTCACATTCCTGTCTCACTTATACCAGTACAAACTGTGATACAGCAGCAATTATTCAGCTTATTTTCCATCTCATCATAACAAATCTTCCCCAATTTTTGCTGTAATGCCCAAGAAGCTTTTAATTATTTGTCCAGAAGCCTTCTGTAGCAGGGATGGATCCCTCCAGGTCAAGGGACATGAGAGGTCTGTTTCCCCTGCCTTTCCAAATGCACCAAACTGAGCCTCTAAAATGTCAAATCACCACCTAACACACTATACACCCATGTTTTGAAAACCTCTTGGGTTTAAGATACTTTCCACCTGAACGACAGGGCAAAGCAGAAGGATCTGTAAAGAGAGTACACACAGAGATCATGGAGAATGTGGCCCAAAACACCACACAGAATGGGAGGATTTCCTGCTACAGGCCAGGATGTACAGAGGCACACATAGCTCGTGTGTTACTACAAACTCATTAGAAACTCTGGGCTTGAATTTTGACTGGTAGGAGAGAAAATGTGCCAGGCCACTACTGCATTCAGAGAGTCTCCCAGCTTAGACAGGGCTTTCATGGCTCCAGGGCTAGTGACTGGGTATCTCTGCCTTCCTCATCCCAGCACCACACTCATCCTCAAATTTATTTCACACTGGAGCTTCATCCTCTTTTCCTAGCAGTGTTCCAGTTGTCACTTTTTCACACAGATACCCAACAACAAAAGATGTGCAGTCTCTCTCTTTTCCTTTCTGCTCGGTGGAAATATGGACCATTCTTAATTTCACTTGTTTGGGCTTTCTCCATGGTATTAGTGACCTCTATATTAACCTGCATTTGAAACCCTTTTCAAGGTTTTATTCTACCCTCCAGCCTAAACACATTCCCAGACTTTCACTGACCTACAGTGGCACCAAGTAGAAAAGTGAAATTAAGCCCCGTGTCTCCTCTTGCAGGACACAGAATTATTGAAAAATTATCTGGAGTGTCTACAAGGCAGAGTGATGAGGAGTAAAATCCTGTCTTTGTACTGCTCTGGGTCTCTGCAGCATATAGATCATTTGTCAGTGCCAGTTTGAGGTAGTCTCTCTAAACAGCCTGTTTTGCATTTGAAGCACTCACAGGACATGATGGTTCGGCTAAAAAACCATGCATTTTACATGAAATCACCAGGATAATTTGGCTGTATATCGTGTTCCCACAACTTAATATTCTACCTACAGATGCATGATCAAGAAGAGATTCCTTAACTTTGACAGGGCACATCACATTATACTCACTTTATTATTGGAAATGATCACCCCAGGGTGAAAAAGGGAGCAAAGACATAGTTCCATCATACCCTTTTTTTTTAAAAAATAAACTGCATTTACTGCAGTGTGGGGCATTCCAAAGCTACAGAGCGCCACTTGCCAGTGGACAAGTGGCTATATTTTACCTGGATTGTGCAAGAAAGAAGTAGCTCCTTAATTTAATGCTGAGCAGTGTAAAATTCATGCTGGAAAATTCAACTTTTAGGCACACCGTTTATATCCTCCAGTAAAAAGTAATTTTAGGTAGTGAAATTAAATATTTTAAATGCTGTACTCATATGGATGTAACCAAAAACTCTCCATACTAGGGCTGCACATCCTCCCTTGTACTCAGGACAGGATCCAGTACTGGACCCCTGACCTCAACATTAAGGAAACTTTAACAGTTTTGATGAACTAACAATGAGATTTTTCCTCTGCTTTGATGGTTATTACAACCAATTGAGGTTTCCTATTCTCCAGCTCCTCAAAGAACTTGACTGCAGTCCCAGTTGAGCAGACCAGAAAAATATACTCTTGAATCTCAACAAGCACTTGATACAGTACATTTATCTGGGAACTGATTGATACCACATCTATTTTGGCATTATGATTTTTATTTTTAATCCTCCATTTAAATACCCTATTTCACAACCTGGAAGGAAAATGAACATGGGATGGCCCATAGATATTTAGTAGCTATAAAATAAAACCTATAAAATGAAAGTGAAATGAATTATCAAACCATAAACTAAAGTTCGGTGTTTAAAATGGGACAGGGCTTTAAAAATTCAATTACAGCTTTAACAGCAACAAGTTTACTCAATATTTTAATAACCTTCTCTCCTAATGTTTTTTTCTTCCTTTGCAAAGCCTGGCATTACTGAGGATGTATGGCAAGGTTGCCTTTCCTCTAACTACTTTAAGATTGATTAGGAAACAGAAATATTGATGCATTTATCCAAAATAACTTAATTAAATAAAGCAAAAAATAGTGCACAGGAAAATGTCTCAGTAGAAAACTGGAGCTGGTCAAGATTATGAGAGGTTACATTTAAAATTCCTGGACTTAAAACATTAGGACCACTAATTGAATATCAGTAATGGAGAATACAAAGAGCAAGAAAGTTATTTAGTGTTTTCTTAACTCACTGGTAGGTTATTTCATGTCCAGTAACTTCTGTAGGTTTACAAGCTACCAACATTTGGGGGTCCTGCAGGACAGCAGGTGAAGAGAACATCTCAGAGCACTGATCCCATTACCTTTGCCGGAACTCAAATCCAAAGGTGTAAAACCCCACGAACAGCCAGGTCTGTGTTTGCTAGGTGTTGTCAAATTGGTATTGTCGTGGTTTGGGGGATACATTCAGCAATGGACTGTCTTCAAGCACCACTGGTGCTCACATTTCTGGAGGCTGAGCCCAGGCTCAATCCTGGCTCCTGCTGGCTTCAAAGAGAGTTTAAGTGACAAAATCCCTGAAGGACAAGACTTCAGGGGCTGTTATCTCAAGCCACAGCAGTTTTCAGGTCTGTGGTTTTAGAAGGGCTTTCTCCTCATCTGTTTTACTTTCTTTGGGAAAGGCCTTAGGATTTTGACAAAACCTGTAGAAAAACAGTGAGGATGTGCCAGATGAACTAGAGAACTTTCACTCTAGTTTACTTTGGAAACCACCCGTATCTTCATTTTAAACAGTGGCTTCTGAAATGCAGAGTAGCACCAGATCCAAGTTACAACCAGAGAGGTTCAGACTGCTCCGTGTGGAGCCTGGATGATTTTATTAGGACCCACCAGGAGCTCCACAGCCTGACAAATCCAGCTGAAGAACCAGCTGATAAATTTAAAACACTGCGTATGCAACGACACGGAGAAATAGGTGTTTCTGGGAGAAAGAGGAACTGCAATTGTAAAGACATGACTCTCAAAGCTGCATCCAAAGAGAATGGAAAAAAGACCTTAAAATACTATCCCTAGAGTTTCCCCCCTGTGGTTGCAATTGTTTCTGAAGTATCCTGCTTAAAATAGGTTTTCAAACCATGCAAGACTAATCATTGCAATTTGGAGAGGTAAGTAGGCACTTAGCATGCAGTTCACAATTAGCTAAAGATGGTAGAAGAATCTCAGTCAGGTTGGCACGGGAGATTTTAAAAAAAAGAAAGAAAACACTTTTTTTCTAGCAAGAATGACATGTGATGGGAGAATAGAGGAAGATAATTGTCATAACAAAGGGAATATGTTATTATTTATTGGCCACACTTAAGCACTGGAATCCTGGATTATAGTATCTGGTGACAAATGCTGCTTGAAATTTTGTAAATATCACTTTAAAAGTATGATAAATGAGTAATTCTGCACCTACTCCGCAACCAACCCTTCCAAAATCCAGTTCTGGGAAGCAGAGTGACTTTTTTTGTCCCATATGAAAAGACAAAATGCCTGAGCACCCTAAAATCTTGTCCTCTTTAGGCTTCACCCTACTCCTGCTACCATTTGAACAGTATTGCTGGTAACTTTGGCAAGAGAATTTTTAAAACCAACTAGAAAACTGAACTTTGTGCCTTCAAGGCCTGGCATAGCCCACCCAGGTGGCCCCCTGTCTCCTTGTGCTGCTGACAAGCCCACCCAGACTTGTGCTGTCCCCAGCAGGGACCACTCAGCCCAGTGGCACTGGAGGGAAGGGCTGAGCTGCCCTTCACCTTCCTGAGCTGGGGAGGGTCACAGCACTCAGCTCCCCACGGGCTGAGACCAATTCTTTGCCAAAGTGACAGCTGTAAATAGATATTTAGTGTCTAATTTCTATATCCTCCAGTATCTTAACTTATATTTAGCCAAAACCATGACACATTTATCTGATTTGTTGCTATTAATTTCCTGGTTCCCTTTCTATTTTCTTCATCCTCTCACAGTTATGGGTTATGAACTGCAGTAATAACATTTCCAAACCAATTTTTTTCTATTTGAAAAGCTTCTGAGATTTCTTTTTTTTTTTTTTTCAATCACTCCACCAGTGCTGGGATGCTGATTACCCTCCTCCTTCCCTACCCTCTCCAGCTCTAGAAGTGCATGCAAACAACAACGTGGTGGGGGTTGAAAAAAATCCCCAAACCAAACCCTCAGCAGTAAGTTGGCTGATGCTGGCAGCAAGACAAATCTGGCACCACACAGCAGGCAGGCAGGGAGTGCACTGCTCATCCTTTCTCTTTGCCGTGTGTGGGAATGCTGGACACCAACACCCAGCGAGGGACTCGGCCAAAAGCTCCTCTCCTCGGCGCCTGAACCCTGCTGCTCCCTGCCCCGGGTGGGAGATACAGGTAAAAACAGAGAAATGCTTCAGCTGGCTGCATTCAGTGGAAATAGAGAGCAGTTAGGAGAAGCCCAGGCTGCCTAATCTTATTCCTAGCAGTAAGCCACAGTGCAGGGGCTCTGCACGTAATGCCCTCAGGTACCGGGACTGCTTCGGGATTTTTCACTTTACAGCAAATAAATTGGTGCAAGTGGCAGTAAAGATTTTTTTTTTTTTTGGGGGGGGGATATACTTTGTTCAAGTTGCCTTTATAAATATTTATTACTATTTATATAATTATAGCTCTCTGACAGCAGGCTTTGCCGCAACTTTGAGCCACAAAAACAGGCAGCCTGGATGCCTCCTCCTCAGCCTGACCATACCTATTCTATGTGTTATATGTTTATCTATTACCACCATGCTTTGAGCTTATAATTTATTCCATAATGTAATTTATGGTTACATTAAAAAAGCATCCCTTTACAAACAGCAGCCATGTAATATTGATAAAGCATTTAGGGACAGAACATAAATTCAATGGCTCAGATATTATGTAGCATCAATAATCTGCAGGGGAAAAAAAGTGTCTGTGTAAGTATGCACAATTTATTATGGCAGGAATCTAAACAGAGAACATCTTTCTCTGTCAAACTTTCTTTAAGAGAACTTGACATCCCCAAATTCCTTTCCCTCCCACAGATGTCAGAGGACAAGACAGACAAGGTAAAAATCAAAGCAGCTGGAAGTTTTGAACATGACAAGCAAAATATTTCTTGGCTGAAGAAAGGTAAGCTACTTTGAGTTATTAGTTCCTGGTTTGTGTTCAGACATTTCTCTTTTTCTTAAAAAAAAAAATTCAAAAAAAATTAAACAAATGGATTGAATATGGCCTGAAATTTCTGCCATTAAAATTCCATCACTTGACTTCTGTGCAATATGCACATACAATTTCTTTTGGTACAGAAAGGCCTAGATTACCAAATTTTAAAGTAACTTGAAAGCTCCTTTTTCTAATGTCCTTGCATTCCTGGGAAAGTTTTATTGGACCTGAACTACAAGTATGGATGATCGTCTTACTTCTGAAGAAAAATTTTAGTAACCAAAACTGTTACTGAATTGGATTAGTATTACTAAGTGTTATTAACAATAATTTTCTCAAACATGAGTAAAGATCAAGCCTGAATCTTTGGATTTGGCAGTGGTTTATCTTAGAATAAAGTAACATCAGTTGACAGCGCTTTGGATGTACAGAAAGATAGACCCTCAGATGTTGAGAAGTCACAAGTATGGGGACCTTTCAGGTTTAAAAGGCCGAAAAAGAAAGGGTCTTAAGTAACTAATTTGCAATGAATACCAATATTTCAAATACTACATTCTATTTGTTAAGCTACTTTTTTTTTCAAAGAAAAAAATTGGAACGATTTCCTTATTGTTTGTACACATAAAGAAGAAAGGTTTTTAGGATATATTTCTTGCTGAAAAAAAATTTAATTTTCCAAGTTAGAACACAGGTTATTACATCTTTTTGGAAATTTGTTGGTCATAGTAGAATCCCTTTATGGTTTTTATTACAGACAAGTAAGATTTGAATTAAGTAGAAGTTCTAAGAGTAGGCTTTCAGGATGCACAAGATAGAAATTAAATTAAATGGCTGGGTGCAAATTACGGTTTTTAATGAGAACAGTTGTATCCTAATCCTAAAAGAAATTATTTTGGGAAGACTCAACAAGTAACCTCATGTTTTGAAAACACCAACTATGGGGGTATTGGGCAAAAGGCACATTTATAGCCACTGTTATGTCATCTCTAACATGTGCATCACTATTTTAAGCTCATGCCATTAGTTGTACGTTAGATCTTTTAGCTGAAAAGGAGTTTGCAGCAAAGCAGGCCTGAATTAATGTCCCTGCCTTGCAGCCTGCCATGTTGATGCAGCGTTTGCACAGAATGAAAAGCTCCCACTGGCGCAGGGCTCACTGTCCAGCAGGGCTCACTGACCAGCATGCAGACTTGGCCTGACTGGACACCTCAAGCCCTCTGCTTGCAAGGGGTCAGTTCACTTCCACAACAACTCAGCAAGCAGAAACTTTATAGTTTGAGTGTCCCAGAGAGGGATGGGAGTGAGCAAACAGCAAACATGGAACTGAATTGTGTATTTATTCCATTGCTAGAGAGTAGAACACAAGAGATTTGCAATTTTACAAAGGGTTATAGAAGTCCAAAGGACTTTAATGTGTCTCTCAACAGGGTAAGACTGATGTCAGGGCCCTCAGAGTCCCATGTTGTTATTTAGCCTCTGGTCCAGACCTCCTCCAGGAGCCAGGTACATCCCTCACAGCTGTAGGCTACCTGAGCTCATTTCATTTAGTGACACTACTTCACAAGGTTTTATTTCTCCAGTTCCAAAGGAGAGACCGCATGCAGAGTTTCAGGATCATTAGCAACATTTTGATTGTTCTGTGCTTGGAGGAGCTACAATCTCTCAGAAATAGCCAAGTGTTGACTGTTGGCACTTCTTTCCAAAGTGCCACAGAGCAGAATTGGGCCTTGAAAACCTTCTACAGCAGCTGAGTCAATAACTGAATGTGTCTCATGAGGGAAGCAAATTTTCCTTGAAATAAGAATATGGAAATTATTTTATCTTAAATTGAAGTTTGTTTTTAAAAAAATTTGTTGTTGTTTCTTTGCTTTAAGCACTTCTGTGGTACGCACTGGGAATTTAGAATATGGTGAAACAAATTGTCTGGAGCAGAAGCTTAACTTCTATGTTTAAATGTTTTAAAAATACCTCATGTATAGATTTCAGGCATTCCAATAAACAAAGAATTGTGGAGAACAGACTTGTACTGTTTCCATCAGGCACAGTAAGAAGACTATATGTTCTTTTAGCATCCAGTGTTAAAGAAAAGTTATTTTTATTCATGGTTTTGTATTGATTATTTGTTCCTTCTAAAAGAAACAATCATGAACCACATAGTATCAGAAATAAACAACTAGGCTGTGGCTTTAGTGTCTTTCCTAGACTTCAGTTTTTCCTAATGCTTTGCAAAGTAAAAGCTCATGGACTGGTTGTACAATGGGTCAACAGCAAAATAAGGTATCTATAAATTTTTGTTTTCTTTCAGCATTAGAAAATTTAATCGGGGTGGGGGGAGTTTGATCTGGCTGCCAGTTACTTATCTTCTATTTTTTCTTGAAGAAGATAATTTACTTCTGTCTTGAACCCTCTAAGAGCAGAAATCAAAGCCTCATTCTGAGGGAGAACTTCCTCAAAGCAAAACAGAAACCAAACCAGCCTTGTCAAAAGTAGTCTGGGCATCTTGGGTTGTATCTTATCAGCAGGGAGAATATAAACAGTTCACCTCATGGCTCTGCCTCTAAATAAGTCATTTTTACTCACTGATGTGCCACAGGTGCGCCAGGAAACTGATGGCAGTTAAAGATGACACAGGGACAAAAACGTTGCACAAGTCAGTACAGTCTGGGACAGAAACATGTACATAATCATGGCCTTGGTCTGTATTTTTTTAAAAAGGGCAATGACAAGTTTATCCTTTCCTTTTCTTTCCTGCTTCTACTACAAGCCTTTTTCTGGTGAAGGGTCCTCTACAGCACCTGCAGAATGTAGAACCATAGTGAAATAGCAATCAAAATGTAAACAGGGGAGAAGAGTGTTAAATGTGTTTCCTAGGTTAGCTTACACTCTAAAAAGTCCCGAAACATCTCTGTCTCTTGAGGCATTTAGCACTGAAGTCTAGATGGGGAAAACATGGAAGACTCCCAGGGCTGAAAGCGAGAATAAGGATGGGGAAATGTTTACAGTCCTATTCCAAGATGTCTCAGGGTAAGGGATATATACACCAGCAATGTTTCCTGATAGTATGGAATATCCTTCAGGACTATTTACTTCTAAAGATCACACAACAGATGAGAAACCTTGCATCTGGAGGGGATACATCAGACCATCACATGCAAATCAACCAGAATCTGTATGAATGAGCATGGAGAAAAGGCAGTTCTGCTTGTCTGACCTTAACACTGATGTGAACCAACCCAAGGAAAGCCTGGGACACAGCAGCAAAACCAGACAATGACTCCTATTTTGTGTAGGAGTGGAGACAGATTTTGGTGTTTTATTCCTGCCATGGGAAGAAGATGGGAGCTGCTGGAGATGGGAGTTGGTTTTGGATGGAGATACAGAGATCCCCGTGTAAGTGCTTACAGAACATCAGGGCAGAGTGACACAGGTTCATTAGCAAAGAAGCACTTCAAAAGTTATCTGCCATGAAAAACTGGAGCAGGAATCCTCAGTGCAGGAATTCTCAGTGCATGTGCTATCCCCACTTATGCACATTTTGACCTGACACGCACAAAATAACATAAATGACAGTGCCTAGAATATGACACATATAAATAAAGAACAGCCAATATAACTTGAAGATAATATTTGAGAAATGTCCTCTGCAAGGCCGTGCATCCCCACCTGCTTCGTGCACTCACAAGATTCCATGGAGAGAGAGTGACAGGAAAAGTGGGAAGTGTTTTAAAATTAAAAAAAAAAAAAAAAAAGAAGAAAGAAAGAGGAGATATTAAAATTAGATGTTAGGAAGAAATTCTTCCCAGTGAAAGGCCCTGGCACAGGTTACCCAGAGCAGCTGCGGTTGCCCCTGGATCCCTGGAAATGTCCAAGGTCAGGGCTTGGAGCACCCTGGGATAGTGAAATGTGTCCCTGCCCATGACAGAGGATGGAACTGGATGACCTTAGAGGCCCCTTCCAACCCAAACCATTCCATGATTCTGTGATTCGATGAGCAACAAGCAAGTCATCACACCCCGAACAAGAAGAATCTCTGGGCCCCTAACCCAACATGGCCATGGGAGGATCCTGTAAAATCTGGAAGCTACACCAGACATGCCTCCAGAAAGGCAGCACTCAAGGATGAGCAGCACTCCCAGGAACTGACTCTGGGATGGTCCCACCTTTCCCAGCACAGCCACATCCCTACCTCTTCCACATGGGCCAGCACCTTCTTCCACCATGGCAGTGATTTAGTGCCAGATTAGCAGCCATCTGCTGGGAAAGGAGGGAGGTCAAAGCAGAGCTAAATTCACACCAACCTCAGCATGTGGCTTTTGGAGCTCCTTACAAACAAATCTCTTGGTATCCCTCGATGATTGCAGCCATATGGATACGTGGGAGCGGGCGGGAGCTTTATCTGACGGACATAAAGCTATAAAAGGTGACACTGATTTTGCACAGGGACCACAGTGGTCTGTTCACTGTTTCTGCATCCACTGCTAACACAAGGGGGAAAAAAAGTGTTTGAGGGCCTCACACTGCCCTCCCATGGTTTCATCCCAAACTGGCCACGGCAGCCCAGGAACGCAGATCCAAGTCACACAGAAATGAAATTTCATTTCAGGATATTTTCACACAAAGCCCTCCTGTTTTATGCTGCCCAGCTGTGTACACAAATGCCCTCCCATATATAACTTCCAGTGAAAAGTTAATGAAATGGCTTCCTTGCTCTCTTGCCAAAAATATAACTGAAAGTCTAATCTCAAGACTTTCTCCAAAATAGCCCCTTTTTGCACTAAAATTCTCATAAATCAGAAACATTTTTGTCTAAAATAAGCCTGTTTTCATTGTCTTGCAAATAGTAAAAAGTCTAGCCCCAATTTCTTTAATCCACTGCTCCAGCCAGCAGATTTTCACTGTAGGGTAAAATTCAGCCCAGTACAGAGGGTCAGTGCAAGGTCAGCACTTAGACCATAAAATAGGGCTTAAGTGGTAAATAGAGCCTCTGTTCAGGATTATATTTCACCCCTTAAAAGGACTACATTTCATGTGAAAAAAGAGAGTTACTTATATCATAGACCTGGCGCTAGTGACATTATTCAAATTATAATTTATTCCAGTATTAATCCCATTGGGTGAGACTGGGCTACATTTCTTCATGGTACATCCCAACACAGGAGAAGACTATTCCTGACTTTACCAAAACTTCCCACGGCCTGGTGCTGGGATAAGAGGAAAACCTTTCTATGTGGCAGCACTCAAAAATGCCTTTTTCCAAGAACACTCCTCTCCCATTTGTGCAGAGGCTTGAAGAGACTTTTACAAGCATTAATAAAGTGGGAAGGACACAATGCCACAAGACTGGTATTGCAGAAGGAGAATTGTCCTGGAGACACTCAGGGAATTTCCCAGTTTTTACAACCTCCCAGTTTTATCCCTGGTTTGGGAGGATTGGAGTAAAAGTACAAGGCTTGTACTTTTGCTGAGACTATTCTCAGCAGGGTGTTTTGATCTGACTTGCATCCCTTCATTTAGGGAGTTAAATGACATTTTTAGAATTTCTTCCTAAAATTTCACAAGTCAGTGAATGCAATTTTATATACAAGGTTGGACACTTGTTTCCTGAATTTTGCTGACTTGAGTCCAGAAGCTTTTTTCACTCTCTTCTTTCAGCCTGAATTAAGTCATTGCATTGAAAAGCTTTATAGAAGACTGATAGCAAAGAAAGACTTCTCAGTTTCATGTAACAGAAAATGCCAAATGCTTCTCAGATGAATGTTCTAATCCAAGCAGACTGTTTCCAGATAAGAACACCACACACACAAAAAAGAGCGCATTTAAAAACTGATGACAAGGATCCCAGGGGGCTCAAATTCCTGGAAGATGCCTTGTCAGCTTCAGGACTATGACCAAATGAATTAATGAAGACAACCCTTCCTTTAAGTTGTAAAACAGCAGATTTAAAGACTCTTGCAATGGAGAGGGAGTATATGAAATCTGCAATGGTCCCAGCTCACCACTCCTAATTACAATGTTATAAACTGAGGGGTGCTTGACCTTTGAGCTGGAAGATCCCGGAAGATGTCGGACTTTGGATGTACAGTGCAGACAGGGGTACTTCTCTGGGTGATAGCGTCAAAGTTTTTAAAGTTTAAAGTCACGCTCCTTTGTGTAGATATCCTGGATATCTATTATAAAAATATATGTGAATGTTTATTTAGGTTTGATTGCCTGAAGTAAATTTTTTCTACAAAGGAAAAGTTTGTTTCATTCAACTGCCAGTGCTGGGGAAGATCTGAATGTATTTTTTCATTCACTGCTGGAAGTTTTCCAGACCAATTCTCTTCTTTGCTGTACTTGGGCAAAATATTCAGAATTTTGCCTATCATTGTGTTAGTAGAACAAAACATGAAATAACACTACAGACACTCTTTAGTTGTTGTGTATCTCAGCAACATAAACATTAAAGCAGAACCCAAATGTCCAAGGGCCTCCATAGCACTTCCTACTTAAGATGGCAAACTGGTGCGTGGAAAATCTTACCCTAAGGGTCAGTGACAAAGAGATGAATAATTCCATTAAAGCAACAGAGCTGCACTGGCTTGCAAAAAATCTGATTTGTCCCAATATGTTTAAGAATAGATACCACTAATCATCTCATGGCATCACTGAGGCAGCAGGAACAAAGCCATGGCTCATTTTACCACCTCAGTTCATAGAGGGAAGGGTCAAATGCCAAACTGGTCTGCTAGATCTGAGGCAGCGCAAGCCCATCACAACAAAAACTATGCAGGCCTGATTTACTTCGAGTTAGAAGGCAGAATAATCATGGATTATTCAGAGCCAGTTTTCAGGAAGTGTTTTATAGGGCTGGGAGATTACACAGTGGTATGTGGAGCCAAACTAACAGTCACAGTCATACAGAGGTATAGCAAAATTCTTGTTATTGGAGCAGTTCAATGAAATATTCAGATTAAATATAATTAGGTTAAGAAAAAAAAATAGACATCCCCTCATCTGATCAAAGATTTCCAATCATTCTGTAAAATACAACTGCCTCCAAGTACTCAAGACTAAGTGCTGTGTGAATGTGCTAAATACTGGGCAGGCTGGTGGTCTATTGCTTTTGAAAGATATTACAGGAAAAAAGACCAGAAGTGAAATTAGTTTAAACATTTCTTGTTAGCTGAGATTCAACAGAATCATTTTCCATCTATTTTTTGAATAAGTATTTAGAACGAAGTCCAAATGGATAGAGACATTAAAAGTGACTGCTCTAAATGACCAGTAATAAAATCCTGGACACAAACTCCTTCTCAGAACAGCTTGGTGATTAGATCTGGGATTTCAGATCTGGGCTCAGTGCACATGAACATATGAGAGTACTCAGATTCACTCCTTCCAGAAGAAGACTCTCATCCCCAGCTATCAGATACTCTGGGTAATATCATGGTTTGAAGATTCCCAAGTGGATCAGTCTGGAGTGACCACTTAAAGCTCATTGCTCCAGAGAGACAGAGGGAAGGACACCTGAGTGAAGAGCAGGATACAGGCTCCAACTCCTGTCAGGGAGAGTATTCAGCTATCAGTAAAAAGTGGAAAATCTTTGAGATTCAACACCCCATCCAACTTTGATTCCTTGTTTCCTCACCTACCCCCTCAGCTTATTGGTTGACTTGACCCTCTGCGTGCACTGTGTAGAAAGTTGAACCTGGGAGTCTGCTGCCTGCTGGACAGAAGGGCACATACAAAAAGGAGGTGCTGAAGCCCTCAGTGTCAACTGAGTTCCTCAATAACTCCTACTACTCCTGAGATTCATCTCTTTGAAGGGAATTGCACAAGGCCTCTTTGCCCCCTAAGTGATATTTCAGTGTTGCAGAGATCTTTGTTATCCCCCTAAACTAAATTAATTTTTATTTTATAAGAGTCAGTCTCTTAGGGTCTCTTGATTATATAGTCTCGTTCTAATTTCAGTCTTTAATCTGAATAAACACATTAGAAAAACACAGACACAATTAACTTAATCATAAATTCAGATGGATTGTTTATTATCTGTCTACTTAATGTGCTTATGATTGCAGCAGTTAAACATGATAATGTTGTCTTCTCTCACATATAAATGAATACACACAGCACAGAAATATGCCCAGGAAGAAAAACTTCTCCCTGAATACATCATTGGGTTCCAGATACAGAGAAGTAGATGCACCACTCACTGCTGTGCTCTACAGAAAATCAAACATTGCCATGATATTGTTGAGACATGAGAGAACTGATTACTGACAGATTATGTTCTTCTTGCTGAAATATGTCCACAAACAGCTTCAAATGAAAGAAGATGCTATTGCAGCAGAGATGCAACTAGGAACACTCTTTGCTTATATCACTGCACCTGCAATTTAAGGGAAGTGTAGATTTGGGGAAAATAAGACCACTTGAGTTCTTCAGAGAAAGATACAGGTCAAATCAGTATCTTCCAACTGAAGAAAACTCAGACATCAGATTTAGAGAACCTTCTGCTTTGTGATTTTTGTAAATGTAATTGTCTTACATAGAAGTTAAACCCTTTTAGCACCAAAAATTGTGTTTAGTTACATGCCCATGGCAACTGAAACTTATGCCAAAATGCTTTCATGTATCCCCAAATGCTTGGATGCCAGAATTTAAATTGAAATATGATTCTTCCTGTTCCTACAGCATATTGAATATGAATAATTATTTACAGCATGCATCCAAGTTAAGTTGGTGATTATTACACAGAATTCTCTGTCACTAGACTAGTTTTTTAATAACCACACAATATACCATGATGAAGTTTTATTTGCCTTCAGAATATTCAAGTTTTAACTAAATTTAAAACCCCTACACTTTTCTCCCCAAAACAAGAACCACTGAAAAATACCCACTATGGAAGTTCACGAGTGAAGGGGAAGAAGAGGAAAATAAAAGAGTGGAAACTCAAAAGCAACTCAAATCTCTTCAGTTTCACTTTCTCAACCGTTTCTCTCATCTAAATACTAAATAACTGAATTTCCTTATTAAAAGAAAAAGAAGTTGTAGGTTAATTTTGAAGCTCTGAAGTCCATGCTTATATTCCAGGAGTGGGTAAAACAATATGAGAGATGATGAGATTAGGGGAAGAAAGCCAAGAGAATCATAGGAAAAAGCAATTATGGCACCTGGTAGTCATTCTGGCTAGATGACGTGGTGACCAAATTTATTGTCAGCAGATATTTTAAGTGCTTACTATTTAAAAAAATACTATTGCTAATATAAAACAAGGCAAATAAAATCTAGCACAAAGAATTTGAACTATATCCAATTCAGCTTCCAGCTAAGCAATCTTTTTTTTCTTTTCCTAGTTTATTCATGATTTAAATAAATAAATAACCCATGAGCTTCAGGGAGATATTCACTGCACTCACACTCATGGTCCCCAACTTTATGATCAGCCCTGTTCCATCAGAAATTGTAACCACTGAGCAAAGAAATTCCAAACAACAGTGGAAGCTTCCCCAGTTCTGGCTTGGAGGGAATCACCAAGACTTGCAAAAGGATAGAACAGTCCCCATGCCTTGAAATTTTTTCATGAAAAATAAATAAAATATAAAAACTCAGCAGTGGTTTTTACAGTATGACACAGCAGTATTACTTGCATTAGGCCAATTTACCACTTATGATAGCAGTAATAGCACTAAAAGCCAATAAAAGCGGTCTGTTCGTTCAGAGATTGGCTTTTATGGCTTATTCTAAATATTATCAAGTGAATCAAAAGCTGTCATTATAGTGTCTAAAAAGCCTTCGTACCTTGTAAGCAAACAGTGTGACTTTGACAAATAATCATTAATATGCCTGTGTGAGACCAGGGCTAAAAGAGAAAGAAAAAGGAAAACCTAATATTTCACTTTACATAAATCATTAAGATCATTACAGTTAAATTTCACTCAGAATAAAACAGATTTATATGTAAAATGCCATAGTTTTCCCAAGTTGGGTTTTTTTAAATCTCTGTACATTTTCATAAAACAAGAACTTGCCAGAACACCGAGCAATGGAAGATTGGACTACAATGATGCATCCTCATCAGCTCTGGGAAAACAAATGCTGCTCATGTCTAGGCATTGTCTTTTGAGCCAATTCTAACCTAATCTTGCCTTGACTCTCATCCTGCCTGCCAAAAATTTCTTCTCCACGTTCTCCTGCTGAAGAACCTTACAGGGGTGGTGTCTCAAGGTCACCCCTCCCACAGCTAGATATCCCTGCTGGCTGGCTCTATAATGCCCGCATTTCTTGATGGGTCCCCTTGGGCAGGCATTGCCTGGGCTAACAAGAGACATGGAGGAAGATAGAGGAAGGTGGAAACACAGCAGGAGCTTCTGGACACCACGTGGGATGGGACAACACATGTTGGGAGGGTGAGCACAGCACCACATAAGAGAGCAGGTATTGGAAAAGCTGGGCATGGGTTGTACAAGAACTTGACTATACAGTCCAGACTTTTCTCACTTAAAGAAAAACTGTTAATACACAAAGTAATTAAACTAATAATTATTGTTATGAAAACAACAGTGAAATCTTAGCTGTGCACACATCACGTGTGAGCCCCTTCTGCTCGCAGAATGATTTTTCAGTGCAATGCCAGCCAAGGGCATTTGGGAGCCCCGATTATGCTGAGCACCTTACGAGGAGCCTGCCCTTAGTTCTGCAGGGCACAGCACTTCCTCAGCCGCCCCTGGCCCCCAGGCCACCCTCAGTGACCTCTTAACCACTCTGCCAGACATCCAGGCTCTGGGCACAAGATTGTGGCCAAGAGCCTGGGACAAACTGAGAGCCTTGGGCCAGGCATGGCCACCTGTCAAGTGCCCTTGACTACAAGGCTTGGGCAGCTGGCTCAAGCATTCCTGCTCCCACAGGTAGTGCTGTGCCTCTGGGAGGTATTTTTTGCCCACTCTGTTTACAATTTTGGGGCCCCCCAGGGATGGCTAGCTGGCATTGACTGTGTTATGTGATCCACTGCCCAGCTGCATGGAGCACATGGACAAGCAGGAACATGTGGTGCCGCTCTGCCAGGGGAATTTTCCCCCCCAACACGGCCCTTCAACAGCCACGTGTGTTTTGCAAGCAATTTATGAGAGCAGAAAACCCACAGACCTCCCATTCCAAGCTTCTAATTTCATTGGCTGTTTTTTTTTTTCCTCATGAAGAACTTTCCAGAAACACTACATTAAGAGTGAGTTAGAAAGATCCCAGGTTAAAAACTGGTACTCCAGGTTTTGCCTAAGGTATCCTAAACCATGGTAGGAAGCCTGTTAGGATTTACTACCAGCTTGTGTTTGTCCAAGAAGTGGTGTATTATATCCTTTAAATCTACACCAAGTAGAGCTCCTTCCCTAAAAAACCTACCCACTGAATTACGGGTTTGATTGTTTCAACCCAAAAAGTTAAAAACAAACAAACAAACAAACAAACAGGTAAAGGCTGCTTATCTAGTTAGAATCATAGAATATTTTGGGATGGAAGCAACCTTAAAAAGACTGTCTTGTTGCCAACCCCCTGCCATGGGCACAACCTTACTAGGATAAAAGGACTTTGGTCCATCTGAACCTCATCTTTAAGGCAGAGTCCAGCAATTACCAAGGTCCCTCCCAGACCCGAAACACAAATTAAACATCTGCTTTCCTCTGCCCAGGCTTAGGTGGTTTAACAGAGTCAGCCATGAAGACCTAGAGAACAGTAGCTGGTCACTAAATTAATTATGAAATTAATAATGTCAGTGTTCCTCACCCAGTGTTTTGCAGCGCTGATTTCAGTCTCCAGCATTCCTATAAAATGGGAGAAAAAGATTTTGCCAGTCAAAGATTTGAGTGGTTTGGTCTGTTTGGTTTTCAGGCCACAGGTCTGCAATGCATGTATTCATCACACACAGTTTTCCTGTATTATTTTTCCCAAGGCTCCAATCCCCTGTTCTTTAGCCCCACCTGCATTTCTGTCACACTGAAATTCTCTCTTACTGCTGAAGAAAATCAGAGCACAGGACACTGCAGGTTGCTCTGCAACCCGAAACAACCCATGCACATGCTGACAAAATTAAAACATCAGATACGATTCTTTAGGCCAAGATCTCAAGGGCAAAGGCACCAGAATCACTCATATGCCTGAAGTTAGGCTTGTGCTAAGGCCTGTTGCTGAATCTGCTTCTGATAGAGGATGAAGAATGCCTTGGTTTTGATTAGAGGCCACATCTTGGCTATAGTGTTGCCCTGTTTCTAATTGTTGGGTTAGTCAAGAAACTCTATCCTTCCACTTGAGACCACCTGGAGAAATACATTCCCCACCCCACCCCCCTAAACTTCTCCCAGGAGCCCAAAACTTGGCATTAATATAATACATATTTTCCATCATCCCCCTGCTAATGAGATGCATTGATATTTTTACCTGCTTGTACTGTATTTTGTTAATGGGAAATGTTTCAAACACTGTGTGGTAATGGGATATGGGATTATATATTTATTAATCTCAAGAGCACTGTGTAGACCATACCAATAAGTTACAAGCAAACTGGCAGCACAGGGTTTGGGTTCTGGCAGGGAAACTCTTCCAAGCCTTCCCTGTTAGGCTACATTTGGCTCCGCTTTAAAACTTTATGCTGAGCTAGAGCTGCTTGGGTCAACTGTGATGCAAACAGGCTGCACTGACCCCTCTGCTCTGGGTCAGTCATGTCACAGCCAGGGTGACTTGGTGGCCAAGGAGATGTATTTTGGGTAGCTGATCATTATGGGTTGTTGCATAATATAGAAAGAACCTTGTTATATGCAGAGGAAAGAGGAAGAAAAAGTTAATTGTGGTATGTTTCCATTGACAGAAAAAAAAAGCTCTTTCTACCCTTGGAGATGGTTAATACCCAGTGATGTCTAAATCTGTACCTGAGTTTACACCAGATGCTGCAGTCAAATTCACCCTCCACCTTCTCTCCTTCCCCAGTAGGTTAGCCTAGACTTCTCAGTTTGGTGGCTTTTACAGAATTAAAGACATTTTTCGCACAACTGAAAGATTGTCACTTGAAGATGAAGCCTGATTCACCTCCCAGGAGAAAATTTGGGAAAGTTTGATGGATTTGACCTCTGTAATATTCAAGTTTGTGTGCAGCAAAAAAAAAAAAAAAAAAAAAAAAAAGGAAATAAAAACTAATGGAAAGGGACATTTCCTCTAGGATCAAAGCTGAATTCTTCTGAGAATGCATTCCCAGACTTTACTCAAAAGAAACAGTTGTGAGGTCAAAAGATTCACAAAGTCCAGCTCTGCTCATGCACCTTGTTTTCCCTCATGAGGTAAAAAAACCTGACAAATTTTTACTTTTCATTTGAGGGTCTCAAATCATTTTCAGCACTTAACCACTAAAGCAGCCTATTTGCTCCATGAAGGTGATTAATAGGAGTGGAGGTGAAGCAATTACTTGGAAGTGTGATTGCTTTAGGTATATGTAATACTTAGATATTCTAAATATCCAGCTTTATGGGTAACTGAGACCCTTGACTGCAGTTTCCAGTGCCCAGCACCTCTTAATGAAGATGAACACTGAAGATGAACCCTTCATATAGCCAAGAAATAAACAGAAATAATTTTAGCACCCAAAATTAATAGCTGTAGGTGAGGTAAAAATCAAAAAGTACTGACATTGATTTTAATGAGAGAAATGAGCCCTTAATAAAAATGCCAGCACTGAATTGTTAGAATCTGGCTTTCCCTGATTCTCAGTCTCATTTTCTGTTATTTGTTTGAAAAAATCTTGCGGAAAGAAAAACTGGCAACACCTGCTTTTCTGGCCTGCGATAACCTGGTTTGTGCAATACCAGCCTGTTCAAAATAATGCATTTCATTTTATCAGCTCTGAACTGAAGCCATAAAATTGGTTTTAAAACTAAAATTTCACTCCAGAAAATAAGCAATTTTAAGGCAGATGCTCACAGCTTTGCACATAAATTTTAAGAGGTCTCGCTCCAGAACTGGTCACTCTGATCCCCTTCTCCCATTGGTGTCCCCACTGGAATGCAGGTTTTGTTAAAAATTAGATCTGAATCCTGTAAGTACCTCCAAATCCTGGATTCCCATGGACTGCCAGGGAAGAGACAGCAGTCACCATTAGCCAGGTACAACACTGAAGTTGTTGGCATGGCTCTTACCTTGGAATGTATGTAAATTTACACTACTAGCAGTTATTAAAGGAGCTGATTTTAAACTGCTTTCTTCATCTACATTGCCCATAATGTACATTATGAAATCCTTATTTTCACTATGGTGAAGACTGCCTAAACTCCAGCTGGATAAAGACTCTATTTGCTTTGTCTAAACAGTGCAAGCTCTCCCATATTCAATGACTACTGGAATTATTGTGTGATCTTTTCAGCTTCTAATGCATATTAATTTGTAATATACAAAACCCTTCAATAAATAATTGTGCAGACTGAATAAAAAAGCAATTTAAACTTTTTCCCTCCCCTAACTGGAGACACTTTTTACAAATAGTTCTTTTAAGTAGTCTTAATAGTATCTCTTTAATATTGCCATTAAAATTCACCAGAGTTCAAGAGCAGAGCAAATTTACATCTGTTAAAATAATGGAATTGACACTGATATTACATCATTGCTATTTTAAATAATCATTCTTCATAATTCTAACCTACTTGCTTTAAGTTGCAAATAAAGGGCTTGTTCCTACTTCCATCAAAGTCGATGGCAAAACTCCCTTTGGCTTCCAGGGAGCAAGCACCTAGATTTAGAGACAGGGCTCTCTGCTGATGTGTTGGGGTTTGACTGCATTCACTAATGCAGCAAGGAATAAATCCCTCTGAAAGAAAAATTACTGAGAAGGATTCTGTGAGCTCCAGACAGAGAGGATAACTGTACTGGGCTAGTCTGTTCCCAAAAATCACAGAGCTCCATACACTACTCTGATTTCCAAGGTAGTTACAGTTCTTTTGCTTATTTTCACAAGAAAGCAACATTTTATATAGGTGTTTTTTGCCATTTTAGTGCAATTTTGTGGTTTTCCATCCTTAAAATTTTGGGGGAGGTTGTTTGAAAAGAAGCATAATGACAACCCTTGCAAATTCACCTTCTCCTGGGAGAACATTCGAACTTTCAATGAAATTACGTAAGTGTTCTATGAACAATTCAAACTGAACCTAAAGGAATTAAAAATATACACCATACACAGCTGGAAGGCCACCTAGAAGGTGAATCAACATAGTTCTCTCCCTGATGACAGCAGAAAATGAAGCAAGGAATTTTAAGAAATACAGAGGATAAAGGCTATAGCTGACACTATTTAAAACTGGAGAAAAAAATAGACTTTTCATTATCCATTTAGCACTCAAATGAACACAGTTTTGTACCTGACTTTACCTGAGCTGCTTTTGTGGTCTTCAGAAAAAATAAATCTGCGTCAACATTGCAGCTGATCATCTGTAAAATCACCATAATTCAGCTGTCTACGTAGACCTCAAGTTTTCAGGGACAGAAACGTTTCACCTGTATCTGCACTGAGCACTAAGTGTGACGGATTTCTGGCCATGGCAGAAATCACCAGTCACTCCAGCAACTCTGTGCTAATGCACCACTGAAATATGCTGAACATTTACAGGACAATAACCACCAGCTGAGTGTTAACCATAATTTTGCACTGCAGTAACAGGACTGTAACATGTTATCTGGGAACCAGAGAACTTTATTAGCACTGTCATAAAAGCTAAGGCAGAATCAACCCCTTGTCCAAGCACCACTGACACTGCCCATTATAAATAAGATATCCATCAAGCATGCTTAGATCCTAACTGAAATGGCAATTGCCTTGGGTGTCTTTAAGGGTAATTTGATTTAAGAGAAAACCACATGAGAGAAAAAAATGTGACCCTTTGCTGTGAAGAAAGGCATAAGTAAGCAGCGCCACCAAGACCAGGAGGAAACAAATTATTCCAGAAATATCTAGTTTTGAAGAATCTGCAGTGCTGACTTCTTTACTCCCCTTGGAATTACTCACCCATTATATAACTTTCCACTTTCACAGTGGGACACCTGCCCTTATGCTTATTTGGGGAGAAGAATGAAACACAGCTTGTATGTTAGGGAAATATTTTCCAAGCAAAGATGATTAGGCAATGCTCTGCCCTAGGAAGTGTTTCAGGCACTGTCAATTAATGATGTTTAAGAAGAAATGAGAAGGAAAATACCAAAGGGTTTAGCCCACAGAGACTTTCATGTCATGAAGACTGGGTCTAGCTGAACTAAAATCCTTTGCATCTTGCTTGACCTGTAATTCTTTTTTGGCACCATTCCTCAGCTTTAAAATATTCCATCATTCTCCCATGGCAGTGACCCTAACACAAGATGATGTCTGGTGCAACCCAGCCTTCAGGATAGTCCTGAATCACACAGCAAACCAGGGAAGGGCAACCTAAGTATGTTACAAATATGGCTTCGGGAAGAAACTTACTTATTTTGTGGCTTTCCAACCATACCAATAGGAGGAAACATACCTGACATGGAAGACCAGCTGTTGCCACAATTCTAACCACTGGAAGGAGGAATATTCAAACATGCCTATCCCTGCCTAATTAAGCCTATATTATACAGACTATTTTTATATTATAAATGTACATTCTAGATTCTTCATTCCAACACTATTCTCTTCCAACACTAAAACCTGCTTATCTGAAGAATCCACGCAGCTGAAAAAAATTTCATTGGAAGAAATATGTTCTCATGTCATCTATTTTTGGCTTTCCATGCTGTGACAACAGAGGCTGGCCTGGTGTTTCTATATCTGAACATTTCTCAGGTAGCAGAAGAGCTGCCGCAGATTGCCTGGCACCTGCTCGAGGATGAGGTGAACAGAAAGCAAAGCAAAAGTATTTTTATTTCATCAAGAACGTTTTGGCCAAGCCATATTTGTAGAAGATAAAAAACTGAGGAAAGTGTAAACCGATGGGGAATGTAATCTTTTAATATTTTGGGAGCATGAAACGGTGAAATCAGAGTTCAGAACTAGAGCAGGTTTAAGATGCAGTGGAACAAAAGTGACAGGTGCTGGGGAGAAATATAATTTTCAGGGTAAGTGTTTTCAAGACCTGGTAGTTACATTTTGGTAATTCTAATCTCCTTTAAGCAAAATAATTTCTCAGAAGGCAATATAAAAAATATGGAACACAAATGCAAATAGAAACCTACTGCAAGTATGAAACATCAGCAACAAGCCTATGGCTGCTGAGTTAGGAAAAAAATTCCCAATGTCTTTTGCTAATATACTTTTTGAAGATCTGACTTTTTTAGTCGAGCAGCTATTAAGAGAAACTAATTATGATTTTATTTTTAAGGGCCTGGATTTACTCTTACATGTATCATTCCAACTCAGGAGAAAGGCCATTCAAGCAAATGAGATGAGGTTGGTGTGGACGACTTTAAACGATCACACAAAGGCCTCCGGATATTTATGGATAGCATGAGTCATTCCTGTTCTGGTTGGATGATTGCATCAGTGGAGAACTAGTCTCATCATGCAGGGCCTGAGCCTCCTTTTTCTTACATCACCATACATCAGGAAACACTGTGTGAAGTTAGTCAGTGTTTCAGTAGCCTAAAACCTACAGGTTGGTAGAACTGAGCCCACAGCCCCAGTTCCACATGGTAGTTGTGCACTGACTCTAAAGAAGTTGCCCCATCTAAATCAGAGGTTGTCTGGTCTTTCTTTTTTAGTCAGTTTACCTGAAGAAACTCATCAAAGTTTAGTAAGACCTGTTCCTTATTTAAAATGTGAAGTAACTGTGGTCAAAGCACATTGTTTTTCTAGCCACACATTCCAAAAAGTAGCTTTTCTTCCATCGGTCTCAGCAACATGTCTACAAAGGAGACATTAAATAGATAACAGAAGGTGAACTACTCAGACTCCTTCTCACACTAAATGCAGATCTGTGAGACACCTTCAGCAATCCAAGTCTTGGAGTATTTTGCAATGATTTCTGGGTAAAAGTAAAACAACTATGCCAGAACCAACAGGATTTTTGCCATTTTAGGCACACACCAGGTTTGGTGGTGCTAGAACAACATGTGATCCATCCGTCTCATCTCTAAGAACAAGCAATGCCAGCTATTCAAGAAGCCAGCTCACGAAGCGTTGTGGTGGGCTGCTGTGACTATCTAGAATAGATTATGAGAGAAAGAAATGGCTGGAGCATCTCCAGCAACTGTTGGAGTTCCCAAGAAGTTCTTTTCCTCACAGTAATGACTTTAAGCCTAATTAGAGGCAGAAAACTAAAACGGCAAATTCCCCAGACACCAGGTGTTTACCGGAAAAATTTTCCCCAGCCAGACACCATCCCTGTTCCCAACAGTTTCCATGAGCCTCTCCCCGACCAGACAGGAGGTGTTTTTACCTCCCCAGTATGTCTGTGCACTTCTCACTTTGGAGAATTGGGAAGGCTTGAAATCACCTTCAGGGTGGAGAAAAACCAAGCGTGGATGTTGCCTGGATCCATCTCAGCAACCCCAGGAACTGGCTGAGAAGCAGAGTGAGGTTTTTCATGCTGTAGGCAGCCAGAGCATCGTGTCTTGCTGCTCTCCTGTCCCTGCCCAGCCATAAGTCCAGCAAAAACATGAACCTGGGTTTAAATAATTCCCAGTGCAGTTTTACTTCCTACTATTCCACTTTTTCTCAAGATATTTAACCACCAAGCGTTGCAAGTATCGTGGTTTCATATTCATGTTATATTTTGCTAGTACCTTGCAGTGTTTGTCTGCATTAAGTGATGTCTTGTCTCTTTTCCCACAAATAAGAGATGTCTGCACTACAACATAAGCTTTGGGCAGCTTTATTCATATCTAAAGCCCATGGATTTTTGGGAGGGGAATAAAAAAGAAGATTATGTATTTATTCAGAAATTAAATGAGATTAATAATTTTGAAAGCAATTTACAAATAGCAATCAGCTACTGCAATGAAGGTCAAAAGAAAAAGGACACATTAGCAATTGAATCTCTTCCCTTCCTTTAAAGTTTTAATGCTGCATACCTGTTAATAATGGGAAATATTCTTCTTCAAGAGTAGCATTTTCAAAAATTGGTAGGATCCTTTTGCTAATTCTAATCTTCTTTTAATAAAATAATTTGCTAAAAAGGATTATAAAAAAGCATGAAAATGAAATGCCAATGGAAACGTACTGCCTATACAATAAATAGTTAATGTATTTTCTAAATGAATGATTTAAAATAGCTATTAAAGTAAAGAGAATGAGCTTATGTTTCTAGTAATGACTTCTCTGCCTCAGAATGAAATCTGTAAATCCCTGATTGCAATTTCACATCCCAAAAGAACAAGCAGTCCTGGGACCGATGCTCATTGCCTTTATCATTAATACTAGCACACTACATATGTGATTTTTATATCACTGGTTTGAATATTTAGATTTATACTTGTGTATGCTTTATATTTTAAATCCCACACAACCATTCTGTCACAAAAATAAAGCTCTCCTTCAACAAGGCTTTTTTGTACGTACACGCATACATGTATACACAGACTTTCAGGATAACTACAATTTTATTCATAAGAGTGCATAATGATTCAGGCTGTGATTGTTAATAAAAATGCATTTCTAACCATCAAATTTGAGTCTATTATTCTAAGTTAATTGCATTTGCCCTAAAGAGACTTGCGACTGGCTGTCAGCCTATTTGTGTCAGTTCCATTTTATTCATCAGTCAATCTTGTCTCCTCTTTTTTCACATCCCATATATTGATCAAATAGATTTGTTAGCATGCCTCTGCAGCTTTAAAAAAGTTTTTGTTATTTGTCAGGTTTATTTGATTACTATATTAGTGGAGTGTTATCTTAATTGCTATTTCAATAGAAAATAAATGCCCTTTGATAGTCCCACAAGATTCCCATTAAATATAATCCATATAACAAGTTAGTGGATGAAGTGAATGTGGTAAGAAAATAAACACATTAAGCTTATTTTAAAAGATGGTACTAATCTGCAGCTGTATTGTACTTGATCCAAAAGACAGGAATAGAAGTACAGTGTAAAACAATTTTGATAAACATCAGTGCCGTATCATTGCATATTATGCTATGTATAAAATACCTTAACAAAAAGATGTGCGATATAAAATAAACTGAGGTCATATCTGGAAGAATGGGGTTTGTGGTTATGTGTGAAATTGGACTGTATTAAATATGGCTTTTGACACTAAAAATTAGGCTAGAGAGGCAGTAAGCAAAGGGAGGTGAAAGTGCTGTTAAATGGGGCAAATTTCTGGTAGGGAGAGGAAGAAGGGAAAACAGCTTTCAGGAAAGTATTTATTGCAGCAAAAAGTAAGCATGTATGCAGGCAGCTTCTTCCTCCACAAAGATATGATACACTGTTTAGTGAAATAAAGAAGAGTTTAGCTAGATTAATGTTTTGAAACATCATCTTGTGCACATCAGTCACTCAGTTTTGGTAATGAAGTCACAATACCAAATTTTTTACCTCAATCTTATCAAAGGGGAAGGTAATGCAACCAGTTTTCCCTTATGAGTGTCTCAGAAACCTGTCCCTCATATCTTCATTATCAGCAAGGTTACATAAACCTGGCTCCTTGCCTAACCTTAAATCTGGGATCTGCCCAGCTGGTACCTGAACTTACATAGTGTCAGAAATACCATCTCGTTTTGAAAGATATGAGAAGTCCATATGTTTTAAGATAGCTACTCAAGATATGGAAACATTGATTTAATAAAAATTTCAGGAAGCAAAATCTCCTGTTTTACCTGTATTGAAGTACCTCGACTGAACCCATTACTTCCTGAAACTGAGATGAAGAACCTTATGAAAAGCCAAGTTCCTCTCATTTCTTTGGCCAGGATTAGCCAATCATCTGACTTCAGAGAAGTTTGGGTTCTGGTCTGGATAATTATCTGTAGCCAACTGCAGGGGGAAGGGATGAGAGTAGGGACAAAACCATACTTTCAAAATGTGATTTTTTTCCTGGCTTAATCTCTTCAGTCAAGACGAGATGACTTGTAGCAGGATGGGCTTGTCTTTTGTTGATTTCTGTAGGAGTTTAGGCAGGACTGAACAACTATCCTACATAGCAGGTAGAGCTGGAATGATGAAGACCACCCTAAGGGGGACCTCTCTCATTAGAGCAGGAGCATTTTTAAGTGCCTATACCTGGCTGAGGATGCCTGAAAAATCCAATTCCCAGACAGTTTTTCATCTGGAACCTCTTTATCAGTATTTCATACTAAACTACCATGCTAAAGCTTCAGATGCCCTAAAAAAACCCTCAAATTTGCAGTCATCCTAGAGCTGTTAGCAACACTCCTGTGATTCAGAAGCACACGGTGTGATGATAGTTTCAAGCTAAACTGTTATGACCAGCCAGTATGGAATATAAACAGGAACAGATGAGAAGAATACAGCCTCAACATTTGAGACAACAAAGAAAGAGTGAAATGATTGCTACATAAAAGACATTTCAAAGACCTCCCAGAAAAGCAGGCATAAAAATCCCCAATAAAAAGGCTCAGCAAGAAAGCTGTCACACCCCCTAATCCTCAGCAGACTCTAACAAGATGTTCGCATGAGCCAGAGATTGTCTCCTTCCCCAGAAGACAAAAGGCACAGAAATCAATACTGTCTAGCATAGGATTAGGAGGCAAGAGATAGATAAAAAGGATTCCTTAACCTTACAATTAGAAACCCCAACTCTCCAGCCAAAAAGATAATCAGAAACAGACTGCAAACCTGTGTCACAATAATTGCTGCATCTTTTACTCTTTGAAAACTGATATTTTCAGAAGATTTTTTTTATAATTTATTGCCACCCCAAGAAAGGTTTTGATGGCCACTTAGCTACAGACAACTGCTGCGACCAAACCGCAATTCAGCACACATGGCAATAGAATTATTTCCCAGTCTTTATGTTTTAACCACCTCCAACCAAGCAAAAATTATATTACCAATGCTTGTACCAACCTCCCAGTAAATTGTACCACTAAAAGCAAAATGATATGTAATGCACTACTTCTAACAAATGATCAGCTTACTGTGCCCTGAACCAAACACTTACACAGATTCTTCATGCCAAACCTGGCATAAGCATGTGCTCTGATTAAAAAGGAAACAACTTAGTTGTTATAACAAGCGTCTTTAGCTTTATTTGGTATTACTAATGCTTTTAAACAGAAGGCAGGGTACTGGCAAGAGTAAAAAACAGACTTGAAGGGGGAGGAAACCTGCAGGCTGGAAAGAAGCTGCAGTCTCTGAAGTCCGACCCTCCTGCTGTAGATAACGAGTGACCATAAGCTGTGAGAGCTGGAGAAGTTTGCTGCACAGAAATTTCAGACCCTTCCTGAGGCTCAGCAAGGCAGCCACAAAACATTGACAATGACATTTACAAAGCCTATATTAGTTTACAGCAATGACTTTTGCACCAAATCATATATGTTGAGGTACTGTATGTTCCCACCTTACAGGGGGTTAAATAGCACAAGCTCTTGTTTACTGACAGTCAGAATCTAAGCAGTCAGTACATCCAATGTTACAAGACTTTCCTTGTCTCCCTGGTGCCATCAGGATAGGAAAAGTCAAAAAATTTCTTTTTTTTTTTCCAAGTGAAAAACACTTGCAAACCTTCACTCCATGCTCCTGTGATCCTACTGTCTATTGAACCTTAAATTTCCTGCCTTAAGCTAACTTTCCATGGTCTTGTTCAGTGCAAGTTAGACACTACCTCAGAGCTGCCTCATGTTCTGTGGCAGACGAAATAACCTCTGTAAGTAAACTACTTGAAACCACTTAGAAAGAGGTTGGCAGAGATGCAACTTAAACCATTGTCATTTGTCATGGAAAGACAAACAAATCACCCTTCCCAGAAGAATCGTGACTCAAAGTAAACACACGGAAAAAGGCATGAATTTGTGTTCCCTTTTTAGCAAGCTCGAAGACAGCATAAAGCTTGTCTTACACGTTCTTGGAGAATAAAAGGGAGAAATGTTATCTACAGATTTCTAAGTGAATTTTCTGGACCTCAATCTGTACGGGAATAAATAACTCCTTAGTCCACCCCCAAAGGCTGCAGCCATCAGTGTACCAGACAGAGCAACCCAGGCTGTGAATCAGACAGGGTGGGAGCAGAGGGCAGCGTGGTCTGCACAGTGGCATAAGCAAATTAATCCCTTCTCAGACACACAGCTCCCCAGGGACTCCACGTCCTGCTTGTGGCAAAGTGTCAGAGACTCACAAGCCTTTGCCTGCAAGCACACTTGTCCCCAAGCCACAGGAAGCTTCAGTGCTGAAAGGCCGGCTGTGCTGGAGTTGAGGTTGGGAATAGGAGCATGGCACCCTGCCTGTTAGCTGAAAGTCATTTCCAGATAACATTTTCCTCACTTTATAACAAAACAAACTACTGGTTAGCACTATTATTAGAAGCATAACTTGAGACACAATTTGTGTTCTGACCAAGATTTCCCAAAGAAACTGCGAAACATTATTTTAGTGACCTCTGTGTGGCACAAAATCCCACATCCATTGGGAACGCAGTACCATCCAAGTATTCTGTCATTTGTATAAGAATTACATCTTCTCCTCCAAGCAGAGGAGAAAGGCACAGTCCTACAGACATCACCAAGTTTTCAGTTTTGCCAGTTAGAGATTTTGAGATTCTCAGAGGCCATGGTGGTGAAAGGCAGTGCAAAGACTAAAATGCCTAAGAAGGTAGGAAGCTTTGCTAAGCAGAAACCAAGAAATAAAGATGGGTGAGCTAAACCTGAACTTTCAACATATCCTAAACACATGGTTCAGAAAATTAGACTAGGGTTATGCTTAATAACTTATTCCTCTACCTTCAAAAGTCCAGCATCTGTACCATTGGTAGCAGCAGGGATGTTCATTACCAGTGGTTGCCTCAGTTGTGATCTTTTCAATGAAGTTTTAGCATAATTAAGATTTTCACTTTGGGGTAGCAATCAGATACAACACTAGATATGGTTTGCCCTGCAGCCAAACATTTCCATCACCTTTAATGGGCATTAGGATGGTCCCTCATGGATCCAGGCAGACTCATTTCACTGATCAGGTACATAAAGAAAACTTAGACATGGGCTACCAGAAAAAGACAGCAAAAGACAAACTTTACTCACTTAGAAACTCAGGGTTCAATGCTGCATCAGTGAATCAGGATCCTCAAGCAGTCTTTGCCTTTTTGGGTAAGACAAGTTGTGTCCACTGTATGAAAATTGCTGTGCCCCCTGGGGAAAACACAGGATTACAGAATCATTTTGGTTGGAAAACACCTCCAAGATCATCTCAGTGAGAGGCCACAGGACATTAACTAAAGGGAAGGGGTATCTCCCAACTTCTATTAGGAGTTATTTTTAATATACTTGTGAAGTCAATTAGGAGACACAGCTTGACTTTTCTCTTTTTTCTGATAACAATACAGCTTTGAGGTGTTCACAAAACACCCACAAGGGATAACAGAGGCACATCACCAGCTGAGGAGCTTTTCTTGCCTAGTGAAACTTTCTTTTCCCACATTTTCTCAAACTTGGCAACCCGTTAGAAACTCAAGTCAACCCTTCACCTTCTCAGCTCCTTCTCCATACAGCACAAGGGCATGGCATCACATCATTTCAGGTACTGAAGCAGCACCTTCCATGAAAAAATTGAGTCTGTAAGTCTAATTTCATTGGGGTATGGAAGCAACACTTTTTCCTTAATATTTTTCATCTGTTTCAGCCTCTAGCCCATCTTTAAATTGAGATTATTTTTTGTATTAGTGATGCTAAAGAAACATTTTGAAGTTTACTCAAAGTAGTAGAATAAGCACAGAAGTGCTGTGCAGGAGGCTAAGCCTAAAAGCTTTAGTGCATGAGAATAAGCTCTTAACCTCACCATCATTTTCTTACAAAAATTGAGTAAGAACTCCAAAAGGGTCAGCTTAAGATCCACAAAAAGGTTGCTTATTCCCATTTGAAGGATCTCAGTTAATTACTTTGGTATCAGGCAACCCTTAGGCTGCCTTCTTTCCAGAGCTACTAATTCTGCACATTACCTGGAGAACTGCCATGATGTTGTTTGCCCTCTTTCCTCTGTTTATCTACTAAAGGAGAAGCAAGGCCTGTGGCCCTCTCCTCTCCAGCTGAGGATGTTTTCCTGACTGAGGCATCTCATAACAATTAACACCGTCTGAAAGCCTTTAGAATGGGTACATATCCCAATTTATCTGCTTTCTACCCAGCCACTCCAGAAGTGGGTAATGCTTATCTGCTCCAATTACTTCTGGACATGGCATTTGGAGTGTCCCAGCTGGAGCCACCCCAAGAGACTTTTCAGATTTTGGCAGCGGCCCTCAGCAGTGCTCACCATGACCATTAATTGGGGTGTTGCTGATTAACGGATGAGTACACCAGGCTTGGCAGCACCCACAGGCTGGGCTCTTTCAGTAGCAATGAGCTGGCTGTGTTTGGAATCAACATCATCCAAAAATTTTAAAAAGCACCATGGCCCCATTAGGAATGGGCACCCAAGACCCCATAGTTGCAGTCAAAAAGCCTGCGCACAGTGGGTTCAATACCTCATGAGGGCCTACAAGACAGCTGGGAGGGAGCTTTTGACAAAGGCATGAAGTGATGGATAAGGGGGAATGGCTTAAATCTGAAGAAGAGTAGGTTTAGACTCGATATTAGGAAGAAATGTTTCACGGTGAAGACAGCAAGATGCTGGCACTGGTTACCCAGAGAAATTGTGGATGATTCATCTCTGGCAATGTTCAAGACCAGGCTGGATGGAGCTCTGAGAAACCTCGTCTGATGGAAGGTGTCCCTGCCCATGGCTGGGGGCTTGGAATACTATGATCTTTAAGGTCCTCTCCAACCCAAACCTATGATTCTATTTGTACTGGAAACACACGTGATGCAAACTTTCCCTGCTACTTAGAGGACACTGATGAGGCTTTGGCAGGCAAGGTCAAGATGTTCGCCTGCTCTGATAAAGCATGAGGAGCTAAATCATCCTGTGCAACTCAAGCCATTCAGATGGTACTTTTGGCATCTCCCCCCCCTCCCCTCCTGCTTTTGTTCTGTCAGTCTGAAGAGAACAGCTCGTGTGATGTAATTTAGAATGGAGCTTTTTTAAAGCTTTCACTCAGGAAAAGCTTCAGGAGCTCTGGGGGTATAGCTTAGCTCGGAGAAATAGAAAGAAAGCAAGTTTGCATTGACAGCTTGATCCCAGAGAGAGGTGGCTGCCTGCTTGTCTAACAGGTCCTCTGGGTCTGGATGAGGCAGAGACAGAGGAGCAGTCATATTAAGTGAATGCTCGCTGCCAATGTTAAAGGAACAATTACCATTATTCTGCATAGTTCACTGTTTGCTACTGCTATTTCCTTCAATAAAACCTCTTTTCACTTGCCAATTGGAGCTTGTCATGTAACAATATTTCTTATGCACAATACACATACTAAAATGCCCCTGTGTTTTTAATACATTTATAGTTGTTAACAATAGCAGTATAGCGACAGAAAAACCTGTACTTGCTTTGAATACAGAACAGATTGAAAAAAGAACAAACCAGTGGCCCTGCCCTGAAGGATTAATGGGGGTTAGATTTTGCCTAATCTGTGCTAAAATAGTGATGCCTCTTCCATTTCTTTGACACCCACTTCTCCCTCTCAGGGCCTGGGTTGTGACCTCCTCCCTCAGAAGGGGTTGTACACCTGGGCCTTGTGCAAAACTTCAGTGATGGTTTTGATGTCAGGAAGTGTTGAGGAGAGCATTGAGTTCTCACCTGCCCCTGTGCCTGGGCAGTCCCGAGGGGGATGGACAAGGGCTGCCACTCCTGTGGCCTTGGCAGGCCCAGCCTACTGAAGGTTGCTCAACAATCCTTCAATCCCTGTGCATGATGCACAGACAGGAGGTAGCTGTGCTACCGTCCAGCAAAACCTGAAACTCTGGTGTTCACTGCCCACATCAGACTAACAAAACTCCTTGTGAATGCAGCTCCTGATGAAGCAGGACAAACAGACAGCTTTGAGGAGACCGGCCTTTCCCCAGAGCTCTACAGCTCTCCTCCAAGAGTTCACACAATGGAGACATTGTGCTGCTACTGCACTTGCCAGCATCACAAAGCCAGGTGGAAATGACCACAGTGAAGGTGCCACAGTGAGAAGAAATTACACGTTTGCACTTCTGAGCAGGCTGAACCTCGTATTTCATGCACCCAAAGGAACAAGCAGCTGTTCGTAAACCTTTGTAGCACAATCATGGAGGAAACTTTCTTCTGCCATAGGATTTGTGTTTTCTAAGAACACTATTTTCTTCAGAACAAGTTAATATACACAGGAAAAGACATCTTGAGTGTTCCTGACTCTCCTACACTATCCAGGAATAGTGATAGACTGCGAGTTTAAACACATTCTTCCACTGCACAGTGAGAGAAGTGTGTTTAATGCTGTGAGCAGAACACTTACCATGTTTGCCTTTGCCAGAGCAGGCAAGACTACACCGTTTTTAAGAGTACTTATTACATACATAAGTAACAGGGGATGTCATCTGTCTGCCCCCAGAATAGATGTTCTGCATCTTCGGTACAGGGGAAAAGAAGGATTTGTGAAAAGATGCACAGCATGATACACCTTCTGCTTCAGATATTGCTAATTGCTTTGTCTGTGGCTTTTTCTGAGGAAAAGAGCAAAGAAACCCAGAGAAGGCCACCATATTGGAGGCTGGTTTGGAGCCTGATCTGAGCTCCCTGGAATTGTTTCCGTTGACATCTGGTGATACAGGATCAAGCCCTTGCAAAGATAAATAAGTAGTTTTCCAGCATGGTCCAGCACAGTCTGTTCTGCAACACCTGGGGAGGTGCTCAGATGGCAATAAGATTAATAATGTTTATTACAGTGTGCAAGTCCAGCTCCCAGTTGTGTTCCAGCATGGCATGCAGGCAAGAGAGAAACAAATGGAAGTGTTTGCTAGGAAAGTCTCATAAAAGACATAAGACTCTCACAGATTGCCACCCACCACTGGGTTCTAATCAAAGAAAAACTTTTATACCTTATTGGAAGACATGGAGGGTTGTAGTCATATATGGTCATGTGTCAATTTACCACCAGTAGAGCTCCAAGGACTATCTGTGGGAAATGCTGCATCTTCTGTGATTTGCAGCTCTGTTTCACAGTGTTTAAAGTGTTTGGATTTATTTTAAGAATATATATGGGTTTGATGGTGTTAATATATGTGGGTTTGTTGGTGTTTCCCCCCACCAAATGAAAATGCTGACAGTCTTGGAGCTGCTCTGGTATTAATGCTGTGCAAGGATATCTTTGTGACCAGAACTGTGTGTAATGCCTGCTTTGGGAATAAACTCTTGGCACATAACTTTGGTGTCATTCAGAAAGTGGCACAGTTGTCAAGGACTGTAGGACATGAAAGGAAGACACTGTGCTGCCTTTTCATTGGAAAGTTCATAAATTCTGCCTAGAGATCCCTCTGATATTTTCACTTTTCAATACATAGTGCTTACCAAAAATAAAACTGAGAATTTTAAGTGCTTTCCAAATTTAATGACACAGAGTTCTACATGGGAAAAAAAAAATCTTTTGTAATTAACTCAGCATTTTCTGTTTTATATTACCTATAAATTTTCCCAGCTAAAAAGCGAGCAATTACACAAGGATGTCCATGGGTGAGACCTACCTTTAGTTACTGTGCCAGGGCATTAAATAAAGCCCCGTTTACTTCTGGCTACTCAGCTCAGGTTAGGATTTTGTTTCTGAAGCTTGATCATATTGGCAGACAACCTTAACCTCATTGTGGGGTGAGTCACTAACCATCACAGGAAGGAAGAGTGAATTAATGCAGCAGTGACATCGAGGCAACAACAACAACAATAACAGTTGTAAAGTTTGTTTTTTCTCCGCTTTGAAAACAAGGACAATTCAGATGAGACAATACATCAAACCCTCCAGTTTCACTCTGTGCAGTGAGGAATAAAGAGAATTTGAGAGGTTTGAGTTAGCCCTGCAAAACAGCAAGAAGCTGTCCGTGAGCACTGGGATGGATCTGCCCCAGCACCCACTGAGGGTTGTGCAGGCTGCCCCAGCAGAGGGTGGCCTCAGAGGCTCTGTGTGGTGCTGAGCATCCCAAATCCCAGCCTGGGGAAGAGGACAGGGACTGGCACAACCATATGGTGACTGGGGTGACCTACTGACATGAATAAAAACAAACTAAGCCCTCCTCTTGGAAGGAGCAGGATAGGGCTGTGTGTTTTCAGTTCAGGTTCAGTTTGTGACTTACTTGTTCTGAGTTTTTTAATTACCCCTTCTGGCACATGTCAGCAGAGTGCAGTTTTAAACAAAAATAAAAACAAAAGAATTTGGAAAGCAGACTTAAGCTTCATTTACAACATTTCTGAGGGCTGTTTCATATAATAGGGCCACTCACACCTGCAAGGTCCTCCCCATCCCTGGAGTGTTCAAGGCCAGGTTCCACAGGGCTTGGAGCAACCTGGTCTAGTGGAAAGTGTCCCTGCCCATGGTCGGTGGTTGGATCTAGATGGTCTTTCAGTCCTTTCCAACCCAAACTACTCTACAGTTCAGTAAGACAAAAAAAATCCAGTCTGGGGCTTAAATACAACTTCAGGTATAGCCACTCCATCTCAGTCACTCCCAAAGAGGATGATCTCTTTCAAGACTTGCTGGAATAACTGGGTGCCAGGATGTTCTGATCATGAAACTCAAAACAGGGAAAGATTTAAAAAAAAACCTACCTAACAGCAAGAAGCGCGTGAAATACCACAGATCCTGCTGCTCCCTGGACTAACCCAAATCCCTGTAATAGATTTATCTCATGGAAGCCATTTCAAAAAGTCATGACCACCAGTACAGGAATACTAACCTAAAGAAAAATGTGATAGGGAAAGAAAACAGTGGCTGAAGGGGAATTTGGGAGAGCAAATCTACAAACAAGTCCTGAGGGCTCCGATAAGGCTCTCCTGAAGGGTGCACAGCTGTACCCCACATCCAGCCCCATGGGTTTCAGGGATTGCCTTGCCTGTTGACCAGCTGATGTTGTTTCTGCTGTGATGCCTTAAGTTTTAGCTTTCATGTTTTTCAGATTCTGTGCTGCCTGGGAGTGTTGTCCTGAGCCTCATATTAGGTGCTAGTAAACTCTATTCACAGGGTAGGGAGACAAAACAAATCCTTTTCCTGCTGAAGATCAAGGACAATGAGTACAACCTTCAGGCCCAAGAACACAAACAATGGTGGACTGAAGAAGGAAAACAAGAAGGATGATACTTCACAACCCAAAGCTGTAATTAGACAATTATACCCCAATATGCAAAAGGACCAAAACTTATAAAAGTATGAGACCTCATGACCAGTCATCTTTTTTGTAACCGTTCTGGGTCCACCTTGGGTGTAGCCCTGGTCAGGCCCAGTCCTGCCCAAGGTGTACCCTAGAAGCTTTTCAATAAATCTCTACTTTATTCTCCAGCTCTGTCCAGTCTCTGTTCCAGGTCAGCCTTCCCAAGGCATCAGCTGCAGTTAACACTTGATAGCAAAGCTGTGAGGTTCCTGTGAAAATTCAGTGATTTATCTTGGTCCTTATCAACTGAGGGGCTCCTGAGGACCCCCCAGCAGGCTGTGACAGGAAGGGCTCTGGGCAGGCCCTGCAAACCAGCCAGTGAGCACACTGTGAATTTTGCTATCATGGTCATTTAGGGCGTGAATTATGTCCAGCCTTTAACACAGATGATGATGTCTGATGCAACAGGGACTTTGGACTTAGCACATAAAAACCTATTCATAAATTGCTCGGACCCCCGTCTTGCAAAGTCGTTACAACTCCAAGGTGTAAGAGAGCAGCATAAAATTCACACTGATCCCTTCAATTTTTTTTAAGCACCCTTAAATCCAGCTCTTTTTTTTCCTGCTATACATCTTACTTTTTATAGTTAAAAGTAATTTTAAAGCAAAAAAGAACATAAACAATATACACTGACTCTTGACACTCCATTGCTTTTTTAAACTAGAATAATAAAAATTTGCAAATGAACAAAAGAGTGGGAGGAAGATATCTGATTTACAATGTTTTTGAGATAAAGAACACTATAAAAAAAGATCAATGTGAATAATAAAGCATTGTTAACTGAGTCATGACATTTCTATTCTCAGTGAAGATTTGAACAGTAGAGCTCTGCAAATGAGCACCTTGTGCCATTTTCAAAGTGGGAGGAAGACATATAATTATAATTTTTAAAGTGAAGAGAATTTAAAAAAAAAAAAAAACCTCTGTGAAAAAGTTTATTGAAAAACATATCGACATATCAATATGACATAAATTACTTTAATTTTATTAAACTGGGAGGGGGGAAAACCTCTTTTTGAAGACTGGCTGCAGAAAGCATTCCTTGAAAAGAATTTTCTTTATTAAAAACTCTTTGCTAAGATGAAACAGCACTGAATGTCAGCACTACCGTATATTTATTCTGTAACTCTTCCAACAGCCGAGATCTATAAAAGAAACATATTTTCAAAACAGTTTTAACCTTCATTGTCTTGATCATTCGTATTAACATTTTTCATGTCACCTATTGAAATCCCTTAAAGGAACGTTTTATTCAGTCAAAATTAATGAAACCGTTTTCTTAAACAGCTTCCAAAAATAAAAACGACGTAATGTTGTGCATTTTATTTGACATACGTTTTCTGCCATTTCACTTATTTGTGTGATGAGAGCAATACTTCATATTTATGCTATCAAATCTACAGAGAAAAGTGATTTTGAGAGAGAAGAAAACCAACTCTGCTCTTGCTGTGTGTGCAATTTAAATCCACAGTGAAAATACAGCATTGATCAGATTACCCCAACTGAGTCATTTAGTGCTTTGGCATTCCTGAAGTTAGGGCCCAGCTGTGAAATCATAGTTGAGGCCAAACATGGCTGTTAGGTGAGTGCACATGGCTCCCATTTTCTTCAAAGAGAATGACACACATGGCCAATATTTAGCTTTCACCTTTTCCATTCTTTAGCTAGCAAAGCCAGAACCAGTGGAGTATATGCAGGCAATTTAACAGAATTAAGAATACAATCAAGATTTTCCAGGACTTACTAGTGATTTGAGATATATAATTCAATACACATCAAAACGCAGATGCTCAGCATATTCTGAAAATCAGGCCGTCTCGAATGTCTTCCTTTAAGCAGGTAAAATCATAAATTACTCTGAGTATTTTGGCCATTGGATCCTAACAAACTGGGTGTAGTACAACCCTTCAGAATTATAAACTCCAATTTCTGGCTTGGCTGGGATGCCTGGGAGAATTATGACCCCCCAGCTCATTTTTGTTCCTGTGTTGGCACACAGTTCTCCCCTGCCATTACCACTTGAACTCAGTGCAGGTGCCTTTCTGCAGCAGGTGATCCTTAGGGAAAATCCAGGTCCTGGCTCTGCAGGTCCCTGGGGATGCACTGAGCTGCAGGGATGGCCCATAAGACCTTATAGGGTAAGTGCCACGGAGAGAAAAAAAGGTGCACCCCGAAAATCTAACTGCCCCATGCTGCATGCAGATCTTCATTTCAACTCAAGGTCAAGTGGAAAACTTTTCTACCATCCTTGCTGACTCTCCTCTTCACTTTCTCCTGACTCCATCTGTTCCTCACCCTTCTCCTTCGTTCCGCACTCGCCTCCCTCTTCTTCCTGTGTCCATCTGTTCCCTCCTTCCTCGACACAAGTTGGGGAAGGGAAGTAAATTCAGTCATTCACTGAACAGATTTCAAGATGAACCCCCTCCCTCTCCAGTTCTAACTTCATTCATCATGGTAAAAATTATAATGAATAGAAATGTTGAAGGTGAAAATTTATTAGGGATTGTGTTGCTTTCTTATATGAAAAGCAGTTAAAGCGGCATATAAACATTGGCTTCATTCATTTTTTTCTTAATATATGGTATAATTAGTGAGAAATATTAGTGGAAGTGCTTGCTATGCAGTCCATCAACACATGCCTGTCAGAGCTTAGGATCTGGGCCAAAAGTTTTTGCCAGTCCTATGATAGATTTACAATAAGCCTATAGAAGGCTTTACAGTTAGCTGGGTCACTAATTCATGAAGTTAAAACGTATGCAATGAGGTCAAAAATTCACTATTGATAAAATACCCCCTCCCGGGATTGCACCATTAGCTTTGTTACTGCAACAGCAAAATAAAGTAAACCCAAAGCTCCTGTGAATTACCAGTCCATCATCATAAATCAGTAGTGAAGCACTTGCATGAGTTCATGATGTCATCTGAAGCCTGGGATATATTTATAGCCTTGTGTACTATTTCCTGTTTCCTTACGACAAAAATAAACAGTCTCCAAATCCCCTGCATCCTTCTGCCTGAGCTCAGCAAAATGTAATGGGCACGAATCTCTGAAATCCCCCGTGATATGTTGGTGATACATTCGTGATATGTTGGTGATATATTGGTGATATATTGGTCTAGAGCAGCTCCCCTCTGATGGGCCACGGCGCCCACACTCCCTCCGGCCTCTCCCATGTGGGCAACAGCAGTTCCCATGGAGTTTTTTTTCCATCTGCTGTACTCACTGCTGGGATAGTCCCACACCCCCTCCTACTTCGCCTCTCTGACACTTGGAGAGAGAAGGAAAGAAGATTTAAGCCTCCAAACCTTAGGCATGGAGTGAACAGCCTGGCAGGCGTATCTGAGGTGGAGGAGCTCAGCATTGGTCCATGTGGGGACCTGGGCTTGCCACCATGGGGACCTTGAGCATCTTGTCCACCAAGACTGCCAAGCAATGAAGGCTGGAGTTTGGGGTTAAATTTCCTCTGTCCTCCTTTGCTAATGATTCGGGATCCTCATCTAAGGTTTCTGGGGTGTTTGGGCATGGATGATGTCCACATTTCTTCTCAGACCTCCCAGCTCTCAAATGTCATGTACCTACCTGAATTGCTGTGTTTGCTGGTGATGCTCTTCACCTCTTCTTGGGTGAAACTTTCTCTCTTGGCAGTTTGTTTTATTTTTTGCTTCCTTTCCTGAACTGAGACAGAGAGTTACACAAACTGTGCACCATTTCCTCTACAAGGAAACTTGCTTCTGTTTGACCTCAGAGAAACAACTCCTGAAGTCAATGACTGTCACTAAGTGGCTGAGGGTGATATCTGTGCCAAATCATATTTATTTGACATTTATCCCTCTTCAATTTTGTTTTCTTCTCTCCACCAAGACCGTCGCACCAGCTCCTTGCCTCTACTG
The DNA here is from genome assembly GCF_029207755.1 of Chamaea fasciata. NCBI lineage: Eukaryota > Metazoa > Chordata > Aves > Passeriformes > Sylviidae > Chamaea > Chamaea fasciata. Next base: position 16,492,979 of record NW_027094098.1, on the reverse strand, counting down.
GCCCTCCCTGGGGTGACACCGAGCAGTGAGGACCACCCAGGTAAGCTGCTGGTCCCATGTATGCGGAGATACTCCCTCCCTGGCAGACTATTATATCCCTTAAACTATAAAAAAAAAAGTGTTTTGGTTTTCTTTGGCTTTTGCTGTTTTGAAGCACTGCTGTCAAACCTTGAGGTCTGGGTTTCATTGTTCTAGGAGTTCTTTCAAACCAGGCGTGTTCAGATCAAGCCTTCATACGTACAAGTTTTCATCCATCAGGTCTGATGTAGCTCTGCCTGTGTCACCTCAGGGCTGAATGGACGTGGCATACAGCTTTTCCAGTGATGAGCATGTGACGCATTAAACAGACAGGTAGCCAGAGCAGGGCTCAGGAGAAGGAATGGCAAGGAGAGCAGCAGGGCCTTCCCTTGGTGCTTTGCCTGCACTGATACACCAACATGCCTCAGGGGAAAATGAAGAAGTTACAGGTCCTAAACTGCTACAGTTTTGCACACAGTTTAGCATTAACTCTCGGGAGTCCTTGCTACAGGGGCATGAGGCAAAGGGCCACTGCAAGGATGGGTTTGGAACAAATGCCAGTGTTGAGTAGAGCCACAGGCTCTTTCATCCTTTGTTTGTAAGATGTGGCTGAGCGCTAGGAGGGTCAGAGATCAATTCTCCTTCTCCTTCAGTGAAGTCTTAAACAGATGCTCCAAGAGCTGCTTTGGATTACCTGCATTGCTGCAGTCCCTGTTCAGCAGAACAGAGCACCTCTTAAACCCCCTGTCCCTTATCAAAGAAAGACTTAGAGCCCTTGCATGCCTCTATACTAAATCTAATTTCAGAAGCATGCAGGGAAACTGCAGAATCCTCTTCTCCAGGACTACAAGATGTTGGTTTGTGCCCAAAGCCAGTGAAGAGAAATAGAGGTCAGGGGACACACTGCAAATGCCAGTCTTGGCATCACCGCTCCTCCCTATGAACCAGAGGGATCTGGGGCTGACATCAGTGAAAAGTAAGTGATTCACTTTGTGCTTTCATGAATTTAGACACTGTAGTCAGCCATCTGAATCGCCCAACTCCAAAAAGAAAAAGAGAAAAGAAATTCCATGTGAGTATTGAGACTATCTTTAATACAAACATGGGTGAACGATCCCAGTCTGCTACTGCAACCGCCAAGGCGAGTCCCAGCTTCCCCGTGTGAGGAAGAAAGTTGCTACTTCATACTATTTAAAAATGGCACATTGTGGGGGTGTACCTTTAGCAGCCTCTGCCTAACAGTCTAACACTGAATAATCTGAGATTTCTTCATCATGATACACTTATTTTTTCTGTTAAGTTCACTTCAGTGGCTGATTTCTATACGTTAAAAACACAGACATATGTGGACATTTGAAACTGAACACAGGCTCTTAAAAGAGAGTCACAAAGTTTGACCCTCTTCCCATCTCCAATTGTAATTTAGGGTTTTTTTTTTATATTGTCATTTAACAGTAATCATAAATAGTATCAGTGGTATATAATATATTTTTAAAGCCTATTTAGCTACATATATTTGTTCCAAACTCTCAACCTACTACTGTTTCATCCAGCAACAAACTATAATAGGATAGAAAAAGAAAAAAAAGTGCTAACCACCTTTTTTTTTTTTCTGCTGGTCTAGCAGAATCTTTATTTCTTCAGACACTTTGTGCAAACATTAAATTGATAAAAGACATAATGTAGATGGACCCACAGCTGAACTGAAGGTAATTGCATAAAAATGAAATGGAGACCTATAATTGTACACTGCTTTAGCCTCTCCCGCAGTGTTTTCTGGAAGCAAGGATCTCGCTTGTCATAGCAAGTTGCTTGTTACAGTGATTGCATGAAGACTTGATCTAGCTGTACAAGACAAGTATAACATTACTGAAAGGGAGCTTTTCAAACTAAGAGTCTGACACTAAAATGTACTGTATTTTCCAAGATGTAGTATGCTTTAACAAACAGAAGAGTCCCTGAGTGACAGCTTTTGTTACCCTTTTGTTTGATGGTGCTGTATTGAAAAATTCAGGTTATGTCTATGCCTTTCTATTTCTGGTTTTGATTTCTCTTCAACAGCACTTCAAGAATAAAAATTGACTCAAAGTATGAATAGTAGAAGTCGGTGGATACAGTAAATGTTAGTCTGGCATTTTCTGATTACTTCTGTCAGGCTTTTTTTTTAGTCTCGCGTCTTGAATGCTTAAATGCATTCCGTGGGCCATTGTATTGTTGCAGAATTGGGGAACTCAACAGATATATCATGAATTAAAACATATCTAGTTTTGATTTTTGGGCAGATTTAGAAAGTGGAAAATAATAGTTACTCTTGCCTAAGCCTTTTTATCTGAGCTGTGTGTTTCCAAAGGCTCAGCCTGGGTGTAGCTCTCAGTGTGAACAAACAGGACCCATTTGTAATATTGGCACATGGATGACAGGTAGGCCTTGTGCCTTTTGGACTCACAAAACCGTTGTTATCCAATAAATCCAATGCATAAAGCAGGACATCGTTTCCTCCTGAGCTCTGCTGCTTTAATCAGCACTACCTTTCCTGGAGATGATTTGTTATTGAATGAAAGTGCAGGCAAACTTGTGGAATGTCACTGATTCATAAACACTGGAAAAAGATCATAACTATACATGTAAGGACATCCAAAATACATGAGTTCTCACATTCTGGACTGAAGAGTCTGGCCAAGAAGTCAGAGATGGAAAAGAAAAAAGGTGCATTTGCTTGCCCTGAGGGGAAAACCATCAAGAAATCATCACAGATGGGCAAACCCCGACACACACAGCCCCGGACGTGCTGATTTCCTGTGACCAAGGGTACAACCTCAGGGGAGAACTGCTGTGCTCTGCACTGCTGGGTCACACCCAGCAGAGCCACTGCCTCTCCTGCCCTTCCCGTCTCGTCTGTGGCTTTCCTTCCCCATAATGCTCACCAAACCTGACAGTTATAGGTTTCTGATACTCCTCTCTGTGCCACTGCTCTCTTACTGCCTCCACTCCATCATTCACTCCCTGCCCAAGGCCAACCTGTAAACTCTTCAGGACAGGGAAATTCACACTTCCATCACAGCAGACTTTGTTGTCATTACAACTTCAAAATCAAGACAATACCTCTGCCAACACACAATTTTAAAGCAGTGATTTAAAATGAAAATAATAGCCTAGTTTTTATGCTTATCCCAAGATCTTACTCTACTAACCTCAACCCAGCTTTTCTGCTTCTACTTATTTCACTAGGTAAAAGGGATCTGAAGCGCCATGAAACCCTACTACGAGCAGAAATTTAAATAAATTGCTCATTCATTCTGTAACTAAACGGAGTCATAGAAATCAGAGAAAAATTAGCTTAGAAGGAACTCTAGAATCACTTTGTTTGGCCTCTGTCAGAACCTGCAGTAAGAGCAGGTTGTTAGGGTCCAGGCCCAGCTGAGCTCTTCACACAACTACAGCCTTTCTGCGGTTTACACATCCAATGATGAGGAATTAATTCCCTGGGCAGTTCCAGTTGCCTTTGCTGCAGCTTCTGGCAGTGCCCTCTCCTCATTTTCTGTCTGCGCACTGCTGGGAGGAGTTTGGGTGTAGCTTCTCCATTCCCCCAGCTCTGGAGGGAAGCAAAGCATCCAGCACTGTTCTTTGCCTTCTCTTCTAGGCCAACCAAAGCCAGTTCCCCCAGCCTCTGCTCACACAGAAGGTCTTCCAGACCCCTCGCTTCAGGGGCCTTCACTGGGCTTAAATTAGATACCATTTATCTCTCAAATATTTGCTTCCACCCTCTTCAAGCCTTATGGTTCCACTGGTTTTTCACTTACCCTGCAATCCATTCGTCCCATCCACATTTCCTCCTCTCAGCTGTAAGGGAGAACAGCTGCAGTCTCATCAAGGTTTCACTCTCTGTCAGCCTTTCCTTGGCTTTTCTGTAACATGTCAGAAGTCAAAGGTACCTAAAAACCAAGAGATATTCAGGGCCTCTCTTCAGGCTCCCTGCAGCCAAGTGCAGACAAACCACTTTAGAGCACTTACAGTTCCTCTCAGAAAGTAGCATTTGCAAAACTGAGGTGTTTGTAAAGATTGATTTTCTGTATATAGCTCAAGAGCAAGCATATCACAAGATTTAAGTGAGATAAAAAGTGAGGCTGTGCTTGATGTGAGGTGCAGGAGTTAATCAGCTGTAGATAAGAACTGATGAGGTTTTATCTTCCCACCATGGAGAGAATGACTGTGTTTCTTGGCCACTTGATCACTTCAGAGGGTGAGCGAAACTATATATCAACCCCTGTTTATCTGTGCCTCAGAAGTTCCTCAAGAATAAATTGAACTCAGAACTCTTCTTAACCTTTCCCCTAGTTGAGGCTTAAAATTAAGCTCTCCCTCTGGTTTTTGAGCTGCCTCTCTGGCACGCTGACAGCATGTGAAGTATCCCATCTCCTAGTTGACTTCTAGGCCAACAACGCAAGTGGGGATGAAGTTATGAAATAAGGGATCTGGACGCTAAACAGAAACCATCTGGCTGTCTTTTCTACAAGATTATGAGCCAGGGTGTGCTGGCACATCTGCATCCAGGTACTGCCTATGTGCGCGTTGTTGGCTGTTAATTTAGGGAACCAAAGTTGCAGCTTTGAAAAATAACAAGGTAACTGTTTTCCCTTCTTTTAATGTCACAAATTGAAGTTGGGATATCAAACTCCTAATGGATGTCAGCCGAGGCAATAGTACTGTTTTCTTTCCAAGCCTGATCCCACCCACTGGAAGTTAATTATTACTTAGCCTCTAAGTCCTCTGGCTTTAAGAGAAAACCTTAGAAGGCAAGTTCATGAATACCTTTGCTATGAATAAACCCCTGTAAAGAGACTGAAATCATTAGGTAAGAAGGGTTAGGCCTTGGAAGTAAACAACTGTAGGTTTGAAAATTCTGCATATGTTATTCTTTCAGATCTCTGCCTTGGTATCACAGTCTTTTTTTTTTCCTAATCCCACCAGATAACCAGCTTACAAATGAAAAACACACAGATGAAAAGCCTATGAAAGGTATTGTTATGAGTTCTGTCGCGGAATTCAGCATCACAGACACTTCATCAAAGGGTACCAAAAATGAGAAGAAATTGTCAGATGCAAGCAGATCATCCATTGCTTCCCTGGAGAAATGCAGAGAATTCACTTACATTGAAGATGATGCATCAGTACATCAGAGAGACAGTGATGGTATGTTTTATAAAACAGATCACATTTGAGCTGATTTCTAAATAATGCCCACTGCAAAAGAACTATGTATAACCAAGTCAAAATTAAATGTTGAACAGGAGGTTCAAGAACATCGCCAAAAGCAATGTTAAGTTGCCCTGCAGACATTTGTGTGATAGATGAGAATTTCTAGAAGATGATCTTAAATTGTCAGTGATACTAAAGTCATAGAAGAGGAGCTTGGAGCCTATTGTGCCACAGAGCATTTGTACTTTAGTAATGAGTGTTTGCACAGAGGCACCAGTGTCAGTACCAGATAAATCTATTCCTGGTTATTCTAGTGGATGTTAAAAAAAGGCTCTGTGAAGTATTTTAGAAGTTTCTTTTGAGTGCCTTTTGCAATAATGGATTAGTGTGTTACATCCAATGGAGCTGGGATCTGTCATGCATATCATTTAACAATTCCTAAATTAAGCATTTCTAAATACAGATCAATAAAGTGTCCTGTTCTCCAGGAATCATTAACATCTCTATTGTGTCACAGATCCTTACAAAAGGGATGTCTCTGATACATCCACTGGAATACACTTAATTTCAAGAAAGGACTTGAAGTATTTCTTTTATTTAGGGGACTTGTCCTCTTGTCCAGAGACTGCTTGTTTTTGAATTTGAGGACTATCTCAACCATTACTGGCACACAGGTGTGTACCATGTGATGCAAATAACAGATTTCATTCTCCTTAAAAAAGCTAAATGTGAAGGAAATTAACAACAAAAAAAACCCCAATCTGTGCTTAATTAATAATGTTAAGGGCTGGCTAGAAGCCAAGAAAACCAAAGGAAGACAGATTTGTGGTTGTCACTGCATACTCAGCTCACTCCACTCTGACAACTTACTGCTTATTCCACACACACGAGGCCAAATCCTGTTTGCTGCTGCTTGGAGAACCTCAGAAGGCAGAGCAATAGATGAGGGAATTGGTGATTATTTTGTTCCCTGTCCTCAGGCAAAAGAAAATACAACACTCATAGGTCTCACCAAGAGTGACCAGAAAGGCTTCAGCAAGCTTTGGACCAGGGTTGTTCAGAGCATCATCTGTGTGAGCAGATGCCACCAAACAAGAGCAGGAAAACTCAGAGATGAGGCATGCAAGAAAAAAAAATATTATAAATTCTTCTTTTGTGCTAATTAATCTACTAATGTAGAGAATGAGAGCTGAGGTCATTGTTCTCACTGAGATGAACGCAGTAATGCCGTTTGGCAAACAGCAGGGAAAACAGAGGGGAAAACAAGAGATTGCATCTTCTTTTATGCAGTTTGTGGCTAATTTATTTTCAAATATATAAATGAATGCATAGGAATGGATGTCTAATTGCTAATATCTATTATTTATATACATTACCCCACTTAAAACAGGACCAAAAAGCCTCACACATGCAGATTTTTTGAAATGTGTTACATCCATTATCACAGTTCATGGTGTGTGCTCTGATGGGAATTTAAAAGCATCTTTACTGCACATCACAGAGTCTGTGCTGAAACATTACTTTATTATTAAAATCTTGTGCTTTTTGTGTGCTCTCTTTCCTGGATGAAGCCCTAAGAATCGTATCTGTTCTCTCCAGATTACATAAGCACCATTATGGTTAACACATTCAGGGAAAAAAACCTGATATTAAAAAATAGATCTTTGGAGAGGGAGAAAAAAATTTGCCAAATCCTTAATTAAAACATAATTTCGAATTCTGTCTCTCACATCAATGTATAGGAAAGGAATTTCATAAACATAAGAGATCTAAAAAAATAGTCTTAATTACACCAAAGACTATTGGATAAAATGACTACATTTTCTACAGTGTAAATTTCATACAATTAAATGCAGTGGTGTCACCTTATTAAATGTTTCAATTTTATAATTATTTCAGTTCATTTAGCTAGAAAAAAACATAAGCATGAATTTACTAAGTATCACCAAAATCTAGTCATTCTTATTTGACAGAACTGACTTAGAAGTTAGTTGTGCTTGTCTGAACCTAAATAGATCTTGACATATTTAAATAAGTATTAAAATTGATAACATTGATGATGATATGCCACTTAGAAAGAAGTTCAGTCATATGCTATTTGTTCTTGCTACCTGCTTTAACTGCCTTTTTAATAAAGAAGCTGGAATGATTTTTTTTTTAATTTTGTTTTTCATCAAGAAAGCTTTCTAAAAAAAAAAAGCATAATTCTGGAAACTTCCTGGCAGTGAACTTAATGTTACGTGAGCTAGAAAATGCCACAACAGAACCAATGCAGTTGAATGAGTTCACAGTTAGTCATCCTAGGGCAAGAAATGTGGTTATAACCATATGTTTTCCTGAAAGAACCAATGAAAAGGCATTCATATTGTTGAAGGCATTTTTCCTTTCCAAAACAAGAAGGGAAAAGAAAAAAAAAAAAGGAAAGGTCTGGGTCTGTGCTCCAACTGGATTCACACAGTTGGAATCTCACACCTGCTGCACCCAAGCAGCCTCCCCAGATGCTGGGGGCTGAGGGGAGCAGAGTTAATTAGTTGATTTTTTGGGAGGGCACAAACCCAGCACAGAGTTTTAGTCATGGTGACCAAGCTCTCAGGAATATTCACTGGCTCCAGGCACACATCCTACATGATCTATTTTCCAAACTTTTGTTTCCTTAGAAAAATTGACATTTGTGAATGAAAAGGTGAGAACCCCGTTCAGTGGGGAGCTGGCGGGACCCTGAGCTGAGACTTGGCCACCACACTGCCCTCTCTGAATGCCCTTCTCCACACCTGATCTCCCTCCTTGTCCTTGGTAGTTTAAATTTTTTAGTACAAACTCTTGTGAAAATGAAAATTAACTCCAGTGTCATCTGTGCTGGTGCCATGGTTTAATCCCAGGCAGCACCTCAGCCCCACACAACCCCTCACTAACTGACCCAATGCAGAATGGAGGTACCAGAAGGGTAAAAGGAAGAAAACTCATGGGATGAGACAAATACAGTTTAAGAGGACAGAAAAGGAAGGAAAATATAAATAAATAAATAAATAAATAAATTAAAATATACGAAACAAGGGATACACATTGCAATTGCTCACCACTCACCAACTGATGCCCACTCAGTTATCTGAGCAGAAACCCCTGCTCATTTTCTCCCTAGTTTATATTGATGCCATATGGTCTGGAATATCTTTCTAGCCAGCTGGGGTCACCTGTCCTGGCTGTGTCCCCTCCCAGCTTCTTGTGCCTCTCCAGCCTCCTTGCTGTCTGGGCAAGAGAAGACAAAATTTTGTTTAAAGGGCTTGTTCTTCTGGATTTCACTGCCACAGAATACTTCCATTCAAATTCTTTTCATACAGCTGTTGTTTTTCCAGAGCAAATAAAACAGAAAATAAACCTTTCGCTGGTCTCTATGGAAGTAGTTATCATCACTGCGTTTTTAGCCCACCCCTCTCACTCCTGTGTAGCCACACTGGCCTAAACCTGGGTAATCCCAGCTCACACTTGTTCTTACGTCTCCCTGCTTTTCCTCTCTCTTAGATGAATGTGCAACACTTATCCTGGCCTGCTTGTTCTGCCAATTTTGGGACTTTCTAATAATGCTGCCTGATACCTGTGAACATTGGCTGACAGATACCTGTTGTCCATCCAATAGATATTACCAGACCTCCGACGAAGACCACGGCAACAACGACTGCAACTGTGACTGTGACATTGATTGCAGCCTCTTTGAGTCCTGCCACGAGACTGGGGAGTGCCTGGAACTGGCCATGGAGATTTCAGAAGTCTGCTATCGCTAATAGGAAAATAACTGACAAAAAATTCCTCAGAACTACCTGACAGATCACAGAGGAGATTTTTTTTTTCTTTTTAAATATTAATCGTAACCAGAGGTTTTACCAATGAGGACTATGTGCATCTTGTTGCTCCCTCCCTGGAGGTCTCTATATCTGTACCATTCTGGTGGCATGATATCACAAACTGCTGAAACCAATAAAGGACAAAAAAGGGTCTTCTCTGCCATAGATGACAACAGAATACCTAAGTGCCAAGCGTGCTCGCTGCTTTACCCATGGTCACTCCAAGCTTTTATAAACCTTTAATTGCTTTAAACACTGATTTCCCCATTTATAAACACAGAACAAATTAGGACCTTATTTTAGGACTGATATATTTATTAGTTCATCTTCCTAATGGATTCATACCTAAACATGTATTACACATTGTTGGTTCTTTTAAATAATTTATGATATATCATCATTTTGTAATTAAAAATTTATTTATTCAATCTCTTAAAACACTTATATGCTCAGTATAGGTAGAAAAAAAATTAAATTAATTAGAAACCATGCTACTGGTAATTACAGCAAATGTCACTAAAAATCTCCAGTGAATTTTGTGGAGGAAGCATTTTCACAGGGTAGTGCAATTTGACAGTGTATTAATGTGCTGGCCCATGGTTATGTAATAACAGGCTATGCCTATTGTTCATTAGCTATAGGAAAGGGCTCCTTTCCTTAAGTGTAATTAGCCTAAATGGGAACTGACTGCACACTTCCAGAGGAGAACTACCCTGTGGATAGCCAGTAACTCCTTTGCTTGATTTTCACTTGTAAGACTTCTGCAAGAAATCGAATATTGCCACCTACTCCAGTGCAAACAGGCATCTCCACCTGTGCACAAAAGATTACAAATTGACAGTACCTGTCCTGGTTGTGCTTGCAAACTCCCTCTATCTCTTCTCTGATGGTGGGTCTGATTAATAAAAAGGAAATACATCATGCACATTACACATATGACAACAAAAGCATGTAAATTCGGCTGCCTGAGGGTGCAGAACACAGGTATTAAGCACAGAGGAAAATACAGAGTTGTTTTCTCACATTAGGTATTTATAGACTAACACCAAAGTCAGTGTTTGCTCTGTATAAGCACTAAAATTTCTCTCAAAAACTCCACTGATCTCACTGCAGAAGTGCCTGTAGAATCCCAAACAAGGATTCTGGGCAAAATACTGGGATATTAAGCATTTCTAAAGTCATTGAAGCCATTTGTTTATTAATCAGAGTAGTCCTGGTGCACAAATATTTAGTGGAGGGGGGAAAAATCATTTCCTCTCCTTACCTCCCTTCGGGAAAACTCAAGTTTTCAAAAAATCAGAAAGGAAGAAATAGAACCACTAACAGCCATGGCCCAGGTGTCTTACAAAGCCTAGTGACCAGAAGACAACAAACCTCAGCAATGCAGTGAGCAGCCCAGAACACCTCATTTTTCTGCTCTTTCCAGGACATGGTGGGGAATAGAAGAGATTTGCTTATCTTACATTATCCCATTGTGATCTGTGGTCCCCTAAAGGAACTAAATCATTAGTCCTTCATCACCATCCAAGTTCCAGCCTTCTGGTTGGGTCTGGACCCAAACCCCACAGCACCCAAAACCCACTGCCATCCAGGAGGCACTGGTTTGGGTCACCCACCCCAAGATGGGCAAAGCTGGGTTTTAATGCTTCAATTTGCATTCTCCTACAGAATTTCGATCTTAAATGTTCCACAGCTGAGCTGAACTCTCACTGCTACACACCAGGCCACAGAGGCTTGGATCATTCTATCCTTTCTACCACAGGTTGTCCTTGAAAAAGTAGCATGTGGGTCTTTATGAATAAAAACTCTGACCAGAGGCATTTAGGGGTCGGAAAAGGGGGAAGCTTGCTCCACATACCATTTCCTAGAGAAGCACCAATAAAGATGTACATTGGCAGTCCTTGCTCTTGATGCCAATCTCCAGAAGGGGAGATTTCATGTGCAATGCTGGATCGAGCCCAAGAGGGGAAACCAGAGGGTGACATACCCCAAAATGTTGTCAGTGAGGGAGTCAGAGATGGGGAACTTGCCTTTGATGCCGGGATGTCTTGTTCCAGTTCTGAGTCTGCAAGAAAAAACATACCACACCAGTATAACTCATGGTAAGTGAAGTCTCCTTCAACTGTGGAACTGGACTGGGGGCATTTGGCACAAATGTGGATTTTTCTCGAACTCTTTTCCTAGGAATCATTATTCAAAAGATTGGGGGTTTTTATGTGTTGTAATCCATAGGTTGGCATACTGAGGTCATGTCTGCTACAGGGCACGGGTAAGGTCAGAGGCAGAATTACTATAGCCATGATTTGACAGGATGTCCCAGCAATGTGAACAGAATTACACTGGGATTTATTGAGGGCTGCTGTTGTAGTGAATGGTGGTGTTTTAAATAATGCAGCAATATCTTCTAGCCCAAAGTGTACAAGGGCACATTGCTCAGTGTCCTGCTTTAGGATGTAGATTTTTGAGCAATGAAACCTTGGAAAACACATTATTTCATACAACGCAATAGAATCAGCAGCTATGATAACTCTGTTTTCTGTCATAAAGTTGTTAATTGCAACATTTTACTTTCATGACACAAAGGAACACTTAAACATATTGACAGCAGAGAAAGTCAGTCAGACTTTTCCACTCACTATTCCAGAAACTCTTTGAAAAGCCATCTTATTCCCACACTAAATTGACTTCCTAGTGCAGAAAAATCCCCATTTATCAGATCTGAGCATGGGTAGACATTCCAGTGAAACCGAAGCATTCGGAACAATCCGAGGCTGTCTCTGTATTTTTTGTTTACTGGGAAGGAAGGTCTGGGTGCTCGAGTGGGAGGCTTTTGGGTGGATGGCTGTTGGGAACATGTTGGACTCAGCTGTGCTCCCGGGGAGATGTCAGCGTGTGAAACCAGCTCCTGAGAACAACAAATAGAAGTTCCCATTTTGCAAACGGGAACAGCGCTCCGACACGACGCCTCTCCCCGGCACCAGAAATGCACTGACAGATTGCTTGGGGGAAGAGAGAGACAGAGAGAATAACGGAGAGCTGCATTGCTACCTTCCACAGGAAAGGACCATGGGATGCTCTCTAAGGATCTCCTCTTGGAAATGACCCAGCAGTCTCATCCTTGAGACAAAAACATCTTTTCACCTCCTTTCGCTCTGTTCTCAGAACACAATACGGATTAGGGTGTAAACTTTAGGGGAATTGATGTTTGCTAAATATTGGTAAAGCCTCTGAGGGCTTCCAAAAGTTTAAAGATCAGTTATCTCAAAGGATACCAAGTTCTCTGACTGACCATCAGCCCTTCCATAATGCCATTTTGGTGCCTTACTCTCCATGTACAATGAGTCCCTTAAATGTGGGGCTGGCAGAAATTATCCCATGTACATCTCCAAGTGTAGGGATGGAATGTATTATACTGCCTCATTCGACTTTCCTCTGCTTCCCAAAGCACTTTGATCATTCCTATTCTCTCGAGCAATCATCAGCTAGAACAACCAACATCTTCCAAATGTCCAACAACCAACAACGCTGCCTTAACTCCAGTGCTGCTTAGGGATTTGAGCTGAATGCTACAGCTGAGCTCTAGAAGACTTTGGTTCTCAGGAAGAAAGCAAAATACAGGAACAATTAAGATGCTTGCATTTGTATTTCTCCTACTATGCTTGCACAGTATCAAAAAAAGTTCAATAGTGTCAGACTAAGAATGTATGTATCTATAATTTTTTTTTTAATTATGTGGAATGGGTGGTTCCATTGCTTTCATCTGTTTGGGTTCTCTTAAATGCAAGGTGAGTTTCCTATTATGCAAGAAAATGAGTTCACCAAGCAGACTGGGATTTCCAGGCACTGCTCCACTATAATTCACTGTAACTGAGCATTAATCATGATTAATAATCTATCATTCCTGTGGTTTAGGAAAATAAAAAGGAGGACTTTATTGAGAAACTGCCCTTTCTCTTAGCATACTTCACATAATTGCACAATGGAACAATTCTAGGGAATTCATTATTCTGCTGGTAATGATCTAGATTTCCTTAGCATTGCACACGAATGGGAATCGTTGCCATCTGATGGATGTTCCATGGCCTGTACAAAATGAGTTGGTGGGTGCAAGCCAATTCATAATGGATGTGTGCCCGTATCACAGAAAACACCATTATAATTGGTACCCCTAGGAAAAATGCCAAGGTCTGATTGTAAACAGAGCACTTTCTGTCCCAAGAGCTCGCGCTTCCGTGGTCAGAGTTGAAGCACAACGGAATGAGCAATGCTGAACTGCATCTGCTGCCTCTGCACAGGGCTTTGCTCTCCTGAGGTAGCACTTGGCACTTTGGACCCTCTGTTAAATAAGAAGAAAACTCCCTCTGAAGGGCCACACTTGTGCCTCTTCCCCCACCATCACTACAGTCACTGTGGGGGCTGTACAAGTATAAAATGGAGAGGAGAGTGTCATTGCTACAGTCCATAATTTGTTCTCTTTCTAAGTGTATCCGGAAAAAAATATACTGTCACTTAATGAGAAGAGTCTGTTCAAAAATCCTCATTTGAAATCTGGGAAATCTTCCTATCAGAAAATGCTGAAAGTCACAGACTTACCACCTCCTAGTGCTTTCCAGAGGGAGACACCATTTCCCTTGTACTGAAGAGAGACCAGGGACTTCCAACAGAGAAGTTCATAGGTCATTGGAGTACATTGCTTATAAAATAAAGAGAGAAGAATGAAGATATCTCATGGACATTCTATTGATGGCCTGCATGAACAAAGCAGTTTAATCAGCAAAATAATATTGGAAAAGTCTTCTCCCTTATTAGAGAATCCTGCAAATCAATCAGTCATTCACATGCCTACACCACAGTAAATTGAAATGATCATGGTGAAGAGAGAAAAAAACCCTTATCCAAATGCATGGAAAAATCACCATCAATGTCATTAAAATGTAGACTCAATTTATATTGCCAATTTTGCCATGCTTCCTACGAAATAAAAAATAATGCCAGAGAGCAGTGAGGAAAATATTATTAGATCAACTGTATAAAAAGCATGAATGATTCCATTAGCAAGCACAGCTGAGAAAAGACAGGATTTAAATCAAATCTAAATATGATAAGATTACACAGCCAAAGTGACATGTCCATTATAGAAAACATACAGAAGAAGCATAACAAAAGCAGAGTTTTGGTTTGATGCTGTAAAACATGTTCTATCTCACACAGCATTTAAAAAACTGATGGAAACGTCCTGCCAGCTCTGCAATTTTATACTGTATTTGTTCTAGGTGAGTCACAAATGTGCAGATAATTTAGAACAACCTTTGTTCATCTCTCTTGCGGTGTATTTGCATCATTCTTCCCTTCAGAGTCACTGTGCTGTATCACTTGATAGTCATTACAAAAACCCTTCTAATGGAACAGTAAAGCTGCCCACAGAACCACAATTCCACTTCCTAAAATCTTCTGAGGTGTTGTAACCTGGTGTTGCTCCATGTGGAAGGTGAAGAAAAATGTACGAAATTTTGGTGTTAAATGGGACAGCCAATATTTTAAAATAAAAGGATCAGGTTTTCTAATGTGTTCTCTTTTGGAGCAGGAGAGTTCAGCCTCCACTTCATGAGGCTTTTCATCAAAAAATACAGATGGAGAAAATCTTCCTCCAGGAAGCACTTTTAGGATACTACTCTGTCAAACTAATTCTCCTGTATATGGATATGGAGAAGGAGGGAGAGAGAGAGAGAGAGAGAGAGAGAGAGAGGGAGAGAGAGAGAGAGAGAAAGGTAAAGGATGAAGATGCAGGAAGAGATGGGGTATCCTTGAGTAATGCAATTGCGAGCAGTTGTCCTCACTTGTGATCTCCAATTGCTCTGAGAAGTTTTCTCTTGTCAGAGTAATCCTTGATTTCTGCTGCACCAGAAGCAAATGAGCCATGGGATGAAAGCAGGATGAGCCTTTGCCCCAGGTCTCAAAGATTTCTGCTTCCTCATGTGCTGCCCACTCCTGTCCTTGTTTACACCCAGGTGGTCTCTCTGATACAAGTTTTATTTGTAAGGGATTTCACCACAGTTCAAAATCAGGAGTGGAGAAGGACACACATCAGTATTCATCTTCTCAAAGATATAATCAAATATTAATCCATTTTAAACCCCTCGATTTTACTATGCATTTCAATTTTTCCTGTAATCTATAACCCGTACACACCATAAAGTCATCACTGAGAGGAGAAGCTGGAAAAATCCAGCTACCTTTCCAAATGGAAATCAGAATATATATTTTTAGCTACATTAAGCCAACTGCATGCAGCTCTGCACACTTATGTAATTCCCACATAAAAATAATCCATAATATTCCAGAGGAACAAATCCAATTCTTAGTCATATAAATTTTCATATAAGTCCATCAAAACCTATTCCAAAAATGTCTCAGTCTTTTTGAGTGCTAGAGTTGGAACAAAAGAGCGAGTCCTTTAAAATGCCTTTGGAGCTTCCAGGGATGTTAAATCTAATTGCCCTTAGCATAGCACCGATCCACAAAGGTTTAAGTCATGGAAAATGTATTTTACCTTTATACAAGGTATACTATGCAAAGTTTATCGTGGCACAGTAAAATCATGTCTAACTTGCTTCGTGCAAATTTCAGATAGAAAGAAATTAACCTTTGATGCTTCACTTTGACTAACCAGGACAGAAAAATGTGGGTTCTCACTGCAGACACACAATATTTTCTTAAATGATATGACACAGCATGGTATGATATGATAAAATGCCCATTTGTGCACTTGGGTCTATATGTGCATGTAGAAATCCATATTTAAACTCAGAGATATTTATGGCAATGTCTCTGTGTTCCAAGAAACAAGAAAGGAGGGAGAGAAGGCAAAGATTAATTGTGATAGAAACATTCTTAAGACAAAGCCAGAACCAACACTATTTGTTAATACCCTTAGAAGCTGTATAATCATCCCAGCTGAGGCTGAGGATAAATTTTCCAGTGAAAAGGTTGTTCATGACAGAGGGATCATTTACTAAAGCAGACCTTGCAGCACCATGAGCATTGGAAAATGCTCATTTCCCTGGAGAGTTCCACAGGGCTTTGGCAGCCCACAGAAAGGAATGACCCAGGCCCTTGCCTGGCAGCTTGGAAAGTCCTGGACACTCAGGTCAACCCTCTGTTCCGTTTCATGAAAATTTTAGATAATAACTAGAAGAAAAACCGTCCTTTTTTTCTCCAGAAAAAGTTCTCTTTGACAATCCTCCTGCATGAGGTCTTTAATTTTCTAAAACCTATCTGAAGAAATATTTTTCCCCAAACTCCAGAATCTCTGTTGGAATAAACCTCCCTGGTTTTACCCATAATGGTTCCGTCAGAACCCCTGTTTATAGGCATAGGAGTAATAGTAACAGTATAGACTAGGTCTGAGCCAGAGAGCTCCTAACTTTACAGACAAAAGAGGCAACACTACAAGACTGCACAGTCTGCCACGGGAAAGCAGAACAAAGGGACCAAGGACGGATTTCTTTTCCCCTCAGAGAACTTTATTTCTCAGCTAGAAACCTGATCTGCAGCGAGGGGAGCCAAGGGACAAGCCGTGTTTATAACACAGCCAAGGATGCCATTCCCTCAGTTCAGTCCCCCAGTGCACTCAACACTCCTAAGCTACATCTGCTCTATAAAGGCCCAAGAAAACTTAGGCAGCCTTTAAAAAAAAAAATAAAATTTTTGCAATGGCACGTCTTCTTAACCAGCATCATGGAAAAGTCATGCTGCTCTGCATATAGCCTTCAGGATTGTGTCTGTAACACTTGAAATCCTGCCCAAGTCTGGCTCCGCTCGCGCTAACAGGTACTCTGTGTGCTTCTGCATCTTTTCCTACAAGCAAATGTTGCAACTTTCCCATTGCGACAGCTGTAAGAGGCATTCACTTTACTCTGTTTTTCCTTAACACTCCCGATTCCTTTTTTATCTAGTTGGGAATACACTCAAGCGCTAATGGCACTCGTTCAGCCATCCAGGGAAGGCGCAGCCGCGCCTTCCTAGCTATTTGTATTTCTTCATTTTGGCAATCTGAACTTTGCCAAGATCCAAATGCATGATATTTAACTTAGATTCCTCCCTCTCAAGGTCAGAAGGCACCAGTAATATTATCTGGCAACACAAAATTGGCATCTATTTGGAGAAAGGTTTTAAATCAATCATTCCTCCCTCTTACTGGTGTAACTAAGAGGATTCCTGGTGCCAGGTAATTAAGT
Organism: Chamaea fasciata; assembly: GCF_029207755.1. NCBI lineage: Eukaryota > Metazoa > Chordata > Aves > Passeriformes > Sylviidae > Chamaea > Chamaea fasciata. Next base: position 16,475,689 of record NW_027094098.1, on the reverse strand, counting down.
CACCACTGACAGATGAGACAGGTGATAGACCTGCATCCCCATGCTATCACTGCCGGTTTGGTAACCTCAAGGGACATGGCTCCTGCTGCACGATGGGGATCTACAGCTGCTGGTGTTTGCTAATGGCTCAGCACAGGCTCCTTGTGACACTGCCTGATGGAAAAGTCCCAAGAGGACAAAGCAGAAATAAAGCTCTTAAGGTTCCAAAGACACAGTTTCATGGAACAGGACCTGCTCTGGGGTTTCAGTCCATTAACACTTTCAGGTGTCAGGGGTGGTTCAAGGCGTAAGGATCAGCATCAGTGCTGCCCTGCACAGTGGAAAATGGCCCAAACCACCCTGTGAGCCACTTCCAAATCTTTGAATCCATGTGGAGAAAGTGGCTTGAGCGGTATAAGAGGAAATGGCATTAAAAGCCCTACAAAAGCCATTGGTAACGCAAAGCCAGCAGAGCTGCAGGGGAGCTAAAGGAGCGTGGCGACAGCCAAAAAATTCAGAAACTCCTTCAGCAACCAGGAGAGAGACAAACCACCACCCAGGCGGGTCTGACATCAGGGTTTTGAACAGGAGCCTTCAAAGTTTTTTATTTTTTTCTTTGTGAGGCTCCTTTTCTTGAGGCAGGGCACAGCAAATACTCCGTTTAAGGCTTCCGTGGAGTAGAACCAGAAATATCCAGCCTTGCAAATCTCCTCCCCAGCCAAGCGCGGAGCCGAGACATGCAAAATGAGCGCCCGTCAGCTCCGTGCCAGCGCAACAGAAGGCAGAAGTGCTTCAAGGAACTTGTGACAGGTTCCCTGGATGCACCAATTCGAGATGGGCCAATCCCTGCTTGAAATGTGCAAACTCTCACACTCCTTGGCATGACCGCACAGCCAAAATGCACTTTTTTTTTTTTTAAAGGATTTAAAGAAAACACGACCAAAGGGACAGGAACGCGGAAGAATTTGGCAATGGGGAGCAGATGCTTTTTCCTAGGGAGGAGACAGGACTCAGTTCGAAAAAGGTTTGAGGGAAACTTTATATATAGAAGTTGAATGAAGTTGCTGAAATTTGTTTTAGAGAATATCTAACTTACAGGGAGGACTGTACCCTAAACAGTCACACCTAGGAGAGCAGCTCTGTGGAGATTCACTTGGGGGAGTGAGGCAACTTCAATGGTAAAAATATCAGGATTTTGGTTTACCTACAGCAGCTACTGCTGGCAGCCCCTGCCACCAGCCATCACGACCCAGGTTAGCCAGGTTTTGTCCTCAGTGCTCTTTAACAACCCCTCTGGAACCCCAGGGGTGACGTACCTGGAATGGCTGCAGCCAGAGGGTGAGCTGGTGTGTGGGGCTGGAGTGGGAGACAGAGAGAGAGGGGATCAAAATGCATTTAAGGCACAAACAAAGAGTGCACAGACTCAAGATGAACTCCAAAGTTGCTGGCAAGGAAGAGAAGAAACATGACCAGCAGTCATGAGGAGGGAAGTGGGAAAGTCCAGGCTTGTTCCTGGCCAGTGGGATACAGATTTTTTTTGTTGAAATTTGCCTGAGAACTGTAACAGTGCCAAGCACAAAATGGAAAGAAAAGGAAGGACAGGCTGACTTGGGAGGGATGGAGTTTCCTACCTGAGACAAATAGCAGGTTTGAGGAAAAATTTCCAAGAATAGAATAGAAAGTTTGACAAGAAAAAGAAGAGAAAGAGCATTACTATTCCCATTTATTGCAATAAAAAAGGGTTTGCAACCATAGGCAAGTCTGAAATACTTTATTCCAAAAGGACTTCAGTTACATCTTGAGCTGAGCCTTTACATCCTTCCGTTAAAAAAAAAAAAAAAAATAGGACATTTGAGGTTGTCTGGGATTCAGCCCTTTTCATACTGGCGCTAATTTTATTTTTCAGGCTGAACAAGATCACTCCTCGTTCACATTTTAGGGCCTCCTTATAAAATTAGCCTGGGAAAGCAAGACAATTGGACTGAAAATTTGGACTTGCCTCGGCTTTGGGACACTGTAAAAAAACTTATGTTTCCTTGGAAATACTCCCCATTTGACCAAACGAAACCTGCTCTATTTTCACTAAGTGTCACAAGACCGTACCTCCTTCCAGTGGGACCAGAAAATTTCCTTCCTGTAAAGCTGGTTTTAAAGACCAGCTGCACTCTTGAGGTTCCAGCACAGCCTACAGCCTCCAGCACACCCCATGCCAGAAACCAACCTCTCTGCAGACTCACAATGGCTGTAAAATACCTTGTGCAGCATCGAGGAAAAAAAAAAATAAAAATAAAAAATGCCAAGGAACTTGGCCAAACACTTTCTGCTTCCTCACATCTATGCCAAATACTTTGCAACCTTTTGGGGGGACCTCAGACCCTCCTGGGTCAGCCCAGATCTGTCTTTTGCAGAGAACAGCTGATTTTGAGTGAGCTGTTACCCTCAGCTCCTGCAAACTGGCATCCTCAGGAGTGAGGGTTCCTGGTAGTGAGTGCCAGGGAGAACATAGTTCTCCATCAGCAGGTGATGAAGAGGATGGACAAGCATCCTGATGGATGGTCCCAGCCATCCCACATCCAAGGGCTTATCCCTTCCCAGGTCCTGCCCTCATCCCTCGCCTCATGCAGGTATCTCTGCAGGATCTGTCCTGATAAAGAGATCCAGAACAAACACTTCTGACTTGGGCCTGACTTTTGTCAAAACCTGTCATTCCAGCTCTGTTTCCCCACTGTTTTGAACCTTTGTACCTACAACATTGAAGGCTCAGATTTGTCAAAACATGCAAAGGTGCTGCCAGAGGCTGAGCAACTCATTTTAGTCCCTTCACAAAGCCATTTTCAGGAAAGAAACAACGTGTCAGGGCAATGCCAACAACTGACTGTACCAACAAGGAGAGATTTGACGTACCTTTCTCTGCTGCAGTGACTGTTACAATAAAAGACAGCAGAGCATTAGCGAAAGATTTATGCTTGTATTTCAACAATGGAAAACATGAGCTTTGCTGTATTCTCATTCACACCGAGACAGGCAGCGAGGGCATGTCATGTAACACTATTTCCAGGAAAGATGTTACAGCTGAAGAAATGCTGATTTGCTGGTGCAGTAAGACAATTCCTGGAAGCAGGACAGGCTCTTATGTTATTACCATTGCAGAGGGAGAATTTGACTGTACAGCCTCTTCTCCTGAGCTGTTTAGGAGGGGAGGCTCTCCTGCTCCTGGAGGGTAGGGAGAAAAGGTGAGCCAGGAAGGCTGGGAGAACTGCCGTGGCCCCCTCTGCTCAGCACCAGCCTCCCTGGCACTCTCAGAGCCCTCCATGCCAGCAGGCACAAGTGCCAGCTAATTGAATTTGCTAATGATACATTCTCTCGAAACCCTTCACACTGATCCCACCATTTTGCACTTGCAATTAAATTACAGGCACCAGGGAAAAAAAAAAAAAAAAAAAAAAAGGAAAAGAAAAAAAAGAAAAAAAAAAAGAAGAAAAAAAATGCCATGTGGTGTCATTTGACATTTAGATGTCAAAGTAACTGATTGACAGCGGAAAAAAAATCAACAGCAAAAGGCCTGTTCCTGCCAAAGCCATCGGGGAGGTTGCCAGAGGCGTTGGGAAGAGCAGGATTGGGGCCCTTGCAGGCCAAAGGGATGAGGCAAAGCACGGGGTGAGCAGGCAAACCTTGTGCCAGGGTATCCTGGCCCTGAGAGATGCAAGAGGAAGGAATCAGCCACCTCCTGGAGCATCCTTCCCCATCCCCTTCCCTCCAGCACAGGGGTTCGGGACCCTCTGGAGGAGCAGACCTCGACACCTTCACAGGAGGAGGGCTCTGGGCAGAGTCTGGGAAGTTGGGGTTCTCCCACCCTGTCAGAGGTTTTGACCTCACAGTGGTATTTTTCTGTCCCTGTTCAGGATGAAGAAAGGTGGGAATGTTTTAAAAAAAATTATATTTATATATATATTTTTTTATATATATATATATATATTTATATATATATATATATTTCTGAGCTGACCACTGGGAAAAAAAGCAGAGTTTAACAAATCACTAATTTTGGTAATATTGAAATCTTTTCTTCTTTTTTTTACCCTAAACATTTTCACTGGTTTTAACCTAAAGAAGAAAGGAAAGACCGTTTCAAAGCAAAACAAATTTTTAACAGTCAAAACATGGACAGGTTCCGTATTTTTAAAAAGCTTTTTTTCACCACAAACCTTTTCAAACCAGAGAAATTAATCAAAACAGGCCCCATCCTGCAAAAAGCTTCAGCAATGTTAAATACAATATTTTTGCAACGGGATTAAAGGTTTTAGACACTCAGATAACTGGTGAAGGAGGGAGACCTGGTTTAGGGGCAGTCAGGTGGGAATAGGACTGCATCCATACCCCAGCAGCCTTCATCAGCATCTGGGCATGGTCCAGGGGTGAAAAGAAGCATTTGGATTGGGAAAGAGAAAAGAGGGAGGGAAAAAAAGGGGGGGAATTGCAGGTGCACCTTTCTTCATTCACAGCTCTCACATGGATGTTGGGTAAGTAAATGAGATTTTGGGTCACCTCTGCAGGCAGCCTCAGCTCCACCCACACGGTGCCCTGCTTCTGGAGGGGTGCAAGTTCCTGAAAGAGAAGAAAATGCATAATTAATCAGACAAAACCAGAAGCTCTCCCCTCCTCAGGCTCACTTACGCAGTGTCCACAGCAAACACAGCACATCAGTGATCCTCCCTGCCTGCCCCTCCCTGCCTGCAGCAGTGATGTCCCACATATCCCTCGGAATGTGGGTTTTGGTGGGCTCCAACTCCTCCCCCTGAGCAGCACTGGGCAGGCAGAGGGTGCTGACATTTGGGTGTTTCAATGGAATGGACAAGGTATGTACATGGAGTTAAAAATAAAGCTTTGGGGCTTTTTTTCCTGCTTTAGATGCAGGTGGGGCTATAAAACCCTGTTAGCATGAGTCAGAGAGCCAGACTTGGCAAAGCTTGGCTTGCCACTTTAAAAACAGAGCACTAATTAAATCAAGTAACAACACAGAAAAAAAATATCTCTTTTTTTCCAATAACTAATCCAGCCTGAAATGAATTAAAAATATTTTACCTGGACGCTATTCATGTACAGAATAAAGAAAAAAAAAAAAAAAAAGCCTAAAAAAAAGATTGCTTGGCAAAAACCTAATGCAAATTGATCTAGCATGAAGGTGCAGACTCTTTTTTAAGCAGTTTAGAGAGATTCAATCATGAAGCTGAAAGCCTCCTCCTTCTCTAAGGAGAAGCCAGAGGAATAGCCCTTGCCTGGGTGTTGTTCTTTGTAGGGGAGAGAGTATGGGACTGTCAGAGTCATTCCAAATATCCCATTACAATCAGACACCAGCTGGCAAAAAAGTATCCTTTATCTTCCACTGTATAGTTTACCCTCCAATACTGCTGTGAGTGGGTTCTTTAGGGTGAGGTTATGGCAGCAGTTTAGAATTGGGGCTGGTTCAGTATCCTCTGTGTAGAGGTCAGCCTTCACTGGGGTCGTCTGACTCAGAATTTTCCCTGAACTGAGACAGGGACAGGGAGATGCTCAACTGGTCCTTGCAGTTCATCACAGAGGCACAACCAGCCTGGAAGATTTTAATAACCATTACAATGATTTCTTTCACCAAGTGCTCCAGATTCACACAAACTTCAGGAAAATTAGATCCATTTTGAACCCACATCAATGCAGAAAAATATTCATTCTTCCAGTACTTCACAGTTCCTTGGCACTATCCTTACAGATATTTTTTTTCTCCAGGGTTGTTTTTTTTCCCCCTAATAATATGCTGTTTATAAAAAAAAAAAAAAAAAAAGAAACCTTCAGAAATGTCAGTATCAGTGAGACACAGAAAATTAGTGCGAAAAACACTCAGTAAAAATACTGGGATGTGACAGGAAGTAATCTATTTTTAAAACCAGCTAATTCCTCCTGAGCACACCGCACTAGCAGAATTAGTTAGCAACAGCCAGGCTTCACACAGGAGTCATGGGCCAAAGCTGTACAGTCGTGCAGGACATCTGATCAGCCCGTCATGGGATGCACTTGCCTGTAAAATTACTTGAGGCAAAAAACCCTGTGCAAATCCAGCTCAGAGTACACGGCAGCCATGCCATTAACTCCAATAGAAACCTGCTCACCTGAATAAAACTGGGAAGACTTGCCGGGGAATTTCTCTCAGCGCAGCGAGCAGTAATAGGTACAAAGCACACAGCCTGCAGTTATTCACTCTGGAAATTTATTTTTATTGGGAGCTATTTACAGGGGTAGCTGCAGCTGCACATTTGTGGATGCTGGGGCCAGCCTGGACCGTGGAGTGTGATCCCAAGGGCCACCGAGTTGCATTGGCACCTCTCCCTGGGGTTTGCTGCTGCAGGCTGTGGTCTTGTGCTCTGTGTGGGCATATACTTGCACCCAACTCTGCCAGAAACCTCAGGGATAAATCTGGCTGCCAAGGAGAGTCCACCCAGCCGGGTGGAGGGCACACCATGGACCACATCACCCGTGAAGCCTGAGCTTCAACTTCATTAATGGCCATTAAAATTCCCAGCTGGTTGGAAGGAAAACAGACATTGGTTGGCATGCAGGGGAATTAAGGGGAGGGAGGAGGAACCACTCCCATGTTTCAGCAGGTCAAACCTGGTTTGGGTATGACTCACCAAAACATGGGGACCCACAACCACAGCAGCTCAGTGTTGAGCCCCCTCGCAACTTGTCCCCTCGCTGTCCCAAGCACCTCACGTGAACTTGGCTCCCCAGTATTTCTGGAAGGAAAAGAAACCACAAGGATCATACCTGAAATTACATAGGAAAAGTAGTGTCACCTGAGACTTTCCAAGCCTCATCCTCGAGTCTTTACACTGAAGGCTTCTTTGGGTTTTTTTCCAAATGCTCATTTAACTTACATTTAATAAGATAGGCACGTCACATTTTGTTTATAGAAGTTTACTCTTCAAGTCAGTAGGGAAAATAAAAATCTATTGACTGTGGGTTTTAAACAATAAGAACACAGATTGTTTTTTTTTTTTTATTAGCACTTCATTTCAGTGCAGACAGAATCATCTCTGACTATCACTTTTGTTTACTGTTAAAGGCACAGCTCCTACCTCCTTTCCACACATAGAATATTCCCATGGCAATCAATGGAAGTTTAGCATAAAGAGCAAAATATACTCCATCATGTTGTCTCTCTATATAGTAAATGCTAATTTCTTGCCAACTACAAACTTGAAAATTTCTTGCAGTACATTGCAACACAAGCCTATTCTCAGTGTGTAATTTAGATTTTCAGGATGTGTACATTACCAGAGGAGAGTCGTTTGTGTGTGTGTATGTGTGTGTGTGAGCACATGTACAGAGGAAATGAAATGTTAATGATTTCTCCATCTCCATTTCTTTACTTTTTAGCTTTTCCTATGAGTTTTCTTCTGCCCTTCAGAGTGCTAATTGTGCCTGTAAAAGTCCAGGAAATTTGTGTCATAAATAGTTTCTGCTTATTATAGCCAATGAAACACATACTGAGACAAATATATGGGACTGAATCACAAGTTATTTCACTGAAGTCAGTGGGGTTACTCTGCATTTTGATTTCGATTTGGCAAAGCATGTGGTCTAAAGTTGGTCTTGGAGACGGGAATAAAATTAAGCACAAGCATACATTCTTGTCTGGGGCTTTTTTTAAAAATTGATTCCATACAGGGAGCAGAATTTAGCTAAATATATTGAATATAGCTTCCTTCTGATTTCCATCTCGATAGATAATAGCTTGTATTAGGAAAAGTGTGCCATAAATATCACACTTTTGCCAGAGAGTGGGCAAATAGGAAATAGTGATGCTGCTATTGAACCAGTAGTAATGCTGATTTTGATGGCCAGGTTACTGCCATCTGGCCATTAATTTTTCTGGTATGTTGGAAAAAAATTTGCTTTTCTGTGTTAACTAATTCATTTTTTTATTCAGGAACAACAACAAATTCTTTGGATTCTCAGGAGTTCACAACTATTGCTGTTTCTTTGCCTATTCCCCAGTTTTCAGGGTGTGTCACTCTCTCTGGTGGGTCTACTCAGCTCTTAAAAGTAAGTTGCTTTTTTTTCATGTGGTACAGAGCTGTGTGCATGTGTGTTTTTAAACAAGGGCACCTGCATGAAAAATGTCTATCCTCATTAGATCCATTTTCTCAATTAAATTCAAGTTTCTATGTCCAAAAGGCATAAATCTGGGTATCGATTTAGCCATAAAATAATGAAACTCCCAGCAGTCTTCTAAACCCATTTTGCTTGGATGAGCGTATAAGCTTTTAAAATATCGAGTTATTCCAGTATTTAATACACATAACTGCTTCCAGAGGTCTGGAGGCAATAAGGCATATCTTCCCCACTCCATTTGAAGTGCTGCAGTGAGAGCCAGCCAGTCCCTCACTACTGGTTTTAAGGCTTTTGACAATTTTACTCAGTGTGAGTTTGATACTTTCTCAACAGGGGCTATATCCCCCGAAGCCAAAATCAATAACCTATCAAATCAAATCTCTATAAAATACCAATGGGCTCTTGGTGGTTTGCTCCCATAAATACAATTCAGCTTAACCCTACACTTTCAAAACAGGCTGAATCTACTTTTTCTGGCCCCTTCCAAGAAGTTAACTGTATCAGCAACAGGCACTTCCAAAAATTTCTTTCTAGGCAACAAATAATGATCTGTTCCTTGCAGAGTAAAGAATTAAAACCAATTCCACTCATGTTCAGGGGGAACTCGGTGTCTGGGTTTCCTTTTTTCCAAATGGGACAGAACTTTGCTCCTCCAGTGCCTCCTTTACCTGGTTCAAAGGACATCCGCAGCTGAGCAAGTGTAACCTTTGTGGGCATAGCAGGAGCCTGGCAAAGCATTTCAGTTCCTTGTAGTCCCACTTCAGGTTAAACTGGATTTCACAGTGCATAAATAAATGTTGCTAAACAAGCTGTAAAGGTACATTGGCCTCCTGCTCAGCCCTATCTATGCTCAGGGCAGTTTGAGAATTTAGAAAGAATAGTAGATTGAAGCAAATCTTTTTAAATATGGCCATGTTTTATTTGAATCTTTTTCACTCCTCACACACATGTTGAGGTTGCTGCTTGATAAAGCAAAATCTCACAGAGATGAGCATTTTATGAGCAAAGAAACCTTCTCTTCTACTGCAAAGTGTAGCAGTGCAAGGAGTAACTTACCTTGCTAAATGAAAGCAAATTCCCATGCAGTGTTTTTCCCCAGCTGGCAGAGTTGAGCAAACAAACCTGCGCTGCGTAATGTAACAAATCTTCTTCCAATAACTGGGACCAGCATTTCAAATTCAGTGGGGTTGGAAGGGGTTTGCTCTGTTGATGCAAGTTGTGGCTCCTTTGTTTTCCTCACCTTTAGCATCACAAGCTCAGTTCACCGCCATATTATTCCAGGATTTGCACTGATACACAACTGGAGCAAAGCATCTGTGCTGGAGGTTTTCAAGTTATTTGAAGAGTACTGAGCTCTCAAATTTCACTGGAATTGCACACACCAAAAACTGAAGTAACATAGTGATGAATTAACCTCCAAATACAAGTGTTTTGATTATTAATGAACATGAAATACACTTATTCCTAGAAGTTCCTTGTATACCACCTTGGGTCCCGCTCAGCAGCAAGATTGGCTTCTAAATATAGCCTTGAGGTCAGCATGTAAAAACTGTAAAGTATGGCCACATTTCAAATGTGGTTGTATATCATAAATCAAAATTAATGCCAACAACTTTCATTCAAATTAGTGTCTTTTGGCTCTGCCTCTCTTCTCTCTCTGATAAATGCTTCTCACATAAATATAGCAAGGTAGTTGCTATTTTTTTCCTCTGAATGTCATTTACATAGTTCCCTTACAGCGAACATCACAGGAACTTATTTATGTGTTGATCTCTTGTGTCCTCCAAAAAACCAGTTCCCTAATGCAGCATTATTCCAAACGGGTTCTAATATTCTCGACTGTGTTCTGCAGAATTAATAAACATGTTTTCTTGTATGTTAACAATTTTAAAAAGTCAAGAGTGGTTGCTGAGATCGACTGATATTATCTGGAATATTTCCTTCCACTATAAATTCTATCTCTACAGCTAGCAAGGACGATGGCCAGATTTGGAGGGCTGAACAGCTGCTGGGCAGGACCACAACCTTTGTTTCATGCCACCTCTTGTTTTGACCCCTGCTTTCTGGTCACTGGAGAGATGATTGACTAAGTGCACAGCAAAGTCCATTTTTAGTGCGGTGGACTGGAGCACGGCATGACAAACTGTGATGTCTGAGTTTTGTGTTACACCATCTGGCCTGCCACTTCCAGAGCCTCACATCAGAGTCCTGATGATGTATGTTTAAGCCTGGCACTATCATTTATCTCGTATCTTGTGTTTAAACAGATGCAAGCTGAATATAACAGGAAAGGAGACCTTGGTGCAGGAGTCGCTGAAGAAAGCGATGCCGTTGAGCTGTCTGCAGACTCCAAGATTAAGTGCAAAATCTGACAGGGAGGATATGTATTAAAAAATATGTGTTGACAGAATGATTTAGCTAATATTTTAAAGGCAAAACATCAACTGAATTTCCATATCACTTATAATGTTAGTGAACAAGGTACTACAAAGCAGGCTATCCCCTTCTGTCACCAGCATCTTATTCGCAACTTTATTTTACAGATCAAGAATGTTTTAATAAAAGAAAGCTCAGGGGCCTGATTCTCAGCTGTTGTACATCAACCCAGCTACACTGATAGCACCAGAGTAGCCACATTAATGAAGTGACACAATTTACGGCAGCTGAGAATCTGTTCCCTAGTTATGATACGAGTTTTACACACACTCATAACCCGCTGCATTGCCAGGAATAAAAGACCTCAATGATCAAAATGAGCCCTTAAAATGCAGTGGGTGGGAATGCATGGACTGACCAAGATGTATTCATCAACCTAGGAAGAGAAGACAAAAGAAGAGGGGTCTGCCCTGTGCCATGAGGCCATGTGGTGGTGCTGGGTGTAGGGATTCTGCTCTTCCAATTGGGCTCAGCTCTTTTTTAACTTCATCCTGCATTAAAACTACAGAATCACAGAGTGTTTTGGGTTTGAAGAGACCCCAAAGACCATCTCGTTCCACTCCCCTACCATAGGACAGCTTTCACTATCCCAGGTTGCTCCAAGCCCCATCCAACCTCGCCTGGGACACTCCCAGGGATGGAGTAGCCACAGCTTCTCTGGGCATCCTGTGCCAGAGCCTCAGCACAAAACACTTCTCCTGGATCTAGCTTACATGAATCAGCAAATCCAATGGAGGAAAGACATTTCACACCAGCTTTGGGTTCAGCCTCTGAGGCCTACACAAAGTTCAACAAACTGTGGTAATTCAACTAATGGCACCACTTAAATTAGCAGTCCGGGTCTGCACTCCTAATCCACAGAACGAGGAAGGCACAACCAGATGGGGGTGCAGCCCATTTTAAGATAAGAAACATTAATTGAGAGATGAAAACCTCAATTCTCTGACCGCAAGAAAAGCGCTGAGCAACTATGTTGTGTCTTGGACAGCCATCTCCCAACATCCAAAAAAGAAAATATCTCAGGGCAAAGAAGCTAACTGGTGCAGGCAGGTTGGAACTCTGGGGGAGAAACTGAAAGCGGGAAGGGGAAGAAAACGTGATGAACTGAATAAAAGAAGTAGGTAATTGAGACGTCAACAGTTCGGGAAGACTGAACTGTGCAAAACCTGCATATTCCTCTTATTCCCTCGACACTGCTGTAAGTGACAACAGCACTTCCAAGATATCCATGGCACATCGTGGTGCTGAAATGGGACAAGGAGCAGCCCCGGTGCCAGGGGAAAGAGGCAGCAGCCCCCAAGTGACATACACCCTGCAGCAGCTCCTGAGCAGACAATTTTCAGCCCTTATTAAAACGTTAACACTTTATTTTGTGAATGGAGCAGTACTTTCATTGCATGCACAATTAGCCTTTTCGTATTAGCAACTTCCTAGCAACTCTGTTTCTTAAAATAGGGACTTACAGTGCAAGCTTTTATCTTATATAATCCCTTAGAAAAAGATAGCTCAGACACCTTTTGGGGGTTTTATACATCAAACCTTCAGCTTGAGACCTGTCTTTATCAAAGGAACTAGCAGCTCTATCTAGGGTTTATGTTCTTTAGAGGAATTCCAAATTGCCTGTTTTTTATAGACTACCTACATAACAACCTCCTACAGTATTTAAATTTTTGTAATTTTCTACTCCTAATGTGATCTTCACATTTAAATGCACACAGATTATTTAACATTTATCTATTTAATATCATAGTTATGCCTTTCTTTAAATGCCTGTTATTCAACAACTTATTAATAGCGAGCTGGTTTTTTTGAACAGAAGCCATTTAAATTTGGTTAGTTTATGGTGATTTCTTGTATCTTTTCAGCCAGGAGAAAAGCCTTAATAGCCTAGAAGACTGTATTTATAAAACATATTTGTCTATTTAGCCTCATATATATCATCATTATGAGAGGACTAAAGTATTTTTCCTGACTTTTCTCTATACAGATGTTACATGGCGGTGCATTAATAAATGTGTCTCCTCTGAAACAGACTTGCTGGCTATCACCAATCCATACAAAGCGTTTTGGCATTAAAAAAGTCCCTCACAGAGTGTTTAAGCTGTCCTCAGAGACAAAGGTTACAGCCAGAGACAAAAATCACAGCAAAGCAGTGCTTACCTTGTCATATTATGGGGTGCAAGTGAAACAGTTCCTCAGCCATCAGCTGCCAGATGTGACCCCACCCACGGTGGAACAGAGCACCCCTGGGCTGTGCATGGGGCCGAGCAGGCTGGATGTGGCTCAAAGAAACGTCTCCTTGTCTGGGAAGGGTATCTACCATCTCCTGGGCAGGAAAAGATAAGAGAGGAGAAGCAGTGTGGGGTCATTTAGCATCACACTCACCTCTGCAAAGTTTTGACTCATGTGGACTTCATTTTGAGGCACAGGTGAGCTGTGGTCTGGAGCAAAGCCTTGGATGGGCTGTATGTGATGAGCAGAAAAGCTCACAGGGTTTCAAAGATGCCCTTGGCTGCTGCTCAGCATGAGTGACATGTCCTGGTCCTGCAGCACACGGAGAGGAAGGGAGGAGGGCTGGGGGAGAAATGGAATCAGCTGAAGTGGTGTTTGTAATGACCTGCACAGGACCGTCTGTGGCAGCTCCAGCTGACAGTGTCACTGCCTTCACCCACATTGTTGACTCCAGAGCATCTCCCAGGCAGGAGGGAGGTGACCCCCTCACTTCCCATGGGGGTCTGAACATCATTCCTCTGGAACAGGCTGAACAGGAGGAGATCAAGGATTTCACAAGGATGGGAACAACCCAGCTCCCTGCATTCCCAGCAGATGATTGTGAGAAAAGTTTGGCTGCAGAGGTGGCTGTGAGTGCAGGCAGGGCCTTGGATCAGGAGCATCTCATCCACCTCTTTGGGTTGTCCTCCTCCCTGCAGGACCTGATCTACTTGCAGGTCGTGCGGCTCCTGGCTCCTCCCCTGCTGTGGGTACCTAACAGAGAACTTCAAGGAGTCCTTTTTCTCCTTTTTATTTATCCACTGAGCATACTTTGCAAGGGCTAATTTATATTTGAGCAGCAGCTTGTATGAAGGTCCACATAAGGCATCTCAGCCACCAGAAAAGTTAATATGTGCTTTGCATTTGCTATCTCTAATTACAGAAGGGAAGCAGTGGAGGTACAGCCATGGCTCTGCACGAGCCCTTTTGCCTATTCGAGAGCTAATTAAATATGTCTCCTGTATATAAAATATATCATCTCCAGATAACAGCATACTGTTAAATTCTTCATCTTATTAAAAGCTTGCATTAATGCTTTTCCAACATAAATTTTAACTGTGGACAGGTACTATTTGAGGAGCCTGACAATAGGACTGACCTAGATTAGGCTGACAGTGCCAAAAGATATATCACCTCTAGCTGTCTGGGGGAGAAGAAGGATGAGGAATACATTCCCCATTATTGCCTAACGCTGATGGGCCAGCATTATCTCCAGAAACTCAGTGCTGCTTCTCCTTCTGCTCCCTTGGTGGGGTAGGTGGCTGTACCATGCTGAGGAACGATATTCTCTGCTTGCTCTCTCTTATTTCCCATCCTATAATTCAGCTGGGAAATTTAATGGGGCATTGGGTAATGATTTTAAAGCCATTGATAAGTCCCTCTGTAGTTTACAGAATTATGGGAGAAGTCCGATAATTCCAGGTGGCTGGGTTTGTGCAGTGCAGGCATTTGGGTCAGGGCTGTCTGCAGAGGGGCAGAAAGAAGCCTTTTTGTACCAACACTCAAGCCTTCACCAAAAAATTCTTCTTCAAGGTTGCTTGGGCTGTAGTCAAGGGGCAGTGATGGCAAGTTTAGAGACCTCAGGGTGTTTTACCACATAGGGAATATTTTTTTTCTTTTAGCATATGTGCACAGAGCTGAGAAGAGATCTTTTCAAGGCATCCTTGTAAAAAAAGGAGACAGCAAGTGGGCTTATAAAAAACCCTTTTTGTCACACAACTTCTAATGCAGAAAACAAGACTGCTGAAGAGCAGCAATATTTCTCACATGCATTACTGAATATTCAAGAGATATGAAAATAGCTTTAAGAGGCTAAGAAAATAGAAATTCCAAATATTAATAGGAACTCTGCCATTGATTTTAGCACAGAGCTTGCACTGACACTGTGAGATAGCTCTGTGTTAGACACTTGATTGACACAGTGATGGCTCATTCAAAGTGTATGCAAAGTCAGTGCAACTGTATTAGGCATTTCTCTTGACTTTGGATTTTTTAACTTTTACCACTGACATCCCAAGGGCCATTGTATTGACAGAATAATACTTCTTTTGCAAAGCTGCTGTATGAGACACTTTCCATTTTGGGAAGGGGGAGGGGAAGACTTTTCACTGCTGTCCTCCTGCATGAGGAGCTCAAGATACAATGAATGAGGTGCAGCTGCAGAATCTTCAGCCCATGAAATTCTTTTTGGAATAATTGGTGGGTTGCACATGCAAAAATTCACTGAAAGCCAGTGTGAGCTCCCTCTAGGAACCAGCACCTCTGAACATGAGAGTTTACACATACTGTGCTATGTGGACAGGAAGGACAAGGATCAGTTTTGGAGCCACACCTCTTTAAGAGCTGCCTGGGCTGTTTCCCAGAGCTGGCTCAAACCTTCTCAGCAGGAGAGAAGAAAACCAACATTGTCACTTTCCAAAAGAGGACAAAACTGCTTCCCAGGACAAGAATGACATTTGGCATGTCCCTTCCCAGTGTACCGAGCAAATAATTTTCTGAGAGGGACCAATCCTTTCCCCAGGAAGTGAGCACAGGGTCCCTTAGTCACTGACCAACGTACCAGTGCAAGCAAAAACGACCTGCTCAGAGTGGGAAAAAATCCCATTGCCATCTGCTTGTGCTGTACAAATGAGTGAAACATAAAAGAAAGCAAGAAAAAATGACGGAGGAAAGGCCTCTCTGGGTGAAAAGTTATTCCTTGAGCACAAGAATAATAAAGTAAAATTTATTGTATCTATGGGCTCTGTCTGATAAAAAGAAAAATCAGTGCAAAGGAAAAGTGAGGATTGGAAATCCAAGAAGTGGTGGGTCTCAGGATCTCTTCCTCAGGAGTTGTAAAAGGCTATAAATGCACTGGATTTGATACCAAACAAGAATATTTCAGGGATCTATCAAAAATGTCCTACAGAAACAGATGTTTCCACCTACTCAGAGATATGGACAAGAGTCTCAGCTACCCTGAATCCCTCTCATGCTCTTCTAAATATACACCCATCATATGCCCCTTGAAGTGTGAGAATGATGTAAGATCGACTTCACGTGTATGAAAATTTTATCCTGGATTTTTACAGGGAAAAGCATAATTTATCATTAAACTTTTTCCCAACCGCTCCAGTGGCTATGGAAATTCACCTCCTCATTTTGGAAGGAACATACAAAAATCAGTCTAACTCAAGGTAGGAAAATGAAAAGTAACAATGAACCATTCTAATCTGCTTGATCAGCTGGAGCGCAGAAATAAAAAACGCTACCTCTTAAAAGAGTAGCTGGAATTATCTTGATTTTTACATAGAAATAAGTGTCAACAACCTCCAGATAGCGCCACTTCCCACCCGCATATTTAACTTGAAAGTCAAGGTTGAGTGAAAAAATATTGCTGCCTTGAAAGATAAATATATTACTTATATTAGCTATATCAGGAATATGTGCTAGAGTATAAATATTTAAATTCAGATTTGGAAACCATATATTTTGAAGAAACCTAGGCCAATAAATATTGGATTACAAATTCATATTCACAATTTTCTTTAAAAAAAAAAGCCTTATGATTTCTGTTTCAGTAAAATGGGGTGATAATAATTTGTCTGTGTTGTACAAATGCTTTATTTGCACTCTGTTCTCCAAGCTATCATTTCCTATTGCCTTTTAACTACCAGAAAAAGTGAAAAAATTGCCCTAAAATATTTCCATTCAAATTTCCTTGATTAAATCATATGCTTTTAAAGCTCACTCTGTGATCAGGACTGTTCCTGCTGCACTCCAACCCCGCTAGTTGAGAGGCATGTAAAGCAATAGAGTTGTTTTAATAGTGCAGTGCTAGTTTGGAATAGATAAAACAGGAAGGTTTCACAGTCAGCAGCTTACAAAGCCCATTGCCAACAGAAAGATCCTCTTGAACGGAGGATGCCTGCAAATTTTTAAAAATAAAGAGGTGGGAGGAAGAGACCATTGTACATAATTAGAGCAGAAAGGGCTTGAAAAGTCTTATATTTTAAGACATGCACCAGCCTGTAAAGAACATGAGCAAGGAGGAGGCATTTCCTTTGGCCTGCTCTTTCATTCTGACCTGCTGTAAAGATTACTGCATTTAGCTCCAGGGCAGCTCTTATGGGTCATTTTTACCTACAAAATTATGCCTCCATAGCCTGGGGTCTCATATGATCTGATGGTTCCTGCATTAATTACTGAAGAGCAGGTTCTTCCCTTCTTGCTGGGATAAGCGGCTGATGGTCTCTGATGGTGAAGGCTTTGCATCAGAGGATTTGTAGCTGTGTCATGGCAGGAGATGGGAAATTATAAACCAGGAGAAACAAAGAAAAGAGTGAAAATGAACTTTTAGAACAGCACTGAAAGTTTAAAGTAGGCAAAGGATGTTTTTATAAAGTTTAGGAAGAATATAGACTGCAGTCACATGGATTGCGTGGAATGAAATGCTTGAGTGGTGCAAACGATAAAAGAGCGCAGGAAGAAAATTAACTGATTGCACCATCCTGCAAATCAACAGCTGCAATTGTTCATGCTGGGTGAGATCCCAGGGGCTGAAACATCATGTCATTGAGCTTAGACTCCTGAACCCTGGTGCTGGACCCCCATTTCAGCTCAGTAGGGAAGACAACACCTCCAAGCAGGCATCCCAGGAATGCTGAAATCCTCCCCAGCACAGCTGACGGTACAAAGAACAGCACATCACTCTGGATTTCAGAAGGAGATTGCTGGGTTTAGTTGCTCTTTTTGGGTGGCTGCCCAAGAGAATTGATTTCCAGAGAGCAAAGGCTTGGGCTGACTGTGAATCAGAAGCTAATAAAACGTCCCAAGAGACAGGTGAAGGCATGCCAATTGTTTTTGAAAGCATAGGCTTTTAAACATGACATGACTACCAAAAAAAACCCCAAAAAACCAAACCAAGAAAAAAGAGCCAAAAAGAAACTAGTTTTTGTCATAACTAGAACATTAAAACATCTGATTTCAAGGGGAAAAAAGAAAATATAGGGTTTTTTTCCTTCAAAATCTGACTGGAAAACCATCCAGTATTTGAGCATCCATAACGCTCACTCAAGTAGGTAAGACTTTTTTTTTTTTTTCCCCTGGGAAAACATCATTATCTTTTACATCCCTCTCCTTTTCTTTCTAGAACTGACTCTTGTGACAGTGCAGTGTAACTCTTGCCCATTACTGGACCAATGACTGTACCAAAGAAAATGCTGTGTACAGTTAGTGCCTTGGTCCAAAGGTGAAACTCTCATGACCAAGAGTTTAAAGAAGCCTTGGGATAAATTCAGTTTCACTAAGTCGCATTACCACTCTTTCCACCAAGTTTATCAGCACTGATCACCCACCACATGGACTCTCTCTATCATGTAAAATGAATTTTGACAATTCATATCCCTCTCTCTGGGACACAGCAGGCTATGTTTCCAAATCCTCCTTTTCTTGGGAAGTTTTAACACTTGTTCATTAATACTTGGCTTAAAGGGCAATTTGCTGCCCACTACGGTGTGGCCAGCATTTTTGATAAGTAACGCATACTGTGCAATGAGAATAAAGGCCAAGGTAAAAAATGTAAAACATTTTAATGGGATGTCTTGACAAAATCTTCCCATCACCTTCTTTTAATACTTTACTAATGATCTTCTAGCTTGGGGAGATTTTTTTCCCCTTAGGAAAAAGTTCATAATGTACTAATAATACACTGTTAATTGTTGAAGTAGCAAAGTTCAGATGCGCTATTCCAGCTTTTGTCATGGAATAAATGTGTGTCACACACCAAAAGGTTCAGGAGGGTGTAAGAGTTACAAGTCTGGGATCCTCTGCAGCTCTGCACTGTCTGGGAAAACTTCAGCCTCTCAGCACTAGGATGGATTCCAGTTTTCAGCAGTGGAATATGGAATAATGAAGTGAAATAATAGCATTAACCAATACCTAATTAACACACCATCTATTTAATTTCTAGCTCCACCATTAGGTTACTATTAAAGTATATTTAGTCGGCCTGTGTAAAACCATATTATGGCAGCTTCTCAGAGTCAGGCTATTCACAGGCCATTTGCAATGTTCATTTCTCTTCTCTTTAATGTCATAGATTTAACTTCATGAAGGTCTAGTGCAGGTTAGTGCAGAAGATGGACGATTACAGCCTAATAGGTTTTTTTCTTGGCCCTTCCAGAGGGTGTATTAGAAGCCTGCACAGATTCAGAACAGAAATGTGTCTGTCTCCTCCTGGTCTTCCAAGCTGAGAGGAAGCTGCATTTTTAGGTAAGAGGAAAAGGGATTTTGGACAGAGCTGTTTTTCTCTGCTGGGCACCAAAGCACTTCATATTTTTGCACGCTTAGGCAGATAAACATGGCCAGTGCCTGAAGAAAGACTCCACATCCAGTGAAATGCACAATGTGCAAGGTCTCCACATTCATAGTTAAACTATTCCATCTGGCCCAAGCCTGACTGTGGTCACAGGTATTATGGTCAGCAGTTGAGACCTTGGGGAGTCACAGTCCCACGTTCTTGCCTGCCAAGACACCCTGCAGTGATGGTCCATATCCTCAGCTGGTAACTTTAGTAAATCATTCAAAATACTGCCTAGCCCACAACATAAAGGACAGCTGTGATTTAGTAAGGCTGCAGAGCAGAGCTGTCTGTGCTACCTCAACCTAGAAAAGGATGAGTTTTCAACAGACCTCCTCAGGATATTTTAATTTGTGTAAGTGCATTCAAAGTATGAAAGCAGACGGACAATATGTGAATTATGAACTAATTGGGGGAAGATGGAAATGAGAAGGTAAATTTCATTTACATTATCTCCCTTTTTATGCTTGCTAAGGTCTAAGGTAAAGGCTCGGTCTCTTTCTGGTCCATAAAATATGGATTGCTATTTTCAAACTACATCAACACTGCTAATAGCCATTCCCATTAGTCAGCCGTATAATAGCATTATGATGCTATGAAATATTGACATGATAAAACAGTATAGCCAGAGGTTACTGACAGTGCACACTCTGATATTGACAAATAAATGCTGATTTTTAATGCACTCCTTTTGCCACCTTTCTACCTGGCTGACAGTGTATAAAAAACATTTTTCCAGATCCTTCACTCGCTACTGTTAATAACGCCAGCTGATGGCAGAGGACCACTGAAATTAATGAGGCTATTCCCACTGATGTTCTTCAGGGTGGGAAAAAGATTCAGGAGTTTGGTTAAAATGGGGCCAGCACTGCAGATTTTATATCCCAGCCAATGTAGTGAGAAAAAAATCCTGTTTGTGGAAGCAAAATGAGGGTGGAGGTTCAAGGAACCAACAAAAGAGTTGTGAATTTGGTGGACAATATCCAGCTTTTGGGAAATGCAAGCACAGAGAAATGATGAAGGGAGGACAAAGTGACAGACCTGGTTGCTCCAGCGTCTCTTCCTTGCACCTAGACGTCTTCTCTGGAAAGCAGCTTCCCTGTACTGTCTTCTTCAGCCACTCCTTGGATTTCTCCTTCAGCTACCTGCAAAGTCATCTTTGTGCAAAACAAATATATTTAAACACATATCCTGCTACCCCAAGGAAGTCTTCTGTTGGGCATTTTTAAATATCAAAATCAATTATATAATCCATTCAGTGCCTAATTTTATACCCTAAATCGTATCTGCAATAGTATTTATTTTGTTGGGTTTAGGCAAATTTCGTGTAATACCGTATAGAAGAGAGGGAGAAGCCTAGTTTCCAGAAATAATGATTACTACTCACATACTAGAATATACTCCAGAAACATTGAGCCTGAAATTATATCTTTGATTTAAAACATATGCTCTGTACCAGAAGCTCTGTACCATTCATTAGTGTTCTCTCCATCTCTTGTTTTTAATTATACCCAGTTTCACTGTGTCGACTCTTCCTTTGTAACCAAAACATGTCCACATAAAATTTCAGATGTGGCCATCTTTATCTTTCAGTCATTTGAGCATTGTCTCCTCATTTACAGCTTTGTGTCCCATCAGAATTTGGAACAGACTCTTGCTAGGCAATGGTGCTTCGTTCAGTGATGTTTCCAGAGCAATTGGAATTACCCAGGATCTAAGGTCCAGAGGACCTCTCCTGCATATATTTCTGCTTCCTTTATACCCCAGAGAAGCCCAGAACAGTTCTTTGTGTCTCCTGGAGGATGTGTCTGCTGGACTCACTCCCCTCCTCCCAGGACTCCACCCTCTCATTCCTCCAACCCATCTGGTTTAATGATGACTAATTTCCATTGCACATAAATCACCAGCTCCCCCTTGTTTTCCTGGAAGAATCCTTATTCTATGGTACATACCTCCTTATCTGTTCCTGTAACCAGCTGTCCCTCCTTTGATGGTTTCTTCCAGAGCTGCTACACAAATCCCCAGACTATATAAATCCCATCCTGTGGAAATGTGGTGGTTTTGCCACCAGGGTGTCCAGGCCACTCCTGAGATGACAGGACTCGAGGAAGGGTCTGTAACAAGCCCTGCCTTTGATGTTGTCTTCCCACACACTCTGTCTCCTCGTGTCTGAGGCTGTTTGTCCCGCAGGAGGGTACAACAAGGGCAGCCTGAGGAGAGCTTGTCTAGTGGGGCTCATTCCAGGAAGATCCGTGTTTCTGGTCTCCATTATCTGCAGGAGTCAAACAGAGGACATGTCAGAGCAAGCTGCTGGGGAGTGCTGAGTAGGGAGAACACAGCTGCCTCTGAACAAACACAGCTCCTGTGTGCCTTTAACAGCTTACACTTCACAGGCAAGGTCTGGCTAAGACAGGAAATTTCCCCACCGGATGCTGTAGCCCCTACCTGCACCTCAGACCACACAGGGGAGAGGAGCAGTGCTGGGTGAGGAACAGAGGGAGGGAAGGATGGGGTCATTGCTCACCTCCTGTGGGACAGTGGCATCTCCTCTTCCGTCCCACCAACGTGTGACACATCCTCTTGCTTAAGATACAGAGAGCAGCTTTTGGGAACAGAGGCACAAGGATGCTCTGAACTGCTGAACAATAAAAACAAGGATGAACGAGAGAAATAGGAGCAATTAAGAGTTTGGAACTGTGACTGTTGCAGTGCCACAGGGCCGATAGAAATCCTGGAGGAAGCTCACATCCCTGCTAATCCCAGCTTCTTTCCCTGGTTTTATTCAGGAGAGAGCTCATGAGAAAAGGCACTCAAAACCAGACCTTCCTGTAAGATTCACCATTACCACAGTTTAGCGCAGGTTTGAAACCTTGCTCAGACTAGGACAGGATGCCTGGAATGTGCTCTCCTGAGTTAGCACTTTCTCTGCTGATCTGGCTCCTTACCTGAGCAGTGCTTAATAGCCATGAAGTAGCAGAGAGCATCCCAAGTTTTATGCTACACTGCTGAACTGGTGGATGAAGCGTGAGCAATTAAAAATGCAGTCAGAAATAAGTTTTCAGTCACAATAGATAAGATAAATGATATGCAAAGCAGTTACTTGTCCTTACTATTTACCTTAGTTCAGAAGCTGATGGCAACCCTCCAAAGAAATAAGTTTAAACTGAACACTGAACTCAGTTTAATTAGTTTTAAGGTATTGACACCACAGCAAGAACCATCAGACAAAACTTCAGTGGTGGATCAAACATATGGTTTTATCTGTGTACGATGTGAGGCTTTTGCTGCCTAAACCTGAAAACTTCTTATCACTTAATGGCTTGGCTCAAAAGAAAGCTGATTTGGGATGGTAAGTGGATTGACTGACCAGTTTGTGTTTTAAGACTAATCCACATGTGCTGTACTTCACAGTGCTCCTTGGTGAACTACTCACCTTGTTCTGAAGCTTTCAGTATAAGCTATCTTCTGTGACAAGTACAGGGAGATGCAGTGAAGAGTTAAAAGTGAATCTCCTGCCTCTTTGAACTGTTTTCTCAGTACTTCATGTACACAGATACACTTTTGATGTGTTAACTAGAAAATCTGACTGAAAAAGAACAAAGCAGCTGTCACTGAAAGGAAGACACTGACGAAGAACCACACAGCCTTTTATTGAAGAACTGTCAAGATTGATCCTACAGCACTCAGTTTGTCTGTAGTATTTATCAAAGACCTAGATCAGATGAAGGAAATTAAAAAAAATAATAAAATTCTATCCACTGGACATTTATAAATGGTGTCTGAAAATGCATTACATTTAAAACACCTATGAGAATGTATTTTTTAACAGTTCAGGGACTGGAATAGAAGTACACTGACATTTTTCACTAGTCCTGGAAAATAATAATTTGCCATTGTTGAGCAAACCCCCTTAACTGCTTGCAAAGTTTTAAGCAGAAAACTTAATTAAAAATCATTCTGTGCTAGGAAATAAAGGAACACATTTAAAGTTCAAAATCTCTTGAAAAGAGAAGCAAAGAAAGCAATGCACTCTTCTAAGTACAGATATTCACGTCATAGCTGCACTGTGAGAACTGAAAACAAGATCAAGGCACGAGAGTTCCAGAACCTCCAGAAACATCTGGGCAGGGGGCAGATGACCATGTGAGCAGAGGGATTACGGTGTTCGCCCAAGATCACACAAGGGGGCCTTTGGACAGTCATACCTGCATCCCTGAGGGTTTCAATCCAATACTCCACCACGAGGCCAGCTGCTAATTGAGCACCCTTGCTGGCCTCGGGATGAAGTATGTGATACACTTCTCACAAGACTGTCAATGAATGGCATTGAAAGGATATTGAAAGCCAAAAAACCCTCTCTGGATCAATACCACAAGTCCTGATCCTGAGCTCCTGGAGAAGCCAGCACTCCATGGTGGGTAGCACAGCAAAACCTGTGGTTACTGCGTGGTGTCTCTTGGCAAGTGCTGACAGTTTAATGGTGTCAGCTCTGGAGTTATCTCCAACACAGAGACAGTTTTCTTACTTAAAAGTAACAAAAAATACCTTCTTTTCTTTCAAAAACCAGCAGTTGCTACACAACGCGCTCAGAAGTATTATTCAAATGTTAATTAACACTCAGATTCTACTGGTCTACACACTTCAGCAGAGCAGGACAGATTAGGGTTTCTGTCAGCCATGGGCAGAAATTGCACTAAAAGGAAGTTCACCAAGGAGAGATGGAAACTCTGCAATGAACAAAAAAGTGTTTTGTGCCACTGCCCTTTGTGTATATGTACCAATAACTCCTGGAAATTTGGTTATGGAATTCTGCTTCCTGGGCTCTCTCTGGCGCTGTTTCTCATGGACTACAAGAGGGACTGCTGGCCTTTCTGTAGCTAAGGCTCACCTGAAGAAGCTGGAAGAAATCTGCACCTCATTGAGTCCAGGTCTCTACACCACCCTCACAGATTTTCACTCATGGTGGTTAACACCTCCTAGGTGCCAAAATTCCCACCTCTCCTCCAGAACAGTAAACCCGTGTCCCTGAGCAGGGCAGGGTATGTGGCCAAAAGAGGCAGATATAAGGTACGTCAGAGAGCTGCCCATAGGGGGGTCAGGCACTCTCCTTGCACTGCCAAGTGGGATATTTGCTAATAAGGCAGTCAGGCCTTCATCATTAATTCATGTGCCTACGGATGAGCACAGCTCTGGCCTGCCTCTCCCTGAGAAACGGCCCTGGGAGACGTGGCAGTGGGTTAGGCAAAGCAGGGGTTAAGGAGTTGGATTGGGAAGAGACGTGTGTCTCAGTTTGACAGTCACACGCTAACTGGGGATGGGTGAACAGATGCTCTCCGAATGCTAATGTCACTCATGGTGTTCTACTTTGGGCAGACTTTCTCCACCAGCACAAGTCATTTGGGAAGCAGCTGAGCTTGGAGGAGCTGGTGGCCATTCTCCTGGGGCACTGGGGCTCTGCCCAGCCAGAGCTCAGCCCAGCACCCGTGGCCAGGCGAAAACACTTTGCTCAAACATTGCTTAAGTGCCTTAAGCCAGAATTGCCCCTTTTTGCCAGCCCTTGGCAAGGGGGGGTAATTTCTCTAAATCACCCGGGAATGGGGCCTTAGCCATTCAGATACTCTTGGAGGAATTTATAAAGTGCATTGGACTTGCCATGTACATTGTAAAAGACATTTACAAGTCCTTAGCCAGCATATCTTCATCGATTTAGACACCAGTTCTGTATTCAGGCCGGCTCCTGCTCAGACTCCACTTCTGAAGCACCTTTTGAAGCTGAAGTGTCTGTGCTATCAAAGCCAGTGCACGGTCAAGACCTCAAATAACAGCCTGCTCAGATCCAGGATGTACCACAGGGACCTGTGGCATTGGACAGTGATCATTAACGAGGCTGGCTTAAACTGCACTGGGGGAAAATAGATATTTATATCAACTTCGAGCAGAAGACCCCAAAATTTTAAAATCACATTGGAGCTGTCCATAATAAACAAAACAGCAGAGGTCTTCCCTAGCTTTACCCATGTAAGAAGCAGGCAGAGGCTTGCTCACATATGATGCTGTCAGTGCAGTAACACCGATTTACACCACTGAGAATCTGTCCCAGAGATTTGACTTTTTCTGAAAAACACTTCCCGCTGTGGCAGACATAACGCCATATCAAAGGCATGTGCTGTAATACACAATAAAGATATAGCTTTCATAATTTTCAATTACACTTCCTCTGCAATGATGTTAGTGAATCTCACCCAAAAGTAAATTATTCAGTGCAGATGATATAGAAATCGTTTGATGAGTGTCACTTTTCCATTTAAAGTTTTACCAAGATCTTCTTGGATAAAGGGTCTCTTTTTTTTCTTTTTTTTTCACATGACACATTTTATATTTTGTTTCTCTCCCTCACCTTCATTCAGCAGGCTTTTTCAACTTTTTAATATACTTTTCTTACAAAACATTGAGTAGCCATTCAAATAGGTCTATTCAGAAGTGCTCTTTCATTCTGCCAGAAATACTAATATATATGTTTTATTTAGTTTTAAGAATACTATTTTTTTCATTTTGAGAACTTTGAAAGCTGGAGCCAAATATGAAAAGGCAACCTTCTTTCAAGGGAAGCTTGGAGGGAGAAGTATTGTGGGCTGTACTGGAAATCCTTTTCTTTCATGTAAATAAATAGTTCATTTACAAGAGCTTTTTAAATGGAAAAACATATCCACTACACCAATACATTTAAACTCAATCATATGGTAAAATGTAGCAAACTGAAAAGCTGAATTCCAGAATGTTTTTATCTTTCCTTTCATGAAGTTACAGATACATTCAAATCTAATTCCAAAAAAATTCAATGTCCCTTCAACTTCACAGGGTTTTTTTTCCTACTTGCTGTGCTTCAGAGATGTACAACAATTAATCATTTCATTTTTCAATCATTTCACTTTTCAACCTGGTCTTTCTCTTCTACCAAGCTATTCAGAACCCTGCCCATGTGACATGGCCAGTAAAGAATGTCCAAGTAAATTTTTTATAATGCAAACTCCTACTTTAATGTCTGGATGACTGATACATTCCTTATTACCTCAGTTATACTGGTCAAGGAACACCAGGTACCAGTCCTGTAAGGGTTCTGTCAATTATTCCTGGTTGGAAATGGGTGGGTAACCCTTAACTCCAGCCATAACTACTTTTTCATGGATGGAAGCAAGGGACGGAGCTGGAGAAAGAAAAGGAGGCGCTTGTACATTATTACAGCCTTTAACCAACAGACAAGGAAGCCTTTGTACCATTACATTAAGTCAGCAAAAAAAGCCCCATCTCTATCTACTGGTGGAATGGTGGAATTCCACTGATGAACACATAGGTCAAGAGAGACCAATAAGAGCCTTCAATAGGAAAAGCAGCAGCTTGTGTCCCTAACTAAAAGGGGTAACAGCAAAGGAGATGAAAGGTGATGGAAGTCTGGACAAGAGAGATTTAGCTTGTTTTGATGTACAGGAAAGGCTGCATCAGCCATAAGGGGAGGAGAGATGACTTTCTTCACTGTTTTCCTCCTTCTGCCTTGATCACTGTGCCTGCCTGCATTTTCCTGACTCTAAAAAGGGCCTGGATCTATCTGCAGCTCATGACAGGTGACACATACCCATGAAAACCTCCAGGCTGCAGCATCTGTCACTGAACACATCCCAAGCTTAGCAAAGTGTACCTGTTCATCCTGGCATTTATCCTGCACTTGCCTTATTTTTGCACTGCTCAGGCAGTGCATCGCAAGTCTGGTTCCAGGTTCTTGTAAAAAGCCCACAAGCAAAGGTCAAAGGCAGACTTTAATCTTCTTCCTTTTATTAATGGTGTTTTTCTTGATGCTCTAGAAAAACTTCCTGAAGGTTAAGAATTCTCACTAGTGCGCAGATACATATGAAATTTTGTCCTCTACAGCAATAATCTGGCAACAGAGACATGCAATACCTTTTGAAAAAAATCAGGGAGTTTTCCGGAGGAAAATATACCATTAACTTCTGTAAGTCCAACTGAAGTCTGGCATATGCAAATGATGCACCACTTGGCCGTAAGAAACAACAAAATTTGATTAATTGTTCCGCTAACACACTGTTATTGTGGGAAATTGTGGGCTAACACACTGGTATTACTCAAAAGTAATTTATAGGTGAGTGATAGAATTATCAAATTTGGGCAAAAATCTTTATGGGAAGAGCTGGAAACGAGTTGGATTGTTTACCTTAAAGGAAACAACATACAAGAGAAACAGGTAACAGATCAGCTGGGACTTTTGGTCTCCCTGAGTCAAAACATAAAGGGAACATTAAAAATGGGAAATTAAAAACTGATGGTTACTTGTATTTTCCCAATTTCTTCAAGTGCAACAGAAAGCCGTTGAAGACTACAACCTTGTGAAATTCAAAAAGGAACTGGACATCTGGACAGACTTCACTATCCAGAGAAGTTTTATCTCTGCTGAGCAGGTCTCTGGTAAACACAACCCATCATCATTTTAGCCATTCTTAGATTTTAAATCGCAGATCCGTGTGAAAATTGTAAATGGCACACCGGTCTCCCTGTTGCTAGGCTTTACAGTGCAAATGAGAGAGTCTCCAGAATTCTGGGGCTCATGGGCCACCATAAAACCACTGAAGTCCCCACGGATTCCCACCCCAGCAGTGAGGAACTGATAGACTTGCCAGTCTCGCTGTCCAACACAGATCCATCCATCAGCTACAGATCACATCCCCTTGCCATGCAACCAGATTGACAGCCCATGCTGGGAAACCTGGTACAAACTTTGACTACTGTTGGCGTGCTCCTTGTGCAGACTCTGATTCCAATGTGCGCAGTGCTCAAAGAAACAAGGCCACAGCCCAAAAGGCAACAGGACACCCCTTTCAGCAAGCCTGGCTTATCTCCCTAAGCCAGTGATCTATCAGGAACATGATTCCTCTCTACCACAACCCCTCATCTCTGAAAGAGGATTTGTAATTCCCACTCTTGATTTCCTTTCAACCTGTTTCTCTAAGACAATCTTCCCCTCAGGCAACGTGAGTCTCCAGCCTTTGTTTGGCTGAAGATGTAAATATTTGGGCACTCACTGATTTGATATATATACATATTTGTTGGAACATTTACCACCTGCTATTCAAAGTTAAATCCATAGATTACAGAAAACAAGTTCTTTATCACTTTTTGTCTAATGTAAAATTAAAGACAGCTGAAAGCCTACAAGCTTTCTCTTGCTTGTGAATCACTTGTGGCATAATTACCCCTCCAAGGCTTGAATAGCAGTGAAGAGCCAGATCTCTGCAAAGGCCCATCATCCCAGCAAGAGCTTCAGGAGTTTCTCTGCTCCTGAGGACATTAAATCAGAGTTCATTAAAGCAGAGGTCACAGACTAATGAAAACTCCTTGGCTGTACTCTGTGTGAGCTCTCATCTGCCCGTGCTAAAAGCTCCCTTGTCTCCTGAAGCAGGGAGACCCAGGATCTCCATAAAGCATCATGTGCCTCCTTCTTTGACCACTGCTGAGACCACTGTAGTGTTGCTCTGCACAGGCTTTTCTTAGCCCCATTCCCAAAGCTGAAAGGAATTTACAGATCTTTTCACAGCTAAACCCTGCCTACGTGTGAGGTCAGGTCTACCAAACCTGCATTGCTTTCCCAGGGTTGTTTCTCCTCCATAAGGCACTGAAGCAGTTCCAGGAGCAAGATCCACTCTTGCTATGGGCAGGTTTCTCCTCTCTCCAGGTCTTTTGGAGACCTCCTCTAACTCAAAATTAGCTGGAGCATCTGGAGACATTGCAGTGAGATTCTGCTAATGCTCAAAATCAAACTAACAGAACAACACCAACAAAAAGTCCAAGGAGATGTGTTTTTGAGGAAAACTGTGCTGTGTTCTTGTGCTTATTGTTTACAGTAGGTTGTCAGATGGTGATCTGGGGTGGTGTGAGCAGAGAAGAGCAAACTGCATGGGAGCAGGACGTGTGTGGACTGTAGGGTAAACTGGTACAAACTGATGGTCAGTGCTACACACAGGCCTCCTTAGGCTTATTTCACTCTCTAAGGTTTCAAAATATGCTTGAATAAAAAAATTACCTTCCTAAAAGACACCAGTCTTACTTCAGTCATTCCAGAATTTCCCAGTCCCTTGTGACTGCTCCCAGCAAACAGGAACCAGTTCTGTTTCAATGCTCAGATCCATCCAGACTCCAAACACAAAACCAAACTGGTCACCTGGTAACTGCTGTTCTGCACTTAATTGTATGTGTGCCAGTATTTTGGAATACCCAGCTCTGTGTATGGGACTGACACAACACACACACCTAACAGGACACACAGCAGTACAAGCAATATCCTTCAACCTGGAAGGCTTAGAAATCTGAGAAGCAGAAGAGCTGATGACTGGTCATTAAACTGACTGTTATAGGAGAGGAAGGGTATGTCTCTGCTCCCTAATGAAAAGCATAGACAGATATTGAAGTGGAGTAAGTTGGACTTTAATTACTGGTTTTGATGTCTGATCTATAACTCCCTAAAAGTTTTGCACGGGAGTAATAGGGAAGCATCAAAAAATTCCACTGGGATAGAGATGAGGTCCAGTTTGCAAAAATACCCTCTTCATAAAGAAGCTCAATGCCCTCTTTTACTTGGCAAACCATCATGAATTTATGATGCATTGCATTTGGAAGGCAACACAGCGCACAGCTGAGGCAAGTAACTGAAACGCCGGGAGAGTAAAAGCAAAATGTTCTGAGAGTGAGGGTGCATATGGGGATGTATTTGAAAAAAAATTATATCTATATAAATATACACACACATTTGCTAGAGAAAATGTATATGTATTTATAAAAAAATCTAAACTTCTCACCAGTCAAAAGTTAGAAATGATGCAAAACGCATCTGCTTTGATAAGTCTGTTATAAATCTCTCAGCTTGAAGCTTTTAACTGACCCTTTCCAGTTCATGAATATTTTAAGGGAACCCAGTTTAATTTAAAACAACCCTGGATCAATATATGCATTTTTTCTGGCACTGTCCAAATTCCAGATCTTTGTATTATCAAAAATTGTATCATACATCTCGAGTTTGACTCCAAATATAGGGTTCATTCAAGGCTGGATCTCAAATTAGGGGTAAACCTAATTGGACTGAAACCTAAAATTGTCTGTATGGAACCCGGACAAGGAAGACAATTTAGCAAACTATATTTAGAGCAATCCCATGACATAAAGTCTCCCCTATTGCCCGATGCTGACGTTCAGAGGAGCACAAAAATGTCCTGGGGAATGGGTGGTTCCCATTATCACTTTGGGATGGCGTTCAGCATTTCTGCGTGCAGAGGAAGGCCACGCTCCCCAGCTCCAGAAACTTGCCTGCTTGTTCCCCAGAGCACTAATGAGGAGAAGAGATGGCTGCCCCATACAGGACGGGCACCTCCAACCTCACTGGGAGCATCTCCCATGTGAAAATAATTTCAATAGCCCAAGACTGCAACTGCCCTGGACACCCTTTGGAAGAAGCCCTCCTGCCTGACATCACGAACTGTAAGAAAGAGGCTGAGAACTGCAAGGCTGACAAATAATTCTTTGAAGATCTTTAGGCTCTTGGAGCACTGGCATGACTTTGCAAAGCTTGCAAAAAGCAGCTATTTATAAGAAGAACCCCAAACATACTGTCCACTTTAAATATTAATGGCATTAGCAACTCTTCACTGTCCCACAGATGAGTGTTCTCCGCCTCTCATCTTCACATAAGTAAGAAGCATTTCTTAATAACTACAGTGAAAATTAAATCCTGCCTTCCTCTGAAAGTAAATGACAGTTTTGCTCTGAGTCATGATTTATTGTGTACTTATGTTTTTCCTTCCTAGCACTGTTCATTTTTTTAAAAAAAAAAAAGTTCTCTTGAAAGACACTAGCATATATCCTACTGCAATAAATATGTTTTTCATTTTAGAATCTCTCTTTCCATACATCTCCATCCACTGCAAAATTCATTTGGTGCCACTAATACAACACAGATCCTGTATTAATGCAAGCGGGATACTTCTATCATCATTAGGTTCTGAAGCAGTGATGGCTGCCTGGCAGTCATCCTCTCACCTGGTGACAGCTCCTGCACCGGGACACCCTTCTGGGCACAGCACCCTTCAGAGGTTTTCCAAAAGCATGGACACAGATTTACAGGTGTCTCTGGGAAGGGCTGTGGTGTTTTTTTTCTTCTCGGGCATCACTTTGATGCCTGAAAAACATCAATTTCCATAGGAAGGGGCACCTGAATCGGCTTCCAGGTGCCTTGATAAAAAGAAAAGCAATTGGTCACTTTAAATGCAATGAATAACAGATACTAAGTCAGGACTGCATCACAACACCAACATCTCCACCTAATCACGCATGCTACCGGTGGTAAAAAGGCAGAAACATGAACTGATTTTGCATTTGCGGTGTGTCTGTGGGGGTTTATTCTGTGCACAGATTGTGCAACCAACCTCTAAGGAAATACCTACATAAACATCCAGCCTTTGACTTCATTAAGCTGCTCCCTGACTCCATGGGAAGTCCGGAATAATCTCTATAGAAAGAACACGATCGATATGTTATCGAGAAGATAAGTCAGTGTCAACGCTAATGTTTAAATATTCATCTACTTGTACCAACATCTTGTCTGTTACTGAAACAACAGGAATATTCAAAGATTAACTCTACATAAAAGACTCGGTAATTTTTTTCTCCAATTCCTTGTTTTTCTCTCGTCAGTTCTACGAACAGTTGTTAAGTAGAACAGGTTGGCATTTTTTCATCAAAACGTTACTTATTTGAAAAATGGGTCTTGGAACAAACCAAGACTTTTGCAGGAAATTTTCATTTGGGGAAATTTTTCAGCTTGTTGTCAAGAAAAGTGAAAACTGAAAAGAATTCCTTTTCCAGGATACACAATAGTTCTGAATATATAATCAAAAGAGCTAAAAGAACCAGACGGTATTTGTTTTAATCCAAAGAATTTGAAGGGAGAGAATATAAAAGGACTCATATTAACTGCAAGCACATTTATGAGGAGCTTCGGAAGAGAGAAGATTTACTTCTTCATTCAGGACTACTTAGACTAACTCCAGAAAGTACCGGAGGAGAGAAGGAGGGAGGATGGCTCCCGAGCAGCTGCGACCCACTCAAGCCATTTCTAGCACTGAGAAGAGACTTTCCAACATCTCTGCAGTGAAAGATCTGTTTAAAATTAGAAATTTAAAAAAAAAAAATCTATGTAGACGATTCAGGAGCATGTGAAATGCTTGGACAGAAAGATGCTGAAGTTCATTGAAGCTTGTGTTCTGCGTGGTGCTGCCTGGAGGATCTAAATATAACCAATGTTTCTGCCACCAGAGGCAACAGTCCCCTGCAAAGGAGGAGAAAAAGTGGTCTCCCAGATGATCATCACACTGCCCTGAGAATTCCTGCTGAAAGGCATTGACGTGGTTTCATACAAGATGCAGAGTACATCTACCTGAGGTCTGGAAAAAGTAATGTATAGTGGTGAACCAAGCCCCACATCTAATTCCTGTTACAGCATAGGCACTTTGCAGCGTGTCAAAAGTAAACCAACACTTCCAACACCTTATTCTCAGGTAAGCATTAAAGTAGAGCCTCTTACCATTTCTTAGGTGGGATTTGAACATCAGAATCGGATGAGTGAAATGACAATAGAAAGAGTAACAGAGAAACCACACTGTCATCAAGGGAGGCTTGGAATGGAACAGCATAGTTTTGCCATTTTGCTATTTACCAAAAGCCTTGTTTCAATCAGGGCTGTAATTAAAGTCCTTAATCATTCTGAACAGTTTTAAGTGAATGGCTTCTCTCATGCATTAACATATCATTTATGCAACAACTGTACATGTAAGGTAGTGTCAGAAGTCTATCTGGACATAGGAAGTAGCCTATGGAAACATAAATCTATTTCTCAGTATTTCAATACAAATCTGAAAAAGCCAGTTTACACATTTAAGAAGCTGTTACAAACTGTTGAGAAAAAAAAATATGTATCTTGTGAATTAATGAGGCTTCCTAAAGGCACAAAGTGTGTCTGTACACAGCCTGCTACCCTGGAGAGAAGGGAGCAAATAGAGCATGGCAGAGTACTTGCAGCTGTAGTGTGGGGTTGTACCTCAAAGGACATCTCCCAGGGGAAGGAATGTCATCCTCACACCCAGCATTATATTCAAGAACATCTTCATGTTTTCAAATGGGAAGGAACTGAGGTGGGAGTTACTTGTACTCACCCATCGACAAGAGCCTTCCTGTTTTTGCTACCACTGAAGGAGTCCTGGTACCAGAAGCAACATGGATTATGATGAAGTGGTTTGGGGGGCAAGCAAATGAAGGTTATATCCAGGCCTTGGCATTGAGAGGCTTTTCTGGGCAACCTGCACTCTGCTTGGTCCCTCTCCAAAGGGAACTCTCCAGAGTTCTTTTGCCTGGTGAAATGGGGCAGCAGAGGCAGCACAGCAGAGACAGCAGAGCAGGGGAAAGAGGTCAGGTAGGACAGGTGGGGAGAGGAGAGCTCTAGAGAACAAGCAAAGATCTGTGAATGGAGAAAAGACACCAGGCAGGTGAGAATCTAGCAGCAAACACTCGCTGTTATTCAGGGATTTTGAAGAATTCCAACCTATTGTGGTGGGAAGGCACATGCTGTAGGACTGCACTGGGGTTCTCCAAGGAAGAGCGTGTACTTTCCTTCCCTGCTTTAAAGAATTGAAACAGTGTGGAAATTAGTATATAATCAGATTTATAATTACAGTGTAAAACACTTATGATATTAGGCAAGGCTGGGAAAGTCATCTAATTTTCAGTCCTCAGCTCCTTGTGTTTCCCCTCCCAACAACTGTTTTAACTCCCTTGAAGTTTTTACCTTTCTTGTAACTGGGTACTACTGCTCCATCTTGTTCCTCTGAAAAGTTGCTGGAAAGGCAGCAAGAGCCTCCCAGAGCTTCCTGCTCCCTAAAGCAGTGGGAAGGAAAATCCCTTTCTAACTTGCTAGTCAAAGGTGCAGGAATTTGCCAAAAAATCCCTTGCCCTAATTAGGGCACTGCTGATTTCTTTAAGAAAGTGTTCCAAAATAGGTTTTGCTGAACTTTCAACAAAACACAGACGTGTTTCTGAGGAGCAGCCAGTAGACTCACAGTGCTGTGGTGGACTTCACAGGGAAGTGCTGGCAATGGGATGGACTCCACAGGGTGGGCATGTCAGAGCCTAGGCCTCCCAAAAGCAGCAAACCACGTGGGTTTTTACCCTCAGAGCCCCTGCTAGGTCCTGTCCCCTTCACACATGGCAGCAAGCCCTGAGAGCCACATCTCACCGTGCAATGTCTCCTCTCCTGCTTCACACTGGAAATTTGAATGGTTCCCACCACATGTGCTTCCAGCTGCTGCTGGAGCAGAAATTTGAAATGTACCTGGATGAAACACTTCACTGACCTGCTGGCCTTGGCCCTCCACACCCACATCCTTGAGACATCCATCTCCCAGATGTCATCCAGCAACAGGAACGTTATGTTGCACACCAGGGCTGGAGCAGGGGGTACAATCAGCAGGTACTGCAGGTCACTGTCCCTGAGTCACCAGATGTCACCCACAGCACCTCTGCCTTCAGACGTACAACCTTAAAACATTTCTTTCTGGGTGAGCAGTGATGGACAGACAAGCTAAAGGCATAAAATCCCCCTTTTTCTCTCAGAGACCACAGTAACATTTGGCCTCACTTCCACGTCAAGCTCAGGTCTGCATTTTAACATATACATTGAGGAGACTGTGTAAAAAAAAAAAAATCTAATATTATGCTTTTGAATAGAGAATTTACCTAAGTAAATAATTATTTTTAAACCCAAGATTTAAGCAGCTTTAGTATTCCACATTATGCTAATGTTTGACAATTACTAAGTGTGGGTATCAGCCAGCATTTTTTTTTAAAGTTTAATTTAAAGCAATTTGACATGGAAAGGTTATTACTTTAGTTGCCAATAAAAGCTGTACTTTTAACATAAGTGTACACCAAGCCCTAGGGTATGTGACTATTATCTTTTCTGCAATTATGTGGTGTTCTACATAAATGTTTAAAAAAAAAAAAAAAAACTTAGAAATATCAAAAGTACTAACTTAGCTGCAATATAAAAGTTGAATAGCAGAGCCGGGAAGCCCGGCTCCCGCAGACACAACACAGGTTGAGGTTTCCTCCTAGAGGTACCGCCGGGAACGGCGCCTCCGCCTGCACAGCATCGCATCCCCCGCGCCTCATCCCCCCTGCACCGCATCCTCCGAACCGCTTCCCCCTGCTCTGCACCCCCCACACCGCATCCCCTGCACCGCAGGTCTTCCCCTGCTGGGAGGGGGAAAAGGCTTTTCTCACATTTTTCAAAGAATCACAGAATGGTTCTGGCTGGAAGGGACCAAAATGTGTCTCCTGGTCCCGGCTCCATGCTCAGGCAGGGTTATCCTAGAATACATAACAGGGTATTGCAGTCAGATAGTTCTGGAATACCCCCAGTGAGGGAGGCTCCACACCCTCTCTGGGCAGTCTGTTCCCTGGTCCGTCACTGCACGGCAAAGTTCTTCCTCGTGTTCAGGTGGAACTTCCTGGGAATCATTTTGTGCCCATTGCCTATTGTCTTTTGACTTGGCATCACCACCATCGTCTCAACACCTCCCTTTTGGATACTGCCAGACACTGATATACACCTCTTGAACTTTTTTTTTCCCTCTAAAGTGGAAATGGTGCTTCCACTTGGCTTTAGGGCTGCGTCATCAGAAGAGACCCCATGGTTGCAGCAATGAGCCTCCCCCACAGCACAAGCCAGAGTGTGGGGAGCCCCATGCCCAACGAGCAGCCACCCCACAGCTCCCAACCCAAATGCCAGGTTTGGTGTTACCAGACAGAAGCAGCAATGCGTTGTCACAGTGCGTGGTCACAGTGCATGGTCACAGTGCATGGTCACACAGGCTTTGAGTGGAAATCAGCCATTTCCCTCAGGAAATTCTGAGGGAGAGCAGGAGGAGCCACAGTGCCATTGCCAGAGCTCCCAAATGGACGAAGCCCTGGGTTCAAGGCCAGGTTGGATAGGGTTTTGAGCAACCTGGTCTAGGGCAAGGTGTCCCTGTCCATGGCAGGGGGTTTGAAACTAGCAGATCTTTAGGGTCTCTTCCAACCCAAACCATTTGATGACTCAACAGGGCTGCAGAGGAGAGAGATGAAAGTGTTTCCTTAGGAAGAGACAGGCCATAATACATACAGGGAGAAAGAGACTTCCCTTCTGACACATGATCTCCTCCAGGATGTTTCTTTGGCCAAAGTGAGGATGCCATGAAAAACAAAAGTGCTGAGAGGGTATTTGCCAATTAGCTCGAGGACTTGGCACCAAGTGCTCTGATCCCTTGGGTTGCTTAGTCCTGAGCCCCTCCTGTGTCATGGAGTGAGAATCAGCCCCTTCCACCAGCCTCTCTGGGCCAACATTGGGCAGGGCCAGGACCCCCGTGGGCAAACAGAGATGTCCCCAAACAGGAGCCAAGACCCACATCAGCCTGTGCAGGTAAGCTCCTTCTTCTGCTCTGCCCACTCAGCCCTTCAAAGGCAGAGCCTGGGGGCGAACAGACCAGGTGAGACAAGCTCTAGTCCAAACTCTGGAGGCTGCTTAGTTAAAAGATCATTTTGATTTTTTTTTTTTAAGTCTACGTGAGGTTTTTTTTATGTCTAGGTTTTGGTTTTGACTTGAAACTTGTGAAAATCACAGCATGACCTTTGCTGGCTGAAAGTCTTCCCAAAACCAGCACCAGACAGTGAAGTTCAGCTTCCTGCAGTGCCCTGCCAGTGCCTTTAGGTGCTGAACTGCAACCATCTCCAGGCAAGGAATGGGAGTTCAGCCTCAGCAGTCCATTCAGTCTTCTGTCTTTCTGCTGAGAAAGTGAAAACACTGCTCATAGTTCCAGTGCCAACTGCAGTTCGTGTTTCAAATTAACTAAAGTTCATTATTTTACACTTTAGGTAGAAGCTGCAACAAACTGTTCACCAGCAGTCCAAGCAATAGTATACAAGCCCCTCTAGGATCCCTTGGAAGGGCTCCTGATGAGTTCACCAATGTTTGCACATTAACCTCTGGGTGAAAAGCCAGCCAGAGGGATGTGAGAACTCCGCCGAGCCCTCCAGAGCATGACACAAAATGATGCAAGTGTGGGAGCTAGGAGAGAAAAGGTTTCGTGAGCCCAGAAAAATAATAAAATGTTTAAATCCTTAATTGTTTTTCTTGAAGATTTATCCAAAATCAAGCTCTACTTAAGCCTGTAAGTTTGCAGAGCATTGTCAATAAATTAGATCATGCACACAAGGCAGGGATTTCAAGCCAAAAAAGCTCCAGCCCTGAGTCGCTTAACAGCAACACTCCCCAGAAAAACGACTCAAGATGAAACATGAGATATGTATTAATTATCAATGGTCTAATAGAAAATTTAATGAAGACAAGTATCTTCTTGCACTTTATCCATGATAACGATGATAGTACGTCAGCGAGGCGCATACCTTACAATGTAGCAGTGAATGTCAAGTCTGAAGCCATTACAGCAATTCCCCACAATAATGGCCAGCCAATGCATGGGCTTGTAGCACTTAATCAAAGTAATGACATCCATCCACAATTATTTATGTTATGGTAACAAAGAGCTGCCAAATGCAAAACAAATGACATGAGGATTTGCAAGTGAATTTCTTCCCGTAAATTCTCCTTAGGGTTATGCTTAAGGGCCCTCAGGATGGAATTCTGTCTTTATCCAGGGCCATATCAGAACCATGGGGTTATTGTGCCACGTTTTATTGCCTATAACCAATGAACCCAATGCTATCACCAAAACGAGCTCTTCAGCCAACAGAACTGTATCAATATCACTTGAGCTGGCCTTGGTTTACACCCAAGAGTTGTCTTCAGAATTTTACAAGAGGAAAAAATAATTATTTGGAGGACAACCTCTGCTTACTTCTTTCTGTCATGGAAAACAAAGACCCAGTTGTAGCAACACTTAAACGCGCATTTAACTTAGAGTGTATGAGCAGTCTCTACTTACCTCAATGGGTTTGGATTAGAGCCATTATAATTACCAACCATGAATCTCTATTAAGTGCAGCACTGTTCTTTCAGGGGCATTTATGTGGGTGTTTGTATAAAAACACTGTCAAAAACTAAAGAACACCAGTAAATATAAAATGGCAACATTCAGGTTCAAATGTAATGAACTAATTTATTTTTTTAACACTACATCCAACTGTTTTTCACCACTCACAGATGTCACTGGAACAACTTGAATACAAAAAAAATATTGCCTAAGAACAATAAACTACACAGACCAGCTAATATTGATTGCTTTAAAAATGCCCCCTGTTAAACTTAAATAATAGCCAAATCTCACTGCAGTAAATGTACTTTTATATCATTAAACACCAATTTAACAGAAATGCGACTGCAAAAAACACGAAAATGGTGGAAAACTGAAAGGTTGCCCTTTTATTTTTTTCCTGTGCATTATACAAGCCGCCAAATTAACACCTGAAAGAAGAAAACAATAATTTCATATTAGCTGGCCACATAGCCACACAAGCCAAAACTGGGACTAAGCCGAACGCTAATATGCACTTTCCAAATCCCATGAGAAGAGAGACTGCAGTGCACCTCTCACCACAGGCTCTGGCCACCCTCGATGACCAGGTTGTGGCCTGTCATGTAGTCCGAGGCTTCGGAGGCCAGGTAGACCACGGCAGCCTGCAGGTCCGTGGGCTGGGCCAGCCTCCCAGCAGGAATGTCAGCCAGCCAGCGCTGCACCAGCGGCCGCAGCTCCCGCGAGCGGATCAGCGGCGTGTCCACGATGCCCCTGCAGCGAGCACACGGACCAATGGTTTAGTAACAAAAAAAAAAGGCATCACCTAGAGGTGTTTGAGGTGTTAGTTCAGAAGGAAAGCAGTGTAATAGCACAAAGGAGATTGTGACGATTCTGGCTTCTTTTTCTCCGCCAAGGTTGGGATTAATACACGGGAGTTGCAGTTTGTGTTTGGACTCGGATGTTTATTATTTCTCATCTGTTTACAGACTCAGGAAAGCTCTAACTAGCAAGTTAGAGAAATGAGGTAAAATGGAGTACCTCTTTATCGCTACAAAGTCTTTTCAAGGACAATCCATCCTATTATGAAATGCCACCTAAATTATTTTTACTTTAAACCCAATAAATAACTGCTTGAGATCCGCAATGCAGACTCTATCAACCAATTACAGAAAACCACCCAAACACACGAAGAAGAAAGAAAGAGAAGAAGAAGGACTTAGACAACGCCTTAAATCCTCCACCTTGCTCCATATTTTACTATACACTAAAATACCAAATTCAAGTTTTTCACCCTGTGAGATCACACAATACCATTCAAACTACACACCCACAATCCCAGTGCTATCCTGTTCCACAGCCTCTAGTCAAATGTAGTGCCTGCTTGAGGGTCAACGCCCCTCGGCACAGAACGCCTGAAATTTTCAGCCTCCAGGATTCCAACAGGAGATGAGCACAGCCAGCCTGCTCTGCCCTTGCTGAAAGTCATGGTGCAAACTTCCACAGCGCTCCTTTCCTATCATCACCTTTCGCTGCTGATGGGCAGCTCAGAGGTTTCCTGTGAGTGTATGTACACATACACTCACACAATCTTCTTAGCGAACAGCACAACCCCCTTACTTATAGGTTATCCATAATCACCAGTTTAATTTTTTTCCTAGACAATAAGCACAGCATTGGAAGTGAAAGTTCCTTGAATTTGGTCTGTGGTGGCTCTTGGGAACTGTTGTCCTTCCACCAATTTCTCATCACTCTGCAACTAAAGTCACACAGCATGCTTGTGTACAGCCCAGAAACTGAAAACAGACCAACTCCCCATATGTCAAACAACAAGGGGGAAAAAAGCCAGCACCCTTCTGGGCACCAGACCCTTTCCACACGAAAAAAGGAGAGGCAGAAATAAGCACAACACATGCCGTGTGATCCCCCTTAAACCAACACCCAACAAATCACACTGATTTACTGTCTTGCCTCTTTTACATTAGTGACTGACTCCACTATTTACTAAAACTCTGCTAAGTTTGTTTTTTCTCAGGTGCCCTAAAAATGATGCTGCAGGAAGCACAATGCAGGGCAAAGATTTGGCTGGCTTTTATGACTTTAACTGCAACTGATTTGTCATACTCCTCCTTAACAACATATTTGTATTTTGTGAAATGTATAATTTTTTCAGCCCCTGAACAAATATATTTACATAACTGTGTCTAACGAGAAATTACATTTAACTTCTCAGAAATGACAATAACTAAAACCTGAACTGCCAATTCCACTTCATTAGTGTGGTAGAAATGCATTCCAAATGTTAATAAAAATTCCAACATGCTGATAAATTAGCGCTTCTAAGGAGCATGTGACACCTTGGTTAACATATTCAACCTCAATTATATTTCTCTTCAGCACCCTGTTATCTGGAACCTTTGCTGGCAATCAGAGGTGCTGTTTTTCAGCAGCCAATTTTCTAGATAATGTAGCTTATCAACACTGTGGGTAAACTTGCCAATGAAATCAGGCTGCACTGAACCACACACACGCTAATTGCATCTCTTTTTTATGCATATTTACAGACTGTCACTTCAAAGAAATCAGTGGCCCATTGAGGCAGCCAGTTAGCTGGAAGAATTGCCTCTTGCAAATGAAAATTAGCAAACAAGCTAGTGATAAATATGAAATGAACAAAGTATAAAAATACCCATTTTGTTCTGAAACTTTGTCGGCATCCCAATTTAGACTTCCAAGGAAATAATTTTTTGAGACAGACTGGATTCTGGGTATGAGATTTACCTTTTGTTTTAAATGTAGGCTGAAATCCACTATTTACTCTGTTATGAAGTGGAACTAATTCAGATTTTCCCCCAAACATTTCTGTTCTCACTAATCAGGCAGAATTTGAATATCAGCTTTATATTTTATTGTAATTGTCAATAAAGAGCAGAGCAGTTCAGAAACACTGAGCGATGCAGCTCACTTAAGTTCTGGCAACGTAACAAAATCAAACACATTCCAGTATACGACTGCAAATGGTTTGCTTATTTCCTTCAAGCACAGGCCCCTGGTCTCCCTCCTTGCTTCCTCAAACTCCTCAAGAGCTGGTTTTCTTCAGAGAGAAATGTGCTTTGAGCAGCAGACATGAAATATATTGAACTGCTTTCCCTTACGTGCCTCTCGCTGTGGTTACAAAACCATCGCCATCATCATCATCATTCTGGCTTTACACTATCAGAAACCAGAATAAGATCCATATGATTTTCTTATTTTTTTCATTTACAGATATATTTTAACCCCAAGGGAATGCAGATTAGGGAATAAAACACACAGTCCTCCAGCACAACAGATTTTGCTAAAAAGAGGACGTTTTTCAATCTGTTCAGAAAAATGATCTTTGGTCTGATCACGGCAGTCTGTGAATCACTGCATTGTGCCTCTTGCTGGACCTTTCTTTAGGTTCACTCCACGCAGCAAAAATTTAGATGTGCAACCAAACTTCCCTACAAATTTTTGTTACAGAAATGAGAAAAAAATATAGCGCAAAACTTAAAAGTTGCAAACACACATACTGATGGCACTATAAATATTAGGCATGTCATTGATACTACACATCTTCTGGGAAAGCTTTGGTGCCAAGTTGGGCAATTTAACGTTGTCGAACCCTTTTAGGCAGATTTTAGTTGGCTCCTAACCAGTTCCAGCAAAGACAACTGCCAATGCATTAATTCCCTACCTCATCTCGTATGCAGTGCTGAGCCTATCAGTACTTTCTGTTGCATGTCAATGTAATATCAAACTGCTGGTTCCTTAATGATAGATACGAGCATCAATATTTCATTATTGATACACAGGACAATTTGAGACGTGAAGGGGAAAAAAAAAAAAAAAAAGACCACCAAAAAAAAGACAGAAAAAAACAATTGCCTAAAACATTTCCACTTCGAGAGACACATTAGGAAAAATATCACTTACCAGATACTTAACTGGAATTGTTACGTGCACTCAATCCCCAAATGAGAGCAAAAAAAGATTCCATCTGTGTGTAACTTGATTTCTTTCAGATGAGTTATTAATTTGAATGAGTTAAGTACACTCCACTTAATCAGGAAGTGTTTAATCACAAGATCCACTTAATTGGGACATCTCCCAAGGAATTAAGATTTAAGTCCAAAGATACTTACCAGCAACGACTGCTGCTTAATGGGGATAGTAATGCTGCTTAATTGGGATGCCTTCAGGTGATGCTGAGGTGCTCCTTCTCCTGCCAGCTCTGCCTCTCCTTCCCCCTCATGGAGTGCTCCCCAAACCTGCTGTGATCCAGCCCTGTCTGCTTTCTGGGACTACAAGCCTGGCGCAGCACGTGTGCCTGCCTTCAGAAGAGCAGGGCAGGATGCAGGGCAGACAAAGGCTCTTTGCCATTAGCCCAAACACAAATCCCTGCAGCCCATCAGTGGGGAACATCGTTCATCCCCCAGGGCTGCTGGCCTGGCTGCAAGTTGACCTTGATACCAACTTCCTGCTGCCCATCCCAAAGGTCACCACATAATGGCATTTCACATCTTGCTAATCAAGAAGTAGGCAGTAATTAGCTAAAAAATGAACATTGATTCAGTGTCATGGCTGCAAAAATGACATGTTCTAATGCTGCATG
Source organism: Chamaea fasciata (assembly GCF_029207755.1). Classification (NCBI taxonomy): domain Eukaryota; kingdom Metazoa; phylum Chordata; class Aves; order Passeriformes; family Sylviidae; genus Chamaea; species Chamaea fasciata. The sequence goes on along the minus strand of NW_027094098.1, from coordinate 16,432,767 downwards.
TGCCAAAGACCAGACACCTTCCAGAATTCCCTCTTCCATCACACCCAACACACTTCCATGTCCTGGGACCAACAAAGAGACTAAACACAGTGGGCAGCTGGGCACCAGCCACCAGACAATGCTCTGTAAAAGTCCCTGTTTTCACCCACGTACTCGCTGCAGTTCAACCCCCCCCATACATTTCAGGAAGGCTCCAGGACCTTCTGCATTTTTTTGGCATCAGCTGTGCAGCAGGGTATGAGGGGATGGCACTGAAGGGTGGCTCAAGGACTGAGCACAGGTTCCACGACAGCACAAGTCAGCCAAAACATCCAGGGAATCTCAGGCACCTTTTCTCCCTGGGCATCAGGTTTGCCTGGCCAGCAAGAGAAGCCTGCATGTTCAATTTTATAAATGCAATAAATCATCCTAAGGACTCTGTCATAACATTTTATGCATTGCTAACTTTTATGCATTGCTCTGCATAAGTTTTATGCACTCATTAAGAAATTAAGTTGATAAAAAGTGACCAGATAGGAAGAGGGGGAAAAGGCCAAAAGGTTTGCATGGTGAAATAATGTTTAAGGCCAGACTGGAGCATTTGGAGCTTCAGACAGAGGCACAGTGAGAGTGCCTTAGAGCTTTAATGCAACCACAGCCAGGAGGGGTAAAGTACTTAAGGACACAGATATTTTAATTATCCAGATGTGATCTTGGGTACCATCATGCCCTATATCTTAAAATCCTTAAAATCCCATCCTGTTATAAGATGACACTGAGGCTCCAGCTGGTGCTGGGTACTCAGATCAAGTTGAGTTGAAGGTGTCCCTGGTCCTGGGTGAGTCACATCAAGAGACAGTGACACTAGTGGGGTCCACAGTTCTGGGGATGGGTCCAAATGTGCACTGAAATGCAGGTTCACATCTCACACAGACAGAAGTATAAACCTGAACAGAAATTCACTCAGAAGCAGATGTGGCTTTTGCTCGTGTGATGAAGGATCTGAGCACCATGAACTGCTGCAGGTTCCTTCCTCCTGCCCAGAGGTCCCTGGGCAATGTCACCATGAGAGGCTGAGCAAGAGCTTGGAGTCTCTGTGAAGGAAGCTCTGCTGGTCTCCAAAGCAGCTCAGTCCAGGTTCCCAGCAGTAACAGGGGAACAACAGGGGACCTCAAAGACAGCAGAGTATTTGTTCTCCCTGAGTCCTTCCTGGCTATTCTTCCAAAAAGGCAACACATCACCCCTTCCTGCTGTAGGATTTTGAGCTCAGAGCGAGAGTTTTAGACAGGTAGAGATGATCAAAATGCAACCCTGTGTTTCCTTGAAAAGTCGAAAGGGAAGTTGTCTACTTTTTTTCCCATGCTCTGGAGACAGTCTCCAGAAACATAACTTTTCTAGAAGTGAGTGCTTGCTTCCAAGTTGTACAAAACAATGAGTTTTGATCATTTGGTGCCTACTTTTTGAATTTATGTAAGCCCCTAAGGAAAGGGTAATTCCTCCTGTAAGAGCCTTCTCATCTGTAATTGCTGTGAATGTGGCATAACTATCCCATGTCTGTCGGGGCAGATTACCCATATATTTTCAGACACAATTCCTGCCAGGTCCTGCTGAGCTTCCCTAATTCCCTTCATCTCCCCAGCTCCCGAAAGCCAGTTTGAATTCACTAGCCCTAGTTGCGGGAACACCATTACAGTGCCGCTAGCATGGGCATGGGGAAAATCCCATTAGGAAGTAAGATGCTGTTGAAAGAATCTGTGGATCACATAGAGAGACGGCTGGAGACGCTGGTATAATTAGTAATAAATAATCATAAGGAAGACAGCTAGCACAAGCAAGGGGAGAGCCGTAAAAACAGAGGCACTTGCCATTAAGCTCTGTGATTTTTTTCCCCCCTTCCACTTCGTGGATTAAAATATGTAATTTGTTTTCCCTAATTTGATCTACATTATTATCTTCATTATTACAATTTAACTCCTGGGTTAAAATCCTGCCCTTCTTAGTTACTCTGATTGACTTCAATGGTCTACAGAATTTGACCGCTTCCAATTAACGCTATCCACTTGGGTTTCTGCTCAGCACTATCATGCACTGCTAATTGTTTAATAAAATGACTGGTTGGGCATGTGTGGGAGAAACAGGGAGAGACAAAGTGGCTCTAGTAGGAAAACTTTTCTTTGTGAATAAATACCCTAAAACATAGAGCTTGGGGTCTCCAAAAATAAGGAAAATGTAATTTGTAATAAATATATATCTATGCATATTTGCAAAACTACACCTGGCCTCCTGTGACTCTCAGAGCTGAACAGTAGCTCACTAACAGCAATAAAATGTAGCTTTTAAAGTGCCTATATATTTGTCTCAAGTAAAAAGGGAAAAGAAGTATTGTCTGTTAAGTGTCAAAACCCCTTTCTTTAACCATGGCAGGCTTGGACAGACTAAGGAAATATTTCATCTGGAAGGGAAATGCTAAAAACTACCCTTCACATTATTGGAAAACCTATTATCAAATGCTAAAACCTCTCCTTAAATCCCTGAGTATACACAGCAACAGAGCAGGCTTGGTTCTAAGTATTTAAACCTTTGTTAAGGGAAAGACAACATAAAAAGGGATGCAATCCACCTGCTAATTAGAAACTTTATTTGCTGAGATAGTGTTCATTTGAGCTTTGTGGAACATTTCACTCCCTTTGTAGTTTCAAAATGAGACTACATTTTACTTACGGGGAAATGCAGTTGACTTTTACTCCTCTGTCAATCCACTCGGCTCCCAATGTCTGTGTTAATTTTACGACTCCGGCTTTGGAGGTGTTGTACGCCAACTGCTTCTGTGGGTGAGGGACTACAAGGGATTCAGAAGGAGAAAATTATTTATTCTTCCCAAATTAAAATAGCTCAGGCACTACACAGACAACTCCCTGCATTGAGAAGAGCTATTTGCCCTTTTCCCAGGTACCAGGGAGGGAGCAGCAAGAATTCAGCCACCTACAACACAAACCCCTAAATTTGTATTTTGCCATCCAACAATTTTGTCTCAGCAGGTGGTTTACTGGAAAACAATGGTGAAAATAGAAATAAAGACATTTAGAAAACCCCATAGTTGGGCAAAGACAAAACCAATGTATTAAACATATATATGCAATACTTCCCTGCTCTGAAGAAAGATAAATAAACATATATACACATGCTCATTCCTATATAATACACATATGTATGTTTATACACTTGTACACTGTAATACAAATAAAATATAATATAATTATAAAATATTTTATAATTAATAATATAATGCCTAACATATATTATGTATTCTATGTTATGCAATATATTAATACTATTTATAATATTGTATGTGGTAGATAATATATGATGTGATAGCTGAATGTAACAGTAAATTGTTTGATATGACATTATATGATAGAATATGATATAAGTGCATAACAGATTTTATATAACATATTATATATAGCTTCTTGGAACAAATTATTCTCCCTAATTTTTAAATTATCCATAGTCTGAGGCAAACACATCTTATTATCTAACGAATGTTTTTGTGGATGTGAACACAGGTGCATCCCAAAAATTCAGAACACCCACCACTTTCAAAATCTGAAGCTTTTGAAAACGTTTCAGAGATGTCACATGTCAGTCAGAGACAGAAAATGATCAGCTTGCTAATTACAATGTTCAAGCATGTTAGTGCCGTGTGCTCGGGTGGCTCTGCCCCTCTCCAGCTCAGTGAAAGCTACTTAAGGACAAATCCCCAGGGGGTGTAAAGTGCTTTAAACCCTCGGGAGCCAATCCAAGTCAGTCCAGGTGTTGGGATTTACACCCACAAAATATATCTCCTTGGACTTTTCTGGCTGCCATTAGGACTTCATTAAACAAATCCAGTGCAAAGCATCCATCCATAATTAGCTCTGTATCAGCACAGAGCTTCACTGAGCTGCTGATTCTGATGGAGGGAGAGAGGGGAAAATCAGGGCAAATATCAGTAGTCACAAAGACAGGCAATTCCAGCCCGTGGGGTTGGATAATGCTGAACCCTGGAAGAAAGGGAATCACTGGGTTTGTGCAAGGTTCAGCAGCCAAACCCCAACTCCCAGCATCTTGATAAAAGCACACAAGCAGCACTGGTAGCTGGCATTAAACTGGTCTCAATAAATTAGGCTGATGCATCAGTTCTATATCGCTCCCACCCATGGCATCCCACCACGCCCACTACTGATTTTATTGACTTAATCTCTTGGGTTTGAATATGTTAATGTAAAGGGTGGAAAGAAGGTGATAACTGAGTTACCCAAACTCTGAAAGAGCCAAAAAGCCCTGCTGCAAATTAGTGAGCATGTGAACAAGGACCTTTGCCTTGAACAGAGATGTTTGTGAATAGATTTAAAGCACGCATATGATGGAGCAACAATTAGAGGGGGTTTTTCTGCATATGCTGCACGTTTGCTCAGAATTCAGAGGCCGTTTCCTTGCTAAAAAGAACACTCCATACCACGGCTCTACTCTGCCACCATTTATTCGGTGCTCTTTTTCGTACAATATGAAATAATTTGCATTTTGACCAGCAGAAGAACTGCTTTGCCCTCAGTGTGTGCCTGTTGCCCCCTGACGCAGAGCGCCGTGGGGGCTCTCGGAAAGATGTGGAACGCAATTTCTTGATTAATTGCCACGCATCAGCTCCAAGTTACATACAACTTCGGTAGTTAACCTTGTAACCTCCCAAAAGCAGTTCTTTGCTAAACTTTCCAAACATGTCTGTCTGTGATAAATCATTTTGGTGCTCACTTGCTAAGGGGAGAGGAGTTCTGGCACTGGCTCTGCACCTACAGTGCATATGGGTGAGAAAAAGTTACTGCAAGCCACCAGAATCAGCTTCTGACTTGGGGTGGGTGATAAGACACAGTCATCAAAAGTCCTTCCATGGACTTTTGTCTTTATGAGAATATCAAAAGAAGGTAACTAGGAGCATGAAATTTTCCCCTGCTGAGAAAGTCAGCCCCTCTCAACTGGAAGAACTCAAGGAGAAACCAACAAGAGCTGTGAATCTCTGGCACTGGATGGGATTTCTGCAGCTAAGCATCCCATGCCACCTCCTCTTCCCTATGGTCTTTTATGGAAAGAAAAGCAAATCTGTAACCCTCCAAACTCATACCAAACGGGGTTTGTCAATAAAGCTGTACCTCCAGCAGTGTCACCAAAAAATCTGCATTGCTGAGGCTTCTGGGAAGGAGGACACTCACTCCTACTCAAGACAGATGATAGGAGAAAACAGATAAAAATTCTGCCAACATTAGCTGCATTATGTTTGAAACATCTTTGTTCTGACTTTGGCTGGGATAGTTGGTTTGGGGTTTTTTTCCCCAGTAACTGTTACAGTGCTGTGTTTTGGATTTAGGACAGGAATAACGTTATCACACTGATAGTTTAGTTGTTGCTGAGTGAGTCTTACTCTAAGTCAAGGACTTTTCAGGGCCTCATGCTGCCCTGCTAGCGAGGAAGCTGGAGGCAAAACAACCTGGGAGGGGACACAGCCAGGACAGTTGACTCTAACAGGCCAACGGGATATAAATCACCTGGCATCGTGCTGAAAAACAAAACTGGGGTGAGTTGGCTGGGTACACTGACTGGGCATTGCTCAGTGGGTGGTGAGAAACTGCACTGTGCACCACTTGTTTTTCATGTTCTTTTTTTCCTTATTATTATTATATGCCTCTCTTTTCCTGTCCTAATAAACTGGTTTTATCTCAACCCACAAGTTTTACCTTATGTCCTAGATTCTCTCCCCCATCCTTGGAGGAGGGAGGGAATGGCTGTGGGGGCGTTTGCTGCTTCTGGGTTGTACCACCATAACCCGACACTACTCTGCTGTTGCACATTTGTTTGGGGCATCAGGTTCCCAGGCTGACCTTGAGGCAGCCACACAATGTTAATGAGAGGTGTACCCAGACAGAGCAGCGCAGAGCACTTCCCACTAAAGATATTCACTGTAAAAATTCCAGCTCTGAGTTACCCGTGTGAACCGCCGAGCCGCCGCTGCCGGAGCGTACGCCTGGAATAATTCCATTGGAATACCAGAATCAAAATGCACATATGCAAAATGTATGCAGCCTATCTTCGATTAATTAAAGCTGATTCTGAGCAGTGTATCTGGAAAAATCACAAACAAAAACCTCCCAATCCTGCTAAGTGTCTCCTCATTTTCCTGTATCTCTGAGGAAGGACTCAACCTACAACAACAACAAAAAAAAATATCCCCTAACTATTTCTAGAAACATTTCATACTATGCCAGTTGGCCAACGTACTTAAATAACCAACCAACCAACATATTTATTTAACATTCAGCAGATGGACATGATATGAACATCGTGGTTTTCAGTCGTAGTTTCATAACTACTAGATTTTTTCAATGCCAAGATTCAAACAGGTTCAGAAGGTAAACACATCTCTCCATCTCTTAACTTCTGGCCTAGCATGCATTAACTTTCACTGACATTTAAATGCATCTTGGGATGACCCCTCCAGGCTGCTCTCAGGGCTGCTTTCCAACGTTCCTTCCTGTTCCGGGAGAGGTACTGCCCTCAGATGTGATCCCCAGGTGGAGCTCTGGACCTGGCTCACCAGCCAAGGAGGTGCTGGGGCTGGGATGGATGCTGTGCTGGAATGGCATCACCACCCAGCTCAGCAGAGCTGTGCCAAGCCCCGATGGAAAAGTTGGAAAATGCCTCTCCTTAAGCAGAGCAGACCACTGCTGGGCTGCAGCAAGGCTGGGAGCTGTGTGCCAAACCAGCAGATCCCCAGTTTGTGCCAATTCCCAGAGCTGCCTAACTTTCTCCAGGATGGACTACATCCCAGGAAATTTTGCTTTGTGACAATGATGTGGATGGTGACAGCCCAAGCACAGACCAGAACCCGACTGCTCAGAGCAGAGCAGGAAAGCCTGAGGTATTTGAAATTTAAAGCCTCAGCTCTTTTCAGAGCTGCTTTTCTTGGGGAGTTTTTGTAACTTAACAAAGCTGGGGTGGAGGGATGGTGCCTGTGTTTAAGCATAAGTAAAACAGCTGGTAAAGACACTTGAAAAAATATTAACAAAAACATTATAAATGGATTTTTGAAGAACCATTTAAAGTTACTGTGCAATAAACTGAGTGGAATGACATAGAATGTCAAACTGGGCACAGTAAAAATAAACATTATTCCAAAGGAAAATAAAAAGACTGCATATTTATGTAACATTCAGCAGATGGACATGATATTAATACAGGGGTTTTCAGTTGTACTTTTATAGCTACTAGATTTTCTTGTCTAACTTGGCAACCCAAGGCACCATTTGATTTTTGGATTTGGACAATACTGCAACAGATGTCCAGACCAATAAAATAAATTCCTAAAGGGCTATGCTTAATTTGTGTAATTGATCAATTTTTGTTACATGGGCTTCAGCTCAGCAGCCTTCCAGATTAGCTCAGCAGTAGGGATTTCATTCCATATGTTACAATGGTTTATTGGTGCTTTTGATGACACTGCTGATTCAGCAGCCTTGGTGCAGGCACCTGTTGGCAATGAGAATGTTATAAAACCCAGGGGTACCAGGGCAAATATTGGCACAAAATCCTTTGGGGCGGCTTGTAAGCATCATGTGGGTTCAGCTTCCCACCTGCCAAGGAGTTTTCCTGGAGCAGCACGGAGGGAGCAGCACCTTTCCCGTGGTATCCGTGCACCAGAGTCAGAGAAGGTGACTCCGCCTTTTCTATAAAAAGTAATAAGTGCTCTAAAACATTGAGGACAGATAAATGTTGAAAAATTATATCAATAAAAATTTTGTAGTACATTTCCTCTAATACGAAATGTCAGTGATTTACTCCTTCCCAATACAGGTTTAATTGATTCAAATAGCATCGGTAGTAATTAAAATATGGATTCTGAAGCACAACTGTTAGCTCTCATCACTCACCTATTAAACTTGCCATAGATGCTGTGTTAATTATCTTCCCATATCCTTGATTCAGCATAATGCGGCCTGCAGCCTGTGACAGAAATTAAAGGAAAGACCAGTGACCCTTTCTGTGATTGTGCTAATAATGACACGATAATAAATTAGTCTTTTCAGAAGAGTTGATGTGCTAACACATTTTTTTTAAGCACCTGATATAAAAACTTGGTATAAAATTGGCTGATGCAGGAAAAAAAATCCCATTGCCATTTCACACCTCTCCACTGTTGGCAATATTTTTACAAAAATATCACTAATGTTGGGAATTGCCCCCACCAAGCCTTCTAGTTTTCAAAGAACCACCCTTCAAAAAAAAAATTTGGCCATTCTTTAATGCCTGGGCTTGGGTAGCAAACAAGTACCAGCTTCTTTTGAATGTATTGACCAAAATCTGTAATTGATATAAAGCAAATCTCTCCTAAACTCAACCAAAAATAGGACCTATTTTATTGTGATAATTATTAATAAAGTGTTATTATATCTTGAGATAAAGCAAACACTTAGAACATTAATATCCATTTGCAAAACTAATCAGTGCAGTATTTCACACCTACTTGGCAGCACAAAAATAATCCTCGTAAATTAACATTAAAAGTTTTGTCCCATTCCTCCAGGGATGTCTCTTCACTCGCAGAGTTCAGATTGATTCCTGCATTGTTGCATGCAATGTGGACTGTGCCCCAGCGAGCCACGATTGCATCCACCATCCTTTGCACATCCTCAGGCTTGCTTACATCTGCTGCCAGGGCAAGGCTTTTAATGCCTGCATTGAAATGAAAGTGATGGAGTCAGCACAGGAATTCACGTGGGGGGAAAAAGTCTATTTTATGATTGTTTTTTAATTCATATACAGAGAGAGAGATTTTATATGTGGCTGTATTTTATACATATATACGTATTAATTTTTTTTCCCACCTTAATTCATTGCTCCACAAATAGTAGCAAAACCGTGTGTTTGTTACTGCAATACCATTACAAAGTTGCTGACTGGTGCCAGGTTTGCTTGCTGGAGGCCGACCTGGAGCCCAGGTGTGGGAGCCAAGGCTGCCACTCGGGCAGGACGAAGCTTGGAACACTGCACCATCTTCTGTCCAAACCCTCAACTGCAGCTTCCCGGGCTCCCAGCTGCTCTACAGATCCTTTTCTTCTGCCAGGTCCCCCTCCAAAGATGCTACAGAAATCAAATTAATTTATCCCAAACTGCTCTCCGGATGATCTACAGCATCGAGAGAGCTGGGAGCCTCAGACAAAACCAAACGAGTTTCAGGTGGGAGTCAAGTGGGAGCACCTGCAGGAGCACAGGTATGGCAGTCATAGTGCCTTAGTCATTGCAAATCATGCTGCCAGAATAATGCAAACATTTGGAAGAGAAGAGATTTACCAGATTTGAAACCTGCAGAAGTTTTGCTCTTTTTTTCCTAAAATAATCCAGCCATTGACTTTCGCACCAGTGCTGATCTGTAAATAACTTCATTTAATTTATTATAAAAAATCAGCTTTACATACCCTTATTGTTAAACAGCATAAGAAGCCTGCTGAGGAATCTGGTGCCACTGGGATTATACCCATCCTCAAAGACAAAAAAGGCTACACCAGTAAGGGCTGTGGTGAAATAGGTCTTAAGGAAGGAAGGAGGGAGGCAGCTACTGAGGTTGGACCATGATCAGCAGTCTGGGTAGGAAGTTGCAGCTATTAAAGCAAGATATTTTTCTTCTACATAAATGACAAATTTGTTCCACATTGGTCCCTCTTCTTGATCATTCTGATGAAATGTTTAAAAAAAGGGATAAGGCTATTCCAGGAGGAGACTGTCCCAAAATGAAGCTGAGATGGAAGCCTCCAGGAAAGCAAGGCAAAGCAGGAATTTCCCAGTGGTGCATGTGAAGAAAATGGCAGGAAAGAGGCTTTTGTATGGAAAAACTCTTCATCTCCAGTGCCTTCAGGAGCCTGTCAGAGTGCACAGCCCAAGATGATGCTGCTCTGGAGTGCTGGGGTGTGGGAGCTCCTGTCCTCCTCAGTGATGACACCGTGATTTCCATGGCAGAGGAAAAATGCAGACAACTAAAAAATGAATGCATACTCTGCCACAAAACAAGACCTCTTATCTTATCACAGGTTTTATGCTAAATATGCTGAAAGAATAAGAATAGCCAGGCAGCCCCTGTTGCTCCTCCTAATTGTTATCAAGACATGTAACACACAGGGAGTTGCTGCAATCTTTCTTTTTCAATTTACAGACAAAATGGGTGCAAGCGTGTTACTAATGGTAACAGAAAGACTCTTCACCTGCCCTCCAACTCTCACCCCATTTAGAGTTTCATCTTATAGGTCAGTTTATAAAAATGAGACAAAAGGTTCCACGTGTGTCTAGTGAAGAAGCAGCGAAGCCATGCTCACTTCAAACCAGAGTCCCACACTCAGCCTTAATCAATTCAGCTGATATCCCTGCAGTCTGAGAGAGGGGATGAAACCACTTTCTGTTTCTCCACTCTGTTTTCCCCTGCAAACCACCTGTTAAAAATAATAAACAAAACAAACTATGGAAAAACAGCTTCAGATCTGCAGACACAAGCAGAGGCAAAACACCCAGCACAGGACGGCGCTGCTGGGTTCGTGGTGGGGCCAGTGCATCTCCACAGACCTCAGCTCAGCTTTGTGGGGCTTGTGGAGGCAGGTTTGGGATGAGAGGGGCAGGAGAGGAGCCCAGAGGCCCTGTGCTGGAGACAATCACTGTGCTGGATATGCCTGAGGTGTCCTTCTGCAGGGACATGCACACGTCCCCCTGCCACGGGCTTCATCTCTGGTCTCTCGGTATAAATGGAAGTAACATGTTGCATATAGACAAGAAGATCAGGAGTGACATTGCACAAGGCATTTGCATAGTTTACAGTGAAAATGCACATTTTAAAAATCCCATCAGACGAATTCTTCCCTTAGGGTACAGGCAGTGATTCCCCCTGAAGACAGAGGTGTGTGTAGTGGAAGGTAACCCTTAGGATTTTTTGGTTATGTTTCATCATTTTTGGTTCTTCTGTCAGGATCCATTAGTAACTGTTGAAAAAGGTATTCACACAGGATCTAAAAACAAAGAGCCCTGCAGCCAAGGGACGTACACCCGAGCTGTCTAACAAAGCTAAAACTGAGATCACAGGCGTTCTGATGTTTAAAACTCATCATGAAATGATGGCACCATCCCAAAAGGCAGGAAAGGGCTCCTTGATACAAGAAGCAGAGCAGCTCTAAGCAAGCTAAGCAAAATGTTTTGAAAAAGTGTCAGTATGGGAATGACTTGGGGCACTGAGCTTCCAACTTTGAGTTAGAGATCTACAGCCATAGAGGAGAAAAAAAATCACAGCTCCTTTATCCTCATTACAGCAGGAAAAATACGTATTAATGTTATGATTGCTTCAATTTACTCATGTGAATATTTTGAGAGTAAAGCTGGCTGAACCTTTTTGTCAAAATTTATTTCCAACAGAGCATGATACTTCTTTGAAGCCAAAATGTTTCATGGAAACATTGATTTCAACAAAAAAGTTTTCAAGGGAAAGCTTCTGAGGTCCAGGCTAGAATCTCTAGTTACCTCTGGAGAGAAAGAGATTGAAAACCTGACCTTTTCAGATCCTTTCCAAAAACGGGCATTTGGATATAATTCCCTTTCACAAAAGCTTTACAAAGTTTGGGGGTTGTTCCAACAGAGACCGACAATAAATTCGAGACCTCAAAACCCATCATGAGATGGAAGAGATGTGCCCTGACCAGCTGCACTGGTCAAATTGATAGATAATATTTGACCTCAAAGGATAAAGATGTGTAAAGACTGAGAAGTGAGATTTTGCTTTGCTTTAGACTGCAATAATATTTGCTATGCCTCATGACCTCTCCGACTGCATTTTGGAACAACCCCCCACTTCCTCCAGGCTGGCAGCCCACTGCTGAAGGAGCAGAGATGTAGGGCAGCCATTGAAGGGTAGATGATCAAACTCCTCCTGAAATGCCCTGGAGATGAGTTAAGTTCGTTTTCCAATAGGCTGTTGGCATCCAAAGTCTCATGGCTCTATCAAGTAGCCCGTTTCTGTCTGAATAGCTCTGCTTGATATGCAGGATCTCACAGGGAAAAAATGTCCAAAAGGAGAGTTAAGGTGTAGGGCACAGCTATTTTGTGCCAAAACCATATGGCTCTGGTGCATAGGAGAGTGAAAAGCTTCAGGGAAGGAGGGACTGGATGTCTCAAGAATTTGTAATAGGAGCTGGACACTTTTCTTCTAGGTCATTATTTGGGATCAGAGCTTTAACCATTGCACTGACACTCCGTGTGAAGTGTCTCCTGCACAGCAGAGCTGGGATTGTGCAGGCAGGGATGTTTTGTTTTAAATGTTCCATGGGGAGCTGCAGGACAGCATCCAAACCAGAACAACACCTCTCCTTGTCTCTTCTTGAGACTTGGTGATATAAATACATCTGCAGGGGCTGGTTTTGCTGGAGAATATGGTTTCTAATGGCCCAGTCCCTTGCAGAAGTCAGAGTGGAAACAAATACTGGTGACTTTATCCATGTGGGAATGTGAAAATTTCCTGCTTGAGTGTCCATCTTTAGAGACAATGAAGTACTGAACTTGGAAGAAGGCTCAGGTGCAATCTCACAGAAGGAATTATAAAATGAGTAATACTTCCTCTCTTTTATCATTAAAATTATATTTCCAGTTTTCTTTTTCCCCTTTACAATTGCAGTTTAGCACAGCTCTAGGGGGAAATTCAGTTTTATATTACATTTTCTGTTTTTACTGCTAAAACAGAAGTGGCTTGTAGAGGATTTTACCTCTTATTTGGGATTTTACTTATTATGTCTATTAGTATTTTGTTCCCATATCTGACCTTGCATGCATGTTTGAAAGAGGACTTGAAAAACGACTTTTCTTCAATTTGAAGGGAACAATGAGAGATTCAGACTGACAATACAACTGCCCTGTTTAGGTGTTTTGGCTCATGGTACAGCCATAAGATCTGGAAGAGGAGGTAGGAGAGTTTGTAGTCTGTATTTTTTGTTCACCCATAGTGAAGCCTGAGGTGCTGCATGATTAACTTTGAGCAGCACCATCCTTGTTCAGTGCTGGTTATACGGATCTCACTTGTATGAGGTGACTCCTCTCTGTTCCTGTCAGCTGTGGCTCACCACTTTGGACACTTTCAGCAAGGAGTTTAATTTGGATCACTTTGCCTCTCTAGTAGAGTTTGTATTGAGGAATAACTCTCACAGATGGTGTGGTATCAGTGACTGCTGGGACTACACTGACAGGGCAGGAGAAGCTTTGTGCCCATGTCATGAAAATCCTCTCCTCTAACCAATTCCCCACCAGGGCTGGATGGTACAGAGTAGTGCCAGGTTTGGAGAAGGAAATCCACCCATTACAGTGCCCATCATGCCCATCATGCTTACCTTTGAGGCTGAGCTCACACGCCACTGCTTCTGCCTTGGCAAGGACCAGATCCACCACAGCCACTTTAGCCCCAGCTTCCCCCAGGGCATGGGCAAAGGCCCTGCCAATTCCCTGTCCCCCTCCCGTGACATAGGCCACCCTGCCATCCAAACGCAGCCGCTCCAGGATGCGGCGGTGGCTGCAGCCCCAGAAAACATCATCCTTCACCACTCCTGCCTGAAACAAGAACATAAACACATTGCTCAGCAAGGGGCAGAGCTCAGTGACAGCTGTGAGGGACAGCTGGTGTCCAGCACCCACCTCATTCTCACCAGAATTCACTCTGCTGGTCAGAACGAGGTGGCAGCATGAGCAGAGATCCATGTTTTCTTGGCCCATTGATTAACACAAAAAGCGTCACTAATTCAAGCCTTATCTGTACAGATATTAATCTCAAACAGAGCACTAAGGTGCCAGACAATGGAGCAGAAGGGCTGTGCTTTGGGGAGATAATACAACCCTTCCACTTTCAGGAGAGTAGGGTATGGCATTTCCTAGCCTGGCTTGGGTACAAAGTCTTGGAAGTTGGCTGATTAAGTCTTCCGGTTATTTCATCCCCAGGGCCCAATCTTGCCCTCAGGCTCAGCTAAGAGGCTAAGAGCAGGGTTCCAAAGGCAGGATTTGGGTCAAGTAGAGCGCAATCAAAATATCTTCACAAGGCTGGTGCACAAATAAAGATATCAGCCAATAACTTAAACCAAGCTGTCATCTGATCAGCTGCCATACATCATTTCCCCCTGGCTGGAATCAAAATGCAAAATACAAGATGTTTAAAATATTGAGTTTGAAATGCCAGGAATTACCAGTGGGTGTAGCTTTAGGAGTGCTCAGAAACTGCAAAACAACCAGGATGTTTGGGTCTGGGCTTACTGAGGTCGGCCATTATGATTCCAGATGGGAATTTCATTACAGCTGGATGATGCCCGCTACATAAAACAGAGAAAGATAGAAGCACCATGTTTTCCTTAGGACAAGCGAAATGTAAGGCTATGAAAATATCCAGCTCAGAGAGTACATGAGGGCATTCTGTGCTGCCTTTGAGCAAAAAAATTTGCTGTTTCAGAAATGTTGTGTTGGTTCATTACAGTTGATCCTCAGTTCCATCTTCCCCCATGGGAAGTATGGGAAAGCACCAGGCACTGGCACCTGGTGAACAGTAAACCAGAGATTCATCACAGGCCCAGCTGATCTGAAAGACTTTGCAAGGAATCAGCATTAATCAGCTTTAGTGCAGCCCTGGACTAGTGAGGCTAAAAGGTGCCAAGCTCTAAGCTGCTAAATCCATGATCACAGTACCGCATGTTTGGGTTCTTGCCACCAAGCCCCTGAAAATTATTTTGTCCTTGTCCTTGGCAGAGTGAAAATTTTCCCAGAAATGCTCAGAGAGAGGAAATACCCACCTTGGATTCAATCACTGCATCTGGGGGAACAGGGCTCCTTCGAATGAGGCTCAGTCCACTCTGCACAGGCAAAATCACCTGCAAATATAACACAGCTCTCATCTGCTTTGTACCTGCTTTCTTCACCCAAATTCCACTGATATGAAGGATAATCCTCAGGCCACAGTAGTTTTTCCCCTACTCCTGTTCTTTTGCTGAAGCTCCCTCCAACACAAACATGCCAGGCATTTGTATTTGCTCACATTCCTCTTCCAAACTCACTGCTTACACAAATGCCAAGGAAAAAATGCAACCTTGTCTCTCCAGTTTCTAAAATCACAACATATTGTTTGTGCACCCTATTACTTCTTCTTTTTATTCTCTTTGCTGACTCCTGTTGTGCTGGTGATGCCCTACAGCCCCCAGAGCCTTTAAAGCAGAGTGGTGATTCTTTAGCTGTGCTGTAGAGCTGATTATTCACTCTTAAGGGCCCTCCTTTTATCTTGCCTTTAACACTCTCTAAGATGTAGACAGAGTAGGGACCACTCCTGAACACAGAAACTCATACCTAGAGCTCAAGTGAGGTGAATTATAATAAAATCTGAGTTCATTTTAGGTCCTTTGGATAATGGCACCAACAAAAGAAGCATTTTAGAGAGTACTTTGCAAAATCCATAGATACAGCACTGCGGGCACCTTAACCAATGGCATTGCACTAACCTGCTCAACACGAGGATCTGAATTAATCACTGAATTTAATTTTCTGACAGCTAGTACATTTTCGTCTGATACATTCTCCAGGTAGACTTGTCCTTTCATGAGTGTATTCTCTACACAAATCACTGCATCCATGCTCAGCAAGTGGTTATCCATGACAAAGCTGTAGTACTGAACAGCATTCCTTTGATCAGCATCAATAAAGACTATATCAAAGTGCTCGTCCTCAGCATGTAATACCTGGGAAAAAAAATTATATTTGAGAAAACACTAATTATTTACCTGAAAGTTTCACATGTTGCCATTAATTTGTCCTTTATATAAACTCCAAACCAGACAGAAACTTGAGTTTTTTTAAGGTAACACTGCCATAACTGCTTCTGGACATCTTGGGGGTTTTCCATACTTTGTGAACAATTCTTCAGCAATGAAACTCTGAAGTTCTCAAGGAAAATCAGGTTATAAAGGAGGATGGCTCATCCCAGCTTATGGCATTGAGAGTCACAGCAGAAACACCTGCATACCTTGAGTCAAAGTAAATTGATCCATCAGGGTAAGACTGGCATCAAACCCTGCCACTGAGGTGCTGCAATAAGTTCTCTCTTCTCAAAAGACCAACTATCAACAAATTGAAGAGTGGCAATTATATCAGTCTGGGGATAAAAAAGAGGCATAAGGCAGATCTGGGAATTGCAAACTAGTGTGTCCCACTTCAGTAGCAGGAAAAGGGTTGAAATCCCAATTAATAATAGAATTATAAAGCACATGAAAGAACAGGTCATGATAGAGATAAAGCAGCACAGCCCCTGTGAAGGAAAATGATGTTTCTTTAATCTAAAAAAACGCTTTGGATGGCTCAGCAACAGAGAGGATAAAAGAGAACTGGCTGCTATCATCTAATTGGATTTTCAGAAATGTGGCACACCTTCCCTCCAAGCAGGCTGCTGATGATAATGTATAAAAGTGTTGATGGATGACCAGATGGGAGCCTTTACAGCCTTCTCCTGTGGCAGTTAATGCACTCGCTGCCCAAGAGGCTGCTATGGAATATTTCAGATTCCATCTGGGACTATTTAACTGCATCTGTGTGCGTTGCAATGAAACAACAGCTCATCCACCTATCTGGGAGAGCAGAAATGCTTTCAGCTCTTTGTATTTCAAGGGAAAAGAGAAACAGTTCTGTTTTCCAGAACTCACTGTCTCTACCATCACTTTTAATGGTACTTCTTGCATCCAGATTTCCCTTTTGTGTTTAGAGACATTGTGCACGACGAGTGATGAGCCACCCCTTGGGATATACCAGCAAAAGTATCAACAATGGCAACAGAATCTGAAAAACTGATTTGGTTTTGGGAGTAAGGTTAATGGCTCCCAAAGAGAGACTTCAGGAGCCTTTCTGAGGCAGGGAGTGTGTGGACCAGACAAGGAAATAGAGCGAAGCAACTCACTGAAGCTCTGAACGCCTTTGCTGTGCAAACTGGTGTCATTGTGAGCTTGTTAGTGGTGAGGGAATTAAGCTTGGAGATAGCCACATTTAACTGCAGATGCTTGATAGCACAGAAACTCTGCCGAAAGCATTCATGAGTCCACATTTAGGACACATTACACTATAATGAAAGAAGACCTTAAGGCCAAATATATTCTGGTTTATTATAAATGTAGCAGAAACTGGAACATCTGGATTCCTGGGATTCATCTTTTCATTTCATGACCAGCAAGAAAATCTTGCCCTGGTTCCCTCTTGAGCCACATTGGTGGAAAACAGCGGGAACATTTTTGCTACTGTGGAAGAGTATCTTATGTCAGGTTGCACCTCAGTCAGTCTGTCCAATGTAGATACTTCAGGAGGGGTCAGAAGATGAAAGCTGGGTGGAGGAGCCCATCACAAAGAGAGAATAGAGGTCTCATTCCTCGGGGAGAAGAGCCAAAGCCAAATTCAAGGAATTATCATGACTTATCACTACTTTCTGACTTGTAACCTTCCTGGGTGGAGGAGGTGGGGGGCAGACATTCAGAAACAGATGTGGCCATGGCTGAACATATGTTACTCCTGCTCGATGGGATGGCTCCCTAATGAAAAAGAATCTCACTTTCATGCATTGACTTCATTAGGTCCATATGGAGTTGTGCAGCTCTCTGGATATTAGCTGGACTTCTCATTTCAGCCCTCCTTATGAACTGCCTACCTGCTGACAGCTTATCTCTTTCTTATCTGTCTTCTGATACAGATAAATCGCCTTTTAACATCACAGCTTCCATCCCAGGAGGGTGCCTGGGTTGGATGTGTAACCAGTGCACACCTGGCTTGTCCTTGCACTGCCTGGGTGCCCCAGGCCATGGTTTCTAAGGCATTTCTCTTCTGCCACTTCCCTGCGTCCTGAATGGCCAACCAGAAAGGTCACTTGGGCATCCAGGTACCCAGTGCCTGACACATGGAAGGAATAGCCTGAGTTTGTCCTGGGACCTGCCGTCATTTGAGCTTCTTGTTTCCACAGCTGCATAATTGCCACTGGGTTTTCCATATTTAGCTAGAGACAGCTCCAGGGCTATAAGAGGAATCCACGAAATTCCTTGAACCAGTCTTACCTCTAGAGCAGCCTCCACACAGCAGGATAACAGCCACAGGGAGAGGAAAGTGCCCTGTTTCCTGGAGTCCCTTGGCTAGGAAAACACAGGTCACCCAGGCAGGTGGTCACCATGGCCAGGGCACCACACAGGAGAGTGTTTCCTCATTGCCAGCACCCACTGCTGAACAAAAACAACCGGAAAGAAAAAATCTGCTCCAACTGCAGAGCCAAGCACTGGGAAGATGGGCACAGTGATGGAGAGGACGACTCCATGCTGTCCAGGGTGGATGAGGGGGTTTAAAATGAGGGTATGACCACCCTGACCCTCCCAGCACAGACTGGGTCAGGCCCCGCCTGGGACCTCACAGCACTCTGAAGATGCCATTGTCCTTTGCTTGGAGAAGCAGAGCCTAAATGCCTCCAACTGCGAGGAAAGCTGAGATCCAGAAGGAAATAATCTGCCTGCAAAATATCCTGCTGAAACTAATTTCCTGAGTGTTTACAGTGCAATCTCTGCTCCTTGCTACAGAGTCATCATAGATGGTAACAGATGGCAATAAGAGTTTTAATTCAGAGCAACTTGGCTAAAATTAATGCTTTTGCTTACAGTGAGTCATTAACTTCCTCTTGGATTTAAAGAAAAAAAAAAAAGAAAAAGTGTAACACTGCATTCCATTGAGGAGATGTACCAAAAGTGACCATGAGAAAGGGCACAGCAGCACTGCTGATGGATACAGCAAAAGACCAGGGAGAGGACATCCCGAGTAAAAACATGAATGAATCTTCTGCCAAAGCTCAGAGAAAACCTGACTGGGGCCCTGATCAGAGAAAACACTCTCATAAGGCACATACAAACTCAAGCAGAAAAAGAAATGACTGCCCAGTTCCTTTGATATGGATCATACAGTCAGCATATTTGTAATAAAGATGTACTCAAAACTTATTACCTTTCCTGCGCCTTGTTCTTGACCTAAATGTAATAGCAATCCATCCTTGGGGTGCACAGAATACATGAAAAAGTGCAGTTTCCTTTTAAAACACCATTAGAATATTTTACTGTGTGTGGACATACACTCTTGTTACTCCTAAATGCTATTCTATTGAGTACAGTTTATATTCACCGGCAAAGCGAAATCTCTAGGGAAGCCAGAGAGGGAATGCAATTTCTAGTAATAACAGCTCACAACAGTGAATACTATCCACTTATTCCCACAATTTCCAGCTATTTTGGACTCCTTTCTGAATTAACCTTTCATATCAAAAGGAGCAATTCTAGAGCACACTAGAGACTCCGACACAATTTCATGCATAATTTATTCACTCAGTTCAACATTAAACGCAGAGTCCTTGACTTTGTCAAGGTGGATTCTGTTGGCAGACTTCACAAGCAGCAAAACAGGAGAAATGAGATCTGCAGCTCAACCTCTTCACCTATTCTGTCTGCTAACAGGAGTAAAAAAAAAGAAGAAAGCAAACCCTGACATGCTTCCAACAATGCCCTGCAATCAGTAGAATCGGCTGCAAACACCGTGTTATTTTTGTGTTGCATTTTCAATTTTAAAATGGAAGGATCAAAATAATGGATGGGAATAATTTCCTGATAGTTTGCATTCCCTCCAGACTCCATCCTGCATCCATTGTTCATCAAAAGTCCGCTGGGAATTGAAGGAAGCTCTTTGTGCAGGATCAGGCTCTTGCTGGCAGCAGATCCATGGCAAGGCACATTATCCAGGCATGGCTCAACAGAGTGCAGAATTAAGGGAAGATTTGTTGGGAAATGTTTTAAAACACTGGCTCAGGACACGTAGAATGGTGACTAATTCCCCCCCAAAGACACCTGTACCTGAGACTGAACCTGAAGAAAGGCTTCCCCTCAGGCCACGTTTCAAAATACTATGCAAAATTCCTGAGGCCCTTGGGCACAGAGAGCTGTGTTGTGGTCTGTGTGAGCTCTGTGCCCTGCAGGGGACCTCACCCAGCTTGGCAGTGTCTGTCCCTCGTGCGTGAGGAAGGTGGAATTTTATCATTGTGCCCTCAGGTATCAAGTGAACCCCACCACGTATTTGAGCTCTCTGGCTCCTTCGTGATACTTACCACTTCTTGACAGGTCAAAATCCCAGATGTTTTGTGCTGGTTGTGATCTGGGACAGGAGGGAGGGAAACTGGCCAACTACACCAGTGCTGTGTGGTAACACAAGGGAGAATCAGGAGGCTGCAGAGAGCCTGATCAGGGCGCTGCCATGGGCTGGTGTGCTGCCTTTTCACTGCTCTCTGCTCACTCCCAGCCCTGATGAGCCATGGATTTAGGTGAAAGAGACAAAGCCACAGGGGCGGCATAATGGCCTCACTGTCTAAGGTGCACTGGCACAGATGTGTTGCATCCTTATGGCAACTGCTGCACAATCCGGCAGCTTCCTTGTAAAGGGCAGAAGCAGCTGTGGAGGCAGCACTGGACACATCCTGCAGCACCTGGATGAGACCTGAGGCTGGGATGCAACTCCTGCATCAGACACCTCCAAAGAGCAATTGCTGAGTGACCATCTCTGCCTCTTATTTCTACAAAGGGGCAAGAATGACGCCAAGAGCTGCAAACTCTGTAGGCAACAAGGACAATCCTTGCCAAAGCTTGTTCCAGCCCTTCTAAACCTCACTGTGCTCTTCAACAAATGTAAGACAGCTCTGCTCTCCACAATGAGGGACAGAAATGTTCTCCACTTCCTCTGTGAAGCTGAGCTGTGAGAGCCCTGCTGTGCCATCCCTCACTCATCTGCTGCC
This sequence comes from Chamaea fasciata, assembly GCF_029207755.1. NCBI lineage: Eukaryota > Metazoa > Chordata > Aves > Passeriformes > Sylviidae > Chamaea > Chamaea fasciata. Next base: position 16,411,877 of record NW_027094098.1, on the reverse strand, counting down.
TGTGACGCTTGTGCTAGGTCCTCCTGCCTTTCAGCTGCCCACAAGGCAGCAAAGGAACCTGCTCAGCCTCCAGCCTACACTGGTCATCTGGGAGGGAAAAAGGCAGCACACTGTCCACAGTCTGAGCCTCTTCCCCACACCCAGGCATCCCATGCAGCTGCCACACTCCAGCTGGGCAATCCTCAAGAAGTCCAAAATGCAAATGCACCAGAGAGGCCACCAAATTCATTGCTTCAGCATTTACAGTGGCTGTGGATCAAACTTGTTGGACAATCCTGATTGTCCTGATACTGAGGACAAAATGCCTGCCACACTGAATAGCAAAAGTTCAGAGCCCAGTGCAGAAATCCTGCACAGAAAGGTGTCCCCATGCTGGGATCTCTCCTGCCAAACACGAGCATCTCTGTTCCAAACACCTCTAAGAAGTATTTGAAGTTCTGAGCACCTGCGGAACTGGGGTCACGAAGTGCCTTCATGTTGCAATGGGAGGATATAAAATCAATTGCAACATTCTGTTTTAAGGATTTAATTTTCATGTCTTTGCTCCCTTCTTTAATCTCTACACAGCATGTACTCTGCCTGCCTCTAGATATTTTAATTCAGTCACAGTAAGTCAGTTGCACAGAATGGGCACTAGAGAGCAACAGCAATTCAATTAATTTCACACTCACTGCAGGGAGCTGGGATTTTAAATGCTGCACATTGCAGGTGATCTGTAACATTTCGTTTTTTGGTATACTTGCAAAGCTCTTTGTTTCTTTCTTATCAAACTTGGAGGTCATGAAAACCAGAGGTCAGAAAGCTCCTGGCCATTTCATTTTAGAAATAAATATGGTACCTGCTAATGCAAATAAAGTTATAATCAAGCTCACACTGACACATCCTGATTGAAAATGAAATCAGATCAAATTGATTTGTATTAATAAAAAAAAGGCTTTTTAATGAACCTGGCATGGGCACCACCAGTCTCATCCTGGACCTGCAGCAATGTCCTGGAGATCATAAACTGGAATTAAATGTGAGCTGCCAGCGATCATAAGATTTCTCTTTCTTGGGACAAAGTCACCAGTCAGAATGAAACAAGTACAGCTAAGGCATTATTTGTCTGAGGCTTATCACGTTGCTATGGAAGTGAGAAAGTGGGGTCTAATTCATCTGAGAGTTTGCTGTGGGGAAAAACAGTGAGAGGTTTTGGCAGAATTACAAACTTCTCCAGGAGTTTTCCAACTCTTCTGAACGTTGGGAGCAAGCTGTCCTTCTCTAAAGCTGGCTCAGCAGGGTAGAGATACACTCTTCCTGTTTGTTATATTTGGAATTAGGGATCCAAAACAAAGCCAGCCCATGTTGAGTTAAACTGCCATTGAAGCCTATCGACCTACATTGAGAGCCTGTGATTCCTCTGATCAAAAAACTGCAGGACTTTAGTTAAAAAGGGGGAAAACTGTCTTGTGTGACAGAGCTGCCCCATCATACATTGGAAATAAGAAATAGCCTCAGTGCAAGAGTGTGTTCACACGTTTGCAAGCAAACCAGAGCCACCATCCAGCATCATGTGGGCAGGAAATAGGACCTGCCTGAGATTCTTTCATGTGCCTTCACAAAAATTCCCAAAGTCCCTTTCCAGCTGACTTTACCTCCAAGGTGTCTGCCACTGGTCCCATTCGCACGCTTATCCTTTTGCCATCTGAGGAATCATCAATTTTTTCCTGGCTGTCTGCTCCGAGATACGGCACTTCTGCACAGACAAAGATTTTGCCATCCTCTGGCAATGCTTCTGCAATAGCAAGGACACTGTAACCTTTAAGCTTGCCAATTAATAAAATCTTCCTGGCTCTGATCATATGGACAAACATCCTAAAAATTTGGCCTGTGGAAAGACAAGAACGAACATTTGAAAATAAAGCCATGAGAAAGACTGTGCTTTGTTCACAATGAAAATTAGATGTGCCTTTTAAGTGATCATTAAAAAAAACCCTAATCTTAAAACACTCTCAAATAAGGGTTTAACAACAGAATCTGACAAAATTTCATCTAAAATGCAGCTAAAAGACAACAGAATAAAAGGACTGATTTTAAATGTAGAACCTTTATCATCAATGCTGCTATTGTTCAAGTGCTTGTTAAATAGTGCTTGAAATATTGCATATTTTAACATTCCCCCCATATGAAAATGGCTTTGAGATGGCTCCATATTCTTTCTGGAATCCAGCATTAAAAAGAAAAAAAAAAAATCACTACATTACCTTGCATTTGCTCTTAGAGTCATTATCCCTAGACAGCACCATCATTTAAGAAATTTATCATCAGTGGTGTCCTTCGAACAATGTATTAGTGTAATAGATTATAAGAGTACTTCACTGGGATGATATATTACTCCAAAGATGAGAACATCTGGGAAGAATGAATCTGGGAATAGATTTAGTGTAATAGGCTTTATAAGAGGATACAAGCCTGGGCATTGCTACTTGTAAAGGTGCAGTGCTTGGCCACGGCCACCTACACCACAAAAAGCACATAAACCCCTATCAGACACCCCCAACCCAAACCAGAAGTGACCTTCCATCTCTTTCCTTTCCAGGAAGGATGATGATCTCTTTGGTCTTCACTGAGGGATGGGGCTGGCACTGTGGATTAAAGCACTCTAGTGTGGGCACATGAGTGAATACAAGGACACGGGAGGCAGGGTACAGGAAAACTCGTGCCAGAGGAAGATCAAAGCCCACAGGAAGCTCATATCCTTCTTTATAAGTAATTTCCCACATTTTCTGAGCATTTCCATTGCTCCCCTTACTCAAGACAAAGTAGAGGATGATAGTTTCAACTTCAGTGACAACCTTTACACCAAACTGGTGCAATTTTACCCTCTTGGCTGAACAACTTGCCATTTAAAGAGCCAGAGGCACACGTTTCCTGCAGCCTGACTCTGCTTTCAACTCCTTCAGCATCCCCTGGGGTATGTTCAGGTGAAGTTTCTCTGGAAAAAAAAAAAAAAAAAAAAAAAAAAAAAAAAAAAAAAAAAAAAAAAAAAGATGCTTCCATATTATGAATCCAACCAAGATCTGAGCATCCAGCATAAAAAGCAGCGACCAACAGGGAACTCCTGGAAAAGCTCCATCTGTGCATGACCATGAAAAAATAGCCCAGAAGCATCACAAGTATCCTAAATTCCAGTCCTAAGAGAACCTAGTTTGGCAATAAGCACATCTCAGTGCTGGCAGCCACCCCAGCCATAGGGACTTGGGAAGAAGCGGCCATGGGACTAAAGGAAAGAATTCCCCACTGTTCAACCCCAAACTTTTCCCATTTTCAGCTGGTCTCAGACAGGTCTCTGTTCATCTGCTGGTTTGGAGTTAATTACTCCAGTTACCCTGGTCAGGTTTTGTTCAGTTCTGCAATTATTATTTTCATTCCAGCCAAAAATAAGGTTTCTTCGCAGAACAGGGGAAAAGATATAAAATCTAGATTTTTTTACAAGACAGGAAAAAAAAATGTTTTCCCTCACAAAGTGCTCAGATAAGCAGGGTGCCTCCAGATGCTATTTCACAGAAGTCAGGCCCGTGACAATGTGTCTGGATGAAGTGAGATGTTACCTATTACATAGGGAAGGCAATAGAGGACTGGAAGAAGTCCATAGCCTCCAGACAGGTTAGATTACTCTATCTGAAGAAAGTAACCACCAGAAAAGGATGGTGATCATTCTTCAGGCCAGAATTCAGAGCCATTTCAGTGGGTTTTTCTCCTCCAGCTCCCCCCCTCCACTCCTCAGTAAAATGAGAAAGAATTCATAACCCGTGTCAGCCACAGTCAGATAATCCAAGACTTAAAGAGTAGAACATTTCATATAACCTCTTTTCTGCCCCTCACAAATGCTTTAACAACTTTAATAAGATAATGTATAGCTATTATCTTACAGTAAGTGTAAGTCAAACAACTATCAGCTATTATTTCAGCAACAGAGTGATCGCTCAGCGTTCCCATAATCCACAGCCTGGAACAGTTTACACATTGTCAATTTCAGACAGAACTGGCTTTTTCCGCATATCAAAATGTGCATTGATAAACAGGAATTGTTTAGCAGACCTCACATGGCTGGGTAATACACTGCAGCTCAAAAAAGAATAATGAGGGTATCAGTTGGACTTCTGAATTAATGATACCTTAAATTAGTTTAATTAATTAGTTTAGTTACCAGAGTAATTTAGTCAGCAGATTAATTAATGTTTGTTGAGTGCTTGGTGATAAAAGCCACATATAAAGGCTGTTATTAGAGGGTGGATCCAGAGGTGCAGGTTTTCCTCACTCTTTATTTATCCCAGCACCAGTTGGATCCAGGGGCTCACTCTTCCAGCCTTCCAGCAAGGACTGTGTGGAGGTTCCCCAGGATATGCTCCAGCTCAGACACTGCCATAGTCAACAATCAGATTGGATAATATTTTCCAAAAGTTTTTTTGTTCTCACCTCCTTTCCTCCAGGCTGTGGGCTCACACACACATCCATGCTCACTTTGCTAAATATTTGGGTGCGCTCATTCCACTTCCTGCTGCTGTCCCCTGTGTTTCTGGCATGTTCTGGACAGAAAAATCTAACAACATATTCGTCCAACCAGAGACAAAAGCACAAGTTTACAAAGGAGAATCTGTACCTCTTGGAAGTTGCCATAGCCTCCAGGTAAGGGTCCAGTCCAAGAGCAACATCAAGAGCTTTTTGTAAGTAATTCTTGAGCTGCTCGGGTACACGAGGGTCATTGAGGGCTATTTCTTTGGCTTTGAGAAGGTTCTCAGCAATGTGCCCAGCCAGACTTTCTGAAATGGAAATTAAAAGGAAGAATAATGCTTTTGTAACTGCTCAATCAGTGGAAGTGGCGTTTAAAGTACATAAACACAGGTGTGCTTTTTTTATTTTATACAAAATACAGGGTTTTGAAGGGCTATGAAAACGACCATGAAAACCTTTTCAAACTGAAAAAATCTTATATTTCTAATAGATTTTGCTGCATGCATTCTCCCTTTTTCCCCTCAGAGCTGATCAAGAGTAAGAATGCTTTAAACACATGAATTTTGCTTTTAAAGCTCCGGGACAAACATCAAACACCAAACAACTGCACACAAACCCCACTCCTCCAGGTACAATTTTCCTTGGAGGAAAGAGAATGCTTCCAAAACTGCTCTTGCCAACCCAGGCAGGAGATGCAGGCAGTGCGTCTTTGCGTGCACTTTTACAGGAGTTTTGTAGAAAGGAGGATCTGTGTGTCAATTGACCAAAGCAATGCTGCCCATGGTACTAAACCAACCCTGAGATCCCAGAAAAGCCTTATGGCAGCAACCCACCGCGGAACACAGCAAGCCGTGGCCACAGAGGGTGAGTTCAGAGCAACTGCCCCACTCCTCAAGTGTCAGAGCATGTGCTGGGTTATGAAAGCACCCACGAGACGCGGCTGAGAGGCTGTGAGTGTAACTGGGGTGGAGCAGTGTGCCCCCGGCTGGGTTTTATTGCCTGTGATGGAAAAGCTGCAGAGAACTATGTGGAGTGAGTGAAAAAAAGGACATCTCTTTCGCTGCTGTGGCTTTCCAGTACCTGAAGGGAGCCTGCAAGAAGGATGAAGAGAGACTATTTACAAGGCATGTAGTGACAGGAGAAGGGGGAACGACTAGAGGCAGAAAGAGGGTGCGTTAAGATTAATTTCTATTAGGAAGAAATTCTACCCTGTGAAAGTGATGAGACCCTGGCACAGGTTGCCCAGAGAAGCTGTGGCTGCCCCTGGATCGCTGGAAGTGTCCAAGGTTGTTTAGGGATTGGAGCAACCTGGGATAGTGGAAGGTGCCCTGCCCAGGGCAGGGGGATGGAATGAGATGGGCTTCAAGGTCTTGTCAAACCAACCCATTCAGTGATTTTGTGATTGGATACTATGATTTACATCTCATCCCAACCTCAAACCATCAGGGGCAGCTCTTATCTCTTCCAGCAGTTTTATGAATAATTTCAATTGCAGGAATAACCACCCCTTTCCCAAGCCATGCTGGTTTTCTGACCTCAGCCCAGCTACATTCCCAGTGAAGAGGACACACACTCCTGCAGCGTTTTCACCACCACATGAGGGAGCATCCCGGGATGCACTTCCATGCACAGCTGGAGAGTGCTGAAGGCTGGGATCTGCTCCTCCTCCCCGCCAAGCACTCCAAGACATTCTTTGCTAATTTAGTGGTAAAAACATGTTTATAATCCATGTCAGCTTTTAGCAATCATCGTGTTATGCTTCTGGATAAGTAACAGAGGGGGATTGCCTGTCACACAAAGGGGAGGAAACAAGACTGAACTGCAGCTGTTTTGTAACCTGTGTTATAACACCAAACGTGAGAGCCAAGAGGTGCTGCGGGGAGGGGGTGCAGGCAGGGCATGCCAGGAGCAACCCTCCATCCGAGATTACACAACCTTCGCAGGGAGTGCTGCATTTTTTGCAGCCTGGTGATGCTTTGGGCCAACAGCAGAGGTCAGAATTGCCCTCATTTATGCAAGCACCAGACAAGTCAGAGCAGAGCTCGGGGCTGGCTGCCCGGCTCAAGGCTCTGAGCACTAAGGTGAGCTAAGCTTTACGTAACTACTGTTTAAAAAGTTATTCCAGGAAAAAAATGCTTCGTTTCAGGGCATAGTTCTACACAATCCCAGAAAAACTGCTGGACTATATTAAGCACTAAACTAGATTTCCTGATTTCCTGATTACAGAGTCCCTCTGGCTCTGTGTGTGCACAGACATCTTTTTCCATTTCCTATCTGGTTGTGCATTATCATCAGCGGGAGAAAAGAAGCAGCCCCCTCAGAGGAAGAAAATACTGAAAATAACCCTACCATGAAAGAGTAGGAAAGGGCTGCTTTAAGTCTCCAGCAGCTTCATAAAGAAAGATAAGGTGGCAATTCTTAAAATGGACCATCCTTGCCAGAAGAATGGTTCCCAGCATCTTCCTGGGCAGGTGCTAAGAGCATAGTCACCCTGTTTTACAACTAAGGTGAATAATAAATTGCAGCTTCTACTCTGTCTGAAATCAGGAACTTTTGATTCACACCAAAGTCAGGAGTCAGGACTGCAAGGTTGTACGTGTAGGACATCAATGTCCCCTGAGCAGACAGGCAGTGCAGTGCCATGCAGGGGCCTGCTGCTCCAGAATCACAATTAAACTCTGCAGCTGGTGCTCAGATGGCACTTTTTAGGTGGGGAAAAGAGGAGGGCACTTAACTGTTTGCAGGGGGCCACCCTGAAGGAGGCACAGAGACCAGAAGACAGACAGGATTTGGCAAAAGCAAAGCAAAGACATGAGACCTAAAAGACCAAATCTTTGGTTCCCATTTTAGGCTTATCCTCATTTCACCTTCCAGGCTCTAGATCTGTTTTGCAGCCCCAGCAATGCTTCCAAAAGAGCCCCCCTTCCCAGCCAGGGCAGAGCACTGAACCTGATCCACCTGAGCACTCTGCTGCCAGACTCTTTGGTGCTCCTGTGCCAAGCACTTTGACAAGAGCTGTTCGGTGCTAAGCACTTGGAAATCCAGTCTGCTAAAATCATCCCAAACACTTCCAGCCATCATACTCACCAAGGCACCTGAGGCATTGACAACAGCTTATCCCAGCCCTCACCTCTTTGCCTTGGTCCGTAAATCCATGTCCTGGCACAGGGCATGTCACAGCCTGTGTGGGGACAGGGGTGGGTGGGCAGCGTGGCCAAAACCTGAGTGCTTGGCTACCAAACAATGTAGGAGGTCCTGCTCAGCCTTAGCCTCAGCATCCACAGTGCCAGAAAAGCCAGCAGTGCTGGACGAGGGACAGGCAGCAGCTTAGGGATGGAGTGGGAGCATGAGGAGAAGGAGCAGGAGGAAGCAGCCAGAGAGGGGATGCTGCTGCTCATGACAGGAACCAGGGATCTAAACTCTGACTGAACTTCAGGGGAAAGCAAGGAAAATATACACTAGCTGATGCATTTTCTACAGATTCTACTGCTAGAAAATAAGTTGAAAAGCTGAATCTCTCCAGTGCTCCATTAGGGAGAGAAATTATTTCTAAAACAAGCATCACAATCCATCAGAAATTAGTCACAGCCAAAGCTCTCTTGACAGTGCAGACGTTCACCACCCCACCATTCCTTTCTCCTGGGACTGTCCCATTCCCTCCACTCCAGGTTCCTGCAAACCCATCTCCTGTGCTCAGCCTCCCTCCTCTCCCTGCCAAACCCACCCTCTGCTCCTTGCTGCCAAGCCACAGAGCCTGCAGGTCCCATCTCCATGGGGAAGGTGGGAACCCAGGACTAGGACATCACACGGTGTCCCCTCCTGTCACACCACTCTCCTGTAGCTCCCCACCCCACACAGGGGGTTTACCTGAAGGGTTGTGCATGTTCCTTCTCGTCCCCTGACCTCAGAGGATGCTGTGGTGGGTTTGCTGCCTCTGCAGAGCAGGAGGTCGGTGCTTGGGTGCCCGGTGAGGGGACAAAGTCTCCTCCCAAAATCAGCAGGGAGAGGCTGTGTGGGAAGGATGGCCCCGGGCTGGGGCTGCACCCGCCTGTCCCAGCCAGAGCACAGGCAGCAGGTGAGATTCAACAGCATCTGACATGAAAAAGGCACAACAAAAGAGCCGACTTTGCCTTTGCTTTACATAAGAGTAAGTTCACATCCTGACCTTGGGAAGCTGCTGGCTCTCAAGGAAGTGATTGGCAGTTTCATAACCTTCTAGTTACATATCAGAGACATGCCCCAGCTGAGCCACCAGGTATGGGGCCAAAAACGTCCCAGGGCTCTGAACCCCAGATTATCTACCTTAGCCACAAGGTCACCACTGCCCCGTTCAGCCAAGCATTGCAGTAACCCCTGCTCTGGGGACCAGGTCTCTGCACAGACTGGGGCAGGTTGTGTCACTGGGGTACCAGTGGGTCTGAGCCCCAAGAAAGGCTCCCAGGAATGGACTGGCTGAGGAAGGCATCAGGAGCTAGCAGTGGGAACATCCAAGGCATCCAAAAGCCTGAGGTGGCCTGCAGCAGGGTTGGGCAGAAAAGGCTGGTGAGGAATTAAAGCAAAGTCCTTGAAGAGCATGATGTGATGAAGCTGAGGTGGGCTGGCCATCTCCTTTGCATTCAGATGAAACACAAACTGAAGGTAATGAGGAAATATGGACTCCCCCATACACTTCTGGGATGTATCACGCTGGGCTCATTCACTCCAGGACTGACTCAATGTACCTGCAAAGTGTGCAGAGAGAGCCCAGGGCTGGGCAGGGGAGGTGAACAGGCTGGGGGAGCTCACACAGGGCTCTTGGCAGCCCCTCTGCAGGATGGAAGGTACAGAGACATGGCAGTCACTGGTGCTGGCAAGCAGCTGGACTGTGGAAAGTGAATTTGTCAACTTCTCAAATGTAGCAGAAGATATTTCAGTGTCCCCAGAATAGAACAGGGAAGCATAAATAGAAAATCAGTAAACACACACGATGATAGAGTAAAAGAAAAGCAAATAAAAGAAGTCTCAGTGCTGACTGTATTGTTATTAATTAGAACAAATAAACAAGATGAAAAAAACAGACCTCCTGGTATACCTAAGATTATTCCATTTTATGATTTAGTAAACAACAAACTGCATTAGAATTGCAGTTCCTGCAGAAAGCAATAAAAATTGTATTTAGATTGGGAGTTAAAATTTCAGGTGAGTATTTGGTAAACAAGCTACAAGCTTTAGTGTGCATCTAATCCACACACACTAGTTTTAAGGTGACTTTGGGCAAGTTGTTTCACTTCTGGGACTCTATTTTCTTCTACAAAATGGGGTTAACAGCCTGTCCTCATTAAAAAGCACTTTGCCATCTGGAGATGAAGCCAGCAGTGAGGACTGGAGTCAGGAGTTAGACACTTCTTGGAGCAGGGCTACACGGCTTTGGAGATTTTTCTTGCAACTCTTTCTCAATATTAATTTTGGGATAGATGAAGGTTTCAAAGTGAGTTTGGCTGCAATTAAGCCTTCAAAGCAATGACACAGCATTGTCCAGGGGGTTCTTTAAGACCAATTTTTTTCCTGCCTCTGCTTTTACATCTGATTTTGGTTTTATTGATCTTTGTTTCTGAGCAGGGACAGCTTTCAGAAACACGGCTGAGAAGGTGGCAAAGACAGGTTTGTGCCTTCAGGCACTGCTGGTGAAATCAAAGGAAGATCTTCCTGTGCTCAGCACTCAGAGCTGTATGCCAAGGGAATACTTCATGTGGCAATCTGAGCCTGGGGCCCTCCAAAAGCCCCAGCTGGAAGATCCCATGGAAAAGAGAATTGTGCGTCCCCCAGTCACATGGGGATCAAAACCCAGCTCATGCCCCAAACAGCCCTTCAAGAGATAAATCCTCTCTGATAATTTTTTTAAACCCATCATAAAAGCTGAAATATCTATTATATATATAGTTTTTGTTCCTCAATTCAGGAGACTCCCAGGAATGTGAGCTCAGAAGAGGTTTAACCAGCTGGTATTGATCCCCATGCTTCTGCTCCTGTCTCATCCCGTAACAGCAGCTTAGAGCTGCAGCCAGATCAGAGGCTCTGCTCAGCAAAGGAAGTTCCTGAATGATATGAAGAATCACACAAACTGCCTTTCATAACTTTAAATTTGCTGTAGGGCATCATGTTGGAAAGTGAATGTATGCACTCCTATTGTACATCTTAAGCCTTACAAAACCAGCTGATTACACAACCCCATCCTGGTAGTCGCACGTGTCTTCAAACGTTCCTGCCACCCCTCAGGTGCATCCCAGATTAGATAATCTCAGTTTTGTAATTAGTCTCTCACATGGAGACCAGACCTCCCCTCCCAATGCCGGGTGACCCTGGAGCCTTTAAAAAGCACCTCAAAGGCACCCAGTGATGGGAGGTCTCTGGATAGGGAGATCTCACCTTCTGCAAGCATTCTGGTGACAGAAGAGGTGTGTGCTTCAGCAGTTCCAGGAGCCACCATGCCCCAGGAGCCTTTAAAAAGCACCTCAAAGGCACCCAGTGATGGGAGGTCACTGGAAAGGGAGATCTCACCTTCTGCAAGCATGCTGGTGACAGAAGAGGCATGTGCTCCAGCAGTTCCAGGAGCCACCATGCCCCAGGAGCCCCAGCAGACAGATTTCCAGTTGGTGAGAGTCAAGAGCACGTGGTGCCGCATCAAGAAAGGAGAAGCCCTTTCCAACGATGAGGATGGGATCACTCTCTCTGAGGCAAAAATGTGAGTATAGGAAGGAGCCTGTGTTGTTCTAGCTGGCCAAACTGGGCAGTCTTCTTGGTGGGATGGAAAAACCATCTTGGGTGCTGTGGCGGCTTCAACCCGCAATGACAGAATGACAGAGTTACAGAATTACAGAATAGTTCAGGCTGGAAGGGATTTTTGAAAGTCATCTAATCCAAACCCTTGCAATAGGCAAGGACACCTTCCACTAGAGCAGGGTGCTCCAAACCCCATCCAACCTGACCTACGTATACAAACTTGTTAACATGTCCTTGGGAACACGTTCAGTATGGCAGCACAGGCGGTTGCAGTGGTCCTTGACACAGCTCGGAGTTACAGAGGGGATTTTATCAACAGCCTCCATTTCTCTAGAGAGGAATTTTCTTTAAACTTCTGAAAAGCTTACGCAGGGACATCTGTGGGCTGCACTTGGGCTCTTTTTCTCCACTTCTGTGAAACTGCAATCTGTGTGTGCAAAATCTCACGCCGAGGCATGGGAGACAGATGGGTTTATAGAGGTGGTCGCAGACAAATGAAATGGGTAGGTGGGAAAAATAAATTGTCCCTGACAGGAGCAAAACCCTTAACACATCTCTCAAACTGCAGAAGTCACCTAATGCCGCTTCAGACTGAGCAGAAACAAAAATTTCCCCCAGGGATACATACAGCTCTATCCTGATAGTACATCTCTCCAGTTAATTATCTTTTAATTACAGGATACTCCTTTTCATGAGCATGTGGAGCCCCATTCATAATGCAGATCTTTCTTAATACAGCTCTCTTTTTCATGTCAGAAGTTTTCCAGCCTTTGTCATACTCAGGTTTTAATGGCACAAGTCTAACCCTTTTCTCAGCCAGGTCAGAGAGAGCTTCACCAGTCCTGGCAGTGACCGCGCACGAGCATCACCTGGGCAGAGCTGCAGCAGGTAGAGAAGGACTTTGGCAGACCCAAAAAAACAGTCTGCTGGACCTCAGTCAATAGAAGGATGAACCTTCTGAAGGGCCCAAGAACACCCAGAAAAATCCTCAGCTGACATATGGTCCCACAAGGCCATGTTCAGCCCCAAATTCACTCTGATTTTCATACAGCAGAGGGGTTGCAATGGGTACTGGTTGTACCATCCAGCACCCAAAGCTGATTCCACTAAATAACATTCCAAACGATCCTGTCTCTTAGAAGGGTCACACACCAGAGATGAATGCACACTGAGTTAAGTATAGCTACAAGAGGGTGCATTAAAATGTACACAACAATTCTTTTTCTGATATCACATTTGAAAAGCCTAGAAGAAATTTTCTGGAAAGCGTAAATCCTCACTGGTTTTCTTTAACAGCTATGGAGTTAAAGGCTTAGAGACTAAGAGTGTAAGACTTAGAGACAGTTTGGTAAAGAAAGCAGAGAAGCATCTATTTTGACCTCTAAGTGAATGTTCAGGCATGTGAAAAGAAATTGGGCATGTGAGGAAGTCTGATTATCCAATGAATATCACAGAAACTCATTTTTTACCGAAATGCAGCTCAAGAAACAGTCTTATATAAAATACATTTTGCTATTTCCTTCTGCCTGTTTTTGGTTGGGTTTTTTTGTTTGTTTGTTTGTTTGTTTCTTTTTTTGACTCTCAACTTATTTTTTCCCTGCTTTGCCCGTCCCACAGAAGGAAGGGGTTGTAGGGTTGTGCTTTTCACTGGTTTGGATAGATAATTAATTTTGGCTTTTGTTTACCCTTGGAAACTCCAGTATGGAAATGTTTCCCAACCTCCAAATCATTTTCTTTCCCTTTCCAGGAGTACTTACTATATCTATCACATCTATTTTGAGGTTGAGATCTGCTAGTTAAACTAAAGCATTGTAGAAACACTGGACTGAGTGGAGATGTGTGGCTGTTTATAGGTAGACAGGTATAAATTAACTCCTATCACCTAAATACACCATCAGAGGATGCTTCCTCCATAAATACGGAAAATTTTGGCAACCTCTTCTCTTCCCCACACCCTTTTTGGAAGCTGAAATGATTGGACTTGCTCATTCTTTATGGGTTTTCAACTTCTAGTGTGAAAAACATGCCCAGCCCTTCTGGACTGTATCTTTTTAATGCTGTGTAGGAATTCAGACATTTTACTCTTCACTAAAACCTCGGAGAGCTTCTCCATGAATAAAATTTCTGAGCCAGGTGGGTGTCCCACCCTCACAGCCCCATATCTCTGCAGTTTATGGGCAGGAGACTCCACATTCTTTACCTCCCAGCTACATCCTTAAACTAGTTCAGGCATACAAAGGTCAAACTAGGAATATTGTGATTTCAAACCATGTTTTCCCATCCTTGCCAGAGGTGAGTGCATCTCCGAAGGTGGGATTTCCTGGATAATTGAAGCTCCCATCTATTTTTGCTACAAAGTGGTAGAAACCTACAACATTCTGGACCCCTCTAACACCACTCTGCTCTGGGGTCACATCACTGACCCCCAGCAAATAGAGCTGGCCAGCAAGAAGAAACTGCGGCGCTTCATTGTCATAGACGAAGTCGTCGACAAACTTTACGGCTCCAAAGTCAGAGCGTACTTCCGAGAGAACAACGTCCAGCACAAAATCCTCTCCCTGCCAACCACTGAAGAGACAAAATCCATGGACTTGGTCCTGAACATCCTGCAGGAGGTGCAGAGCTTCAGCCTGGACCGGCGGACGGAGCCCATCATCGCCATCGGCGGGGGCGTGTGCCTGGACATCGCCGGCCTCGCCGCCTCGCTCTATCGCAGACGCACGCCCTACATCCGTGTCCCCACCACCCTCCTCTCCTACGTGGATGCCAGTGTGGGGGCCAAGAATGGGGTGAACTTTCTGCAGTGTAAGAACAAGCTCGGGGGTTACACCCCGCCCGTGGCGAGTTTCCTGGACAGGTCCTTCATCCAGAGCGTCCCCCGGCGACACATCTCCAACGGGCTTGGGGAAATTTTAAAGGTAGGATCTTTGGAACTGCAGTTTTCAAAGCTGAAGTCATACAATGATTTGGAAGGGACCTTTGGAGGTCACCAAACCCAATCCCCCTATGATGACCTTTCACTAGGTCAGGTTGCTCAAAGCCTCATCCAACATGTTCTTGAGTATTTCCAGGAATTGGGCATCTACCAGTCCTCTGGAAAACTCATTCCAGGGGTTTTTTTCCAGATTTCTTCCTCACAACTAGCCTGAATCTATCTTCTTTCAGTTTAAACCACTATCCCCTGTTCTATCACAACAGGCCCTACTAAAAAGTCTGTCATAATCTTTCTTGCCCTTTTAGAAGTATTGAAAAGTAAACTGTCCAGCAGCATCCATGCATTGTAAAAACAACTTAGAGTAACCAAGGTGGGCCATCAAGGGTGCATGGGGACTTTCAACTCTCATTGAGTCTATATATATTCTTTTACAGCTACTAAATTTGTTAGAACGTCTCTTACACTCAATGTCCAGTGCTAACCCTGTGGAGGAAACTCCAAAACTCACAGCCAGACACAGCAAAACCAGGGAAAAAAAGCCTCATCTTTCCATTGAGGCTGATCCATAACACTCTGTAATGAACTCCTGGCAGGGAATCTGAGGCTCATTTTGATGGGGATTAATAATCTGCAAGATCATTTGCACCTACCTCAGTGGGTATGTCAAGTATGGTCAATCAATCTCCTGAGAGGCAAATTCTACTTCTAAAATTACCTGGAAAGTGCACAGTAAATGGCTTTCTGTCTGGAGAGCTTTGGAAACTTTTGATAAAGCAGAGTTCAAGCTATTAAAGTATATTAGAGATGAGTTCATCAACAGCAATTTTCAGTGCTGGCAAGTGAGAAATCCCCAGGATATCTGGAGGTTTCTGGCAGGCACTGTGAAACCCTCAGGTCACCATTCCCCACTGCAGGGGGGGCTAATGCCTGAGTCAGAGAAGGAAAAAATATGTACTTCTAACAAGGACATGACTTCTAAACCCTCATATTCTCTATACTGCAGTGTTTTCCCCCCTTCCTTCCATTGCCTAAAGAGGAAACCCAAGGATTAGATGAGAGTTGTCCTGGGATTGGCCACCACCCAGTCCCTATCCTGGGGACGGCCACCATCCAGTCCCAAGTTTCCTTCCAGACACACAAATAACCAAAGCTCATTACATACCACCTGCTGGGCTATGGGAGCACAGAGCAAACCCCCAGCACGGGCAGAGCTGCCCAGCAGCAGGAGAACTTCCCTGGAACACTGGGAACACCAGGGCTCCCATCATCTCTGCCATTTTACCAGAGTCCCACTGGGCATTTCCACGCTGCCTTTTGCACACACCTTCACTCAGCACCGCTGACAATGTGTGACACTGCTGGGTCACATTCCTGAGAGACCTGCTGAACACATCCCAAATGTATTTGTGCTAAGTGGGAACTGTGTCTACAGAAACCTTTTATAGGTTACAGAGGTACAACTTTTCCACGTGCCACATGTGCAGGTGTTTCTTTGCCAGCGTATAACGTGCTATTGCAATCCAATCTACTGAAACACCCAAGTTTCTAGCAGCACATACAAGGATCAGACAATTATCCTTAATTATCTCTCCTTGCCCCAGATGGCCCTCATGAAACACAAAGGGCTGTTTGACCTGCTCAAGAACCATGGAAAATACCTGCTGGACACAAAGTTCCAGTCCTGCAACAGCTTTGCTCACCATGGGGATGCTGCACTGCAGACTACCAGGATTGCCATCGAAACCATGCTGGAAGAGCTGGCTCCCAACCTCTGGGAGGATGACCTGGACAGACTGGTTGATTTTGGCCACCTTATTAGCCCAGAGTTGGAAATGGTGAGTGACAGACTTTATATCGCAATATCCACTTAAAAAAAATTCAATAGGCTGCATGAAAACCTTGTGAAATGGAGCTGAGATAAACTCCAGACTTGCACATGCTACCCCAGGTCACCCAACACACCAGCCTGGTGTCAAAGGGACTCCTTCTCCGGCCCCATTTCCCCCACACCCCCACCCAGTTCCAGTTCAGACCTCACTCCAGTTGTGGCTTCTTATTGGGCACTTACTGAAGCTCAAAGAAAACCAGATTCCAGTGAAGCCACTAGAAATCACCAAAGTGAACTGGAACGGCACAAATGCATGGAGGCCATGGCCCATATTGCTGGGGAGAAATTGCCATTGAGGAATGAGGGGGATCACGTGCACCTTATCCAGTATTCAGAGCTCATCCCTCCATCTCATGGTGCTTTATGAGTGATTTAGATGGGAGGAGAATTAGATCCTAGATCCCTATGGGAGATTTTAGCTGTGATTAATCATCTGTAAAACAGATCATCCTAGCAACCCATAAATCACAAGACACCAACATCCAGCAACTGCAGTGAGTCAAATGTCGATTTCCAGGGACACTTTTAGACATAAACCCCACTTGTTTGCTATCTGCCACCTCAAACCTTTCCTGCCACCCACCTTTGCTGTTCTGCAGAGGGTTCTATTTGTTTCCTATTTGTTTCCTATTTGCCATCCCAAACATTTCCTGCCACCCACCGCTGCTGTGCCGCAGAGGGTTCTATTTGTTTCCTATTTTTTTCCAATTCATTTCCTCTTTGTTTCCCATTTGCCACCCCAAACCTTTCCTGCCACCCACCTCTGCTGTTCTGCAGAGGGTTCTATTTGTTTCCTATTTATTTCCTATTTATTTCCTATTTGTTTCCCATTTTCCACCCCAAACTATTCCTGCCACCCACCTTTGCTGTGCTGCAGAGGGTTCCATTTGTCCCCTCTTTGTTTCCCATTTGCCATCTCAGACCTCTCCTGCCACCCACCGCTGCTGTGCTGCAGAGGGTTCTATTTGTTTCCTATTTTTTTCCGATTTGTTTCCTTATTGTTTCCCATTTGCCACCCCAAACCTTTCCTGCCACCCACCTTTGCTGTTCTGCAGAGGGTTCTATTTGTTTCCTATTTGTATCCAATTTGTTTCCCATTTTCCACCCCAAACCTCTCCTGCCCCTGTTTTGCTGTTGCGCAGAGGGTGCTGCCGGCGCTGATGCACGGCGAGGCCGTCAACGTGGACATGGCCTTCATGACGTACGTGGCCCACGCGCGGGGGCTGCTGGAGGCCGGGGAGAAGGAGCAGATCCTGCAGTGCATGCAGGGCCTGGAGCTGCCCCTGTGGCACAGCGGCTGCAGCTGGGCCCTCATCCAGAGAGCCCTGCGGGAGCGCCTCCGGCACGGCGGGGGACAGACACGGATGCCGCTGCCCACCGGCCTCGGCGTGGCAGGTACCGCCCCGGGACCCCAGGGAGAGCCCCCGACCTGAGGGGGCATTGCTGGGCAGGGACATCCTGGGAAATGTGCTCTGTGGTTTGCAGTTGTGTCGCATATTACCTTCCTTTTCCTGCATCAGGATTAAATACGCGAGACGGTGTTTCGTGTTCGGACTCAGATGTTTATTAATTCTTATCTATGTTACAGTCTCATAAGCTATGAGTTCTGCAGCACTTCTAGCTAACAAACTAAAAATGGAGCCCTATCTCTCTCTCTCTCTCTACAAGGCCTTCTAAGGATAAACTGTCCAATTAAGAAATGACACCTAAATTACTTTTACTTTTAACCCAATAACCAACCACCCGGGGCCCGCAATGCAGACTTTTCTATCCAATTACAAAATACCACCCAAATCCATGAAGAAGAGGGTGAAAAAGAAGGACTAAGCCTATGCCCTAAAACCTCCATCTTGCTTTATATACATTACTATATACTGAAATCTTAAACTCTAAGTTTTCCACCATGTGATGTTGCGCACTTCTATTCAAATCACAAACCCATAATCCCAGTGCCATCACTCAATTTTGGAATCCTTCTCCATGGCCTCAGGTCAAATGCAGTGTTTTCTTGGGGGTCAGTGTCTGTCAGCATAGAAAGTCTAAAATTCTCAGTGGCCAAGGTTCCAACACAGTTTCTTGTGCTCTTTTTCACATCTTGGTAAACCCAGGGAGAGAGAGGTTCCCTCCTGTGTACAAGCCCCAGAACTCCATTAAGGACTGAGGTCTAATTAATTGCGTTATGATTAGCCAATTCACCTTGCAAAGGAAAGTGCAAGTGCTCTGGCAGACAAACCAGCAAGGGGAAAAGAGAAAAAATAATTCCTCTGCTGTACTTGAAAAGATTTGTTAAATAGCCCTTGGCAAAGGGAATTTAATTTTTTACTGTGCCTAGAACTAATACTTGTAAACTAAATAATTTGTGTTCAGTATCAGGGATGAAATACTCATAAGATTTAAAAATAAAAGCCAACCAACCCCTAACACAGAAGCAATGCATGGGAGCAGGTGGTGATCTCTGGCATCTCTTTCCTTTTCACACCATTTCTGTGAAGCTCAGTCTCTACACCCAAGACAAAAGGCTCTCACAAACTGGAGTGACTCTGCCACAGTCAGTGTGTGCAGGCAGGAAAAGTTCCTCTGGATGTCCTATTAACTACAACTCTTATTTTCCAGACATATTCAATGATACCAGTGAAGAGACCCTGGAAAGAGCATACAAGCTGTGGGTCAAGGACTGCAAGCCCAAGGTGAAGGTCTTGCCCCAGGCCTGAGCTGTCTGCCACTGTAAGGTAGTGGGCAGAACTGAATTCTGAACAAGATAAACCCAGAAGCACCCGTGAAACTGCACACACCCCAGAGCTGCGTGGAACAAGCAGAATATTGGCATCTGATGTGATTTACCTTTTTCAATTGCTTTGTTTGAAAGGGAATCTATTATTGCTGAAGAAGTGATTGCTCACAAGTAAAACCACCGAGTGCCTGCAGTGTAGTTCATAGCAGATTATCTCCTTTCAGGGAAAGTCAGCAGGATTATTCATTTATTTAGGTAATCCAAGCTGGTAATTACCATGGCCCTTGCCACTGGTATCCCACCATTGTTCGTGCTTGGATCCCCTGACACGAGCAGGTGCAGCCGACTCATAGGCCATGGTATGGCACCATGCAAAATTTCTGTGCTTTATAGAACATTTCAAGTAGCTTATTGCCTTCACTGGCCGTTCTTTTCTCCTCAGTGTTCCTGTTTTCTCTCATTCAAAAGAGCAAAACAAAGAAGCTCATCTGCCAGCCTTTGCACCCAGTGTAAGGGCATGACACCCTCTGATTAGAGGCACCATCACAAGTCAGAAATCAGTAAATATCACTGCTGTGAAGCACGTGGGGGCTGTCTCTTGGCAGTATGGCAGCCCTTTGTCCGGGGACTCTCAGATACTGAGGACATGCTGGCAAGTCTCCCCTTGGTGCCCAAATGGATGTGGTGGTTTCCCTTTGTAACCCCTGCCAGCCACCGGTGGGGCAAACAGGGCACAATTTGCAGCACAGCTGCCTAAGAACAAAGTTGGGCTCCTGGCAATATTGCAGAAGCCCCTTGTGTCCCCACATCTGCCACAGGGCTCCTTGTACCTGTCAGACCCCGGCTCCTTCCCCATCTCAGCCTTTTCTGCTTAGATAAGGCCAGCTGGGGAAAACCAAGAGAAATTAGAGGACTCCAAGCAAGTTCATCATCTTCAAGCAGCCTCAGTGTCACGTCTCAGGATCCTGGCAGGCTCGGAGCAGATTATATAATGGATGCTGATGGTGAAAAATTTAAAAGTAATGCCATCCTTCTCCCTGGTGGTCCAATCAAAGGAATTGCAATCAACAAACAGCCTTTGAATTATTTACAACTTTATTTGTTTTTTTCCCCTGGTGGTTTTTTCCCCACACCAGTTTCTGCTGATGTGCTGGCTTCTGTTTTGCTAAAGTAATAAAAGCTACTGAAACTGAAAAACTTTTGAACTAATGGTTGTATTGCTGCCCACAGTGTGTGCCTGGGTATATTTGCATGTGTTTGAGAGACAGAGACCGGAGAAGTGTGGCATAGAGCTGAGACATAATAAATCCCTTTTCCTCTTGAGGCTGGAGAAGAGGTGATTAAAATTACACAGAAAGCCCTGCTCAGCCTCCTCCAGAGCAGTGCATCTCTCCAGCTTCAGGACAGGGTTTCACACTGATGGTACCATCTTACCAAGGAGCTTTAGAGCACATCCTCAGAGCCACAACTTCTTAGAAATAAACCCACAATTCCCAGAGCTAAATAAGCCCAGGACTGGGGATATCAATGAATTCGTCTCTTTTTTCCAGACCATCAGACACAGGCTCACTCAGTGGGTTTCTGACAGCAGCCACTGTGTGGGGAGAGCATCACTGCTTCTCTCAGGGATCCACCAGCACCACCAGCTTTGCTGGAACAGACAGGGACAGTGCAACAGGAGAGCAGGTGAGGGCCCAGGGGTGTCTGAAGGGAGGAGTCAGAGGATGGACCAGGCTCTGCTCAGCAATAGGACAAGAGGACACAGGCAGAAACTGATGCTCAGAAAGTTACACCTGAACCCGAGGAAGAACTTCTTTGTTGTGCAGTGACTGTGCACTGGAATAGACTATCCAGAGCGGGTGTGGAGTCTCCCTCACTGGGGATATTCTAGAACTGTCTGGACACAATCCTGTGCTCTGGGATGACCCTGATGGAGCAGGGAGGTTGGACCAGATGACCCACTGTGGTCCCACCAACCTGAAACATCCCATGACCCCAGCTTTTTGGGAGCATGAGAGGGCCCCAGAGACAGCAGGCTGAGGGGCAAAGGTGCTGAGTGAGAGCCATGTAATGTTGTGTTTACAGTGACCACCTGGGCACACTCACAAATGGTCCTCCTCCTCTCCAGCAGCTGCGTGGGCCATATTAAACACATGAAGCACAGGATTATCACCTGCCCAAGTCAGTGTCCTGCAGCAGAGTGTCCCACTCCCATCTACCTCCGTGGAGGAGGTACAATACAAACACCAACTTGAGTTGTTTATTTTAAATGTCTGAGGAGAGACTCTCAGGAGCCCAAACACATTTGGCATTCCATTTCCAGAGAAAGCCAAGGTGCAGCTTAGCAGGATCGAGGTGAACTGAACTAAAAAGAGTCACAAAACCACACATCAAAATGCACAATTAAAGCCCAGCGTCTTGAACTGATATGTTATTGGTGACAGTGACCTGGCTGTGGGTCACCTGCCAGTCATTATTCCCCTGGGTTGGCTTTGCCTCTGCCTCCAGAAGCCAGTGGTTGCGTCTGTGACAACATATCCAAGGAGCTGAAGTACAATTAGGACTGAAAAGTGAACACATGATTATTATTTTTTTTTACCCTCCCTTCTGCTGTGGGTGACAGAACACAATCAGCCCCTGACGTGCTTGGTTGCTTGGTAGCAGACAGGCACATTTTTAATTATATATTAAAATATGCTAAAGAACATAAAACGGCTGCGTGACTAATATGTGTGTATCAAGAAAGGCACATGACAGCAGCAAAATTGCTTCAGTGTCTGATAAAAAGTGCCTCTGCCAGGCTTGTCATCAAAAGATCAAGGGAAAGGGGTGGAAAGTATTATTAATAAAACAGTGACTTTTTAAAATACCCCTATTGTATTGAGGTGCATTTTTTTTTAATGTCTAGCATGAATTTAATTTTTTTCCCTTTATTCAGCTTTGATTTAGTTCCTGCTTTCTCAAACAGAACTATTATATCAGACCTAAGATCTCTGCTTATTCTCTTACGATGCATTACTCCAAAGAGAAAAGCAGAAAGTCCCAGCTGGGTCCTTGCAGTGCAAGTTCTTCATGGATTTGTTTGAACAAAATTACTTTAGTGGCCAGAGAATAAGGAATTATTTTATTATTTACAACTGCTGAAGTTTTTTGGGGTTTTTTTGTTTGTTTGTTTGTTTTGGTTTTTTGTTTTGTTTTGTTTTTTGTTTTTTTTTTTTTTTGCAACAACCTGCTCTATAAACTGCTTTTCAGCAGGGAAAAAAGAAGAGAAATATTTATAAAGTCCCAGCCCAAACCAGTCTGTGATTCTGTGGTTCTGGAATGCATAAAGGAGGATCTAAGCAGCAATCACTCATGCCCAGTGAACAGCAGCATTCAGTGTACTCAGTGTGTAAAATGAGAATCCAAAGGTCTGGAAGACATTAAAAGATTTTGACTAAATGCGTTTGAAGTGGCTGAAGGAACAGTGCTGAACACAAGAGCCGATACCCCCGGTGTGAATCACACGCTGCATTCAGAGAAAACGATCTGCAAATGACATCAGTAAATCACAGCTCGCCCTGGAGCAGGGTGAGTTTGCGGGGCCGGGATGGACAGCAGGGATCCGAGCCCAATAAATCTGTGCTGGGAAGGACAAAGCCCCACAAGAGTGTGCTGTTCCCCACTCTTTGAATTCGAGCCTGACTCCTGCCGCCGTCACAGGCAGGCAGGAGGAAAGCCAGAGGGAGCAGGGAGCTCTGGAGAGGCGCTGCTGAACAGCAAAAGAACAGGCAAAGCGCTTGAGCGGGACCAGAGCCCGCAGAGCCGGTGCCCCATCCACCAAACCCTGCTTTGAGGCAGCATCCTCAATATGTACAGCAACCCCATGCTGACATTTATATATATATATATATATGAAGAATCGATATTTACATGCTTTGCACATAAACATTGCATAAAAATATTTTTATGCCCTGGCCCCCTTCCTGCTGACCATAGAAGCTTTCTCCTTTCTTTGCACAGCTCTTGGACAGCACTAACACAAAGGGGTCTGTCACGTGAACCATCACTTCCCTCTGTGATGCCAGAGCAAAACTCCTGTTAGGAAGATCACTCCCAAAAAACTGAGCTGGAAAAGGCGCAGTTTCAAGGGTGAAACTCAGAGCACAGGCAAAGACAATGGTGCTGCTCACTGCACATATATTTGACTCGTGGGCCAGCATCCCGCCAAGCCCCGTTGATTTTAATAATTCAGGAACACTTTTTCAAGCCATCCCCCTGCAATTTTAAACAAGTGTGTTTCGAAGGAGCTGGAGCAACAGTGTAGGACAACCTTCAGTGCTGGGAGCACCCGCAGACACGAGAGCCAAAGGAGCAGCACTGCTGAGCCCACCGAGGCAGAGCCATCACCTCCTCCCTCCTGGCATCGGGAGCTGCCCGGCTCCCGGCTCTCCTGGGACGGGAAACACAACGAGGTGACACGGTGGCAGTGTCCTGCTGTGCCACCACACCGCACAGCCCAGCCCTGCAGCATCCTCCAGCCCGGCCACGGGGATTCCCAGCAGAACTGACCACACCAGGCACACCTGGAATCACTTTTAAAATCCACTTTCTTATCCTGCACTCAACTTTTCAGCCTTGCCCAACACAACTGGAAAGGCTTCTAAGCAGTGCTGCCACCACGTATTTACCGACACAGAGCTACTGCCTACAGCCAGTATCCTCGTGATGGGTGTTCTTCCTGCTCCTCCTGAGTTCTCCAACACAGCCAAAACCTTGAGGTGCTGCCACCCACAGCAAGAAATTCACTCCAAACTGACCACAAAAAAAAAAAAAAAAAAAAAAAAAAAAAAAAAAAAAAAAAAAAAAAAGTGAAGTCAAAATACACCTAACAACTCAAAATTGCAATTATATCCTAGGTTGCTAATAAATAGATTTTCTAATGCAGTACTACTACATTCTAATATGGTGCCTATTTTCTACAGAAATCACATTACAAAACCTGCTGGAAACACTCACAAGCTTTTACTCAAGTATCTTCTACAAAGAGCGAGTGGGGCTGTTCAGGTGTAGTCCTAGTAGAGTCAGGCAATTTTTGTTGGGTCGGTCTTTAAATTGAGCTAGTTTTTAATCCAACTGAATTAGGTATTTTCTACTCTAATAGGTATCAGACTTTCAAGACAGTGGTCAAATTCAGTACTCCTGTTTATACTCAGGGCTCAAGCCCCCTGAGACAACACTCAATAACCCCCATTGCTGCTGCAGCAAGGTCCACAGAGAGCAGGAACTCAATGAAGTGGAAGAACAAGACCAGAAGAGATGAGGGCAACAGAGATGGAGAAATAACAAAGACGGGAAGACACAACAAGACCACAGCTGGTTCCTCACCAGCAGAAGCCAGGAGCAGGTGTTTTGCACGTTGGCTAACAGGTTAGGGAGGAGTGAGCAGAGAGGGGATGGGGATCCTACCATGCACAGATCAGCTGGAGAAGGGGGTGACATGCTCCTGTGTAGGACTGCTGGGGACAGGTGATCTTGCAGGAGTGACAGCAGGGCAAAGGGGGGCAGGTACTCCGAGGCCTCACACAGCCCAGGACCTCACAGGGCACCTGGTGAGCTGCAAGGGGCGGGGAGGGAGGGAGGCAAATGACAAGAGCCCACGGGAGAGGAGAAAGGCAATGACATTTTTCCACATCCACCTGTTTTATTCCTTACTCTAGACCATCAGCTCTGGGTCTTTCCACTTTTGGCATGTATCTGCAAAGCCCAGGTGGGGTCTGGTCTGCAGCTTCATTCCCCTGTGTGACTGCCACACAAACACAACAGGACAGCTCTGGTGGAACCAAGGATGCCAACCAACACCAGGTCAGGGACATGGACACATCCATGGCCAAGCCACAGACACAGATGCACTGCAGGGACTTCAAATGCACAGGAAAACAAGATCCACTCACATGGAAAACGAGTGACTTACACAGATGTATGTGAAAAACCAAATGCTTTAATCCATCTATCAAGAACAACAGTTCAAATTATTTCATTGGATACATTAATATTGATCCATAATTTACAGTGCTATGGACCATACACAAATTATTGCTGCAGTCAACAGCAGATGAATATCAACATTACAGTACCAAGCATCATAGCAAGAGGCAGTAATTAATGTCACTTTTTCAAGAAATATAGGTATTTATACTATTATCAACATCAGCTTCCCCCCCAGTGCATTTTATGTCAAACAACATAAATGTAAGTGCATTATTTTGTGCTTTGTGCTTTCCTTATGTACCTTCTTTTTGCTTTTACAGGTTGTAAGAGTTAAATATTGCTTTACAGGCCAAAAGCAGTAAGGAAGAACTTCATGGTACTCTGCATGTCCCTGCCTGTTGCATGGCTTTGGCAAAGTGAGAATTGGTCGGTTCCCCATCCACCCGCTCAGGGAAGCCACCGCTGCCCAGCGTCACCCTTGTCACTGTCACCAGAGCAGGCAACAACTTCTGTCCATCTCACTCCACCTCCGTCCATGCCAAACCCTGCCTGTGACTGCTGCCTCTGTCCTCTGCCACCAACCCCTGCAAAATGTCACAGCCACACCCTCCACCATGCTCAAACGGGCAAAAGCAACTCCCATTAGCACCCGATGGGGGTCTGTGTCTCCTAGAGGTGTCCCCACTGCAGTGTCACCAGTCCAAGGGTGGGCAGGCTCAGAGGAGGGCTGTAACCTAAGGAAACACGGGGGGCAGAGCCAGCAGGGCATGGCCAAGTTATGTGTTACCCCAGAAAACACAAGGTATAGGAGCACACAACACAGCTGCTGCGGCCTCAGAGACTTCTGCCAAGGAATCCAGCTCTTGATGGAATGGTTGGCCTTGAATCCTAACTCACCTCCACACAGCATGCAGCCAAAAATCAGAAGTCACGGCTGCCAGCGAGTACCAGTGGTTTCAAATAAGCTTGAAAAATATTCATACACCACAGACTGGACTTGAATTTCTGAATGCCCCGGGCAGGCACCAAACCAAAAGCCTCATTCAATACATTCAGTGGTTCTCAGTTACTACACTCCAGCATGCACACCCTGATTTGTTGTACCAACGCTGCAGAGCTGCCCCATTTTCTGGGGGAGGGCAAGACAGCCCTGTGCTACAGCTACAAGCCATTTTCTACAGCCCTGATTTTTCTACCTGTCACCCCAGCCAAAGAGCAGCACCAGAAGCTTGTACCCCATTCTTGACTTGGAGCTATGGCACAGCTGCCTCGCAGCCACTGGGGGCATTTCCTGCCCCAAGACCACAGCACATCCTGCAGCCTCCTGGCTCCTGCCTGGGCCAGCGCTTCTCTACCCTAGGAAAGACTATTCCCAAAAGCTGTCTGGGGTGAGGGGGAGAGGCATCATTACAACCCAACTCCAGCTCCTCCTTCAAAAACTGTAAGAGAAAAGGAAAAAAAAAGCCACAACCCCGTGGCTGCATCAATGCTAACACATCTCTGGGAGGGCAGGACACAGCCACGGGAAGAGTGACAGGAACACAGACCCCAAGTTCCACAGCCCTGCCAAGCCCGAGTTCCCTGTGCTGGCAGCCCAGGTGCCAGGCAGGGGACACCAGGAGCAGCAGTGCCAGGCAGGGGACACCAGGAGCCCTTGTCCCCCATGCCACAGCAGTGGTGCCAGGCAGGGGACACCAGGAGCCCTCCCCTGGGGAAATCTCTGGGAGAGGGCTCAGCCATGGGAACTCCCATCACCATCCCCGGCCACCCCGTCCTACTCACTTCACATTTGGTTTCTGAACACTACCTGCTGAGCCCAAGGTTTCCTTGGAAAGCTGGCCAAACTGGCACTCAAGTTACTCACCGTTGCACTCAATCCTATGTAATTTCCAGTGTAGCACAAAGGAGAAAGGGAAGCTCTGGTTTTCTATCCGTAGGCACCATGCTACACCTCAACGCCCTACACGCCACCACCCTAAAGCTCTGTCTACGCCACACTTCAGTCAGTGCTAGTCGAGGAAGACTACAACTAGAGTTTAAGGCACTTCATTCTGAACGAGCTACGCCTGCCAGTCAGCTGTAGGCTGCCGTGGAGAATTCCATTCCCTCCATCCTAGCTCGGAACACCACCTGTCACCTCCGTGGAAACACCTAGGCTGGATATAATACAAGGAAAACTACCGTTATTGCATAGGACTACACTTGAGTAGATAATGCACCGAACTACTTTTACAACATGGTTGCATGTTAAAAATTAATAACATTGTTATCAAGTAACAGTTATTTGCAGATACAGTAATTTACTCTTTTTTTTGTAGTTTTTTTTTTTTTTTTTAATCTCTTATGTCAGCCCCAGTGCTGAAATAGAACACGAATTGCTCTAACGGGTATATTAACTACATAGTTATGTTTCCAAGCATATTACTACTTTTTTTTCTGTATCACTAAAAATAAATATGTAAGTTCAGTTTCTCTACAGAGTTGTTTTATTACCTAATCTAAATTTTTACTCTACCTTAAATGCGTTTAAAAACATTTTCAAAGTGAGACTGTAATATACAAAATATTCGCAAAATCTCTCTTAAAACACAGAACCCTGCATAAAAGCTTCCTTTCAAGTGTTTACAAAGAACGCAGAAAACTTCCAATGAGTTTTAAAAATGTCAAAAAATCGCTGCAATATTAAGAGGCAAAAATCTTACAAATGAAATACAAATAAATTTAAAACAAAAATTTGAGGATAACTAAGGAATCCATGCAAATCAAAGGAAACTGTACAATGCAATTAAAAAAAAAATGAAGCCGATTAGATATGTACAACATAATGTGCCCAGCTGATAATATACCTTTTTTTTTTTTTTTTGTCCAAAGAGTGTATCCCAACTTACAGTGCTCCTGCTTGGTTTGCCATTGGCAAAGCCATCCATGTTTGTCACAAAACAAAATAAAAATTTAAGAGGAAAAACTTGAACCGTGATCAAAAGGAAAACCCAAATCAGCTCAGAGGAAAATTAAACAACACTCTGAGACACTCACATCTCCCTGCAGTTTCAGCAACAGCGTTTTATATCACAATCAACACAATCAGGATGTCTTAACACTTGGGTTTAGTTTGTTTTCTGAGTGAAGTAGGGTGGGTATTTTCCCTAAACGCCTGTCATGTAAGACCAACATCTGAGGGACACTGTATCTTTAAGGCAGCACTATTCAATTAATACAATTACAAATTGGACTTTGTGTTGTTGTTTCTTTACATTCTTAAACTTTACATTTTGTTTCCAAGTAGATAGGTTGCATTTACAATCCTACAATTGCCCCCTCCCCCCCCCCCCAGTAGAAACAGACTCTTCATCTGTAATTCTATTGCTTTGAGTAGATTTGACCAGTTCAAAGTTCTTGGCGAATCCAGTTCACAGATTCTGTTCGTATGCTGTACAATATTTTGGAGGCATTGGTAGTTTTAAAATAGAATATACAAGTTTCTTCACAAAAATTCTAAAAAAAATCCTATATATATAATATATACACACACGCACACACACTGATGAAGCACAAGGGGGAGGGTGGGGGGGGGGAAAAAATCAAAAAAATTCTACAAAAGGTAAATTATTTCATCTACTGATCAAGAACCAAAGCAGTTTATGAAAGGCGTGCCAACAGATGCTAACAAGCATGGTCAGTGTCCTCCATGCTCACGCTGCTCCGCCTGCTACTCGTCTTTGATGCCCCAGGAGACACGGAGGAGAGCAGAGGGTCAGTCACTCCCACGGGGGACAGGGTATCGTCCATCAGGATATCTTCCAGTTTGGATCCCATTTTGGCAGGGACACCGTACGTGCCAGCTGGCTCAGTCACGTTGCCCAGGTTGTCACTGAAGGTGATGGTGCCGTCGGTGAGGTCCAGGGTGGTGGTGCAGGACAGGTCTGTGTGGTGTGGCATCATGTCTTGGGTGCAGTTGTCCAGCACAGGCTCCTGTTTGATGACCCTGTTGACCATGTCAGGGGAGCAAAGGCCTGTAGATGGGACAAGGGACAGTCCGTGTGCCCGGGCTTGCATCTCAAGTTCCTGTGAAATAGAACAAGGGGCAAATTAGAAGAAAATCTGGAAGTAAAATCTGCCATCTTATGTTCGTCTTGCAGCTCCCAGTTTCCTTCTCCTGTACACATTTCCTCCCTTTTCCCACAGTGACAAGTGCTTGCACCTTGCACACTCCAGCCCTGCAGATTTTCACCTGAACAGCAGAGTCTTGAAGAGGTGGGTGAACACCATCCCACACAGGCCCTTCACACTCCTCCTCAGCACCTACCCCAGAGCCAAAACCCAGCACCCTGCAGCACAGACATGTTCCCCTCAGGCTTCTTCTCAAACCAGTGCCAGGATAGGCAGGTTTGGCATCAGGTAGGGTGAGGAAAACATTTTAAAAATAGGAAAAAAAAAAAAAAAAAAAAAAAAAAAAAAAAGAAGAAATAGCAGAAGCATGTGTTTAGTAATTTTTAAGAAGTCAAATGTGAAGGCACAGCATGTCTACATGATCCTTATCAATCCCTGCTGAGACTCTGGAGGGGACATTTCTCACTCTGCAAGTCTGGCAGGGCTGGAAGAGGTCAATCAAAACAGAGCAACACTATTCCTGTGCAGAAAAATCACAAGGAAGTCACAGGAAGATTTCAGACTTCAAGCAGAGCCAGGATTCTTCAAATTTCCACGGAAAGTTTAAATCCCACCTTCACATTTAATCATACAGAAATGCCCTCTCACAAATACATCAGTAAAAGAGATGTCTTGCTTCTACTTCTGCATTATATCAGGCAATCACAATCTCTGTTGTGATTGTGCTGTTTCTGGATAGTCCTGTCACTGAGGCTGATTATTACCCTTTTCCATCATTTCCAGGATAAAACAAGCTTTTAATGGCACACTGCAAGATCACAGGAGAAGGTAGAATGAGAAAGCACTTCTTCCATCATCTAATGTGCCAGAATCAGGAGTTCCTTATCCCATGCTTAATCAGAATGAAGGCAAAAAGGGAAAATACACACTTGAGGTTATTTGCTGCCAGATGTATTGCCTGTAATTCAAGGCTCTGGGTTTTATGGTATTTTGATTGAAGGAGCCAGAGCAGATGGGTAACACAAAGCAAGATGAAAGATGTTTAAAAATGATGATCCCTCTTAGCTTTGAAACACCACTGCTGGATGCCACTCTGCAAAAGGCTTGTGTGTTTTTATCATCTCACTCTAGCAGCAGATTGCTCAACCAAGTACAAAACGGTGCCGAGGCTCAACTCGGCCTGTTCTATTTTAAAGCTGTTTACTTCCACACTTGACTCTCAGGTATTTGCAGCTTCATTATCTCCCTGGTGGATTAGCTGGGCTGTAGAGGGGTCTCCTGGCAGGCCACAGCTGCATGCAGAGCTCAGCTCTTCGTGCTGCAGGGCAGCAGCAACACGAGGATAGCTGGGATATCACTGTCTCCATGTTAGGTGTTCTAACACCCAATTTTGGTACATTTCTTTAATTACCCTTCTATGGAGAGGGGTGGCTATCCAGAAAAAAATAACAACCTGTGTTGGCTTCAAGGTTAAGGTTTCCTATCCAGTTTGAGGTGAAGACAAAGGAATTAGTTATGGAGTTTTCACCCTTAAATTTCTGTGTAGCTCAGAACACTGGGAACCTGGGTGAATTAACAAGGCAACAACCCACAGAGAAAACATATTCACGCCACCTACTGCTTTTCAGTGCTGAGGAGAACTGTTGTACAGTCCTACAGATTTCAAGCAGCAGGGAAGACTCCCGAACAGCTGAACTTAATTTCATGACTATCAACAACTACATGACACATGAAGTCCCAATGCCTTAGACCTGGCAAACAGAAGAATGTATTACCATATAAATCTTTTTTGATGGTATGGTTTGGAACTAGCGTTGGACATGGTAGAACAAAAAAAGACCACTCGTAAGTGCTTTTACTAGAGTATTAGTATTTTGTGTTATTTTTTTTTTTTTAAACTAAGATATCTTTGGCTTTTTCTGGAAAAATCCCTGCAGGCATCTCAGTCCTCCCCGCCATTAATTTAAATGCTGGCACCTTCTAACTCGCACCCCACAAAGTCACCAGTATTTGCAGCACCAAGAGCATCTACAGCTCATTTCTCAGCAAACCTGTATTCTGAGCAGCAGGTGCCTGTTGGCATGTTCCAGCTTCTTCTGCCTGTTCTCCAGCTCCTTGGTGCGCTGCTGTTCCCTCTGCAGCTTGCGGATGTAATCCACCGACGCCTTCAGAATCGTTCCCTTGTTCCAGCGCATGTCCCTTTGGAAGGACACACAAAAGGACAAGGTAAGGCTCTGTCTCGTAGCTGTTCCCCTCATACCTGCACCTGTGACTGCACCTTATCCAGACACAGAACACGCAGCTGCTATTTATTCCAAGTCTGTGGATACAGATGGTGCTTGCAGTGCACTAGAGGGGGCTGGAGCACAGACAGAGAGAGAGAGGCTGCTGCATCACCATCTCCTCGTCTTGCTTTCCCTAAACAGGCAAAAAACATCTTACTGCAGACTGCCAGTGCAAAGATGCACCTGTCCTGTAGGCTGGTACTGAGACATACTGTCTTGCTGGCCTTGGAGGAGGCTGCAGAGCCTCTCTGCAGAGCAGCTGTGAAGTTGCTCCACGAGCAAGTGCCTCAAAATACTGGAAAATCTCCCCCAAATCATCAGATTTAAGTGGACTTTCAGACTCCAGAGCAAGGAAGGTTCCTTGCTACAGAATCAGCATCGGGGAAGTATAAATACAAGCGAAAAGCAGTAAAATCACTGTAGAATTATCGTAAAGAACATCAGGGAAATTACAACAAACACTGACAAATTATTAGTGACCAAGCACACAGTTACACTCCTCATTTTCCTTCTTTTTTTCCCTTGGAGGGAAGGGGAATGTGTTGGCTTCCCAGATAAACTGCCCTCCGTTTTCACTGAAACAGGGACCAGTTCTGTCTTGTCAAGCTGTAATATCTAGTTAATTTTAAAAAAAATCATTTAGCAAGACATGCAACCATCTAAGCAGCCAGACCAGCAAAAGGTTTCCCATCCTCACAACTCTGCCTCTGGTAAGGCAGTCCCAGCACCAAGCCCAGCTTTGAGACAAAAATCATAGAATTAATACAAACACAAGCAGGTTCCAAACAGAGAAAAATGAACCCCTTGAATAAATCCTCAAAAAGTATAATGAAACCTGTCTACCATTTCTGCCATCACAGAGTGCCAAGAGTAAGTAGAAAACAGGAATTTTGGGAGGGTTCTTGTAAATTCTTGGTCTCCTCTGGGACTATTTTGCCTCCTCCCTCCCACAGTCTCCCTGGGCATGTTTACTTACGGGTCATTTGACTTGGGTATCAAGGTGCCCAGCTCTTTTATACGATCATTAATATTAAATCTTCTTCTTCGTTCAACTTTAGGAAAAACAACACCAATGTTACAAGTAATATTCACATTTCATTACAACTTATCAAGTGTTTCATCAAAGATTTCTTTTAGCACCACTGAAATGTTTGCCTGAAGCTTAAAATCCAGTGATAATTTCTTTTGCTCTCCTACACAGGACACACTAAGACAGAAGTTCTGTCTATACTGTAAATTTTGGGACTGCTGAAGTCGCAGAGTTTAACTGAGACTAAAAATCAGAATGACTGAGAAGCAAACACTCTTCACAGAAAAATTAAGAGACGAATATATAGATGCTCAAGGAAATCCCAATACAGAAAAAGGGACAAAAGGCACAGTTTCTTTTTTAAAACAGTCCTTCATTTGCAACACTTTGAGGATCCAAAAGTCAAATTTAAATACCGATTTTCCTGCATCACCTTTTCATGCTATGGAAAAGGCTTCTGAGCAGCTCAAGGCATGAAACAGCTCCTTTTTTCTACTACTATAAAGTATAAAAAGATAATTTATGGATCCTTTAGATCATAAGATGATCACTATTTTAAAATGCTTTTTTTTTCCAACTTGGAAATAAAAGCTCCTTTCAAAAATGAAATTTAGAAAACTGCCATACTTAGGATGCACAGTGTTGAATAAAGTCACAAATTGACCACATATCTAATATATAAAAAAATGAAAATTGAAAAAGCAAAACTGTGCAAGGTGGATTTGTTAAAACCAATTGGGTCACATGTTGAACCCAGCAATTCCATTGATAACAACCAGTCATTCACTTGTTTTATTGAAAAGAAATAAAAGTAGAGTTAAAACTGAATAGTAGATTTAAGGACACATTTCACAGGACCTTGAGATATTTGATCTATGGGCATAACACAGTGATCTAGTGCTTTATACTATGTGCAGTACCACATCCAGATTTAAAACATCAGTATTTGGGCACTCATTGCCCAAAGTCATTCCAAGAATTGGTGCAAAATGTGAGGAACCAAAACTTACTCAAGTTGTGATTGTCTTTCTTTTGCCTCTCCTTAGCCAACGCTCTCGCTTCCGACTCTGTAGGAAAAATACATGCTGTGCATGTGAATGAGGTAATTAGAATTAAAATAATTCAATCACAGCGTTTCAGCCTGTGAAATATCTGCCCAGGAAGCCTGATGGATATTTGTCACACAGATCATTACCCCCCATTCCCAGGAGCAAGGAGGGCTTGTGGATGCCAAAACACAATGCTGGGACTGAGCTTCACCTGTGCACCTGTGGAGCATCTCCTCCCACACTTCCCAGAGTGACTCCCGTGATGGGAATGTTTCCCACGGAGGCCCTGACTCAGCAAGGTATCTGAGGACAACAAACTGCTGAAATCCTGCGTACCTTCTCCCAGGCCTGCACACGTATCCCACGGGAGCTGAACCAGAGGAACTGCATGCTCATGGCATTGCTGCCTGCTCAGGATGTGACACAGGCAGGACTCACAGGCTCTGCTCACCCCAATTAAGGCTACATCCTTCTGGGGCACGTGCACACACATCACCACAACATTTCAGTTATCCCTTAAGTGACCTGTTAAAAATAGTGTATTTTCCAGCTACACTAACTGTTCCTACTATATGAAGGATAAAAAAAAGGTGAAAAATTCAACACCTTTCTTAGCAATAAAGTTGGAAAACAAAGGTTCTTGCTTCAAGTAAAGCAAAAAGGAAAATAATGGCAGCCATGCTGCACAGAACTTGTCTCAGCTCAGAACTGCCCTTCACCTTGCTCCAAACACTTATTATTTATTTTTTATTATTTTATTACTATTGGTATTATATTCTAGAATAATAATATCATTATTAGCTTCAGCATTCAACAGTTCAGGCAACAACACAACTAAATTTCTTCTTTTCAGTTCTCATTTGGTCCTAAGCTTCTCAAGGGATTTTAAGTATTTTATCTTTGCTCTACTCCTTTTCAATTTTTTAAAGGGGTGAGGTCATTAAACCTTGCCCCATTGCATTCAAATCCCCAAACCAGCAAGCACTCTGCAGTTCCACAGCAAGTCAGTGAGAAGCAATGAGTGCATCATCATTTATCACACATTCCATTGTGAAAACGATCCCTCACTGTAGCCAGTTAAGTTTCTTTCCTGTATTACTTTATTTTGATCAGAAAAAGACTCACCTAAATCAATTCTGTGTACAGGTAAGTGTAGCATACAGACATTGTTTCAGTTCTGTTTTGACGTATTTGATGTATTGAGGGCTTCCATAAGACCACTTACAATTTCCCCTCTCTTTCTGCCTTCTTTGCCTGAAGCATGACACAGTCACATGCAGCAAACCCACCAGCCTGCACATCCGAGCTGGGCTGAGTTTGCAGCCTACACCCCCTGGAACTTTCTACACTTGGGGCAACAAAACTGCCTGTAATGCAGGACTTTGAGTAGCTCTCCTCCCTTCCCACCCTCTTCTTACACAGTTCCATCTCTGTACAAGCTTTGCTCTTTTCTAACAGCCACAAATCATTGTGTGTCTTTTTTTGGTGCTGAGTTCAAATTCTGTGCTGTCCTAAAAATGCAAATATCTGCTGGCTCAGAGATGTGGCATTTCCTCATTGGCCTATTAAAATTGCTCTGCTTCAACTAATTCCTGCCCAGAACCTGCTTTGCAACTGAGTCAGCCTGTGAGTTTTCACAACAGAAACCCAGAAAGATGACAAGACAAGAAAGAAACCAGGCTCCTACCCCACTGCATGGTCAGTGACTCTCTGCTGGGCTTAAGAACAAGCATTTCTGACATTAATGTGATTTTGTCATCAGTTCTAGAGTGAATGTCCATTTGTTCAGCCTACAGGCAAACCATACCTTGTATTTGTATCCTATGTGTGGTTATACCTTTCCAAGAGAGCAGAAATAAAACATGTCTGCAAATATGAAGTTCATTATTTGCTTCAAATTATCTTGCTCCTGTACACATGTGCTTGACAAGAAGAGGTTTTTTAGTGTCCCACTCTCCTGCCCCTGCCTCCCACAGCTTGTTCAGAGCATTGCTGCAGGAACCAGCATAAAAAATTTACGGAACACTTCATTTTCATCTCAATTTAGTGATGCACATTCATAGAATCATAGAATGGCTTGGGTAGGAAGGGACCTTAAAGATCATCAAATTCCAATCCCCCAAGCACCTAAACTTTACATTGTAAAGGATCTACATGTGCAGACTTCACATTATAGCAGGTCATTTGTTCATTACTGCCCTCCCCTGCTGAAGTAAAGCCCCAGTGTGTATCACTCCTTGCCAGGAATCCCACAGAGACTCTGGATGTGAAGTTGTTAAAAGTCTGGTGTTGATAGAGAAAACAGTAAGCCCAAAGTAGAAAAGAGCTCTGGAAAAGATGCATGGAAGCTTCCCGGAACAACAGAGTGCAGGTATGATGACTGTAACAATTAAGGACTTTATATGAACTTGTGACAGTGAACACACAAACACCCACACATGAACACAGGCTGAAAGTAACTGCTCACCCATTTATTCTTTTTCATAACAGAAATTATGTCCAGTATCACCTGAATTCAAAACAATGATACCATTACTCCAAGGTGGTATTTTAGATGTATTTACCTGTGAGCTCCCTTTTTATATTAGGAAGATTAGCTGGACATGAGTTGCTGATGTTTAGTCCTGGAGGAGGCATGCTTTGGTTGCCATAAAGGTCAATCAAATTGCCAGACACAGGCAACTGGAAAAGATAAACAAGGAAAAGGATCATTTGGTTTGCCTTTATGAATGCCTTTGTACAGAAGAACAGAGTCAGGATATGCTAAGTAATCTGTGCTCTTTTCCATGTGCAAACAGAGCCTGCAAGAAGGTCAGCAAAATCCACAGATATTCACGGGCATGAGGGATAAAACATCTCCGCTGGGAAAATTCTGCTCTCTCTCCTCAAAAGCATGCAGACTTAAAATATTACTAGGTAATGAAAGAGGTAAAATGCTGATGATACTGCTGCACTGTTGCTCCTTATTTTTCACTAAAACTATTACATCTATATCCCTTAAACTTCTCTCATATCTGAAAGAGCCAATAAAACTATCCCAGAGAAACCTCCCCCTTTTTCCAGGGGTACGTGAGTGGAAGTACTTTGCAAGTTGTCACATGCTGGAGGAAGAACACTGTATTAATTAATCACATTTTTCATGTGATTTGAAAGCTACCTACACAGAAAACATTTCAGTTTACTTTGTTTTTCGCCTTACATAACAAGAACGCACACCAGTAGGAGGAAGATTATTTTTACAGTAAATTTCCTCAATTACTTGTTCATTCTGCTATGTTTATTTAGGTATTTAAACAAGTAGATTTATACAGCAATAGGACAGTATTTCAACAAGATCTATCAAAGCTATCTTTTTATATTGAAACATATTTAAAGAAGCTTGCGATTATCCTGAGTGCATTATTTTACCCATCTCTTATTTGGTTTGGAAAAGACAGGTATAAACCACTTTGGTATCTTATCTGAGTGGCAACGCTTCTTATCATCACTGCTGCAAAGAAAACCAATCCCTCCAAGACACTGATCCTGCAGAGATTAGAGTAGGTATTAACTTTACACCCATGTAAATAATGCTGCTGAATACAATGCAGTGAGTCACAGCCAGGATTATTAAACTCCTACTGATGGGCCTTGCCAGACTGGGACCAAAGAAAATTTCTCTGCCATATGGAAGCAGATGAAACAGGAGTTGATATGTAAAGTACCACCAGCTAGAAGCCATGCTGATAGTTGTTGAGAACACATAATGGCCAACAACAAAACCGAAGTCCCCTACTCAAACTTTAAGAGACAGAGGAATAAATGTAACTGAATTCACACTATGAGTCAGCCTTATTTAAAAAAAAAAAAAAAAGAAAAAAAAGGACGATCTAATAATGCTGCTCAGATCACAGCTGTGCTGGTTGTGGGTGTCAGGGTGACCACTCAATCTCACTGCTCTACAAGGTTGACCCTTGTGTCTTTGGGTCCCCCAAACTCATCCCTGACACTGACACAGGGAGAGCATCACACACCCTTCTGACTTGGATGCGCTCGTCCTATTCATGCTTCTAAGCATGAGGAGAGCACAAAGACCTTATTTGTAGCCCAAGGACTTGAAGTTCATAACCAGACATGTGAAATCTAATTAGGAACTTCAGAGAATTTGGAAATAAAAAAGATTTTTTTGTCAGGAATCTCGAAATTGGCATCTCAAAGCCTGGGTAACGCAGCCAGGTTGTAATGAAACACGGAGAACACAGAGCTGCTTTCCTTACTGCAACATGGACCCTGATTGTTACAACAGGTTGTGATTGACTTTTTTTTTTCCCCCAAAGGTGTCAAACATGGAGCCAGATTTCCATGTCAATAAACAGGACCGGTGTGAGCAATGATCACAAAAGGGACAGGGAAGACAGGCAGCAACTGCTGAACTGTGCACATGTGCTCGGCTGCTAAAGGGTGTCCACAGGAATGCTTATCAGGGAAATTCACTTTAGGGGGAGGAGATAACAACGGTCTCCCCTTAAATCAGTGAGCCATGAGCAAAGAGACTGATCAGCTTCTTTCTTTGATCACTTTCCCCAGCATCCAAACTCCACAGCTCAAAGCTTCAGTTGTAACACTTCCTACACAGGGTCCATGCTCAGTGTGAGTCTCTGAGAGGCCTTTTCTCCAGGATGGCTGCAGATCACATCTCTGGGACTAACTTATCCTAATTCCTTTCAGACAAAAGCAAAGTGCATCCAACACTCTGGGCCATCTCACATAAAATACCTGCAGCTAATGGTTAAGTTAAAATCAAGGCACATCCTCAGTTCACAATTTTATAACAGTTCCCAAAGGAATAAAATCAGTTGACTAAGGTAAACCCAATAATCATTAGTGCAGAGTTTAGGGAGCCAGGAAAGGGAAGAGGACCCCTGTGCTGAGGGCATTGGTTTGGGATGCAAAAGACAGCAGCGTGGTGAGCACACAAAAGGAGCCACTGGACTTAAATGGGGGGGGGGAAAAACCCAAAAGGTTTTTTGGTTTGTTTTTTTTTTTTAATGTGCCCATTGCAGTGACACCTGGGCATTCATTTCAAATGCTTCTTATTCGAAGCAACTGGAAAAAAAATATACATTGTTGGCAAACATTTCAGCTCTAAGACAGTCGAGCCTTTCACCACCATCCTCAAGTACAAGACGGGAAAATGTCAAAACTTCCACAGCCATTTCATAGGGAAGATGGAGTCTCAAACTTTGAGAAAGACATGGAATTTTCTGGAGCTAAGGAAGCTCCTTCCCTGTCTTCTCTAAATTCTAGCATGTTTCCAACCTAAATATGGTTTTCCTTACAGCTTTCTTAGCTATTTCTGGCTAAGAAGGAATTTAAATACAGCATCAGCCAGATCATCCACCTTTACTTTTCCAAAAAGTAAATGAAGGAAGAGTGGCTTATGCCAGGTTTAGCATGTTTTCTTCATTGAAACAGCATGGTTGAAAATGTTTTCACTTGGGAGATTTCATATTTCAAGGTCTTGGCATCACAAATTGCACAAACACACCAAGTAAAACAAATTTCAATCTTCCTATCACTTTGCATCTACTTCTTTCTTTTTTTTCTAATAATGGCTTTTATATAACAGAAATTTGAAATATGGTAATTATGACTGCAGATTCATCATAGTGTACATTCATAGGAGTCTGAGGCTTTCATTTCTCCTCCACTAATCCAACAAAACAAGCACCCACATTCTGTCTAAAATCTCTGAGACATCAGCTGTGTGACCAGCAAGGCTGTTTCTAAGGTACCAGTACACCCTGGAATGGGTTCTGCACCCCAGCTTGTGCAGCCCACGATGTATTGTGATGTCTCCTGACCTGAAAGCACACGCTCAGCAGCAGTGCCTGTAGCAAAGCTCCTCTACTGTGGAGTTTAAATTCCAGAAGAAAGCCACATTTAGAAGTGGAGCTGTACCTATGCACAGAGCTTTCCATGCCAGGCTCTGGCTGGAGCTGATTAGCTGGTTGAATTAATTGTCATCTCCACAAGAGCACTTTACACAGTACTCATTAATTCAATTACCAGGTGACATCTAGGCAGAAAACCTTCTCTATAAACTAGTGACCATTTTGTGATACTTCCACCACAGATATTATTCCACCAAATACCAAAGTTGACAAACACTCACATAAGCAGTTGACTGCAATGGGCCACTTTCAATACAAGGTACTTGGAAACTCCCTTAGCTTGCTCTGCACAGAAATTTCTGATTTTGCTCATCAATTAAGTACTGTTACCAACTGTAACAAACTGGTCCTTTTGTTCTTTGTTGGTTATGGAACAACAACTGCCTTTGTCACAGACTCAGCACAGCTATTTATAGGTTGTGTCTCTTTAGAGACCGTTTCCTCTCTTGATTTCTCCTACCTCGACTTAGCTCAGTCTGTAGGCATTAAATCCTAACTAACAAAATGTTGCATGTTTTAAGAGCTAAGTCCTGTCCCAAAAGAAAAGTGGCTTGATTTTATCCCTAAACCAATTGTTGAGAAACACGGTTCAATTTCCATCTCTTCGGGATTGGTACTAGGCTGATTCAGAGACAGAATATGCCTTTTTCCTCCAGTTACTTATACTTATCAGCAAAGAAGTCTGAATCTCACTGTTTCATATCCTTATTTTTCAGACTTCGCTACAAAGAGTGGGAAAAATCCGAAATTCCACAGTAAATTTGGATCAGGCAATCTTTACAAGGCTTCCTGCCATGCAGCAAGCACAGCAAAGCACAGGAGGGATGCAGACTACCCTAAACATTGACTACAGGGGCTCCTTGCACTAAAACAGTGCAGAGTATAATTCCACCCCTGTCTGGAAGCAAAGAGCCACTCTGGGGCCCCTGTGAAACGAGAAAAGAAGAACAGCATCAAGACATCCAAGCCCCTTCTGAATAAATGGGTCCCATTCCAATGGAACCTCGGAGGAAGGACTCCAAAAGAACCTCATCCCTCAGTGAAAAAAAAAATTAAAAAAAAAATTGAAAAACAGATGAACTTTTTGAAAGCTATCTTTTGACAGCTTCCTGAGGTTTTCTCTCAAATTCCAGGACAGTTGCACTTTGCAAGTCATCTCAGATTAAAGGAGAATTTATTCTCTGTAGCAGGACCGTGCAGCTATTTCCCCGTGTACTCAAAGGGCACTATTTAGAAAGGGAAGCTGGTGGGCCGCTTCCTGCGTCATCCACCACGTCTCTGAGAGGGCTGTGGGAATCTGTGGGAGCGCAGGACCAGGTTAACATGACATCAGACAACTACTGTCAGCAAATGTAAACCTATGCTACAAAATCAGTGCTCTGTGGTAAGCTGTACATTTTGGCACTAGATGAAACAGAAACAGACGCCAGCACTGGCAGACATCTACTCAGCCAGATCTAACAGCACTTAAGCCTAAGGCAAAAAATTCACTGGAGCTACCCTCCACAGAAGATCAAAATCAGATTATGCCAGAAGTATGATTAAATTAATTCTCAAAGCAATGTGAACCAAACCAAAAGAGCCACTTGAAGGACACCTGCGCCTTCCCTCCGCGCTTTCTGCACCTCTGTGTTCTTGGCTTTTACCACAGGCTTCCCACGTCCCCTGCCTTGTTCAGTTTTCAACCTTCTTTATTCCTTCCCTTTTGTTTGTTTGGAAGATTGCTTTTCTATTTTTTTTTTCTCCTGCTAAATTCTGTAACATCTTTGCTGCCGTCTAGATGGGGACTTCTCCCCGCTTGAAATCAGGCAGAGATAAAGCTGTGATGTTAGAGATAACAGAAAGTGTCTCTGGATAGGGATCCTAACACATGGCATACAATTTCTTACTTGAATATGACAACATTCAGGAACCTGGGATGCCAGAAATTCCTTCTTTTCTGAAGACAAGTGTAAAGTCCATGGCAATCTTCAATATCATTGGGAACGAGCTACTCCTGATAGCACAGTTTACTCCTCTGTTGCAATCCTCTCACCACTAACTCGGAAATAAGAAAAGGAAAATTGTCCTTTGCATTCTCTCGACCTGACTCCAGCCTGTCTTTTTAAATTCATATTTTTCATTGCAACTGTCTCACCTTCAGCCCCTCAAAGGAAAACTAATTACTCCCTGTGGAACAATGCAATAATTACTTAATTGCAAGGCAGAAAAGTCCTGCTGCAGTTTTGCCTCCTCTCAAGGAAAACCAGTTAGACTTAACAGGGAAGGAAAGGACCTGTACCGTGTTTGCCATTTGCAGGGCTGGGTCCACCAAGCCGAGGATTTCTTCATTATAACTGGACTCCAAACTAATGATGTCATCGATCACATCATCCATCTGAAGCAGAAAGGTGGACAAAGAGAAAGGGGACAGTTATCAGAATCACCGGGACACGGGAGCCTGACAAAGCACCTCAGGCACACAGCAGAGGTGCCTGTGCAGCTGGGCAATCCCTCAGCTGTGCCTCCTGCTATCCAGGCAGGATACCCAGCCCATGGCAGAGCTCAGGCTTCAGGGTGCAACACCCTCCCTCCCACCAGCAGTCACCCTGCACCACCTGCCCACGGACACACTGCTCCTCCAGCAACACTGGAGGAGGAACCTGCCTGTGGAGTAAGTGACTCTGAGGACACAACTCCCTCTCCCCACTGCAGCATTGCTGCCTCCCTTCCATAAAATGGGACCAAAACCTGGGCACAGGCAGAACACCAAGCCCTGGATACCAGCAGGGAAGGGGAGGGAGCAAAGATTTGCTGCTGGCCCTCGACAGCAGAATCCATTGGATTCGTGTCTCTCATGGACCCTCCCAGGAAGCACCACCCAGGGGCAGCTCAGAGCTGATTTTAGGTGGTACAAAACACCTCCTTTCACAAGCTGGGCTGGAAGGTGCCTCCATAAGCTCCTGCACAGGCAGGAGGAAACAGCCCCTTCACAGCACCCACGCAGGTGCTCCAGACTGTCCTGCAGGATTGACTATTTCAGGGCAGGACTGACTATTTCGTTTTTGCTCATTATAAAAAAGAAACTTAAATGAGAGAGATCTATGAAATCAATGCATAACAGTGATGGTAAAAGTAGCAGTACATGGGATTTTTTTATCAGCTCCAGAAAGTGTGATCACAACAAATTACACTGACTGGAAGTGAGGGCAAGAAAGGAACTAACAGTTACAGCCCATACCCGAAGTCTTGTTACTGATTCTGGTAAGAAATAAAAACCCCTTAGTTTTAAGAAAAAAGAATGAAATTATAAAAAAAGGGTGATTACTGAGGATGAATTACCACAGATGAATTAAAGCCTTCTCAAATAATTTTTTAAAACACAAGTGTGATCTGCATAGAAATGTGGACTTAGAGATTATCAGGGCACAACTACATCCATGCAGTCTTGGAAAATCCAGTTAGAAAACATTTCTTGATGCAAGACCTTAAAGCATGGCTGGTGAGTTCTTCTGCTATGGCATTACAGTGCTAGGACAGCATGAGCCTTTTCGATGTGTCTTCATGCACTTTTGACACTAATGCTAATAAACATTGCGGTATTGTACCTTAAATACATCTTATGTTCAACTTCTTAGAGACACTGTGGGGCAAGTTTATTTTTCAACATATCATGAAAGAAACATGCTCATTAGAAAAGGGACCTGTGCTCCACCTCCTGTGTCATCCAGTACCTGCATGCATGATGCTCGTGAGTGTGTATTCAGAGCCGGGCACTCACTCTCAACCCTGCTTTGCTCTTCAAATTTATAAAATCCCTGCAGAAATAAAACGGAAAAAAAAAAAAAAAAAAAAAAAAAGAAGAAGAAGAAAAAGCAAAGCATGGATCTGAGTTCATGGCACAGTCTCAGTCCCAAAAAGAGCACGAATGAAATAGTGTCATGCACACACGTTCCCGATGACACAGCAAAGTGAAGCTGTAAATATCCTCAAGAAAAAAATGTTTGGGTACAGCTGGGACAATAGGGTGGAAAATATCTGATTTTCATTTCTTTTGAAACTATGGAGCACAAGTATTTCCCTTGCATGTGCAAAATATATCCTGTAATAACTGTTTCTCTGAGCTGTGTAACATTTTGCTCATGGAATGCATCTATACTAAAAATCTGGTTCAAAAGCTCAAAGCGGGAATGAGGGGAGAAGAGGAACTCTACAACTGCCTCCTACTTTTCATGTTACAAAAATTCTGACATCATTCTTATGCTTGTTAATATCTTCCCAACCATTTTTCTTTGGAGCCTGAGCACGCATGTAACATATAACTCAGTTTAGGTTTTTTTGCTTGCCATTAAAGATTAAAACAAGGTTGTAAAGGACTTCTAGACATAGGCTATTGAAGTCTTATATTTGCAGCACTGGAACAGCAATCAGTAACATTTTAGGGCATATTAGCTGGGATAATCTGGCCTTCCAGCTACGCAGGAGACTTGCTCAAATTTTTACCATAAAAATACCTAAAATATCTCAAAATATCTTTGTGTTTTTTTCAGTTATTTTTGCTCTGTTCTTTGTACTTTCTAGACGAACAAGCCATAAATAACATTATTCCAGAAAGCTACAGCTTACAAAGCTGCTTTGTATTCTCCAAAGGTCAATTATTCACTGTGTGCATCAAGCAACAGGGTGGGGAACAAGAGAAGTAGTTTTAATAACTATAAACTAGCTAAAACAGTTCAAACATGACGAAGCTAGAGCGACATGGGTTTTTTGCCAAAAATATCTATTAATCAGGCAGACACAGAGGTAGCAGTTAGATTTTCACAATGAACAGAAAAGATAAACAGAACACCGTAACAGTGAGCAAATACGGATTAAAACAACTTAATTAAAGCAGATTACAGCTGAGAACACGAGCAGGAGAGTCCTTACCTCTTTCTCACAATTGGAGTTGAGGGTGAGCATAGCCATGGGGCTGTTGGGTGCGCTGCTCCCCGTCCCAGGTGGCATGACATGATCCCCAGGCTGGTTTGGACATGGCAAGCTCAGGGCTTGGTTGGCATGTTTATTTGCTAGAGTGGTAGAGAGGTACTGCTTTACCTGCTGCCGCTGGGCCTGCTGAATGTGGTACTTGGTTGGATTCTCAAGGTGAGTCTGCACCTGTACGACACAATTTAAAAAGGATAAAAGGATTTTATTGTTTTACAACATCACTGCAGGCGCTGTGGATCTG
Organism: Chamaea fasciata; assembly: GCF_029207755.1. NCBI lineage: Eukaryota > Metazoa > Chordata > Aves > Passeriformes > Sylviidae > Chamaea > Chamaea fasciata. Next base: position 16,367,484 of record NW_027094098.1, on the reverse strand, counting down.
AGCTATGCATTTGTTACAACAGCTACCTGACAAAACACAAACCTGTACAGCCCCAAGGAAGCCCACAGTGCTTCACTAACTCACATTTGGTGGCAAGAAATCAGTTTACAATTTGGTCTTTCAACAACTGATTTACTCTCAGTACACCAAGAAGTTCCAGCTATTTTTCTACAAGATGCGATTTCTCACTTAAGACCAACGCTCGGGTATTCAGTTGATACAGACACTCCAGAACAGTCAGTTCTGAGTTCAGACCTTCAGCTATGTGACATTTAGTTTTCACTAAAATATGGAGAAATGACTTGTACTGTAGGACTCATTTTACTTGTTAGTAGCTAACAATTAAAATCAAGAAGGATGGATTGCTATCCTTAATGCAGTGTCAAATAACAGCGAGATAAAAGGTCTGTTATTGGTGGTTTGGGTTTTGAATGTCTGGGGTTTTTTTAAATTAATACCTTGTCTAAAATAAAAGAAGAAACAAAGACACCTTTTTCTGCCTACAGATTATTTATATCTCAGATATACAGCCTAAATCATATACAAATAAGACAGCCTGTTTATAAACACATCATGCAAATAAGATGCAAGAAAAGAAGTGTTTCAGTTCAGATCAATCACTGTCGTCAGCAACAGCTATTTTTGTATTTAAGATAAGCTTCTCAGTACTTAGGAATTTTTTACATACAAAATATGAAAATCCTTATACTGAACAACTGTTGCACACTCTAAATAAGCAAGAGAAGAAAGGCCATTTTTTTCCCATTAAAATTTTCCACTACATCCTGGAAACCCTTTGTCACCTTTCGTTGATCATTAACGTTGTTATTGGAAGCTAGAAATCAACCCAAAATATGGCAATACCCTGAGAAGTTATTTTGCTTTAAAACAGTTCCATTAAAGTGACTCTTGCTGTTGCAAGCGACCATGCATGGCCCCCACTTCCTGGCGTGAAAGAAATTAAATAAAGCACCCAAGACACCAGAGGAAAAGGGTTTCCTGTACACTGCACATCTTCTTAGCAACAGGTTTTAAAATAAGTCTCCAATAACAACTCACCTGATAATGGTTATACTCAAGCATTTCCAGCATGCTACCTAGACGTTGCAAGAGAAGCGACTGCAATATCCTTTGTCTATGCTATTCCAGCTTGAGGGATCCACATATGGAAGCACAACAAACCCCAGAAGAGCAGAAGAAACTTGATGGCCACTGCTCAGACTTTTAGTAATCTACGCTAATTAGCCATGCAAGTGGACAAACAAACAGTTCACACAAGGCCTCTTCTTGGAAGTTATGCAAGTTGAAGTTAAGCTCTAAGTATTGGTAATTTTTCTCCCCCTGGCTTTGATGTCATGCTTTTTCATAAACATAAAAGGACCTTTTAAGTGATGGGCTATCAAAGTCAGATTGACAGTTCGCTCAAGGCTAATTCGCTATTCAGCTTTCGTTCCAGTCGTACTAACACACAATGGTAGTTTTCTTTAGCAGTAAGGTTAAAAGTTTTAAAGTACAGAGTAAGAAATAACTGAATAAATGCCCTGTGAGCCTAACATATATTCCCTGGCAGTGGGTGCCCTGGATAAAGCCCCAGGGCTCTGCAGTCCTGTCTTCAGCTTCCCAGCACAACCCAGGACCTGCAGCAGAATGTGAAGCACTTGAAAAAGCTCCGCCCCATCCTCAACTCCCCTGGTGCTTCAAAGCCATTAATTCTGTCCCAATCTAGAGTTGCAAGAAGTTTTCCAATTCAGGAATGGCTGAAAAAGGGCTAATGCATGTTCCAGGTGCACTTATCTGCACTTGGGCACAGTCCATACACCTTCCAGAACTTACTTTTTCTTTCTATCCAACTCCTTGAAGAAGTCTGTACTCAAACACATAACCACTGCCCAACTGGCACTATTTTCTGAAGTCTCAGCTCACAGGGAAGCACATTAAGATAGCATTTCTAGAAAGTTTAATCTGCTTTGTTGCACTGTATCAATAGACAACACTGTGCTGTGATAAGTACAGCACTTATTTTGTCAGTCCCAAACTGCATTATCAATTTTCCTATCATTAGTGCTAAGAGCTACACTATCCACGTAAGTGTATTTTTCATGAACTTTTCATCTTACAAGTAGATAAAGCTGTCAGTAAACAAGTTATTTTTGTAACACTTACTTTTGAATATGTCATTTTAAAACCAAGCCCTACCTGCCTGACAGAATCTGCACATTCCTTTTCTTCCACAGGCATCAGGCACCTCTGCTGTTCTCCATCCCGGGATGGAGCAAACTCTCCTCTCTGCACCCAACACCTGCCCACCCTCCACACTCCCAGGAGAGAGACCAACAATGTTCCAAGATCCACATCTCAACCCTGTATCATCAAATACTACATTATTTATAATATATACCAACACATTTAACTGAATCCACTACATGTCAAGTCTTGAAACACACACTGCCTAATTGACAGGATTTTTGTTGGCAAAAGACAAACTTCTTTCATAAGAACGTACCCTCCCTGTGATTTTGTTGTGCTATTCTACATTAAAATATTTTATTTTGCTACTCAATTATTAATTTAATTTTTTTAACGGCCTGTGCTGCCCTCAGCATGCCAGGGAAGGCAAGTTCTGAGTTCACACGTCATAAGCTCACACAGGTCCAGTAGTGAAACAAAGAACACAGAGGACTGCCTTTTCTGTCATTAAGTTGCTCCAAAGTGACACAAAGAAGATATTCAATGAAAAAACATTTCTTTTAATCCACAGCTTTTCAAACACACTTTCACATTCAAATACACTAATACAAAATTAACCTCCAAATGGAGGAGATGTGACATAACAATTCCCACAAGGACAGGAGCTCCCACAGGAGCTTTACACGCGTTTCTCCTTGGACAGCTGCACCAGTCTGAACTGTCCCTGCTCTGGCTGAGCGTGAGGCCTGACTGGCTACACAGAAGAAATGTGAATTTGATTCTCTGTTTTGTCACTGGCTGCCCTCCTGAGCTTCCTCAGGAAGCTCATGGAAATCTGGTGGGGACTACCCTAATGAACTCCATGCTGTTTGTTGAGACTGTCTTTGGTCTAGAGCATCCTACTCTGCACTCTACATCAAAGGCAACCTAAATGTGCCTTCTTGGGCAAACCACCCAAGACGACCCAGAGTCCCTCTGTAGATAAGCCATAAAGCGCTCATCCTTTTTGACAAAAAATCTCATGAGCAAAGAGCTAAAAAAAAAACCAAACCAAAAAACACTACAATGAAATTCCACTACCCTGAACTTGAAACCGTGAATAAAAGCTTTGACTTGAGATCTAATTTTGGTCCTCAGCCCCTTCTAGCATTTTGGGTGAAGAATAGTTCTTGTTGTTCGTCCAAATTCACGAGACGCAATGTGCAAGATGACAAATTATTAGTTTGGATACACTTCCTAAGAAATGTGACTGAATGAGAACATGAAAAGAAAAATAAATCCACTTGAAACCAAATCCTCTATCTCCAGTAATCTCAACCAAAGTTTTGCTGCACTGTTACTCAACTGAGTAGAACACTGGTTTTTGGGCATTTTGGTATTGAGAAACAAGCAGTAACGCAACAATTATTATCATCTTCAGAACTTCAAAAATGACCTCAGACAAGACAGCAAAAAAGCTAAATTCATCACAGCATAGTAACACAAGAATTTGGCTACAAGAGTAAAACACTGCCTCAGAAGTAGAGCCCCAAAACTGGTTCAGTTCCAGAAGAGCCTTCATTGCCAGCTCAGCAGCATCTCCACGGGCTGGCCCCAGCATGGCGAACTCCCGCACTGAGTCTCTCTGACAGCCACTCAAGCTCCATCTGCTCTTGCCATGCTGACACTGAGGAGGATCTCTTTTCTTTAGATGAAGCACAGAGAAAGGCAGCAGAAAGAAATCAACTTGACTGCAGCCATGTGTAACCCAGCCTAGCCCCTACAAGGCTGAGCTGGGCTCGAAGAGCGTTGGATGGAGCCACCCCGACTGCTCAGCACTCATCCCTCACCCTTTGGAATACCCTGGAAACAACATCATCTGAAGCAGCAGAAAGGCTTTCTCATTCCTTCACTCATCTTGAAATCTGACTGCTAACTGCAGGGCAAACATCCAGCTCAAGCCTGACTAGCTGCCTTATTTTCTACCCATACCACGGAAAGAACAGTCATAACCCATATAAATAGAGCAGATTTCCCAGCCCTTGGGTCTGGTATCAATCAAGCAAACATTTAATCAATGGCTTCCACTAGCTTTAAGCACACACACCGTATCAGTGGGAATTTTAGGTGTACTTCAGACGACATTCTTCAAAATCTGCACTACATCACACATCAGTGACAGAACCTCTGAGCAGACTCACAGCTTCCCTCCGTTTCCAAAAGTAAAAATATTTCCCGGTAAGTGATCGGGGGGGGGGGGGGGCTCAGGAATTTAAACACAAAGCATAGCTGTGTGCTTAAGCACAAAGCACACGGCTCAAGTAGTTCCTCTGCATGAAGCCAACACAAACAACTGCAACAATACTGCTGATACTTGCTCCTTTTGTCGAGTCTTGCTGGGAATCACTCAGACTTAATTTACTAACGACTCACTAATGATGGCAATAACTTGGAACAGTACTGCACGGACCAAATTCCTTCTGGAGAGGCACCCAGGAGAGCTCACTCTCGGGCAGGCACAGGCCAGGGCAGCCTAATGGCTTGGCAAATGTGTTTTGCACAGTGTATTCCAGAAACTAAACGGCTAACAATAAAAACTAACAGGGGACTTACACCAGAATAAAAATATTTAATGAACTGTGGCATTACTACCACTCATCCTCTAGGAAAGCTCTTCAAGGTCATAGAATCATAGAAATATCTGGGTTGGAAAAGACCTTTAAGATCACCAAGTTCAACCAGAGCTGGGAGTCAATTAATTGCTGTAGGCTCAAGCTTTGAGTCATTGGTACATCTGGATGAAGGTAACCAGGCTCAGTTCACTGGTCTGGGTTACTTATACACTCCTGAATTTGTCCTTGAACAGGTTTGATTTCTCTGCAACGGGTAGCTACTGGAAGCAAGCACAAACCCCGCAGGTCTTGTGCTGAGAGTTATTTCTTGAAGGTAGGACATCAAATATTGGTTTTCCCACCTCAGTTACTACCTGAAATCACATCATCTTACTGCCAAATACTCCAAGTACTGCCGCTTTCAAAGCAAAGCTGAAGATGCCGCAAAATCCTCTGTTGGTGCAACACAAGTGACCAAAAGCCATTACAATGCCAGCAGCTCCAGCTGCCCCACTGTTCTGGCTCCCACAAGCTGGGAAGGAGCGTATTCCTGTTCCCAAAACCACACAGAAGATTTTTCTCACCAAAAACATCCCTGAAGCTTCCTTCCTGTGACAGTAAAGCTGAAGCACTCAATAGTTTATTTAAGCAGGGATATACCAGAGAGATTCAGAGGACCGTGAACCAAGGGGGAGGAAGACTCTTCTCCCCACCCCACTCCCCCCCCTTTTTTTTTTTCTCTTTTTAATTAAAAAGACTATTTGTTTCAAGCAAATTGCCTTAGGACTTACAGTTTACAATTACAAGTAAAATACTTTTGGGTCAGTTTTCTCAGTTCAATAGAACTTTTTGTTGCCTAGACAGCTAAATGTCATGGGATTTTTAAGAAAGGTTAAAATTCCATGTCATTTAACAATTAATGATACCCAAAGAAAAATGATACAAAACCACATCCACTGATGTCTTCTGCAAGGACTCCAGGCTTCAGCTGTGTCCACTGCACAACCATGCCTGTTAGCCAGGCTAGTCCTGGGCTTCAAAGCTGCTTCAACCTATCATCTCCAAGTATAAAAAACCCACAACAGCAGGAACAAGTCGTTTTCTAGGACTTGGAATAAAAATAGGGAGCTGTACAAATGTCTGTTCTTTGTCACTAGGGGGGGAAAAAAAATTGAAGAGAATGACATCTGAGAAAGATAATCAATTAGTGCCACTTATAGTAAGAGTGGTTTATTCTCCTGAAGTTTTCCAGTACAGGTTTAAGATTCTGTTAATCATATCCACCACAGTTTGGTCACTAAGTCTGAAATTCCTAAAGACCATAAAAACTCTTCAGTTAGATTCACTAAATATTGATCATGGGTTTCACTGCAATGCCAGGAAGTACCGTCCTACCATGAAACTTGAAGCAATCCAAACGACCAGCCAGACAATGGTTTAACTCATCCACAAAGACATCTTCTCACATGCTGCATTCAAACATTAAACAACATCACATTTTCCCCCCTACAGACGTCAGTGGCCTGAAGTAGCTTCACATGAGAAGTTCAGTCCTCTTCCCTTCTGAGACCCTCCCAGTCCTCCAAGATGGAACAGCCACCTCATTTACAATGTCATCAAAATTAAGCTGATCGGGTTGTGATTCCCAACTAAATCACACATGGCTGTGATTCTATTACTAAATTCACAGGGCCATTGTGAATTTAGTAATAGATAAACCTCTTCAATAACTTCTCCAGCTGCCATTCTCTCCTTAATGCCAGATCTTCTAGAGTACATTCGCTCCTCTTTCTTTTAGCTCATTACCCAGGAAAAATGGCCAGAACAACACTGACTGGAAAGCCCGAGAGCAAGAAAAAGATGAAAAGTAACTTGTACTGACTGGGGAATGACAAACATGGTGAGCTGATTCCCTCATTTCACCTTAGGACACAGCAAACACAAGGAAACTACATCAGCCAGCACAACAAAACTCTCCGGTTACCTAATTCAGCCCAAATCCCTCTGAACTTAAAAACCAAACCAGAGAGGAGAAAGTTACTTAAGATCTGGCATCATGACTGCAGTTTAAGTAAGTGGATCCAACACTCATCTACAAGCACAAAGTTATGGAAAAGGCACATTGTACAGAATTATCATCATTTACACAACCAGGGATTGTTTAGTCCATCACCAAAAAATTCCTCTGCGTAATGTGAGTTTTCATCCAAGAGAAAGCCATGAAGCAAACAAGAATAAAGCTTTCGTAGATTAGTATTTAAAAACTGTGCTTTAGGTATAGACGCACATGACAATGGTATCTCAGGAAATTAAAGAGAGTTTAGCTGAATGTACTCATGGAGATAGGAATTGATGTAATTTGCAAAGTTAGTGGCCTGCTGGCTGCCGTCTACAAGTGTGGCTTTCAGTCAGAATTAGGTCCTTTGAAGTCCTGCTATTTTTCTATTAGGAAACCAACATTACAGCTGTTTACTTCCCAGCACACATGCCATAAATTTTCATTTTATACAGTTTCTGAGAAGATACCAAAAAACACTGCAACACTTTGGGACAGACAAGCAACTGAAAACATGGAAAATGTCAGGCACAAATATTTTGCAATGATTTTACCTACCCCAGGTGCTTCACAGCATAAATATTTTGACTTTACAGACAACAACAGCAGTCACACAACTACATTTGACAGCAAGTCTGAGTTATGGTACTACCACGGTGAAAAGCTTAAGTTAAGCACCACATATTTATTTAGGTCCACTTCTGCCACCCTTCTCTCTCAGAAGGAAGCTGAGCAGCACTTGCATCAGCACTAGAAGGTTTGAGATTATTCACAGTAGGACACGGATGACTCCTCCTCACAGGAGCTGTCAAAGATAGACACAGAGTTGCTTCCAAAATCTCTTGCAAGACTTGGCATAGAGATGTGAATTCAAGAGGGAGCATAGTCATAGGACTACAGCTATTTCAGCTGCCTAAAGCCCAAAACCAGTTCAGGCAGATGCCTGAAGCCACCTCTTCTGCCAGCCTCCCCTTGCAAAGCCTTCCAGCCCAAGCACAATTCTCCCACCCTTGCTACAGCCCGAGCAGCACCAACAGAAGGTTTACCAGACCACTCTAACACAGACCACAACTGGCTTCAAAGAGTCACATTAGAGGGGTAAAAGAATTTGTCCAACCTTATCTTCCTTGGGGGGTTGGCAAGCCCAGCGTTAGCCAGGCCAGCTCGGAGTGGCAGTCACGTACTGGAAGCTTGGGCAGGACTGCCAGTGACATTTCCCAGGGGTGACTGACCCTGGCACTGCTCCAGCCCACAGTAACCCCTGCTAGACCTGAGGGACCGAGCATGGCAGCACCCAGGTCTCCAGTGCAGTGTAAGACAGCTGCAAGAATGGGTGTTTTAATGACTTCACTGCATTTCCCACGGCAGGGAAGAGGTGCAGAATGCCCATCCTCTGCCCAGAAGGCCCTTGACAGGTCAGGCTGCTGCCTTAATCACATCAACTTTCACATGTGCACAGGATTTGGAGATTCTGGGTATATTTCTGGAGCTCAGATCCAAGAGAGCATGCACTCTGCAATACAAAAGGAGGAACATGAGTTTTCTCTCAGCTCCTGAGAAGCCCTGAGTATGCAGTTTCCACAAGGGAGAAGAGGCATTCTTCTCAACACCTGGTTTTGTTCAAGTTGCTCATCCATCACTCATTTGTCAAATGTGAAGAACACAAATGGGACTAGGTAAAAACAATGGCATCTTTCATACAAAATGAATAATGGAGAAAACTGAAATCAGTTTTATAAAAGATGTCGGCTAAAAGGTAACTGGAGCTAAGCTTAAAAGAGTAGGAGAGACAGCACATGCTGATTTTTAATTAAAATTCCTTATTATCAACTTCCTGGAGATGTAGTTACCCATGTGCAGAATGGCACAGGTTGTTTGCTTGTCCAGACTTTAAGAAACAGAATTCAACTAGCTTCGAGATTTTAATACAGTAAATCTACTTTGGCCCTGCATGAACTTCTCTTAATGTGCCATGCAATACTGATTTCCACAGGTGAAAATTAACTTAAAATGGGCTATTTTGCCCAAACCGTAAAGAAAATGTGTAAAAGTGGGAAAACCACCAAAGCTGTTGCTTTCATAAATCTTAAAACCTCATACCCTCAAACTTGGTCTCATTTGTCACTATAAGGTTTGTGAAGGGTTGCTCAAATATATAGCCCATGGACACACACCAGTTTCAAGATAACTTCCAGTGTTGAGGAGTATAATTGTTGGCACTTTGGGGCTAAGCAAGAAGGGAGTTTGATTTGCAAGTCTTTCATATCCGCAGCATTAGCCTGTAAGAATGAATTGGTGTTCAGAATATTGCCTGTGGGCTATTGAAGTATTTATTTACAAAAGTTCAACATTCAGCACTGAAACACAAGAGATGTAAAGATGGCACCAGATCAAAATCTATCAAATACCCAAAAGCCACACAGAGGAACAGCTGTATCCTTCTCTTTTTTAAATAAAAGCCATTTGTAAACTCAAATGCAACTCTTGCACTATTACAGAAGAAAATCTCATCTTTGTGGGGGCACACTGTACATCAGCAGGACGTCATTGAATAGTTTGGGTTGAAGGGACCTTTAAAGGTCATCAAGCCCAACCTCTACCTCTTGTTGCTTACTTGTCTGAAGACAACTACACTTCTGACCTACTTGTCTGGAAAAGATGAAGTGAAAGACAGCTCCATTCATTGTTCACATAATTCCATGGGACATGTTGGGCTGCTCTCAAGGTCACTTACACAACACATACCAAGAGCACGCCACCAATCATGACCCCAATGTGAAAATACAAACAAACCAAACCAGTGCTTGCTGGAACAGCTTTAAACATCAACTGGAAAGTCTTCCTACCAAAACTTTCAAAGCAGCATCACAAAATATGAAGGAAAATAATTCTGAAAGGACCATTTATTTTAACAAAGCAGCTGGCTACGTACTGGCTACAAGCACAAAGGATACAAGTCCTGGAACACACCTGTTTGGAGGGGATCTGCTTTACTGCAAACACACAGAGTCACCAGAAGAAGCAAGAGAATGAAGATGGTGTTAATTCAATCCAGTTTTACACTGCTAACATGCCCTGAGCCTCTACATGTTACAGCTAATAGAGAATTAGAAGGATTTAGCTGGGCTCTATACCACTTTGCCTACAGCTGGTGATGTCTCATGTCAGCCCCAATATGGAAGGCCTGAATGAGCAGAAGAATAAAGCACTCCAGATACATCCATTTTATTCACACCACGAACATGATCATTAGACACGGCCTAAAATAATAATAAATCGATGACTTCACTAACATGAAGGAAATGCAAGCTGGCTTACCACTGAACTCCTTGATTTTTATCCTTCTGCTCAACGAGCTGTGCTGTTATTTATGACAGTATTAAAACCTACTGAGTTATAATAAAAGAGTTTCAGTCCCTCAGAGTGCTTGATCATCACGTTTGCTAAGGTAAGATAATCCAAGTCACCTTCATGCAAACCCAACTGGCTCTGATCTGAAGCATTCTGCTAAATACCAGAACAAGGACTTTTTTTGAGGACTTTGGCAAGCCACAAAGGTGGGTCACTCCTTGTGTGGAGTAGCATGACACTGCTCTGGAGGAGCATTAACCTAGGGGGCCAAATTGATGCCACACAGAGCATTCAAACTGAAAGCCAACACTGTAAGGGTTACTTTTGAATGATGGTGGCTCTTCCTTGCAAGTAGAGTGCTGAAGTCCAACACTTCCATTAAGCAACATCACATCCTTTCTTTCCTGACATGTTACTCACAAAGCAGATGCCAGAGCAGACAGCACAGCAGTCACAAAAGATTAAAAGTAACAAGAGTAAGAAATTAGTGTAGGAAGAATGCTTATTTAATTCTTAATTTAAAGCCCAGAAACCACAATAGAATTTGGTATTTCAGTTATTTCTTAGCTTAAGGTATGTCACCATAATAATTCTGTAACAGAAAGACATATTTAGGACAAATAGCCATTAGGCTGCATGATCTCACCTCTGCACCCCATGATCTTATTCCCACAACAGTCAGACAGTAGCTATCATCTGGCTCCCAGAAAATACAAGAGTAATATGGGCTTATTTATTAAACAAGATTGCCAACAATTCAGCCCTTTAAGATCTCAAGCTTTACATGCATGGAGTCATGGCATCACGATCTATTTTGTACCTACAAAAACAAGATAGATCCTCTCTTGGCTGATTTTGTAACCTTCCCCACACCTGCCCCTCCACGTCTTCGAGATGAGCTGTTGAAAACCCTCCTCCTCATGTTATTTCACATATGGCAGGCACATAATGATTTACCCTGTGAAATGAGAAGCTGCTGCCCATATAAATGACCCTTGATGAGGCCAAAGGATGGGGCACAGGCAGGATCATCAACTGAAGGAGTGAGATATTTGACAAAACCCCGGTCAGCTGTCAGGAGCCGTGTTTATACTGCAGCTGTAATAAAGAACTGCACTCAGGTTCATTACTTCAACAGATGTTGCACAAGCATGTTCCTTATCACAAAAACTTTAGGACTGAAAAATAGGTTATATAAAGAGATGGTCTGAAATTCTGCCATGGTGTGTTTCCAACATATGCACAAACCTGTCAGAGCAGTATTTGCAGCATGTGAGCAAATATAAAACCTCAGCTTGCAAGGGACTACAAACTCTCGATTCTCTCCTGTGTGAAGTCCTGTCAAGGTAAGGGTTAGGGCTCTTTTAGCAGGCCTGGAAACACATTTTATTACATGACACCAGAAAAATTCCATCTTTCCAAACATTCTACAGAAAACTCCTTTTAATGATTTCATCTGAACTTCAAAAAAGCACAAGCCATCGACTCACCAAGGGAGGCACATTCACAAAACACAAAGAAGAGTGTGTGTTATCATTCCAGTTCTCCAAAGGTTAGCTGCAAATATGAAGCACCAAGAAATTCAGAAGTAATAGTTTGTCAGAAGATCAAAATGTCTTTTGAGAAAGAAATTCAGGGCCTCCAGGCTTGGTCTCAGAAGAATCCTATTTTAAACCGCACTTGACCCTCACTAACGTAACCCTTGAAGTGCTATTGCAAGAACAGCTTGATGTTCACGAGGGGAAACAGGCAAAGTATCTCTCACTAAAGTTGAATTTATGCAAAAAAATCGTGCATCTCCTTTTAACACTGAAAAATACAAACATCATGACACGTATTTCACAACATACCTCGCACCACTGATTGACAACACACACAAGGTTATAGCTGCTCAGGAAACTGTATGGGAACATAACACAATTCAAGGCAACCAGATGCTGGGGCAAGGGATGTAATCAGAGACTAGATGGGAATTAACTAGATCTTAACTCAAGACTTCGCCACTTCCCTTGCCCTTTTTTAAATCTGTTTAAAAACTATAAATCCATTCTAGCATATCACTACTTTACAGGATGGCACAAATTTTTCTTAGAGATCTAATTGCTTAAAAAAAAATACCAAGAAGCTCACACTGTACAGTTTCTTTTAAATGAAGTTTGAAGAGATGAAAAGTGAAAGTTTAAGATATTTTAACATCTGCTGGAGCCAAGAACATGCTAGTACATCCACCATAGCCGACAACACGATCTGAGATGTGGGACCCACAGGTGAATTGTTCAGAACACTATGATGCATTTCAAGGCACTGGTGTCAGACCAGCACTAGTCTGCTCTCACAGACTAAACTCCCAGGAGTGGATGGATAACACGAGGCCTCCTCATTTAATTTCCTCTGACAAGAATCTAATTAATACTTATCAACAACACTGCGCAAAAATAAGCTAATACGTAATATGTGGGGGCAACTGGGAATTGACTTCAAAACTGTTGGTGCTCCACACTAAAGGCGGACTCAGACTCAGCCCCAGAAGGTGCCAGGGCTGATGTCCAACTGCTTATTCTTGCCCTGCCACAGCAGCTCCCTTTGACACAGGTACAGATGTTTGCAGGACTACGCCAACCCAAGGCAAACAAAACCACGAAACTGATTTTTAAAATGTCACCTTTCTATGGCAGGGGGGTTGGACTAGACGATGTTTAAGGTTCCTTCCAACCCAAATCATTCTAGGGTTTCATGACTGAGTAACAGCCAAAGCTGCTTCTGATGAACCCCATAAAGTTGCCCATTGATTACGTACAGCTGGCAGCAGTAGCTATCTGGGCATGTTTTCTGGAATTGCAGCTACCAGAGGAGAAAATGCAAAGTTGAACCGTGTTCCTCTAACAGTTATCTGTCATTGTACCCTGGGTCCAGTAGCAGTCAGCACATTCCTCACGCTGCATCCAAGGAGGAGCATCCAGACTCTGTGCTCAGATCATGCAGAGCCATCGAGACCCAACTCAGTCCTTACAGCCTTTAACCAAAGCAGATAAATGGAATTAATCCATTTCCTTGGGGAAGGTGCAAGTTCAGAAAGAAGGGTTTTCAAAGGATAATCCTGCAGAAGGCCAGGCTGGAAGCTTTCTCCTCATGTCTTAGATCAAACAGTGCAGGGAAAGGCAGAAGGCAATTCGGAACAGTGACCCATGGAGGAAGTGGCACTTTGCACAGACCACTGATTGCCCAAGCAGCGCTCCAGAGCAGAAGGAATTACTTTGCTTCCTTCACAAAGCTGGTGTATGAAAAGGATAAACTCTTTTGAAAAGCCAAAGCAGCATGATTAAATAGTATTTTCCCTTTTACACAGCAAACCACACAGGGCTGAACCCTTAAGGAATATATGAACTTTCATGTGAATGGAGCCCATTAAGTGCCCTGCAATGAATGGTGTCTGTGGTCCAAAATTCATTTCCTTTTAGAAAGCAAAGAGCACGGAAGGCTTACGATTGCTACACACAAGTGCTGACTCATTCAAGGTCATTTTACTCCCTCCCTAAACAAACTGTTTCTTGAGACACAGGTATTTCAGCAAAGTATGGTTTTCGTGGCAGCCAGGAAGCCGAATTGTGTAACAGACAAATTAATACTACAGAAAAAATGTTTTCAGACACTCAGTGGACAAGTTTGCAATCAGTAACTTGTAATATAGATGATTGCCACAGTTTTTTAAACAGAAGTCTCACTTCTCAGAATTTTCTGTTTAACAAGACAAAACTTAACTTTAAAGCACTATTATAACTAATTTTAAAGCAATTTCTGAAACAACCTGTTAGTTTCTGCTAACGTTGTTCAACAGAACAGCCCTACTTCACATGAGTCTGTAGCAGAACTAAGAGCAGGTCTTCCTCCTCAGTAAAAACAAACTGCATCCCCAAAAGCAGGTTTATCACTTAGGTGCTATGAGGACAAAGATGCTGGTTAAGAGCAATGGCATTCTGGATCACTGATATTGGTAAACTGGAATTTTTTCCTGACAGTATTAGTCCCAGGGCTGCCCAAATCCAGAAAAAAAAAAAAAAGAAATCCACACACATATAGAAAAAACACAAGCAGAGAAGTCACAGCCTGAGGAAGTTACAAGTAGTCTTAAGGACAAAGTTCAATGTGTTGCCTGCAGGCCCTTGGCTTTATGAAGACCTGAGACAGGCAGACAGGCTGTTGACTACACCTCAGCCTTCAAATGCATTCAAGGAAGAGACTATTTTCCAAGAAGAAAATTTCCATTAGTTGCTTGTTGATATTTTCCTCTGACAGAAGAGAAAGATATCAATCACGGCCAACCACTACATCCACAAACTAAATTTTGATGGTTTCAACTGGGAACTTCTGGGTGATTTTTACGAAAGCAGCCTGAAATACAAGTTTTGATTCACCTTGCTTAACATACAAGCTTCCTCTCAAATATTAATGGACTGGTTTTGACAGTAGGTCAGGATAACTCCAGGTGCCTGGTTGGTGCTGGTGGCCCGGACATTCCGGATCCGCGGCACTGGCGTGGCTTGTGATGCTCCCTGGTCAGCACATCGGCCCCTCTCTGCACTCAGAAGGAGAGGATGGACACACAGAGATATATAAGGAGCACATTGTTCCAAGACAGAAACCCAGCTCTTTGAAACTTTGGTTTCTTTGGACACACAAGACACGCTCCTGCTGATGTCAGTGTGTCCGAGACAGGGAGACAGGACACTGATTGCAGCCAGGTCAGTAACAAAAACATTGTCAGGGATCCACAGAAGTGGGGTGCCCAAAAACAGCTGATGCCTTCCATGCCCTGCAAGCCACATTTATTTAGGAACACGCTAATATTTGTTTCCACAATGGCATCAAATACTGCTCCAAATTATAATTCTTTCACTGGCTGACATTTTCTACAAAATCCAGGATTTGTAGCACAAAGCAGGAAGGGGGTAGAATTTAATGCAGAACAGTTGTTGTCTTACATAGCTTTGAGGATTGGGAATGTTCAATGGAAAACATTGTCTTTTAACCTTTTTTAATGCTACAGTCTACCTGCTGACAAAGTTTATTACTTCTGCTGGACACCAGTAGCAGTTTTATTTAAAACAGGCAGCCTGCCTTAGTTCTTGAATGCAGTAACAATCACATACAGCATTTTACCTGGTTAATGGTTTAAAGGCACCTCTGGGAAATTAAAATACAGTAACACAACCAAACAACACGATTAGAACAATGTGTCAACACAGGCTTAACACCTGAGTATTAGCCTTCATCAGTGGAGGGAACAGTCTAGAATGATGAATTCCCTGGCAGCTGAGACCTTTCCCAAGGAACACAGTCTTGGAAACCATAATGCCATCTGCTGAGAAATTACGGAAGTGCAGCACCATGAGTTACTGCTTAATTACTGTAACGCTGATGAGGAAGTGCCTGCTGTTGGGGATCAACTCAAAAACAATCTGTTTGCACTGTATAACTTACAAAAGAATTTTCAAACTGACTGGAACTTCAACTACTGATATTCAGTAAGTCTAGGACACGAAGTCACAGGGGTCCATAGTAAACATTGTTCCAGTATGTTATAATAGTATGATGTGTAAAACCCAAACTCTTTGGGATGGACCTCCTAACTTTCCAAAAACTGGTATTAGAGTTTCGTTTGTTGGGGGTTATTTTGGTGTTTCTTTAAAAGATACTCGATTTTCTGTTCCACACTGTTACAAGCTGGAAAAAACCAAACTTAGTTTAAAATCAGTTTAAACTATCAGAGTTTATTAACAGATCTCAAAATAATAAGTAGGTAACTGGCATCCAGTGGCAGAAACACCAGTGACAACCTGCAGGCTTGAGCTGTTACCCCAACACCCCAGAGACCTCTCTGCAACTGTTTGCAGGAGCAAGTTATTTTCATCATTGGTAACAAAAGAATCACTGGCAGAGTTATATTTCCACGGAGGCCACCACATTTAATTTCTTCTTTAATTTACTAAGCTACCAAGCATGTAAAAGCAGACACGTAATTTTGCTGGGTCACAAAAGCGCCTGTGGAACACAAGGTCCCCCAGAATAAGCACTACTCCAGGGGATGGAAAAGAGATGGACAGAAGATGAGCAGCAGGATTTTCTTTCTTAGTTGCACTGAAACATTACATCCAATTCTGCTCCAAATGATACTTAGGGGTCCCATGTTCAGAAAATCTTACAGAGGATTCCATCAGCAAAAAGCCAGCACTGCCTGCTTTTCCTCTAGCCCACAACAGTTTCAAAAGTGTTGCAACCTAAGACTGACATTAATTATTAAAGGAAGATTTACAGTAAGTTCATTCTTTGATTCAGGCAGACTGACCCAACCAGATCCACCGGCCAGCAGCTGTTGCTGTAACAAACCCAAAGTGGACACTGAGCTACTCTCCCAGACAGCGCAAAGGCAGCAGTGATGATCCACTGTTAGCCTGATCCTCTCATTTAATTTCCAAGTAATGCTATTTCCATCTATAAAGAAAAAGAGAGACTGGTGCATACTAGTTGCAAATACAAACTAGTTGAGTTCTGTCTCCAGCTCGGAGAAAATTTCCACTACAAGCACTAAAGAGATGGGTTAATAAAATGGATCATTTTGCTGAAAGACCGAGGCACATAGCTGGCACTCACTTCTGAGAGATAAAGAGTTAAAACAGTTGCCCATTTCCTCAACTGGACAACTATTGTACTTTACTACTTTACAACTTTACTACTATTGTAATGTCCTTATTCAGCTGAATTCCATCAGGCCATGCTTTCTTAACACAATCTGACACGTACCTCTTCAAGATCTAGGATTTTTTTTCCCTCTTCTCTGCCTTCTCAGCAGTAGACATCAGAAATAAATACACCCAAAAAAGTCAAATGGTAATCCAAACAAAGTAATAGTTAATTATCAAGTTGAGGAGACTGATGACCAGACAGAGCAATTTCTCTTTATAAAAAACAAAACAAAACACACTTGCCAGGTCCTTTGCAGACAACACAATACTGGGTTTTGTTTCAAGTTCATAACTTGGCTCTTAAAGTAGTTGATAATGAACCAGCAGGCATTATTTTAAATCAACCAGTTTTATTAAATGAGCCAGAAAGGAAAGAGGCAGGGCTAATTACCAACATTCCTTGATGAATTACCTAGCGGTGTGTGGTAAATCTCCAGGCGTCTTTGTCTTTATCCCCAAATTTATCCCTTACTTATTTCTCAAGAGGTTAAAGGACATGGGGCTAATTAAGGAACCAATCCAATGACAGACAGAATCATTCAAGGTAAGGCTGGTTTTCACTCTTTCAAGCTTTTGCATCTCTGCCTGGTACTTCTTAATCTAATTTTTTAAAAAAAAAAAAAAATTACTGCTGGGGAGGGGGAGGAAAAGTGCTAATCTTGTCACGGTCAGGCAGGTTGAAATTGCCATGCAGTGCTGGGCAAAATGCTACATATTTGTAATTTAGCCAATAAGAAATTCCTTAAGCCTCTCTTGAATGGCAGGAATGCCTCCAGCTTGTCACTTTGAATTCATTCACTACACAGGTTCAGCATCTTGGAGAATAAAGCTGCCAAACCAGCTGAAGAACTGAAATATTTGTGAGTATACCTAATACCCAAAGATTACTTTAAGCAGATCTGAGTTTTCACATTTAAAATTTAACGCTTATCAAAGGTGTCAGCAGAGGCCCCCCTGGATCTCCCCCCAGCCCCCACATTTTCCAGCACTGTGTGTGGCTCTGGGCATTATTTTCTGCTAAATTAAGCCATGGCTTCAGCCAACACAACTGCAGTGACCAGCACTCACCCTCTTCTTACAGCCTTGGCTCCAGGAGTAAGGTGGTTATTAAATTCATGTTGCCTGACAAAAGACTTGGTACAAGCTGCTAAAACCTGTTAGCTGGGGGCTGTGGAGCCTCATCAATGCTCTTAATACCCATAACTATGGGCACCTACAAATCTTAATCTGCACAAGATTAACTCATCTTCTGCAGGTCCAAAACAGCCACTGACACGTGGTGAACCACCATTTTCCCAAGGTCTGGTAACTCAGCCAGCCGATAATATGTCTAGACCATAAAATAAAAGAGGAGTGCTTTGAAGCTGTAACAGACAGAACTTAGCAAGTCTTTCTTAATTTTGTGGATGCTCCCCTGCCAGCTGGAAGACAGAAAATCCTCAAGACCACCAACTAGGATATAAATCAGCAAAAATTTCCAAGGAGCAATCAGAGTTTGGACCTCCAGACATCTGTATCATTTCGTCTGAGTATGTCCTGAATTCCTCTGTGCCAAATCTGCTATTTCAAACTGCCAGGTGACTACTGTGAACTTGCAAGGGCAAGAGCTCTGTGACGAGGAGCAAGTTTCTCAGCTATTTTCCCCAAGAAATCACCTCACCCTCAGCAGCAGCAGCAGCAGCACAGTTTGTCTCACAACTTTGCGAGCTGCGTTTTTGTGTCACAGTTGAAGAAACAAGACGAAAAGATGGGACATCTTCATCAGTAACAACCATTTCTCTCAAGAACCAACCACACGTGTTGGCATGCATAGGAAAAGGGCATTTGGGACGAAGGGTGAGAGCAGCGTTTTGCACCAGCAGTCAACCATCAGATACTTGTACGCAGAAGTATGTTGCCCCCTCAAATTCCATGCATTTTTAATGTCTAATACCCTGGGTGTTAAGCAAGAGTTTACATTTTACTTCTATTATTGATGCAGACCTCAAGCACCAGTGCTTGTTTTAAAATAGCTTTCAACCCACTAAACAAGCAAAAGATTTAAGGCCTGAGAGATACTTTTACTTACATCAAGGCTGAAGAGACGAGGCAGAGTTTAGTGATTCTGTAGTTAAAGTCAAGTTCTTCTTTATGAAGATTTTGCTGATGGCTTAAGGTATGTCACCAAGTGTAAGTAACCTCAGTTTAAATGTTTTATCCGCAGCTCACCAAGACTCAGTCTGGCAAATCACTTATCCAAGTTCTTGATTGCAAATACCCACCACGCTTACCTAACACACCAGCACACACTCCTATCTGCCATTGTCAGGCGAGATTAAATTAACTTTCAATCAGATAAGCACGTCCACAAACACACATTTGCTGGGGCAGGCACTACCACACATTTATCTTGCCATCCCATTGTTCCTGCTCTTCAGAACTGTGAGATAAGTCCTCTACACAATGAAGTCTTATGGTAATTATTACACCAAGAACGCTACTGCCAGCTGTCCAGCCTTCCCTGCCAGGCAGAGCTTCCACAGGTCACTCTCCGGAATAAGCACACTGGAAAAATAATAGGAGGAGGTATTTTTTTGATATATGTCCAACAGTCATTAACACCAAACAGAAGAAATGCTTGGCATTTCAAAAATGAAGAAATGCAGGGTTTCTGATGCAAAGAGATTGTCGTGGTGGCATATTTAAAGTCTGAATGAATAACGACATGAGGGTGAAGGAGAGGGGCAAGGCTGGCTGCCTGCACTCCTGTCCACTCAGAAAAAGTGGGAAGGGGGAAAGATGAGCATAAACTCAGCAATGGGACGGCACTGAGTAAAAGACAAACACATCCAACTGAGCCATCAGCAGTACTGCCATGAGGTGGGCAAAGATGTTGGAATAATAAAGCAAGAGAGGGAATCCAGTGAACGGTATCAGGCTCTAGGCTTTGAAAAGGTTTCACCTCGCTCAGGACAAGAAAGAAAGGCCATGATGAAATTCTGGCACCAAAAGAGGAATTAACACCTACCATGAAGACACAAACCTGGGCAGTGTAGCAGGGGGAATCCAAAGCGAGGGCTTTAGTGGCAAACAAATTTTTAAATATTTACGATATTGTAAGCATTGCTGTATGGAAATAAACTATTAAAATGCCTTAACAACAAACATTAAAAATGGGTAGGGACCTGCTACATCATCTGCTGGTGAGGAGACCTGCTTTCACCTTATTACCTGCAAAGCACTTTTGCAGCACTCCAAAGATATCTGTACCACTGCAGGTTCCCACTACAGCCCGAGGCTGTTCCTGGCAGTGGCATCAAGCATCTCCCATCTGCACCAAAGAAAAGTTACATTCTTCAAACCCCAATGACAAAGGAGGAGGAAGAGGTATGAGAAGTGCAGGAGATTTCTGTCTTGCTATGCATTCGGTGTGACAGCACTGGGGAGGAAGGCGATGTGCAGCAACCTCATCCCCGGGAGCATTTTGCATCCAACAGCAGGGACAGGGATCCACAGCACATCCACAGTTTAGGTTCCATCAACCCGTGACCTGGTGCATCGCATCAGAAACATGACAGCAAGTGTCACATCCACGCACCAACTGAGAAACGCCAACAAGTGACATGGAGGGACAGGGGGAAGAAATGTTCACCCTTAATTTTCCGCCTTCCATCTGCTTAGTGAGACATGCAGAGGGCTGGGTGTCAGCTGCCCACCAGTAATGTTTTCAATCCTGCAAGAACTGGTAATATTTTCAGTGGAACTGATTTGCAATTCTGTGGGCTGGTTCTGGCCCTGAGCCTCCTTTGCTGCCTCCTAGGGATACTCCTGTGCTGCTTCTCCCATGGAGGACACGTGCCAGCCACAGTTCCTGCAATGCCACACTGTCTTTTAGGCAGGCAGGTTCAAAGGATTTAGGGGATTGTGCCATACTTGCTCTATACAGTAAGCTTGTTCCAGAAATCAGGCAAAGCAATACAAATCGCACAGCACAGCTACGATTCAGTTTTTGGTATGTCTCTACAGGAGCAGACGGGTGAGTCCCGACTCCTCTGGATTTCTGCAGCTCACCTTCAGGATCACTGTCAATTCTGTACATGAGACGAGTGGACTCACCAAAAGGAAACAGAAGAGAGGAATCCTCAAAGGAAAGCCTTAATCAACAAATTGGTTCTACTTCTATCAGCAGAACTTCTCAAAGACTAACCCAAAAAACAAGCAGAGGATCCCGCACTTATTCCATGTGGGAATAAGGCCTGATGGCTGGTCATTTCAGCCTGTAGAGTCATTCCTTGGTTTTTTACTCCTGGATCTTTTAGATGTTTTGGACAAAGGAAACCCCTTTTCCTATTTAGTCTCTTAAAAGCATGTAGACAGTGGTGAGCTCCAAACCCAGACTGCTACAGTGCAGCTTTGGTGAAGATGCCAGAGGGACATCACATAAAACTCTGGTCACACAAGTCAGTGTTTCTGCCTGCAGGACAATAAAATTCTAAAATCAGCTACCTGGATTGTCATAGAAGACTGGAAACTATCCTACAGATGAGGCCAGGGTATCACAAGCCATCACAAAGGCAGTGAGTTTTCCTGCTGCTGCCAGGAGCTCTGGAGACCACTCACTTTCCAAGAACCCTGATAGTTGCTTGGTAGGAAAGGAGCAGGAGCTGGCAAGGGAGAGGGCATGAACAATGTGAAAAGCAGAACCCAGCAACTCTATCACATCAGCAGGAGATGCTCCCTAAATAACTGCTAACACTACAGAACAAAATTTCAGTGATCTCCAGTGGGAAGACAGGAAGGGATGAAGTCCAAGGCAGCTCTGGGGTAGCTGATGAACAGACCAGCCTCACTAGAGACCAAGAGGATTTTCCCTAAAAGCCAAGGATTTCACCTTAAACAAATTCATCCCCACCAGGTATGGGATTAACAGCAGCACAGTTTTGCAAATAGGAGCAGCAGGTCTAACTTATCACCAGGCACCAAGTAGGGACATGAGCATGAACTCCTCAAGCCCTGGGCAACAGAAATGCAGCAACCAGTTCCCAGAGACCAGCACTGGAACTCTGAAACTGAGATCTGACATGGTTCTGCTCCAGCAGCCTCCCACCAAACAAGAGAATAATTTCAACCACCAACAAAAAGAACAGCTCCTTTATGTTAATTGGGTGCACAAAACTAAAATACATCTGGATGGAAGAAGAAGTATGAGGTCATGTTAAGATGAACTCTTTGCAAAGATGTTAATCCTTTTAAATAATAAACAAATAAATAAATAAATAAAATTAAAACATAAGCTTACTCTGTACCTCAGGAATGGGTCCTGATGTTTTAGGGCTTGAAACTACTTCAATAAATAACTTTTTACATTACATTCCTATTTCCAAGGCAGAGAAAGAAGGTGAATTACAGCAGCAGCAAAGAATTCCTGGTGACATCTCTCTAGCGCTGGAGATGGATGAGAAGGGGCATAAAGACAAACTATCCCATGAAGCCAACCCCAGATCTGCAGAAGGATAACCACAAGCTGTAACAAATCTTCCTTTTGCTATTACAGTTGAAGAGATACTGTTCCAAAAGCATCAAACCTACTCCCAGTCCATCTCTTAATTAGGTAGCACAAAGCAATGCAAAATTTGAATTCCAGCAGGTCATCTCCTACCTTGCCAAGCTACATTACTTGGCAGAGGAGTGATGCAATGAGAAGTCATTACTCAAGAAAATGAAATCCCATTTATTCACATGGCCTTGAGCACACTACGTTATGCAATCTGGAGATGCCTATGCAATGTGACATAGATTAGTACATATTTCTCTTTCTGTATTGTTTCTAAATGGACATCTTGAAAACAAATATAAAATCCAAGCTCATTAGCACCTCTGGCTTCTTTTTAAACCAGTCATTCCGAATTACCATCCTCAGATATGCAAGTATTATTCTCCTTCTCACACTGTGAGATATGGGTGAAAGGGCAAGTCACACAATATAATTAAAACCACAAAACACTGACAAATTCAACAGGCTTAGAGTGGGATTTTTGATGCAAAGTACCAAAACAAACAAACACACACAACAACAAAACCAGCTGCTAGATTTGGTCTTGTTTGTGAAGTAATATGGAAAAAGATCACTTTTAAACAAAGTTGTCTTGCAGGTTAACATTTCTGGAAGTGTAAAAATCCCCTTTTTGTCTGTCTCATTCTTTTAGGTCACTAAATCCAGACCATCTGGATAGTAAAGTTAGCAAGTTAGTTCCCTATTTATCTATAAAAACTTCTGTACAACTCATATGGAAAATTTGTCTACAGCTAAAAAACAACCGAAGTGTAAAAAGCAGCTGCAGGGAAATGATGTCACTGCAGCCAGAGCTGGCTGTCAGCACACTGGCACCAGGAAGATCCTGAGTTATTGTTAATCTCAGCTTTTGAGCCAAGTATCCTATTTGGAAAAAAAAAATAACAAAACAAAACAACCCGAGAAAAAAACCCCAAAACAATCCCCCCCACCCCCAAACCACAAAAAAATTATATGGATCCTTTGCCAAATCTTACTCTCCCTGAAGCCTCACTGGTAATTTTCAGGAAGATCATGACTTCAAACCAGGCATTTTGTACTAATTTGTTTTTGTACAGAACTGGCTCACTGTTAGGAATAAAGATAAAAAGGTAAACCTTTCACTGCTTTTCTCCACCAAAAACACAAGCAGCAAAACTGCAAAACTGTTTTTCTCAGTTTTGCAGTTTTTCTCTTCTCTCACAGGCAGAGACCAAGAGGACTTGGTTTTACTAATTTTGACTGTTCCTTATGGGAATGTAGGTGATGAGAAGACAGACATCATTTTGGTCCAGCAGGTTGCTCGTATATTCACAACTATCACCTTCAAAATGGAATGACATCACCAAAAGGTACCTGTTGCCTGTAATTATTTTTATTTTACAAGCTGCTTAAGAACACATTATCTTAGTTTTTTATTCTGTGGGGTAGTGCACTCTTATTTGGGCTAAGGACAAGCGGAGGAGAGGTGTCCTACCTCTTTCCAGGAGATCCTTCTCCATCAGAGGGAAATGGGGGACAAATACCACTTTTGGAATCCTAAGAGATGAGGGCTCAGGTTAAAGCCCTTTCCTAGCAATGCTCCAGCAGGTTACAGCTTTGCACACAGACTCCTGTCCCAGAAATCCCATTTGCAATAACTGAGCATCACCTTTTGGTTGCAGAGATTTCTGACTTTTGTTCCTCAGAAATCAAGGGCTGCCTTCCCTCCTCTCCCATAGAAAGAGGCATTTGTAAAACGAACAGTAATGACAACTGCTAATGCTTCTTCAAGATGTTACATTCCTTCCTAATTAGTAAAATATCATCAAAAAGTAAACACTTTCCTACTAGTTTTCACAGTGTTTAAAAAATACCCTAAAATTCATGTTGCAACAGATTAGGATGAAAGGATGTAAAAAGTGTAATATATGCTTATTTAGCTAGATGCATTACAAAAAAACCCCAATTTCATAGCCCCCACACATCTGCTGGATCTGAATTATAACTACAGCCACAACCTCGAACCAAGCTGAAGAAATTGTTCTACACAAACATTGTGAGTAATACACAAAGGTTAGACAAAACAATTCTTCCCAGACAATTTCAAACTCCTTACTGTAGACATATGCTCACATGCTCAAAGAATACTGCATTCAATTTTTAATGGAAATGTGTGAGTATGGAGAGAGAGAATTCAAAATTCAACTGCTGCCTTTTTGCTCCTAGATCACATACTGGACTAAGACTCTACTGTCCCAAATCAATGTTAGTTTCAGCGCTGACAACACAACACCACAATGCAGATTCAGTAAATAAAATTACCCTCAGTTCTCCCCATAAACCTGTCACACAGACCACCTCGAAATCCTGAGGCGGCAAGTCTATTTTAAAAGTGAATTTTTGACTGCTTATCATTGGTATACAACAGCAACAAGCAAAACATGAGCGGTTTGTCACCAAGCTCCACTAACTTATGTGGTAAGAATATGTTCACTGACTAAACAACAAACTGTAACGAAAAGATCCAGCAGTAACGCAGAGCAAGCTCCACAAAACTGGTAAAAATCACATTTTCGTGAAATATGTCAGCAAACTTCTCCAAAACATTTGACATTGTTTTACTCACACATTTCACGGTGCTTCAGCCTACTTGAATTTAAGCAGCGCGTGAAATTATCTCTTTTCTTGTAGCTGTTCACGTTTTTCCCTGAGTAATTAGCAAGCTACATCCCCTTTGACAGAGGGACACTAACAAGCTCCGAAAGTTTCCAGTGGGACAAGGAATCCAAAGCTACTAATAGCAAACAAGTCATTTAAACAAAAAACGGATTACAAAGACTCGTTGCAAGTAGCTGGAAACTCACCCATATTTCAGATTAAGGCTTTCTGAGGAGCGCTTTTGTAAAGAGTTTTGACTCCATCTTACAAAACTATTTCATTGTTTTCCTTTAAAAAACAAAACTTTGATTTGTTATCTACTAATAACTTCTCTGTATTGAAAGTAATTAAGTACTAGAAAGATGGAGAAGCATTTTCCAAAGGGGAAAATGACGGAAAACTTAAAGTTTTGTTACAAAACCTCCCTCCGGAGATCTCGAAGGCGAAAGAAAACAAAAGTTACGCAAACTTTTTTTAAAAAAGTTTTTCCATTCTTCGCTACCAGGCCAACAAAACAAGCCTCAAACTAAGCCAGAACGCAGCTCGTTTGCAGAACTTGGTGGCCGAAAAAGCCTAGAACCACGTCCCTGTTAAATAAAGAGGGCTTTGAGGAGCTCCTGAGCGGAAAGGTGCGTACCTTGAGGACCTCCATGGGCACCTGGGTGGCGGGGGGCAGGCTGGTGGGGACGCTGACGTTGATGGCAGGTGTCTGGCTGACGGGCACTCGCTGCTGCATGAACTGGGCTGCCTGCTGCTTCTGCTGCTGCTCCCGACGCTCCTGCTCCTGCATCTGCTCACGCATGAGCTGCTGTCGGAGCAGGATTCGTGAGGTCATGCTGGAGGAGCTTAAGGGAGGCTTGGAAGCGCCAGGATGCTCGGAATTGCTGTGGGAAGACCAGAGAAAGACAGCTCAGCTTCCACGAAGCGGGACGGCGGCTCCAGCGGCCGGAGCTGGTGGAGTTACAGGGGGATGTGGGGAGTGATGGGCGAGGAGGGGAATTCGGAGCCGACCTACTTCAGGTACTTAGCGGCCACCTTAGGCTGCCTTAACTTGGCTGCAGCCAAACCATTCCCCAACGCCAACATCCAGCTGTAAAGAGCCACTTGCTCTTTCAAATTTTACAGCAACCACCCACGAGAAAAACAAATGCTTTTATAGACAGTAGTAGGCACATATATCATATATTCCTATTTTTTTTTTTTTAACAAAAATAAATAATAAAGAGCTGAAGCAAGTCTAATGATTGGTATGGATAATAGTCCAGTCAACGATCTAGCTCGAAGTAAAGTAAATCTACCTCTCCCATGAAAACACGACATACCATAGTTCACTTATTTCCTGCATAATACTACCTTAGGGTTGGACTTGCTGGCAGTGACTTCTCAGAGTTAGAAAACAGACTTCTACAAAAAACCCAACTCCCACTCCAGGCCTACCAGCATCTTCCAAGCACCATCAGATAAAAAAACAGGCAAACTAAACAACAGTAACAGCTTTATTCCAGTCATACTTTACAAAGAGCAACAGGCTGGCCCACTCCAGGACACAGCACAGCTTGACCACCTAAGAGATATTTCTAAGCCATTGGCAAGCAGAGCATGGGACAGACCACGGGCCTTTGCCATGGACTGCAGGGACACTTTCTGGAGCAACTCATGATTTTCTTAGCCCGCAGAACCAAAATCCATGGGCCATGCCTTGGCAAGCCAGCAGTAACTCTCCTGGCTCTAGGAGGAAGCTGCTCTTGAAATCCCCACCTCTGGCTCCAGTGCTGATACCTGTGGGATGCTGGCAGGACACACAAGCCTGGGAGCCAGCATCCTTTCAAGGTCCTGCTTGGAAGCTGCAGGCACCGAGTGCTGCTTGTGCTCAGACAGCCAGAGCCAGCACTGCTGGAAGTTTTCTGGCTTTGTTTAGGACTGATGTTGAACACAGTTCAGGGCAGAAACAAAAAAAAAAAGGAGAACCCATGCTTACTGCCCCAAGAGATCAAACTCTGCTCTTCCAGAGCACACAACTTGGGGGCAGGGAGGCAGGGGACCATCTTGCTATTTAAGACCTGTCATGTTGAAACATTCACAGAGACACTGATCCTTTTGATAAAACAAGAGAAAACCTTTGTGGTGAAACTAATGCAGCTGCGGAATAATCGTACTAATTAGCTGCTCAAGACAAGTCATTGACTGTGATACTTGTAAAAAACACTCCCTTTTCAATTAAGGGTGAAGCATTCTCACATCTAAATCCAGCAGCTTGTTTTCTGGCTGCACATCTGAACCACTTTCACATTTCCAAACCGAAGAGATGCTTTATTTCCATGACTAGGACAGTTACAGATCCGTGGTCGCCCAATTGTTTTGATTACATTCCTACCAGGAATGTCTGAACATGCACCCCCAAAATGTTTACTTCTTTATTTATGAACTATATACACGTATTACTGAAGTACTCATATTTTCTTTCTGCCCACTAATAACACTGTGCATCCCACCTCGAAGACCACTGTAATACATGAGAAAAAAAAGACGCCCAAATGCTGCTTTCAGGGAAGGATTCATTCTCCTCATGTTGGAAAAAGGCCAATTTTGCACCACACTTGTCAGCATTCTCATTTGTGTGCTACTGGCAATTTTTACAGATACCTAATGTTGCAAAATTGGTAACCCAGCAGTTCCTCCCACCTTCTTTCATTTTGGACTGTTTCTCCGCCTACCAAAGCCAAGTGTGCTGGAAACCATCTCAGAACCTTTCCATATACAAAAATGTTGGGGAAAGAGGGAGCAGGAAGGAGAAATTATTTCCACAGTGTTTCAAACAGCTCCTGCCAGGAACCTCATCTTGGTCACGCAATTATTTTACCTACTTACACCCAGTGTCCTTCCAGCTTCCTGCAGGTGATTTAGGGCTCTACTGTCAATCAAAAATTGTAAACGAAAGCTTCAAGTATTGTGTCTTTTAATGAGACAACAGTCCCAGAAAATGCTGTTCTGCCAAATTCTTCCCCAAAGGGCAAAGATGCTCCCACGGCTTTATTTCTTCTGCAATTCTGCTGAGCATTTTACATGGCAAAGAGGCAGATGAGCCCCAAATGCAGAGAGCCACGTGCTGCCATACTGCAGCTACTGCCACAGAATCATGGAATTGTTTAGGTTGGAAGAGATGTCCAGGATCATCAGGTCCAACTGTTAACCCAGCACTGCCAAGCCCACCACTAAACCATATCCCCAAGTGCCACATCTACGTGCCTTTTAAATACCTCCAGCAATGGTGACTCAGGCATCTCCCTGACAGGCTGCTTTCAGTGAAGAAATTCTTTGTAATGTTCAATCTAAACTTCCTCTGGCAAAACTTGAGGCCATCTCCTCTTATCTTATCCATTATTAACTGGGAAAGGGAGACGGGCACCTAACCATCACACTGTCGGTGCAGGCGAGTTCAAATAATGCTTATTCTGGGATAAAAGCTGCTGCACAACACCTGCCTGCCTAACCAGATGCTTCTGTCACAAGCACTGGGAAGGAACATGGACAGATTTCCTGTTATTTATTCCCAGGTGTCTGTAAAGCTCCTCCTGTGTGCACGCCAGTCTCTCCACAGCAGCATTCCTTCCACCTGCCGTGAGTGGCACTGATCAAACATGAGAAACACTTTGAAACTTTGGTATCTCATCCTCTAAGTCTGTCCCATGCATCACGCAGGTCATTCCCCCATCCAGCTTCCCTTCCCCACCATGTCTGCTCATCTCCTCAAGCACAGAATAGAAGGAACAGAAGATGGTTTGGGTTTCATGACCGGGTACCTCCCCAGAGCAAACAGGAGGGTTGTCAGAACCTCATTTTTCCAACCAAAGAAGCGATAAAAAACTAGTTATTGCAAAAGCTTCACCCAGAGAGCTTTGAAAATGGTTATTTTCAAAGGTTCTTGACCTTAATGTCCTGGTGGCACAGGCAGATCTCCCGTGACCAAGCTCGGTGCCATGTACCACAGAACAACCCAGAGTGGACATGTGGATCCAAAACTCCCCTACACCAACTGATTCACGCCCAGATTACGTGGAGCCAGGAGCAGAGCCCACACACAGCTAATACACGATGCAATTCAGATACTTCCTGCAAACAGTTTATGGAAACCATCTAATTGCAATAAATGAAACCGACTCATCCTTTTAATTGACACATGATTAAACCAGTTATCCATTAGCACTCTAATAAGCACAGTGTAATACAGACTGAGAGTTATTAGTTATGTGTCATGTGCCAATCCAATTAATCATGAAGTGATAAAGCTTTATTAAATAAGTTTAAATTACACATCCTTTGCACAGATGCCTGGGAAATGTTAGCTACTGCATACATGAGATAATATGCAGGTGGCCATTGCATAATAAAAGGCAACTGATCACATCAAAATCAAGTTTGACTTTGTTGCCATCAAGCCACAGAGACCATAACCTTCCCAGATATTTACTGATTATTTTATCTGTCTCCTTAGGCAAAAAAGACAAACTTGTCCTTTGTTGAACAGTTTTTGTTTTCAGATTCTATAAATTGATCAAACAAATGCTCTGGTTCACATGCATTAGTTGTGAGTTATCTGATGTACAAGCATTCTTTTGCACTACCTGTGCATCCATCAAGAAACTTCTCTGGAGACTTTGAACTGGAAAACAAAATAATTAACTCAACTTAGCTTTTAAACTACTTCAGAAACTGCAACTATTTTTGAATATTTTTTAAGAAAAACCAGGCTCCAATGTAATGTTTCTTATACAAATTAGACAAAGACCTTTCAAAGCCACTTTTCTGGGCAGGATGGACTACCCTGCTCTTAATTAAGATATGGCACATAAGAGGGAGGCTGCTGCTCTCCTGCCTCCATTCATGCCAACTGTTTGCTAATGGGCTAGTCCACATAGAAATTAGCCAAGAAAAGCAGATTTAGCATCTCAAGAAATCCACTGAGCTGCACCAGATCTCAGAGGTAAGAAATAACACCGGATTTAAACCCTTTTGTTTATGTCTTACCCCTATCCCATTCATAATTATTCATAGAGAAAATAAAGGCATCCACATTTGAGTTGTAATGTTGGCAACCTCTCATCTCCTTGCTTTAAATATTAAGATTGTTCTATGCTATAATGGTGGATACTTAAATACTTGACCTCCAGAAGATACTTTCAGGAGACCACCACTCTCAACACCACTCCTAGAAAATCACTAGACTTTCTACAAAATTAATGTTGATTTGTACAAATTCTGTTTTCAATCTCTCTACCAAGTAGTAAAACCTCAAGAAACTTTTTGTTCCCTGTACTCTATATGTGGTTGAAGCAACAATGCCAGTAGTAGCTTCTGACCTGCCAGCTGTGTGCCTCGGAAAAGAGTGACAGAAAAGCGAAAAATAGCAAAAGGAAAAAATAAATGTAAGGAAGAGACAGATTGCACCCCCCCCCCCAAAAAAAAAGTCTAATACAAAATGCAAAAAACCCACAAACAACAACAAAAAATACCCCATACACAACCCCTTTTCTCCTTCAGCCAAGGTAAGGGATTCCAACTACTACAGCATTTTCCCTGGAGCACTTTGTACTTCATTCCTAACATTTAATAATTGATTGTGGGTTACAGCGACGCTGCGCTCACCGCGCCAACTGCCTGGCGCTGCACGAAGTATCAATGCAAAAAAAAAAAAAACAAAACACCAAGCCCAAGATTTGGCACTCTCCTACGTCCTGACTTGCCAAGGACAAAGCAGCTACAAAAAACGGTGTGGAGACCTTTATCAGCCTTTATAACAGAGCCAGGACTACGTTTCAGGCTCGTACATGAAAGGTTTCCGCACTTGAAGGTTACATGTTTAAAGAGACAGGCTGCCTGCCCCTGCTCCACCATCAAGGTAAATGCTTTCTGCGCCTCCTAAAATGTTTTTGTATCCTGACCTGCACTATGGGCTGCACCCACAGGACAGCCCACAGCACAAAAGGCACCCACCCATCTGCCCGGATGCACCTGGCTGGGTAGGGACGGCAAAACTCTGCAACGTCCATCCACCACGCACACCTACTACACCGAGGAGCTAAGGGTTGAATTTCAAATCAAATTAATTTGCTGAAACGACCTGCTTTGAAATAAAAAGAAAAACAACAAAAAATTGTTGTTTTCACAGCACACAAAACCCCTCCAACACAACACAACTCCACAAATAAAAATATTCGATCCTCAGCTAAGAATTTTTTTAAGTTGTTGTACACCATGTAGTAGTTTTCCATTTTTCTTCCTGTCTTTAAAACACACCTTCACAAGTGGCTGAACATAGTGCTTTCTGAACTTAATGAAAACCTCTCTCATGACCTAGGAGCACTCAGTAAATAATTATTAAGCTCTGGAGGTGGCTTTTTCATGAGTGTTGACTTAATAAAATGCTGTAAGTTGATCTGCTTGAATGCCCACCTACCTGGGGACACAGCTGGCAGTATAGCCTGGAAAGCTTGATCTTGACCAGATTAAGGAACAAGCTAAAATTAAGAGGTTCAATCCAGAAGCTGTAAAGGTCACATTTTACAATCCTTTACTACCACAAATGATAGAAGGGAGATGAAAAATTGCAAACCTCAAGTATCCTCCAAGACTTCCATATTATAACAGTGATAACACACCAAGTTTCTCTACACCGAAACTGAACCTCTGTTAGCCCAAACCTGTGTCTCTGCCATGAAGTTTCAGAACAAGAGACATATATATGTATATATATATGTATTTAAACACAGTCTTCCCCTCCTGTAAGTCACCGTCAGTATCTGAGCAGGTCAGCCCGGCTGCTGTGGCTCTGCAGAGGACAGTGGCCAGTCCCAAGCACAGAATGTGGAATAGCAATTCCCAGAGCACAACATCCACCACACCAAACCGACCCCGCAATAATCTGCTCACGGGAAAGCATCACTCACAGACAGAGGCTGTCAAAGGAGCAGGGCATGAACATCTGAACAGCTTCCATCTTTCCCCTCCCCCAAATTTTGTTGTCCAAGGGCTTTTGCTGAGCACCCCCGGGTGAAAGTCAAGCGGCGTCCGGGGCCGGCTGTGTCTCCAGGGGAGGCTCCAGATAAGGACCTGGCAACTCCAATCCCCACGGAGCAGCAACGCGGGCAGCGGCTCCGGCACTGCAGACCTGTGCAATCCAGCACCTACCGAGGAGAAAACAACGGGCTGGAAGGCAGGGGTAGCGCGGAAGCACTTCCAAAATAGCCCAGGAGTTTGCAGTCAGCATCCTGCTGCATCCTGTCTCACCTGCATGGGAGCGCCGCGCAGCCTCCTGATGGGCGCGGAGCTGCAGGATCCTGGATCCGCAGGATTTGGGGTAAATTCCCGGCACTGCCGTGGGCTCAGCGGATCCCAGGGGCTGCACCACCCTCAACGCCCCGCGAGGAATGGGAGAAACCCAAGCCACTGGCTGGCATTGAAAGCACTTCTCCCATTCATTAATTAAAAGGGGTGTGATCGGGCCATTAACACCATCAGTGGATAAGGGCTGTCTGTAACAGCACCGTTTTCTCACGATCTTTATCGCCAAAAAAAAAGATGAAGGGGAAGGGTGGGTGCAAGACAAATTTGCTTTCTGGGATGTAACTTCTTCGCATTCAAGGCTCACCTAGGCGAACCTCCACCTAGGAACCACTGCTCATGCATCTCTCAAGAGGTGCAACTACATCAGTAAAGGTATAGAGTCGATGTGACAGTGCACACACCATTTCCCCAGCTCCACCTCTGCCCAAACAGCCTGAAACCCGCAGAAAAGCAGCGCGCAGGTACACAAATACCTCAAGCTCCCCAAATTGTCCCCTGAAGGGCTAAAGTTATTTAAACCCAATATTGGTTCGATGCTTTTCCTCAAACTTTTGAAGTTTCCATCACAAACTCAGAGAAAATATTACCAAAAAATAAACGAGGAAAAAAAAATGCATGAAGCTGATTTGCCTTTCCTTTAAAAGTCTGACCTTGTTAAAGGCTTTTTGAACCATTTTTCAGACACCACATCTCTGGGCACTTCCCTCTCTAAAGAGCTCTACACAAATTTACAAAACAAAAAGCCAGATTGCTAAAACAACCAGGAGGTGATAAAAGAAAAAGCGACGAGATAACGCTCCACTAGCAATCTCCGTAGTTTTTGATTTTGTAATGCAGAATTTACCTTTTTTTATCTGGGTAAACAGAGACGATAACACTGTCGCTGAGAGGGAGGATGACGTATGGCCAACACACTTTTTGATACTTTACAACTACACAGTGCCCAGGTCTGCCTTCACAGCGCCTTTCCATCATATCTTGGTTTAGAAATTATCCCTTCCACAGCTGGATAGCAAGTTTATTCACAGAGGCAGTTTTCAGAAGACAGGGCTCAACCATGTTGTGTCCACAGCTTGTATCCAGACTCCTTCCCAGCTAGAAAGCCATGGTGCCCCTCAAGGCTCACCAGGACCAGCAATTCCCAGCCTAAACCCTTCCATTCATCCAAGGTTTTCTGCTTATTGACTCCACTGTTACAGCACTATTCAATGCCTTCCAAAGAGGATGAGGCAGCTGGAAGCCTCATCTCCTGCAGATGACATACTCACTCTGGCGTGCTGAGCAAACAGGATCTTGAGGAGCAAAAGGGAAAGTGTTTATAGAAGATTTGCTTTAAATGATTAAGAATCCTGAACAGTCATGATGAAAACCACACAGTGAATTCTGTGCTCGGTATGTAGGCATTATCAGCACGTAGGACTTGCTCGCAACACTAAATACAACGTGCAAGGGAACAAACAACCCCTAACACATCACTGCAATAATTTTAACACTAAACCAGTCTTGGACAGATACTATCCAAACTCTCACTTCAGTTTCTAGCCACAGCACTAGCTGTTCATTACCAGACCTGATCAGATCAGCAAATGTCTTCAGCAATTCTTCTTTCTAACAAAGCAACTCTCCAGGCAGCAGAAACCAATCCAACCAATCCTCATGCTTGGAACCAACTTCAATTTTCGAGTCTCTTAAGCATTGCTCATATTTATTCTACCTTTTTATCTGTTTGTGGAAAAGTTACTGGGGCAAAGAGGACTGTGTGACTGTGCAAGCTGAACTACCTGGCGTGGGGGTAAAAAAGCCCTTATTCAGCGACAAGTTGCTTTACCAACCACTTGGATATTTACACTGCAATTACGATTTGCAATTGCAGGACAGATGTGCCAGACTTGCTGCCTTGGGTTTTCACAGCCCAGACAGGAAGGTGGGATAAGCTCCAGCTGCCCATGCAAGGAAGCATTAGGGATGTTTACAAACTTGCTAATTGAGGCGAAGCAAAGTGGAGGAATTGCCCAACGGCAAACAACTAAAGACAGCTGGCCTTCAATTCTCTTGCTTAGGCACTCAATGTCCCCACAACATCCCTGACATGGGAGAATCCCAAGCCAAGGCTCCTGGAGGAAGCAAACCTCCTCAGTCCACCAGGCATCACTGCTATGCTGTCAGCAGCATCCTCAGCACAGGCACACCCAGTAAACAGCCCTTCTGCCACCAGGTACCTCTCCCAAATCCCAGCTTCAGGGATTCCCCAAGTTGGGTACAGATCCTGCGTGCTTCCAACCTCAGATTGTGCACTGTGGGGCAGGATAACTGGGGCAGGACAGTGCAAATATTATGTGGAGGGACCTTTCCACCTGCCATCCTCCAACAGCTGTGAATTCTGTTTTAAATTTGTCACATTTGCAGGAACTGCAGTCTTTCACAGAAATATGTAGCATTGGTTTAAAGCCTTCAGCACTGGGGAATTGCATCTCCAAGGACTATAATGGTAATTCCTCCCCTTCCCTCATCAAAATAATTCTGCATCTTGTTTCAAGCCAGCAACTGCTAATGAACATCAGAGAGGGAATGAGGAAAATAATTACTTAAACATGGGATCACATGTAAATAAAAGAAATACCAAATGAAAAAAACACGTTCAAAATAAAAACATGAAAGCAACATTTATACTTCTTGGTTTCACAAAGTCAAAAATACATACAAGATGATCCACCCTAATCTATTTATAGGTCTTTTAACACCTCAAATACGGCCCTGCTAATACACAGCCTTAATTTAATTTTGCAAGCACCCTTCTGCTCTGCCTGTCTTATGTTGCATCTAAAATGCACAAGGCACATCTCAAAGAGGAGACATCAGGAAAAATCTTCAGAAATAACTTTATGCAACCAAATACTATCTCAAAAATTAACACAGCTGCCGCATTTCTAGAAAATGGGGTTTTCTCAAGTAAAACTGTTCCGTACAGCCCATGTTTTGCACAGTTTAGTGACAACTGAGCCATTCTGTCCGTATCAGTTGCTGCAGGAACACCACTTCTTTTCAAAATACATTACAGCCCTTGGTTTACTTTTGAAAAAAAAAGCAGCCGACTCAAAACTATTTACAAGCCGTTCTGTTAGACCCTCCTAATCTGTTCTGCACTGCCAGAAGCACAGCACTTGAATGGCTATTTCTGTTCAAAGCTATATTTGTTGTGGAACTACTGCAAACTCCTGAATCATGTAAACAGAGGCAAGAGCCAAAAAATGTTTCACTGGACTTGAAGTTCACATCTGCCTTAGTTACTAGGACAAAAAAATAAAGGCAGGTCTTAGCTTATAACCAATAAATCCGGCAAAGACTACAGTTAATCGTGCATTCCTGCAACAGGGTTTTGTTTAATCTGGTTTACTTAGCATTTGTGACCTTGGCAAAGTACCTGCTGGAGCACCCACTGTTGTTGTGGAGCAGCATTTCACACCTTCTGTTATTTTAGGCTTCAGCAGGCGACTATACACTGCTACATTAGTCAGTCAAGTGCACAAACATGCAGCAAAGTCACCTGGAAATGATGTGCAGCTCCAGACTTGCTGGAGCCCAGCAGCCAACTGTACTGCTGCCCCTAAAAAGCAGAATTGTAGCAGCTCTCAGCCAGGACCTGCAGCTGCACCTTTGGGTGAAACAAATGCTTTGCAAACGTGCTGCTGGAGCAAAGTGACCCTGCCACTTCTTCAGCTTCTTGGCTCAAAAAGGTCAGTGCTACAAAGCATGCCCTGACCTCAGCTTACCAGTGTGGAAGAAAATTTCACCTCCCCTGCACTCACCACCTTCTATTATTCCTCACGATTCCACCTCCAGCAGGAACAATCCCCAATATTCCCAACACGCTTGAAACAAAAGGCAGCTCAGGATTCCCAGCAAGAAGATGGAAACCATGAAAACCCCCAAAACAACAATGAAAACCCACAGAGATGTTTGATCCCAACCTCCCACAGATAACACAGATCTACCACGTTAGGCAGGGACCAATTCTGCCCAGTGGTCTTTGGCACTGACCTGTAGCACAGGTACTGCAGGCAGGAGGACAAATGTTTCCTTCATAACCCACATAAGAAATCTGGATTAAACTGAAGTAGCTTTTTATTTTGTCATACAACCATTATTGAATTCAGAAATTTAGTGGCTGCCTGATACTTAGTTGTCAATATATATCTAATACACTGAAAATATTTTCCCCCACCTTTTAGAGAGGCTGATGCAAAGCCACATTCAGGAACTGCAATTGGCTTTACAAGTATTCAGGGGGGGGGGAAAAATCTTTTTTTTTTTACAAACTCCAGAACAAACAAGATGATTTTCTATTTTTTTCTTGTTTTTAAAAGCAGATAATGCAAGCATGAATGGATAACAGCTTTTGTCATCTATCTTATTATAGTTTATTTTTGTACAAACCTTGAACTTCATCTTAAAGTAAGATATTCAACCGAAAAAGTATTATACTTCTGTGTCACTTCCCCTCATACAGCAACAACCTGGCTACAGAATTCCTAATCTTAATAGAAGGATATATATTTAATTTTGCCTTGAATTGACACTACAGACTACTTAAAGTTGCATTAAAGCCAGTATTATCCTGCACACCCTTCCAGAGTACCAAAAATGAATATCAGCTGTCAAATGCCAGAATTATTAAAGCTTGCACAGCCAAAGCACTTTGCAATCCTATACACAACCAACAAAAAAAACCGAAAAAACCCAAACAAAAACAGCCAAAAAGCAACCCCCATGCCTGGCTAAGGAAAGGCAGCTTCTGTAGGATTTCTCATCTGACCAGCTCCCAGACATCTCCCTTTCCACACTAGATGGAGCTTTGTCCCCTCTTCCCCAGCCGTCTGGCAGTGCCCTGAGCAAGGATAAAAAGGGTAAAGAGGCAAAGGGTGAAACAGCAGCTTCACCCCAAATAAACAGCCTGCAGCAGCAGCTTCAGGAACAGCAAGATACCAGCGAGGACCTGGCCTCTCACCTGGGCTCTCTGATTTTAATGCAGATGTTTTGCCATTCTCAAAGAATGGAAGATTTCAACAATTCCAAGTCCCAACCCATGCTGAGATCCTAGCAGCCTTCACCAAGGCTGCAAGGCACTGCCTGAGCTCACACCACAGCCAAATCACACTTCTTTTCCTCCCCTTATAAAGGGACACCATTTATTACCAGATTACACACCTGAAGTGCTCAATGGCTTTCCTGTATCTCTCTTCATATTCCCAGTTATTTTGTCTCAAAATAAGTTCTTCAATCTCTTCCCTATTAACCTGAAACATCTGTCCCAAATGCCTCTGCTCAGGCTCCAGCCTTGGATTCACTGACACTTCGGGGAAGCAACTCATGGATAAAATTCCTCTTGATTTGTATCTGTTGGATTTGGTCTGTATTGTTTCAGATCACAGGTCAAGAGAAACAGCTCATCCTTCTGGTGAGCTGCCACAACTCCATTAGGATCTTTCAAAGCACAACAGGATATGGTACATCATCGGTATTTCTCTGATGAATTTAAACTCAATGGGACTGAGAGGAGCCCAGGGGAATGAGTCACTCCCGATGTCTCAAGTGGCCGGCACTGCAAAGCACAAAAAGCAGCAGCCTCAGGCTGTATCTCACAAGGCAATGCCACAGAGGATGGAGAAGCAGCGGTGCTCCAAGTGCAAAACCTGTGTGTGCCTTGTGGGCAAGGGCTCCTGCTTGGGAAACCGTGCTCAAGAACAAGGAGCTAAAATTGAGAGGACAAGGGAAACAAGCCCACGTTATAGTGGGAAGCTAAAGAAAAGTTTGGAGGTTGACAGGAGTGAGTGTTGCTGTCTATAAATACAGCAGAGCAACAAACACCCAGGAGAGAACAACCCTGGCACGTCACCAAGTGATATAAACCAGCCATGAGCAAGATTAAATTGGTATCAACAGTCTCATTCTGAGAAGTTCAGAACTGAAACCATTTCCAGCTGGAGGACTGGCGAAGGAACAACATGCTCCTTTGCAAATAAAGACTGGTTGCCTAATCAAAGTAGGTCACTGTGGAATAAAGCAGCCAGCAACCAACTGCAGGACACAGAATCAGTGAGGTTGGAGAAGACCTTTAAGATCATCAAGTCCAACCTTTGACCAACCACCACCTTATGAACCAGAGCAGAGCACTGAGTGCCATTTCCTGAACCCAGAAGATGCCCTGCAGCCCGAGGCTCCAAAAAGGACAGATGCAGAGCAAAGCAAACTCTTTGGCAGAGCAGATGGATCTGAAGCAGTGCTGGAATTCTGCACACAACAGGAGCTCTTGCCTTCACATACACCGTGCTGAATTAAAGCAGTAAATAACACCTCAAAAATGCAACCCCTCCTTTCTAAATTAAAGATTAGAGGTTCCCCAAAAACAAACAAACTCAAGAAATATTTACTACAAGAAGACACATCCTAGAGTAGACAGAAGGCATGCAGAGCAGGAGGTTTCATCCAGAGCAGATTTAAGAGCGATACCTTTTGAAGACAGGACAGCAGCTGGAGGGTCCAACAGCCACACATCACCTGGCCAAGATACCATCACCCATGATGACTTCCCACACAAGGCTTTAGAGCAGAGCCCCTTGGAGACACACAGCCTGGGCGGCATAGACAGGAGTGGAAACTGCATCCCTAAATCCCAGAATGCTCCATCCTCTCTAGCCAACAGCCATGTCCTCTTATCCTACTCAGCACTCACATAACTGAAGGTGAACCCACCAGGCTCTTACAACACCTGCTCACATGCTTAGCAGAGAAGAACCTTTCAGTTTGTTACAGCAGCATGAAAATCCAAACCTTTGACAGCCTGTGACTGTTCAACATCCTGAATGTGCCATCCAAAACTTCCACTGAAGTTCAAGAGTGGAGCACAGGGAAAACACCTTCACTGACCATGTTATTTACAGCCTGGGAACAAAGAACTCCAGCCTCCGGTGCACTTTTAATACAGGCTAATTTATTCTGAAAAAAGTAATAATTAAGTACACAAAACCAAAGTATGGAACCTGAAAAACACCTTCCTGTCTGGCAGAGCAAGTGCTTTCTAAGGACACTTACATTAGCTCCTGCTGCTAAAAATCATTTATTAAAAGTAAGTGGGGAAAAGCAAAGACGATCTCAAAAATACACAGCAATGCTGAGCTGAAAAAGTTACACTGAAAAAACCCCAAAGCAGATCAAATGCATTAATACATTCTCATGATTAAATTAAGTCCATATCCAAGTTGTTTGAAACTGAAGTCTTTAATATTTGAGTGATTATGTATGTTTTTTAAAAATCTTACAAGTGTTTAGTACTACTAAAAAGCCAGCACATCAAATCTTTACGGACTGGGATTGAGAAATTCCCTTAAACAAGAGGAAAAAGGCCCTAGGCAAAAAACCATAATAATCAATTTTCTCCACCCATCCCACCACATGCCTCTGCTGAACCAGCATCAGGTAAATTGGGGATTGCAGAGTCAGCCAGAATAAAGCAGTTCCCAGGCCAAAGGGCTTTCAAACAGGTCCAAGACCTTGGTACTGTGGTGGCCCGGGACAGAAAATGCAGATGAAGCATTAGCAAGTGCCAGGAGGGAGGTGCTGACACCAAAACCAACCTGACATTTACTTCTTCAGGTGAACTGTACCACTCCTTAGTTAAGGAGAACCTCAGTATACTGCCATTAAAAATACAAAGGCAATAAAAGACTACTGCGATTCCAGTGAATGTAAAAGGTGATTGTTTGAGAGGGTGGAAAGCCCTTCCCAGGTCCACATGCAAATAACATCTGGAGATGGCAGGGATGGGCTGAATCACCCTAGCCTGGTGAAAAAACAGGTTTTAAGTACAAAAACTCCCCGATTTATCATCTTCTCATTGCATTATTCAACAGCAGCATCATTTTATCAACCTCTCAAATCCTACCCTCCAAGAAGCAAAACACGAAGGGTTTTCTATAAGGTTTTTCATAATCACTAGAGAACAAAAAAAAAAAAAAGTTGACAGAAAACTGATAGATTTTCTTCAGCAAAGTCCTCCTTTATAATTTTTCATTTTAAAAAATCAAATATGCAAACCTAAGGTGGATCCCAACCTGCAGGCATTTTTGTATCGGTTAACATTTCACATACAAAAGAAAAAAGTAAACAGTGAAATTCATGCCAGAGTGGAGTTCTTTCCTCATTTCAATTAAAAACATGAATATAACTATTTATCTGAAAATAGTCTGAGCAACCTGGTCTAGTGGAAGGTGTCCCTGCCCATGGCAGGGGGTTGGAATTGGATGATCTTTAAGGTCCCTTCCAACCCAAACCAATCTATTATTCTATGATTCCCAGTGGTGTTGGGAGGCTATAGATGCATGGGAAGAAGACAAGGAAATGAAAAACAAAACAAAGTGCCTACAGAAAACAGATTTAAAACTGTATTTCCGCATGGCAACAAAGAAACATGCTGCTTGGAAACACCCTTCCATTTCTGTTTAACATAATGGTGGTGGGAATTCCTGCCAAAGTAAACTTCAAAAATTTGTTTGCCATGGAGGA
Organism: Chamaea fasciata; assembly: GCF_029207755.1. Classification (NCBI taxonomy): domain Eukaryota; kingdom Metazoa; phylum Chordata; class Aves; order Passeriformes; family Sylviidae; genus Chamaea; species Chamaea fasciata. Next base: position 16,326,489 of record NW_027094098.1, on the reverse strand, counting down.
AAACCAAGCAAACTGGAGTTCTGTGTGCAGAATCCTGTTTCAAGAGGGTGAAGGTTTCTTTGTTCCCTTTAGTACCAGGTCACTTCAAACTTTTGTGCCCACATACTTTATTATGCTTGCAAAACCCTCAAAACAATAAAAAAGAAAGAAAAATGTAAGATGAAAAAATTTAATAACCCATTCCTAAAAACCGAAAAAGCTTTCCAGCATGCCATGTGTAAGAGTATCACCAAGTCTGACGCCCTTCTTATTCTATCAGTCTACTTCCAAAAGTTTGGCATCTTTGAAAGCAAAATATTTTTCCACACAGTGCAGAGGGAAGGTTTTTGTTTTTGTTTTTCTAACATTTGCATAAAATCCAGGAAAAAAATTTGCACGTTAGTGCAAATCACATAATCTGTCCTCTTAGATGGCAGTTTCTGACCACTAACAAACATAAGTACAGATAAGACCTTTTATTCAATTATCATGCTGAATTTCATATTCCTGTAAGCAGCACGATAAAGCAGCTCAATCACTCCTCCCCTGCTTATCTGTTATCTCAGTATCACTTCTAACACCAGAAAAATAATTGCAACTTTCTAGGTTGTGGCTCAGCTGCCCCAACAGATCCTGTGAACAAGAGCTTTCCTTCTGAATCTCTTCTTTCCAGTTAGGTCTTCTGCAATTCCACGGGTTTAAGTTTGTATCTTCAGCACGCAGACATGTGGGCAAACAGCAATTCCTGAAATTTGTTACTTATTCAAGATATTTCTCGTGGTATTTGTCAGAGCAGCCTCAGGATGTAAACACAAATTGCAAATCAGACTTTTAACCGCTGCAGGACTGGGGAGAAAAAGAGGCTGACTGGGATTAGTAGACAGCAACTCTCACGGAGCATTTAACTCCAGCACTAAATTCAGGCATATATTCAGCATATTACAACCAAACTTAGGTGGGACACCTAAGGAAATCAACAGGACTGTTTCATGCTGATTTCCCACAGAATCTTTGGGCACACCACAGCATTTTGTGCCAAAAAACCAGCCTGCCCTTGCTGCACCTGAGGAAACTGCCCTCACAGGCAGTGTGCATCCTGCCGTGTACAGAGTCAGCTCTGCAGTCCACGGCATCTGCCACGGAGCAAACCCTGGCCCAACTGGCTGCACATGAAAGCACAGGCAAAAGGTCTTGTGCACGCTTGTTCAGCTGGTTTGAAAAAGAAACGAGCGAGAAAATATTGGAGTTTTTTGTGGTTCCAAGTCCGGTAATTTATCTATTTTATTCCTACCTGGGACAGGAGGAGAGAGGGAAAACGAAAATACAATTATCATATACCACTGCTTCTTCTCCATCTCTATCAGGCAGCTGCAGGAGCTGACATGCAGGCACAGCCCCAGGCTGGCACAAGGAGGGACAACTGCTCTGTGGAGCTCTGCTGCAGCTCAGAGAAGAAAATGGACCAAGGACTTACCCAGGGGATTCATCCTTTCACGTTTCAATCCAAGGCAAGGCAAGAGTTCCCTGGGATCTGAGCTCCTGGTGGCCACAGAACCAAGACTAAACAGAAAGGTCTCAGTAAGCACTGGCTTCTAGAAGCTGCACTTCCACTCCTACCATCCACCTCCTAACCCTGCTGCTGCATTTGTGGCCGCCTTTGTTAGAACACTTCTGCAAATGAAAACAGATGAGTAACTATTGCTGCTTTAGCAAACTCCCAAGCCCATGGTCACTAATAATAGCTTTGTTCCTTTTATTACTAAACAAAACCAAAAAGAAAAAAAAAAAAAAAAGGTTTAAATGCTTGCATAAAATGCACATTGCTGAATTTTTTCTTTCATTGATGGGCCATTTCCCCATACGATCTTAGGCCCAGGACTCTCAAACAATTTCTGTGATAAACACGATGTGGAGAGATCTTAAGGGCTTCCCTCACAAAAAATGTAAAAATTAAAAGTCATGTTTTGTGCTCCTTCAAGACACTGAGAGTTCAATTAAAAGATAAATCTGATCAGAGACATTCTTGCACAGACTGTAAGGCAGGGGCAGGTCTGAGCTCCCCGGCAGGAGAGCTGATGGATGCAGGGGAGCAGAGGTGCTCCGGCAGCTCCCGGCTCCCGCTGGCACAGCGCCGGCCCCGACTGTGCCAGGAGCAAACAGGTGGGACACAGGGAAAGGGCAGCCAGTGGGGAAGAGAAAGTGGAGAAGGGCAACAAGAGAGGAAGAAAACAGAGAGGAGATGAAGCCATTGCTGTGAAGTGACAGCGGGAGAACGACCGCAGGAAAGCCCTCCCTTGTGTGAGAAAAAAGCAAGGAGAAAAGCCACAAGAACCGCCTTCGGTACAGAATTCTGCTTCTCCTCTCTGCAATCAAATCAATTACAGGAACTTCTGAAAGCAATAAAAAAATAATAGCAGTAATCCCAAATCACCCCAAGCGTGCCAGGCTTTATTTGATGAAGCCTCCCACCACACGCCCCCTTTGGCCTGGGGTCTGCTGTAGCCTCCTGCTCCTCCCATGTTCATGCCCATGGCCAAGCAGAGGCCATGTCTCTCCCCTTCCTTTATTTGGGGTGCAGGTTTTACACCAGTTGTGGATTGAACTGTAGCACAACCAAGCCCAAGGCCTCCGTTATCCTACAAATGGTGCTGGAAAATGACTCGGAGCCACTGGGCTTTGGCTGCCCGTGCTGGAAAGTGAGTAGACATCAAGAAAAAAAAAAACCAAAAAAAAAGCTGAATATTCAGAAGTCAGACCACAGCATTTTCACATCCTAAAGCTTCTAGGGGTTTTTATCTTATTAATCTCTGTTATTGGGTTGACTGGTGCTGAATGATCCCAAGCACTGCATGGCGAATGTTTTGTTTTTGTTTTTTTTTTTCACAGGAAGTAACCAAGCCAAAAGCAGCGAAAGCATCCTCTTGTTCTTGTGTGAGCCCTTTTTTATCATTTTTTTCCTTAGTTTATTTGAACAATAGCACCATGAAACAGCCTACAATAATGACTGTTACAAAATAGGAAGCTGAATTATTAGGCAAGCTCTGTCTGCGTAACTCAATCAGCCTAGGGAGGATATGACAGGCACGACCAAGACAAAGGACCGGACTCTGTGACCCCAGCCATCCTTCAGGATTCTGTTTCTGAGTTATTAAGAGCTGAAAGTTTGCTTTTGCTCCTTGATTAGAGGCACAATTCCTATAACTGCAGCAGCAAAGCACTGGCATTGCCCAAGAAAGTGGATCACCAGGTGTGCACACAGAAAACAAACACTTTGGAGAGGCTGGGATGAGAACTTTTCCTGAAAATAAGGTTCGAAATGAAAATTCCAAGTTTAATATTTAACCTTTTGAGCACAAAGGGGACACAAACAGCAAGAAAAGCAAACCATAAGGTAGTCTTTAAGCAGACACCCAACAACGGTTCTTGCAAACTAGCAAAAAATAACTGGTAAAAGTGGTCTTTAAGCAGTTGAGAGGTTCAACAGCACAGAAGCTCTACAATCCCGCCAAGAACATCATCAGGACCAGCTCCGGAGGGATATATTTTGGACCAGACGACCAGTAACCAAAGGCAGCCACCCACCACCCTGTCATTACAACAACCCTACTGAAACTATGAAAATCGGGTCTAAGTGCTCGGCTGAGCAACACTTTGGAGCCAACAGCAACACCAGTGACTGAGCAAGAGCAATACAGGAACCTGCAAGTGAATCATTAACGAGCAATGATTTCTCCATTACTCACTGTGGGTATAGAGTTACTGCGGGTAAGATTTGTTGCTAAAAAAAGGGAACAGCCACCAACATGAGCACTAACACATTCATCAAAGCCCAGCACGGACGTGGGAAGGAAAGAGGAAGGCACAGCTATGAGGCAGGCTTTGTCCAAATGAGCTGCTCATTGAGGAGGGCTCCGTGGAGCAGAGCAGAGGTGTTGGGAGCAGCATCTCACACCATCCCCTTCCTCAGGGCTCACTCGGGTCAACTGGGTGTTGATTTTGCATCACACCAAGAAATTATTAACTCATTCTACAAAAGCCATACAACTGCCAGGCTGCTGATAGAGATCAATAACCAACTACTGAAACGTCGACAGTTTGACCTCTAGGCAAGTGTTTCCATACCCCTGCACCCATGTTCTGCAGTAAATGCTCCCAGTACATTTTCCCCAAGCATTTGCAGTCCGTGCTACTGAGAACAAGCAACAGGAGAGCTGAGCCGACATTCTCAGCCAATCTTTAGGCAAGATTAGCAAGCAATTAAAGCTGTTGTATGAGGAATTTTAAGTGCTCTACAACTTCATGCCAAACAAGAGCTAGTCAAGCACTGGAATTTATTTTTTGCAATTCTGTTCTACACAGAAACAGAGACAAATTTAAAGAAAAGATTTTCTGAAGCAAGGATTCAACCAATTACCAAAACATCTATTATAGTTTAAATACTAATATATCTGAAAGAAAATCTGCATCAAAAAGGGACGTGCAAAGCATTATGATTGCTTCTTACCAGAATATTTCAATTTCAACTGAACTAGGGCGTTTCTATCACTTTTTGTCCTTTTGTCGATAAAACATAATTAATGGTAATGCTAATTGCACCATAGCCACTTTGGGTGCAGCACATCCTGGGAACACTTTAGAAGGCCAGAACTGAATCTCAGCCCCAAAAGCAAACGAGAGCTTTGCCACCCCTTACCTACAACCAGATCCACCAGGACAGGTAGCACAGAATACAACTTTTATCCCAAGACTGATCATTTAGCCCCAGCTAAAAAGTCTTCATTAAGTTGCCAGGAAAACAGAAAGATGGAATAACAGAGAAAGCCACACATTTCATCAGGATAAGAGTTACAAGATGTCCAAGAGGAAAAGCTTGGTTTTAAGTACAACAGAAAATAAGGCAGATTTGGGGAACTGTCACCCCCAGCAACAATTGCACAGCTTGCGTGGGTCTGATAATAAGGGTTGAAAATAATGATTTTCATAAACACACTCACTGGAGCAGAAAAAAATGTTACAATGAACAAAGCAAGTAAGCAAAGTTAAATAAGGTAAGTGAAGCCTGAGACAGAGTTTCAGACTGATCTGTTCACATAAAGAATGCTCTAGTTGAAGATTAGGGGTGAGAAATAAGAAGTCATTAGCTCTTCTTCAAGGTTCATGATTCAAATCTGACAAAACACACACTTCAGTGTTTCCAAGCTTAAAGAAAATTCCAGCAGGGTCACAGAAGTCGCTATTTTTAGCTGGCTTAATCTCTGTGCACTCAAACACAGCTTTTGTACATGCACATATTTTGTTAGCACTTAAATAAAGAAAAAAAAAAAAGAAAACCTCTGCTACCAAAAACTTAATCATCCACAAGTTCTGAAAATGCAAATAAGCTTTCCTCTTAATATTAGCTGCTTTTGAGTGAACAGCACTGAGAAAAAGCCTATAGCATCCCCAGCCAAAACTGCTACCGGAAAAAAAAAACCCAATTAAAAAAAAAAACAGGTCCTGGAAAATATTCAGTGACAAAACCGAGAAAGAAGAATGTGGGAAGTTACCAGCAATTAATTTCTTCAATAGGAAACAAACTCTTCCCACCCACAGTGTACCTATCAGTAGAGCTGAGAATGTTCTGAAACCTGGAACATCCAGGCTGTGAAGTGCATTGGGAAGCGCTCAGCACCGGCAGCCGGAAGGAAAGGCAGCAGCCCCACAGCCCTGGCATTCCTGACAAAAAGGGAATAAATACATTCCAAATCAGTAGGCCTGTCTTGGTTCCTTGGCTGGCTGCTCAGTGCCAAGATGGTTTAGAGCTGGGGCTGTTAGAAGGGCAAAGAAAAGGGGTCAGACAAAGGGGATTGGTCCAGAAGACATTTCGGGGGCCCTTCCAACCCAAATTATTTCTGGCCCAGAAATGGTGACATTCAATCTTTGTCTCTTAATTTACTTATCATATACTTAAAAATATTTTGTTCACCCATGTTAGAAAGGTTTCAGCCACAGGATCAAGAACTGCATGGCCCAGGCACTGCATCATCCACTGGAAAGGTTAGTAAGAACATTTGTAGTTGCAACAAGACTCTTGCTGCTCTTCAGCAACTCCTCTGTGCATGTATTGCTACACAGGCTCTACACAAGTCATTTACTCTCTGGGCCCTTGTTGTTAAATTCTTTATTAATCCCTGTAAGTTTGTCTCTTGACCTGTGGTCATTTTAAGAGATTCAGAGATTGAATGTTCATACCAGCCAAACTCTTTTAATAGAATTAACTAGAGATATCATGTAAGCTTTTCATAATGTTGACAACTACTAAAATTCAGTTAGCTGAGCCAACAAGAAACCACTGAAACCTTACACATGCTCTCCTCATCAGGCACAGAACTTCATGAGGAGGCAGCAAATTTCCTGACTGCCTTCTTGAACACTAATGGATCAAATCTGACTTCACTGAGTGGCTGAATTCCCCTTCTTCCCCTGAAACAAGAGCCAACCTTCAGCATTTTTCCTGCTCAAACCCAACACAAGCACACACACAGGTTGTTCAGCACGCTGCTATTCCACAACAGTGCCAGAGCACTTTTTATCACCTTTAAGCAAGTTTAGGAAAAGATTATGGCTTGGAGAAGCACCCTCTTTACTTACTGGACAACAGTTTCAGTGACAAATCCACAGTACCGAGTTAATAGCTATTCAGAACTGAAAACAGGAGTACTTGACCTAAGTCTATGCATTGGAAAAAATTAATCAGAATCAGTCAGAATCTCTCCTTCTGAGTTTTCTGTAAGTGACAGAAATCTTCTAGCAGTCATAATTCATAACCAGCCATCATTTCTCATAAGGTACGCCCCAAGGAAACTTGATGTACATCCAAACTTCTGCAAGCTTGCTCCTTTCTGCTGGATGCATCTTTCATTCTCCCTAAGAGTGCAAATCATGTTCTGGAAAGGCTACAGCATGCCAGGGATTCTTAAAATAGAAAGGCTGTAGCTGGTGATACTGCAAATATAAACACAGCTATTGGTATAGCAGTGGGAGTAATAGCAGTGACATGGACCCAAAGCAGCCCAGTGGCCAAACTCTGCTGGCAAGCAGCCCATGGCTTCCCAAAACACAAGCAAGAGAAAGGGAACTGCCATTTAACCGTCTGAATGGGCATAATGCACACCAAATGAGTTGTGGCAAATTCACAGCACAATCTAACCCTTGGACTTCAATGATTCTAAATTTAGGTGTTTCAGTGAAGGAAGGGAGGTAGCAGAGCGAGCTGATTGCAGGACCATGTAATTTTGACCTTGCTGCACCAAAAAAAAAACCCAACATTTGCAGCTGGCAGCTGGGGCATCGTGTCCAAGTGCCACTTTGGTATGAGTAGGGAAAAGCACAACTTTGGCTTTCTGTAATTGCACCCTTAAGAGAAGGATACAAACACTAAAACAAGAACGTCAAAGAAAAAAACCGACTGAGAAAGGCTCACCTACCAAACTAGCAAAGCCTGTGAACCTTAGAGTCTGCTTAAAAAATATTAGATGTCAAAGTTATCAAAGCACAGCAACAGTCAGAACTGTGGCCAAGTCTAATATAATAATGTCATGTTTATTTTTGTCCCTGACTCCAGACTAGGTGCTCCAGCTATATTTGTGCTTCTTGTAGCACTTTTAAGGAAACACACACACTGACTGAGCAGAGCAGTAGAGGGTGTATTAATGATCTAGTCCAGACAGCAGCCTTGCTGCATCACCAAGTTAATAAGCAATTTCAGTCAACAGAAATACCAGAGCATATCTTGAGAAACGCTTTCTCCAAACACTTTAAAATGACTGTTTCTACTGGACTAAGGACAAACAATATTCCATGGGTTTTAGCATAATTTAGTAAGCCTTGTTTGATAAACTAAAGTAAAAATATTTCAAGAACTTCATCTAATAGGTGACTAAGCCTTCAGACATGTGAAGATCTGGCCAGTGGTCAGAGCCACTCCAGCACAGAGTCCATCTGGCAGTGTCACTCAAGCCACCAGACGCTGCAGCACAGACATCTTGACACAGCAAGTCTTCCCAAAACCTCTGAAGAAAACACTCACCAATCTCTTCAGTTTCTGCACAGCACAGAGTACTGGTGGGGAGTGGGGAGACCCCAGTACTTGCCTCAGCACATTGTCACTGAGCACAAGTATTAATTACTATGTAGAAAACAGACAAGCCAGCAAATCCTACAGGAGCCCCCACTTCTCACATCATCTCCCTATATCAGGCTTTGAGCTTCAAGACAGAAAGTTGCCTGCCTGTCTCTATCCTCTTTTCCTCCTTCCAGCTTGGTCTTTCTTACCCTGCACCCCACACTTAGGATGACAGGCTGCAGACATCACAAGCTGGACTTGGGCACCCACGCAGAAAAATCATCGTTTAAAGATGCTGGGCCAGAACTCCAAGACTCAAAAGGAGACAGCCCAGACCACCCTTGGTCAATCTTGACAGTATTCGGTACAGCTCCTTTGCCCTGCCTAAATATAAAGAAAACCAGGACAGATGACTGCAGGATGCATCCACAAAGTACTTGTTAAGAGCAGCTGATGAACAAACATGTTCTGCTGAGACACCAAAAGTTATATTCTTACAATAACAGAAAGCGATGTGCTCACAGCCACGACGATCACAGGGCACGAGCAGTTCAAGAGTCTGCAAGGGAACTGCTTCTTTAGAGCAACAGCAACACTTGGAGGGAAAAGCACAAGCTTTTAGCAGACAAACTCTTCAGTAGGGTTCCTGGTGCTCACACCACCCCACCAGGCTCCAAAACACACCTTTTTGGTTTTGGTCTTTCTCACACAAGACAGAATCTGGGCACTGGGCAAAGCCATTTCTCTCCTGTGAACTCCGCATGGTTATATTCCTGCTCCAGCATCTACAATGTCACATGATTAAGGAAAACTACCAAACTATCAGAATACACTTTACTTGATGGCTGACCAAATCTAAAATACCATGAAGTACATTGCTGTTCCAGTAGCATGTCAACATTTGGATCATCTTTAGCAACACAGAGCTTTTTCACATGCTACTGGTTGCATAAACCAAGAAAAATGCTGCTATTGTGGAAGAACTGAGATGTTTCTATAGTAAAGTTCTTAAGGCATTAATTGCTTCATTTCCACTGCATTTTTCAGGAGCCCAGTTCTTAGATGCAAAGCCAACTCTCAACTCTCCTTAAATTCAGTTAGTCTCGGGGAGGGAGGTGGTGGGTGGACAGGAAATAATAGTTTATGAACAGAAGAGAAAAATACAATCAAGCCTCAACTTCCAATTCAGTTTTCCTTTGCTGTATGATGGGAACATGCAAATTCAAGGCTGGATTCCTCCTCTTTCATGGCAGAAGCACAGCAAGGCTTTAACATCACTGCCACCATGCAGTACAGCCCTTATGCCAAATCCTGGTTATCCCACTGCTAGCCACAGAAGCAAACAGTTCTGAGCAAACAGGCAAAAATAAATCACAGTGAGGTGACAGCTACAAAGCACACATTATGGTTGGTTTGGGTCATGGATGTAAGGATTAATGGAGAGCAAACAGAGGACAGAAAGAAAAAAAGTGACAGAGAGGTCAGAATCACTTGTCACCCTATCCTGAACACAAAACAAACTCATGTCCTGCCACAAGTGCTTGCTCTCTACCCTAGCCTGGTCAGCAAAAACCTTATAATTGCCACTTGTTAACAAAAAGTCCTTAACGCAAAGAGCAGCTTCTCCTTGTCCTGCAAGCTGAATTTGTAACTACTACTACCATTCTTTGTTCCTGTATTATTTTCCTAACCTTTGCACCCCAAATTAAGTAAGTTCACAAAACAAGAGTTGTGGGGATCACCCTTGGATTTGTGCTGTACAAAACACTATACAGCAGAGAGGTATAGCTGGGATTCCTTTATACTGTGAAAACACAAAGATCCAAGATCTAGCTATTAGGCACGAAGCTACAGAAATTTCATTTCTTCACTAGTACAAGGAGAGAGCAGAGAACAAAGTGAAAAGAAGAAAATATAATACAAAAGGAAGAATGTAGCACAAGAGGCTTTCTCCTTCAGAAGGAAAGGGCACAGGAAAATGCAAGAAAAAAGAGATGCAGAGAAGAAGCTGTCAGGACAGAGTCAGTGTGTGAGGAACAATCCCAAAGGATGCAGCACAGGTGGAGTCTGAAGCACCAGCACCACGAGAAAGGTAGGAGATAGGGCAGGTGAGGCAAGAGGCAAAAGACAGGGCCAAGAAAGTGTGGAAAGCACAACTAACTATCACTGTAGTAAAAATGGAAGAAGATACTTGTCAGGGTGTATGTAGACACAGACAGATGGGACACGAGATTATTTACAGGCCTAGGAAGAACTAAACCATCAGATCTTAAAAAAAAAAAAAAAAGGAACTAATTTTAAAAAACCCCAAAACATTGGAGAATTGAGAAAATAAGGACAAGAAACCCCAAAGGCTTTTGGGTTTGTTCTGTTTAAGGAAAGGACAAGTGTTGTGTAACAGAATCTAAAGAGCAGCTTCACAAAGTGAGCTAATCAGAGTTCACTCTCCGTGCATGGGACCATGAGAAGAGCACTTCCAAGGAGACAGTACAGAAACTTCCCTTCCCAGGAACCTGAAGGATGAGAAGCAGCCTGCTGTTGCTGTTATTGTCTGCCAGGTCTCTCCAGCTCAAAGCTTCAGCACTGACTATTGAGCTATCCCTACCTGTCAAAGAGTATCACTGCCAGTAGCTTAAGGCCATGATTACCAGTAATTGCAACTAATCCAGCTCCAGCTGTATGGAGGGAAAGGTAGTTCATGTTCTGAAATATTTTGCAATAAACTCTTAATTTTACAAGCTCTCAGGAGAGTTTTACTTGATGGCACTAACATCAGATGAAATAACTACAGGACTTGCAAGGACAAGGATCCTGTTCCTCACTGCTGCTCATCTCCATCACCTGAGGGCAAGATGCTCCCTTCTCTCATTCTATTTCCACATTTGCATAGCAGGAACGATGATAAAGGCCTCTTCTATAAGACATTTTTTGAATTAGAAAACACAGCCACTGTTGTCCCAGCGCGAACAATGGTCCCTGTCCCAAAGGAAATGGAGAGGGGCCAAATGCTTGGATGTATAATCCAAGCAGAGCTGCACCAAGGGAGTGCAGTCTGGCCGAAGGTACATGGCAGGCCAGAGATGCTCAGCAGCACTGGCATTAAGGGGAGGAAACACCCCCCTCTCCCTGACTGCTCTCCCCCTTCCTCCCTGCACCACCCAGAACAACACACAGAACTCTGCACTGCTCAGGCAGCTCAGCACTGACTGTGTTTAAGCTCCAGACACATATATAAAACAATTACAAAAGATGCTGCGATGCTGAAAAAATTTGCTTTCATATTCACAACATGTTCCTTTTTGCCTCTGCAGTTTTCTTCTGATGCCTCTGCCCATATGCGAACCGAAACTGGTTAAGTAACAGTGCAGTTCACCCTTGATGATGCAGAGTTTCTAATGAGGGACTTCCCAAGAAAATAATACCCAGACTTTGAGTAATAATTATTCATACATGTTATAAATAAACACAGCTCCTAATACTTTTAATTAGATGGTTTCCACCGACAGGTTATGTTCCCTTTAAATATTTACGTTGTGAAAAGAAACCATACAGCATTTATCCAGTGATGGAGGAGTTGAAGAGTGGACTTATATCAAAATGGACTTACTGGAGAGCCTATTACAGCTCTCTCTTTCTGACTTGTAAAAAACTGATGAGGACCAAAAGCATTAATACACTCTATTACAGACATTTGAACAAAATAAATTGTTCAAATGGGTAAACAGTGGGTATTAGACGGGTATTTGCCCATCTGCATTAAAAGTTACAATAACATTTAAACGTATTAAACAAAGCAGCTGCTGAATGACCTGTGTCTGCAATTCCTGACAGCTTCCTGTACTCAGAGGCTTCTATTTTGGCACATTCCCTTGAGCACGTTGGTATTTTACCCACTGTTCCACTACCTGAAAACAGTTTCTTTATCGGAGTCACAAATCCTAAAGCTCTGTATTTCCCCCTCCATATTAGCACATCAGAAGGGTTATGCATACTCACTCATACATACACCAAATCTCTATCTGCTGTTTAATTACTTGTTTGCACTGCCACAGAGCACAGGAGCAGTCAAATCAATCAGCATCTTGTACAAACAGCACCACACAAATAGCAAACATGACCACTCATGTCCTGAAAAACTTTAATTACAGAAGACAGACAACATAAACATTAGGGGAGACAGAAAAGTGCCAGGAGACAGCAGAAGTCCTTACAATAGATGCTAGCCAAAGGGTTGGTTTGTCTTTTTTAATAATGACAAAAAAGCCTGAACCGCTTCCTACTGTGGATCTCTTCTTCCATTTGAAGGAAGGAGAAGTATCTTTTCCGTATGGAATGGTCAGCTCATTTTGATACAACAAGGCCAACACTAAGTTTTACTTGAAACAGCACTGTAGCTGGGAGTCCTCCCTGTCCTTCCTCCCCAAGTGCTGCTCTGCTGACCCTTCCCCTTCATTTTCTTTGAATGAAGTTGCCATAGAACTGTTGCAGCAGAAAGCACCTCAAGATCATCTTTACCTGCCAATTTATCCCCTGCACTGCAAGCTGAAGATCTTGAGGAAAAGGATGGAAGACAGATGGCAAAAAATAAGCTAACAGGTTTATTTCTATTAAGAGCACCTTGTTAAACAACAGCCCAAAGGAACAGGAGAGATGGGGCAAAAAAAGACCCTGAGGAAAGAAAGGCAGGTAAGCAGATTCAGCCAGACACCTGCTGCAAAAGCTCCGTGAGATGACTCACCCCGTGTTCTGCTCTCCTCTCCAGCTTAGCTCAACACTGGATCAGAGGGATGTGCTACACATCAGGAAAAAAAGGGTGGAGTTGACAGAACATTTCCTGGGCAATCACAGGAGCAATAAGCAGCCTGTTTGTCCACCCAGCGCAATTACAGGAACATCAACACTGCTCAAACACACTCGGCACGTCAGAGAGCCCTGAGAACTGCTCCATCAGCCTCAGCTGCCCGAGTGCAAGAGGCTGGAGAGAATCTGTGCCTAGGATGGAGCAAGCTCCGCAGTGCATGGCATCAGCTGGGAACAGCGCAGAGGCTCCTGTGTGCCACCAAGAGCTGTAAAAACATGACACCCACTCTCTGCCATCTCTCAACTTACAGCACAGTTCCCTAATAAAATCATTTTAAATGGCTGACAAAGATAACAATCATGGAACGCGATCTGTTGGACACAGCAAAAGCTTTGGGAAGGGGAAGCAGATGAGCTGTAACACGAGACAAATCTGGAACAGTGACTTCCAGAGCAGGAAGGGAGAAGGTGAAGAACCTGTAGGAAATTATGGCAGCCAGTTCCCCTTACTAAGAGACAAAACCACCTCCACGTTGAAAGAGCAAGTATGAGAAGAAAGGGATGGGGAGCATCCTGGGGACAGAAGACGGACATGGAAGGATCAGGAAAGTTCTCACAGCTAAAGATACATTTGACATACTTAATTTCAAGCCAGAAAGAATGGGCAAAAGACAGATTGTAAAGGCTTTGAGTTCCTCTTTGTGCTGCATAAAAGACCTAAGGATCTCGTAGGGATGCAGTCCCACTTATTCCATCAGAAGGGCCAAAGGCACATACACAACAAAGAGAGGGACTGAAGCCAGAGCGAGGAGATTAAGCAGAAACTCACCTTGACATCAGCTCCCAGCCAGCTGCTGACGCCTGCCCTAGAAACCCTCCTGAAAAAGCTCCCTCCAGGCCGGAATGTCTCACGCTCCCCTGCTGCCTTGTCCCTGTGGAGCAAGACTCCCAAAACCCCATCACCTCCCCTCACACATCCAGCCAATGCCCACACATCCTGTGCTATTCACCTTTCTCATCTTCTCTTCATCCTCATAGCAGAGCTATTACCTACAACGCTCCTAATCACAGTTAATTGGGTGTCTGCTATATGGAAGAGATCCATAATCTCCAAAGCATCTCCCAAACAAACTGGAGCAGGAGAGATTTCCCCCTCTGCTCAAGGCATTTGGCAAGAGCACAGCAACAGACATTACACCAAGTAGCCTTTTTGTTTCCACTCCCTGAGTCACAACCCTATGCATTCAAGATTGATTTCACACCTATCTGGGATGAATGAGCTTTCCTAAACGTTTATGACATGCTTAGAAAAAAAAAAAAAAAAAGGCAGCAAGGGGAAGGTGTGACTCACCAAGTATTTGCTAATCTATAGCTGATCTGCAAAAGATATTACATTTGTATCGTGTTTCAGAAATAAACCTGCAGATTTCAACACTTATCTCGGACCTACAGCACAGCACTTCAGGGTTACGGGTTACCACAGCTGCGGGATGGACAAACCACACACAGTAGCCTTCTCCAGGAGACATAAAAATACCAAGGCGCACAGATCAGTCAGAAATAAAAGACTTCCTTAAAATTACATACTCATAGATTCAAGGCTTTTTGCTGGAACTCTGCTGTAATCCTTACTCTCTTCTATTAGGGGTAAATGGCAGCACAAAATCAGCAGCTTCAAGTTTATTTTATTTCCTTTTAACCACCAAAATTCTTCTCAGGTTTCCAGAAGGACCACGTTGTCTCTTCCCATCCTCAAAGGTATTTGGCACAAGAAGAGGCAACGCCTGTACCAGAGCTGAACAGATAAACTGCCTCCCTTGGCTGGCTGAATCACTGTCTTAAATTAAGCACGAGAATATGGAAAATCCCAAGCTTTCCTCTGCCTCCCTATATTCCTCCTGCCTGTTTTAAGGGTGAAGTCCTACACAACTTGAGGAATCAGTTTTGCCCCCAGGTACAGACAAGTAAAGTACACGACAGCAGGCTCCAGATTCCATGGCCCAGCTGTGTTTTCTTCTCCCAACAGCAAACCCCAAAGTTACTTTCAGGAGACGAATCCATGCAGAATCCAACCACACGGGTGGTCTTTATGCAAGGAAAGGGACAGTAACACTTAGAGCCAGACTTGGAGCAGTAGTTCCTTCTTTAGGGAATCCTGCAAATACCCCAGCACAGATTTTTTTGCACCATAACTGCTGATGCCTGCAAAAGGTGAGCGGAAAGAAATGGCACCTATGGAAAAAGTAATTGCTGAAAAATCCATTTTCCATTGAAACCACTGGGGTGGGGAAGGGACAACTCCTAGGGAGGTTGGACCTACCACAGCTGGTGGGTGCCAATGAACTGAACTCGGAATTAGGAAGATGAGAATTGACACCACAGACCACACCAGCAATCCCAGCAACCTACACAACAGTAACTACCAAGTTCAATAAAAGTACAAAACCCCGTTATTGGGGAAGCTTATCCCCTGCTACTCTCAAAGCACAGAGCTGTGTCCACTCTAGCAGATGCTCACTTGGCTCAGAGATATCCAAGCACATCCAGCTCTGCCAATCCCTCAGCAACAACCCAACAGCAGTGATGTTCACAGGACACAGGCAAAGGTTTCCTCTCCCAAGCAAAGCCACACACATTATTCCACATATTTTCATAGAAACTCTTTTTTTTCCTTGACCATCCAAAGATTTTGGACTGTGCTGTCCCACGTACAAGAAACAATGCAATCTTAACAGCAAAACTTAACATGCAGAACTAAACATGCACAAAAACATAAAACAACTAAAACATGCACAAAAACAGAGATGTGAAACCTCAACATTTCCCTAAAATTATATCCATTGATAAGTTACTGGACATCAAAGCAGACAGAAGACAAGTAACTCTGCAGTATCCACATCTGATGCAGAACCTCCATGTTCCACTGCCACTTGTCAGATGTGATGGGACACAAAAAGTACATCGTGGCAAATCAAGTCATGTCCCTTAACCTCCACCAAAATAAGGTGGGATTTTTGTCTGCTTGGGGGTTTACTTGTTTTGATTTTAGGGGGTTTTGATCCTTTCCCCCATTTTTTCCCCTTTACTTCAGCAGACCCAAAGCCTTTTTGCTAGTTTTGACACTTTCTTTTCCCCAGTCATATTTTTACTGTGTGTGGGCACTTGAATTCTCTTTGATTACAAAAGAATTAAGCACTCAACTACCTTAAAAATCGTGTTTCTTTTCAGCATGTTGTTCCTATTGTATTTCTTTTATGTTCCCCTTCAAAGGCTACAAACATACCAAGCCCAGGTCTTTGTTTTTTTTTTTTAAATGAAGCAGATCTCCTGACAGCACTGGCAACAGGGGCATTGCTTGAACAGAGGAACCAACAGTTACCCTTAACAGTGCATGGTAATGAATGAGACAATCCCCATTAACCCCGGCCATTAACCACAGTTTCACACCCTACAAAAGTCCTGCTGCTTGGCAAAAGAGGAACGGGCAACCTTCAATTAACTCTTTCTTTCTTGTTTAAATATAGTTTCCTGAGCTTACTGGTGACCAAATCCCGTTTGCTTAACTCATGAGAACGTTTTGTTTTGGTGGGAAAACTCCAAACATTCGGCTTTCATACAAATAAAATCGAAAACTGACTTCAGGCTCTCTTATGGGCTTGATGTCACTAGGGAGGAGTCTGATCTTTTGCCAAGACATTGAATCTTCCTCCCCACCAGGTAAATTCTCACTGGGTAGCAGCTGGAAAAGAGCTGGATGACTGACACACATGAATCCGACAACTGAAAATAAGCAGATTGATCTGTTATTCCCATTCTTGCCAGCAAGTGTTGCTGTTTACCAAGGGAAAGCAAGAATGGGGGGAAAAAAAAACCACCAGAAAAAAAAAGTATTGCTAAATTTTCTTATTGTGTTTGTACCCAAATCTTTCCATGCAGAATTCTGATTCATCAGTTGAAACTCAGTGTGGCTTGAGAAGAACGTGCTTTCAATAGCTTCTGAAAGCAAAAAGCTTGCAGACTATTTTCTGATAAAAAAGAACATGCATATGATCTTCTGCAGTGTTGATAAGCACACAGCAAATGCCCAGGGAGAAAATTTGTGTGGGGAGATAACTGCAGAAACTATTCTTAGTAACAGAGTTCTGCATCTGTTAAACTAACTCTGTTGGCACTGCGCTGAAAATTTATATTCACGAACACGTGTTCCAAATGTTGTGAAAAAGATACTATTTTAAATCCTGGTTTATGTAACCTGAAACATCTCCGAGAGCTCCTGGAGGTATTTTCATTGCGTACCGAGGAGGAGCAGAGCCCGGTGGTCCCCAGCACAGAGGGGGCTCAAACAACAGCCAGTGGGGTGAGGGCAGAAGAAACCCTCAAGTTAAAATCACAGCAAAAAGCAGAGCAAAGCCCTGCCACCCACAGAAACAGGTTATACAATCACAGGCCTAAACGTGGATGAAAATTATGGCTTTAAAACTGGGGTTCTGCTGTTTAAACCTCTGTCACTCAGCATGGGGAACTGATCTTTAGCAAAACATTTAAGCAAATCCTCGGTGTTCAGTATACCATGACATTCCGTTTTCTGCAGCAACACAGGATTCCCAGGCAAGCAACAAAGCCCTTAAGAGGCCTGCAGATGGAAATAATACAGTGCAAGCCCCATGTGTGACAGAAAGACAGGAGCTTCATCTGAAGACAATGAAGCAGTGCATCCCCAGTTTTATAAACAATTATAATGATCAAACTTCCATACTTGTTTTAGCCATCCTATTTCACTCTACAAACTACTTTAGGTAGGGGAATAGTTCATTACAGACTTTTTATTCCCTTTTATCATCAGCCGCTTTTTTTAAGTCCTCCCATTTCATTTTTGGACCCTCTGAGAAGCTGGGTAGAAGGTTCCTCTCTCCCCAACACATCGACAGTGCCTCCAAAAGTAGACCAGGCAGAAACCACGGCAAACTCCCCATTTTTGGTAACTCCTTTTGTGGTTATGCCTCAAAGTGCCAAACAGAACTGGACCCCTGGATGCAGCTGTAAATAACTGCTGTCAAAAGGAGTAAGACCATTCACCTCTAAACCTGGAGCTGACACCTCATCAAATGGGAGAGAATGGTCTCTGTGCCTGACAGCACCTGATGGCCACTGTGACACCTTCCTGAAATTTTAAGTGAACATATGAGACTCGAGGTTTGAAAGATTTTGGAGAAAGAAAGAGAGAAAAAAAAAATAAAGCCCGAAAGTTGCATGGACTCCAGAAAACCTGTTTTTTACTCGGTTAAACAGCCAAAAGCAGTATTAGATTGTACCACCCACACCAGATTTGTTCATAACCCCTTCCTCCTGGGCTCTCAGGGGGTCAAATTCTGGTACCCATTTTGAAAAGCAGCCTCCCCCTTTTAACCACCTTCTATTAAAATACTTTTTCTTAAAGCTGATGGTACAGACAGGCCTTACAGTAGTTGCAGAGAAGGTATTTTTTCCTGCTAAGCCATCCTCATGGCAACAGCCAGAAATACCCTTCAGTAACCCCTACGTGTCAACAAGCTCCATTCCAGCCCAGGCTGTTTGGTATAGCAGTTCTTTCACAAGTCTCTGGTGGGACTGTAAATTCTGGCAGTGTCAAATACATTTCCTTTTATTACAAAACTATTTTGAAGCCATCAGAAAGATTTCTCATTTGTAAACTAGCACTTCTATATTTAGGATGTTACTTGGATTACAGATTTATTTTTTCTTCCTGACACTGCAGAAATGGAGGAAAATAAAAGGCAGGAACACTAGCAGAGGCGAACAGTCAACTTTTCAAATACTGGAAAAGGGTTTAAGTTCTTGGAGAAGGGGACTGCTCCTCTGGATTTGAAGGAAAGGTCTAATTCCCAACTTCCAGATGAAACACTGTCCCTGATTTCACCCCTCTGTAAAATGGAAACTCTTCCTCTGGCCAGGCTCACCTGCGATGTGACTTGTGGTTTGCTTCAGAAAGCAAAGGGTCAAGGTGTTACAGGGATGTGGGATGAAAACCCAAATAATCATTGAGTATCCAGTCAGGAGAAGACCATTCACTTCCATAACTCCCTATTTCTTCTCTGCTGAAAGCACAAATACAACCTACTGACCCCACAGCCAAGCCAAGGGAAGCAGGTTCCCCTCACAAGGCATCTGCTCTCCAGAGACAGGAGCCTTCTAGAAACACTGGACTAAGTTGTTTTAACATGTACACTGAAGTACGTCATGATACGGACTTTGTGTGTCCAATACAATACGACAAACAGCTGATGAAAGTACAGATTTTAGTTTTTCAACTAAACTAAGACACTGGGAGAACAAACAAGTCTCCTGTACATGCAAAGATGAACACAGCTTGGCGTGAGAGACTGCTACATACATTCTAAATCAAAATAACAAACATAACTGACAGGATAATGACTAATACCTCATGTAAAGCAAAACTCTTTCTTATGAACTTGGGAGATTTCGGTGTCTTGGACTGGATTCTCCCAACTCAGATGAGTTTGTTTTCACCAGTTCTGGAATAACTGGCTCAATTACCTTCTCAGGGTAAAGTATATCCAAGATTTTGTTCCTTGACTAGAACCTGCTCTGCTGCTAAAACTAACACCAAGGCCTACCCAAACGGCTCGGTACAAATAAACTGGGGGAGGGCTGCATACATTACTTCCCAGATCTCTGGATAGACTCTTTTTGGGGGAGGAGGGCACTGTTCCAATAGTTTCTTAAAATTACGGCAGGAGAACAGAGTGTGAAGCTGGGTGGCAAGGAGCTGCCAACACATCAAGCACTTGCAATGATTCATTAGTCCACACTTTGAGGAGTTGTTCCTGGGCTTGAAACGACAAGAGAAAGAAGGAACGAGACATCCAACCTGCCAGAGTTTGGCTGAGTGCTACCAGATCCCAGGGAGAGGCTGAGCCACATTCTGTCCTGTTCAGCACCCTGTCTCCAGTGGGAAAGGACACAGGCCCAGCGACCCTGTCTTCTGCTCCCCTCCAGCATCCACAGTCGTTAACTGAGGGACAGAGCAACCCCAGTCCAGCTGCCTTCAGTGTCTGGTTTGTCCATGAAATTGCCCAATCTTTTCCATCCTTCCAGTACAATCTACCTTCACAGCCTCCTGAACAACCAAATCCACGTGTTAACTACCTGCTTAAGCTTATTACTTTCCCTACAAACCTGTATTATTTAATTTAACGTGTTTACTTTCATCTTAATCCAGGTAAGTATCTCGTGGAATGACGGAAAAGTGGTTTGCATCTTGAAGTCATGTACATTAGCTGGTAGAAGAAAGAATAAACCAAGAAATCAGCCATTGGCAAGGGACCCCTTTGATGGTTGACCGCATTTGTATTCAAACATCATCTAATATCTCTGCTTACTTTCTCTGAATGAAAGCATTACCATAATTTCCTATTTATTGAACCCTAATCTGTCTGGTTTTCCAATTAAAGCTTTTTCCAGACTTCCATCTTCCCCTTCCCCAGAGAAAGGGTCTTTGAAAAGTTTTTATCAAATGCAATGTCTAATTTAGCCTGCTCCAGCTATTTCCAGATGGCCTCCAGTGTGTTGAAGTTATGCACTTACAATTTTCCAGTAGAGAAGAAATAAATTGAAGCAAGACAGAATTTCCAAAGCAAGAACCTTGCAAGTACCTCAGGAATTACAATACTTCATTTCTTCTAATAAAATCGTATGGAACTGGATCCAATTTAAAGATACTAAACTCCCAATGACCTCACCCTTGTCTCCAACCCAAACAGTTTTTTCATGGAAAGAGGGCCACAGCACATGCAGGTATTCAGACTGCTGGCACACCTTACTGGAATCTCTTGCCTGAAAATCCAGCCATTAACATATGGAAGAACTGGAGCAAGTGCTTCTATTTTTATCATATACCATTTTTTCTGAGTTATAATGTTCTCTGCATTAAAGGTATTTGGCAAAAGACAGAAAATTGTAGATTAGGATCAAGACTTACAGCAGAGAGCTTTGTCTGACCATCAGTATGATGGTACTGTTTTCTCCATAGAATCCTCATTCAAGTTTTGTGCTGCACAGTACAAATATTCCCACAAGAGGAGCTCCTGAACAGCATTATCAGGCAGCTCCTATAGGAGGATAGCCTGGAAAATCAGGAGACAAACGTGTCTCCATGTTCCTGTCTAATACCAGAAGCATCAGTAAAGCAAATATTCTTCTGCTTTTGTGACAACAGGTTTTGTCACTCGACCACGAGCATTACTTCCTTGGCATGTCACATCTTACCTGAGACCCTGCAAGGGTCTGAATGAATCTCTGGGCTGTAATGAACCATCACAAATACCCAAGGGGACAGGGCTGGGATGCAGAGCCCTGGGTTCCTGATGCTCAAGAAGGAAAGCTGGAAGCTGGTCACAGACAATGCCACATTTCTCCAGCAACACCCGCTCTGTGTTTTTTCCCACCTACAAAGGAAGATGCTCAGAAGTACCTCAAAGTTTACCTGCCCTGACCAAGTCCATCAGCAGCTTTCTCCCGGGCAGGACACGGAGCAGGTTCTGCCAACAGCCAGGCAGTGGGTGCGTTAGGACTCCATCCCATCACGCTGACAGCTCTGCCTCATTGTTTCCCCCTGCAGCCATCTGCTTCTTGTGCCTTATTCTCAGATGGCAGAGCTGCTGTGAAGCAGCCCACCACCTCCCCTCATGCTCACACAGCACCTACCAGCAGCACGGGATGCTGCGTCCCGAGCAGGGACCCGAAGTGTTACAGTAGAATAAGTCATAACACACGGAACTAAAGCTGTTTACAGAAGATGGTGTTGTCAGAGCTTCCCAGATATACCGCTGACAAAATAATATCACATTTCATCACAGCTTCCCTGATGTCTGTCAGCAGCAGAGGAGCCCTCTTCAACCAGTACAGCTGAAAGCACCATGTATCAAAGTTGTAGGTCTATACTCAAAGCTGCTGAGGAGAAACAAGGTTTATATTCTTGATTAATTGTTCAGGACGAAAATATGGGCTCTGACATAATGTAATAGCTATTTTGGCACAAGTTTTGAGGAGTATGAGTAAGCAGCCTCTCCTAATTGATGTGCAGATCCTGGAGTGGGTAGTAACTGCATAATAGCTTCGTGTTGTCTTCTGAAAGTTAACACAGATGTGAACCCTGTCAAACTAGTCCACAGTTACCAGCAGCAGCTACTCACTGGAAGAATTTAACCCCATTTCATCCTTTATCTACATTTTCTGTCTTCCATGAAGAACAAATTAACACAGGACAACTTGGCCATCACAGCCTCAGTCAACACAAACGGTTCCAGGCTCCATGGTGGCAGGAGGACTCCAGCAGGCCATCAAAATCCCTTGGCTAAACAAGTTACTATCCAGCAGCAGAGCAGACAGAGCAGCCACGTGTATGGTTAGACAACAGCCAGCGTGTTCTAAGACAGTTTAGCTTAGTCTGTAGTCAGAGGGGTTAGTGTTAACCTGCATTACGTGGTATTTGCTATGAATCAGGACTTTGCACACAGATAACTCCTGCTGCAGAGCTGACAGCAGTAAATTATTACACAGAATTAACTCAACTATGCTTGAGCTGTAAGATGATTAGCTCGATGAGCCTGTATTTTTGGGTCATGGTTCCTATGGAGTAAGCATAAAGCTCAAGAAGAGAGCCCTGGTAGGTTAACAGACCACTGGCACATATGCTTCTGGTTCATTTCAGAAATTCAGTATGTCAAGAACCACATGAAGTCCTCAATCTGGATTCACTGGTAGAGGTGTCACTGGCTGTAAGACTGGTACTTGTCACACTTTCTGCTGGAATGCTGGTTTTAAGACAGCAAAATACAACTGCCTACAAAGAGACAACCACAGGCCAGCAACCATGCAACCCACACATGACTGCTACTGTGTTTTTATAAGGTCAGCAACATGATTTTAAGTTCCATCCAACCCAGCATAACTGCAAGCTGCCCCAGCAGGAGGAGTCTGGCCCACAGTCTGGTTCTCAATCCTCTCTTGGGTTGGGTCTTGTAACTGTGTGGCCATAGCAAAAACCCGTTCTGTCAGCAGATGGAAAGCTTTTTATTTTTGAGCATGTGTGGTCCCTTCCCACTGAACCAGTGAGATAAATCAACTCTCCTTACAGTCATTTAGCAGCCCAGATCCTTCTCAGGACTGGGCACAGCTATACCTTGCAGAGATCAGGCGCAGCACAAAACCACACCCGTGCAGAGCAGAGTCCTTCTGACAAGTGTGAGGTGAACTTTTACCCCACATTACTGCCTTGGAAATCAAGTCGCTCAGTAAAAGATAAGAAGCTATTTTTTACCTTAAATCACTCAAATGATAGCAAAGACAAAGCCTTTGATTTCACATGCCTAAGTTGGAGAGGAGATGGCTGGAAAAACACCGAGCCTTCTGCATCTTCACCTCCAACACTTTCTGAAGTAGACAATGACAGAATTGGTAAAAGTGCACTTTCACATGAGAAGGCACATTACAGGGCAAAAGCATCACAGACAGCATTGCTCTGCCAATGTTCCTATTCTGAACTGGATCAGTTACACAGTCTCTGGCTCCCAGACCAAAAAGAGATACGTAATCAGCATTTTGCACATGCAATGTCCAGTATAAAAAGGGAAACCTGTGCTTTATCCTTGCAGTTACCCAGAACTCTTGGGCAGCAGAAACTGGTGCAGTTTCCCAGGCTGTTTGAGAGCCTGTCCCTTATATCCAGTGGGAAGTCAGCCTGTATGAACTGGTGTGATGCCAGCAGTCAGCCCTGCTAGGACCTACCAGCTGGCACATACTCCACACATCATACATGCAATCAACTGACACTTTCTGGGAAAAATTAAACACACCCGTACTCAGTGCTGGGAGTAGTTAAACAGTCCCCTTGTCAAAGGAGCTGGGGACTTTTCTCTATAACACTAATGGCTCTGGTAGGATGTAAAATACAGGCACAGCAGCATGAAGAGCTCTGCCAACTACATCACAAAGACCAGGCCAATTTCTGTGGAGCAACTTTGCTCCCTGCAGGCGTAATTCTCCTTCATGTACCACCTTCTGCGTCTCCCTCCAACAATAAACTCTGCAGAATATGCTGGAGTTGGGGTTCAGACCTTCATTAGAACAAGAAAAGGGGATCTTCATCTTCACATACCTCTCCCAGCCCCTGCAAACGCCTCACACCTTTTGGAAGTTGTACAGTCACGGCCATCCCATGTCCAGATTTCAGAAAAAGCTGTACAATAAAACCTCAGCGCAACAAAAACTCAGTGTGCAACATGACAAATACCAGCTCCACTGCTAACTCCCACTTTAATTCAGAACATCCCTCAACCTTGCAAGTGGAGAGGCAAGACTGTGCCTTTAACGCACTTCTCATTAAGAACTCAGCTCCCTGTAAACTGCATATAATCAAATTTCTGCACTACCCTGTTTCAGTTTCTCATTACTGCGTATCTTTCATGTTTTAATTCACATGACATTAGATTTGCTGCACTAAATGAGCACCTTCTGAACTCCAGAATAAAATGGAGGTTAATTACTAAACCAGATTTTTAAGCGAGAGGAAAACTCTATTAATGCCTAAAGCAATGCTTAAACTTGACAACTTAATTGAAGTTAAGCAGTGCAGAGTTAAACTGCCCCAACAGCTTTACTCAAGCTGCAGCTCACACATTCAGACCTCCCTGGATCCCATGTTTTACACAGGTGACAGGACTCCTGATCCAGAATCTTGCACTTGCAGTGAGCCACTCAAGTGGCATTTTGTGATGATCTTGTAAGCCGATGTCCAGACTCTATCCCACCTGCTTCTCACCTGCCTGGTCCACACCACTGAGCCTTGGGTTAAACATGAGGAGACAAAGAAAAGCAATGGGTAAAAAGAGCCCTCACTTCATGAATTACAGGTAGAGGCAAAAGCTGCTATCAAGATGTGCCAAGATTCACCATTCACATGAATGTGAATTCATCACATTCTGTCACCAAAGCACTGAACAGCTCACCACGCCATAAGTACCCTGAGAGCGCAGCTACTGCTGCTCACTGTTAACCATCCACAGTCACTCTATTCTACACAAGAAAAGCCCCAAAAGATTGCATAAATGTATCATCCTCATCTAAAATCGTGAAGTAAGAAGGACCACCAAATCTACAAGGTCTCAAGTTCCTTCAGAGCTTCTAGATGGCATTAAGAAATCTCTCTTCCCCAGAAAATGCTGCTTTGGGAAATCACCCGTAACTTTCTGCTTATTTCTCAACAGTTATTGGAAATGCAAAAAAAACAAAGTCTGGAACAGTAAACATGGCTTATTTTCTATACTTCATGTTTTGCTGTTGCCAGTCAACTGCAATTATCCAAACATGTCAGAGCTGGAGAATACACAGAAATGAAGGCAGCCTGAGAAAACACAGACTGGAGACTGAACATGGTCACCTTGATGGCTGATACCAAGTAAATCAAGTGAGACTGCCATGGCAGGCACAGCACTGCACTCTCGCTTGTTAATCACACTGTCTTAGAAATTTTTTATGTAATTGCTACACTTCATTTTACCCTGGAAGACGTCTCCAAAATAAACTTTTCCAGTAATTCCAACAAAATTTTCTTTATGCTAAAGAACATATTATTTAAAATCTCCAGTTTGTTGGCCCTTGAAGCTGCCAGAAGCAATCGGCACGAAACTGAAGCATAGTCCTTCAGAGTCAAGACCAGACCAGTCCCAGCTAAAGATTAGATGCTCAATTCCAGGTGATATGTATTTAATATAGCTTGGCCAAAGTGCATTGTATGCTGTCCTGATGAACAGAAATAGCTACAGGTTACACAAAGCCACTTGGTGCTCAGCTCACCAAGGAACCGATTCTAGAATTATCCCAGAGCAAGAAATGGCCAAAGTTCATGTTTACTATTTTGGAAGTAATTTCAGCTTCAGTGTATGAATTCATAGCAGACAAGTTAGTGCTGGTGCATCAAAGAACAGGAATATTTTAGTCAACAGCCTGGTGGAATTATTATACATGTTAAACAGTCCAGATAACATCGCAAGTGATGAGCATCTGTCAAATGCTCTGCACAAACAACACCAAGGCACAGTACTGCAGCACTGGACACAACCTCTGCTCTGAGGCTGAACTGCTCATTAAATGCCAGGTTATGTTGTAGGAGGCATTGCATCCATCCACAATGGGCAATGGCAGAGCTAAAAACTAATCTGTGCCAAACAGGGCTGAATCAAAATGAGGAGGAAAACTTGTCAGCCCTTGAGTCATGACAGAAGGAATGCAGAAGGTTTGCCCACCAGGTCTTAAGCTTGACCTATACAATCCATGGTTTCTAGGGCAAAACCCAATAGTTTAGATAAGAAATGCAGCCCCTTGTTTCACTTCAGAAAGTAAAACAGCTTGGGGAGGAGATGTGCAGCCTCCTGCATAGTCCATCTCGTGTGCACTGTGACGCAAAAGTCAGGAAACAGCTTATGTGTAACTCAAAAAATAACCCAAAACACACACACAAAAAAAAAGCTCCACACTTTTTTCACTGTGAGGGTCATCAATACTGGAAGAAGTCATCCAGAGAAGTTGTGAAGTCTCTGCCTTTGGAGATACTCAAAACCCAGTGTGACAAAGCTCTGAGCAGTGGAGCTGGACAAGATGAGCTGCAGAGGAGTCACCTCAGTGACCCTGTGAGTCTGTCTACCCACTGGGAAAAGCTTCAGACTGTTAGAAATAACTGTATTCCAAACTTCCAGATCCTGTCCATGTGACACCCAGCTTCAGATTTGACAACATTGTGGTTGGCTTTGAGAACAACCCAGTTTTGGATCCAGAAATCTGTGGTCATATCAAGCTCCTTTTCCAGGGAAGCCACATGAGCACTCACTTTCACAGTAGGCAAACAGACATGTGGGGGCTGAAGGAACTGTTCTGTGACACAAGCATGTGCAGATCTAAATACTCATCTCAAACATTATCACCAGGACGTCAGAAACTAAATGGGCAGTTAAGTCTTTCGCGGAAAAAAAAAGAGAAAAAAAAAAAAAAAACAGTTGATAGTGCTCATCCTCTGCAAAACAGACTATACCAAAATTCAGTTAATTCTGCATCTCATGTTGAAAGGATTATGAATTTATCTTTTTCTAGTGGGATTTTTCACTTTTCTAAGCAGTATTTCAGTGAAAGTGGAACATATTAAAATCACAGTGTCAGGCTCGAAAGTACATCAGATTTAGGTTCTTGCCATATGCTGAACACTCTTCTCCCAATCCAACAACACAGATTTGAGCCCAAACCATGAGCTGAAACTGAAGCACAAATAGTCCTGTGCAGCACAGCTCACATGCTTCAGGCTTGGTGGATCCCTCCCGTGTTTGTTACAGGCCTGGGGCTGCAACGAGTACAAAACCAATCGAATTATTTAGGATTCTCAAATAAAGACTACACAGAAGTGTTGTGTTGAACAAAGGTCTGATTGAGGCAGATCTTTAAACATATGCTTAACTTCAGCTGGCATTTAAGTCTGATCTCTTCCAACGAAGCCTCATCCCGAACACTGGATGCTTTCTTAGCTCGCAGCTCCCACTACGCCAAGGATTTAAAGTACATTTAGGGGGGAGGACAGTCTATGCAGGCATTTGCTCAGGAAGAATGCTTTTGGGAGACACTATACATCATTTTAATATTTCAATTACTTTACAACCTCCAACAAGCCCAAATTGTTTCTAAAATTCCAGCACATCAGACACCTCCCTGAATTTAAACTCAAATTCTCATCTTCTAGCATGATGCCAGGAAACAGAAAAGAGCCTGTTCCCAAAAACTTCGATAAAATTCAGTTAAATTATCCAGATGGTTTTCATTCCATAGAAAATACTAAACCAGCAGTCTGCAAAGCATAGCATTTTCTAAATACACAAAATAAAGAGAAAACAATGCACAAGTGGAAAGTGCAAATGCTGAGCCCATTATAATTTTGTTCCAGCAGAAATGCAGCACAATCAATACAATCTTGCAGTTCTAGAGGACCCATCTTTCTGCTGCCAGGGGTGCTCTGCAGCTGTAAGCACCACCAAATAAACTGCACGCAGTTCAAGCACTTAATTTTTCCTGTGCTACATGCAGAAAGGAGGAACTGCATTCCCACCCACTTAACCTCCAAAACCCAGCATTCCCTACAGCACAAGAAGCCAAAGAGCACCTGCTGAACAACTTATGTACTTTGAATGACTCTGCAAGCAGCCAAATTTAGCAAATTTGCTATTTTCTCCAAAGCACAGCCTGATTCTGCAGCTCTTAAATACAGGGAAAACTGCCTTAGATTAAATAGTGATTACAGATTTAGAATTTCAAGAGCTGTGAAAGTCCTTACCACAGAAAATAAACCCACTGAGAAGAGATGAGGACAGATACTGCAATTTTCTGTTCTGTGCTATTTAATAAATCTCAAAGCAAAGGAATTAAATTACAGATAGGGAAACAAGCATCTGTATAATTACATGACAACACCTGAAATCATTCAAATCCACCACCAGCAGAATCAGAAAACTGATCAGCAAGAGATGAGCCATGAAAAAAAAAAAAATCTCTGCAGTTAGAGATGGATGTTCATCCCTTTTACATGGCATCTCACTAAAATGTTTCGTAGCAACGGGGCAGGAGTTATCCCGCAGCAGGGGATGGGACTGGTTATCACACAAACCAGCACCATCCTGCCGAGTACACCCCAAAAATGAGAGGAGAAAACAGGCCAGTGAGCAAACTCAGTACTTCAACTGAGTTTCTCAAGCAGGAAGAAATCCCTGAAGTATTTCTTTAGATGATCAGTATGTTTTCTCATGCAGTGCTGCTGGTTGCCCTTATCCCCAGCCCTGCTGAGCTGCAGCACGGCGACAGCGCAGCGACGCTCTCGCAGTCCTTGGGGAGAGCAGGACCCTCCCAGCTCCCCCTGTGCCTTCCTAAAACAGCTCTGCAGGAGCCCAGGAAAAGCTCTGAGGATGGAAATGCTGGGGTCACCAGCTGATGAAGCCACCATCAGGTGCCCCGGGTAGAAGCTTGCTGCAAGTGCCACCTTTTCTCAGCAGCCTCCTTCCACGGGGCTGGGGCCCAGAGCGACTATCAGCACAGCAGAGCTGCATTCAGGAACACAAGAGCACTGGACCTGTTCCCCTGCAGGTCTATTTACAGTCTTAAGTGGTGCTGCAAGGCAAGAAGCCAAATGGTCCCCAGTTTCAAAGAGTAAGTCCCTGAAGATCCCACCTGAGATCCAAAAATGCATGCCCCAGAACCTACACTAAAGACCACTGCAGGCACAGACAGGGAAACTTCGCCTTATGGACATCTTTGCACCCTAGCACAACTCCTGCAAGCACCTTCATTAGAAAGGCTAAATGAGGGATAATTACAACTCCTCCACAAAGGAGGACTGCTTTGGAAAGACAGCAATTTCAGCCTGCTCGGAGGGATCTCTGCTGGAAAGCAGGAGGCTGCTGTAAAGGCAGGGTGGCCAATTCCCTGGGAAATACCAAGAAAGCTGCAAGGAAGACCCCCCTCCCCAGGTCTGAAAATGTCCAGCAGCAGCACCAGCCCCCTTCAAGCCAACCCTGGTTTTGTTGTAGAGGCAGCTGCAGCACCTCTGAGACCCTCACAACAAGCAGACCCATTTCACACTTTTCTACATTACCTGACACACTTGAAAAACACAAAGTCCTTGCTGGCCCACAGGATCTCCAGGGCTAATAGCCCCTACAGCACAGCTTTGTACAGTATCAAAAGTTGCATTAGCTGGAAACCAAATTATCACTTGCACAGTAGTTTTGCAATTAGATTGAAACTGTAAATTGTGCAACAAGCTAAATTAAAAAACAAGTTTGTGATACAGACATCATCTTAATTCAGCTCCCGCCTTACTCACCTTACTTCTTTGTAACTTGTTTCTACACAGATTCAAGCTTCTTTTGCTGTACCACAAATGACTTCACATTCCTAAAAAATTAAGCACTCTTAAGAACTAACGTATGTTTGTCGTCACTCTTAATATCCACCTTTGCCTGAAGCTTCTTCACCAGCACACACCACTCTGAGAGGCCTTTTGGGCGCCAGAGTCCATACCACCCTTCAACTTCCTCACCTTCCTGCAACATTTCAGGACTCCTTCCCTTCATCTAACTCTCTCTGCCCCAAATATCACCACTCTTACTTTGAGCAGCTCTCCATACGCCATGCTTGTAACCTCAGCTACAGGGATCTGGACAACTACCTTTTAGATGGAGCTGAAAACCATCTAACTTCTGAGCACATCTTTCTTGCTTCCTGGTAGAGCTGTTCCATTTTATACAAGTAACTATTTTCTGGAGCAAAGTCAGAACAAGCCCAGTGCAAGTATTCTGTCCTTTGTGTTACACCAAGTCACTCCTGCCTCTGCCAGGCTCAAACAACACTATACAAGGCAAAATGGAGCAGCTTCTGCAAAGAAAAGACACCTCACAAAGCCCATGGTTTATTGGTTTGGGCACTCCCAAGGACAGCGGGCACTTTCAATCCTGTGTTTTGAGTCACAGTCAGGACTGGAACTCAAAACTTCTGTGTGCTGAGTGGACAAAGCTGGGGCAAGGGGATGTCACACTACCTGCCCGTCCTCATTTCTCTAAGAGCACACCTGCCCTGGGCACATCAGTCCAAGGAGGAGTTAGCAACAGCTCCCCTGGACCCGACACCCAAGGCTTTGAGGGACAGCATTCATTCAGCACCACCAGCAGCCTCTCACAGCCTTCCCTGGCCAACTCAGCCATTCCCAAAATCCAGGCCAGTGTTCACCAGCCGAGCTGGAGCCACCCCGAGTTCTTTAAGGAATCCAGACACCCACCTCATGAGGTTTGTTTTTTTTGTTTTTTTTTTTATTCCACTAGGCAACAGAACACACAAAAATGAGATGACGCAAGGCTAACCCCAAGTTCCCCTAATGAACACAGCCCCAAGTGTCCAACAGGATGTGACAGGTGGAGGGGCAGGCGAGCCCAGCCGAGGATGAGGTCACGAAATGAGCACTTTGCACAGCACACTACTAATCTTAAATTCCAAACTCATTATGCACAAACCTAACAAACAAAGGAGCAGCTTAGCAGATTTACAATGTACCTTCTCCAAGGGTGGAATAATTATTTATCTGATAGCAACCTTCGTGATACAACAGCAATAAATAAATAAATGATCCCAGCAACTCTTGTGAACCGTGCCTGTGGCTTCACTAGACAGACTGACAGCTGGAACGTGCCTTTAGCTGGCTGAGCTTGGGTAGAGTTGTAAATATTTGCTACAAATAAAATAAAGCTTGCTAGACTGAGCAGAAACCCAAACACAGGAGTTAATGGCATCCCAGGGGACACGGTGCAAGAGACCCACACTCCCCTGAACTCCTTCCAATGAACAGCCCCTATTTTTTTTTCCCTTTGCTTTTCTCTAAGATCATTCCCTCCGGCATGTGTACACATGTCAATACCATTCTGATTTCATTCTCTCAGGTTGCAAATTTTATCCAGGCTGAAGTTCACAAACATTACAGAAAGGGTTTGTATTCCTAACTTGGTTTTACAGCTGCATATTACCATGCAGCGACACATCCAGAAAAAGCATTTCCAAAGTCATACTTTATACAAGCTTTCTCCTTTATTTAGATAAAAACCCGAAGAATCCTGAAAGGAAATAGTACACGTGCACAAAACATGCTCGGTTAGGCTCTCCCACTCAGATCTCTCAGATCCTTTTCCACTTCTGTGGCATTTCTCCGACCTCCCAGTTTGAAGCTCCAGAACCACATGTTCCCCTTGCCCATATTCCAAATTTCTCACTATCTGACAGCCTCCAAAGTCTATTCCCATCTTCTCACCCTGAAACAGTACCTCCAGCCCAAGTTTCCTAGCTGGCTGCTTCTCCTCCAGAAAGAATCACAGCAGTTCCTGTTTTATGTGTTTATAAGTTACAACAGAATGGCTGGCACCAAGATTAGTAACAATCACTGATTGCTCCATTCTCCATCTACAAAGCATCCTTCGCTTGGGACATTCTGGTTGTTCCCACTTCTTGTTACTTTTCTCCCACCTCCAGACCCCAATTCCCCCACCCTGCTTGTTTCCTCCATTCCTCCAGCAGTTTGTGTTGTCACATATTTGCAAAGAAAAGAGACAGTAGCATCACAGCATTTGGGTTACAGGCAAGTTTTAACAATATACTAGGTTATCATTGTGCTGCTTTAAACACTTTAAAGCTGGCAAGATTCCAGCACCTAAATATCTCAGAGGCTATCAACATCTTTCCAGGAACCCAATATTCACCCGGATTTTCTCAGAATTCACCCCAAATAAATTCTTTAATGTGACAGTAGGCCAAATCGGACACATAATCCTTGCACACAAAGATTGCTTTTGTAGGTTTGAACAGACACAGACATCCTTCCAATTCTCCAAAACTTCAGTGCTCTCTTCAGAAGCAGCCTCACAGGGTGGTCTGAGAAGACCAGACCCCCAACATGCTCCCCCTGGCCACACCAGCCCAAACTGCAGGTTCAGGTGGGTTTATGCCCATTTTGTGCCAGAAGAGCAGCACAAAGGAAGGTGCAACGTACCTGTGAATCTAGATCACTGTTTTTTGGGGAGCAGTTGAGGAAGATGAATCCAGGTCTTCCCAGAGGTGGCAGCTGCAGCATCGTCTCCAATGCAACTGTTTCCCTGAGCTGTAATATCCCTATGAAATACCAACTGCAGGATTGGGCTCCAGCCACCTGACACCGCACCTGAGGTGCTCTAGAGCAAGAGAAAAAGGGTCTGAAAAAAAGGCACTTGTTTGTTCTTGATGCTCATTTCTGCAAGGAACACAGAATTCATAAACTCCGCATCTACAAATGTATGTCCACCTGCATTGTGAAGGAATAATCTTCATGGGAACTGATTTAAAAAAAAACTTGTTTACGGTTAGAGGCTGCTAATTACAACATTAAAATACTAGCCCGAACCCCACATTACACTTGCATTCTGTTTTACATAGCAGTACACGTAACAATCATCACAGCAAGCTGCTCTGTTGGCTCATGCTGGAAGAAGTAATTATATATCACAGCAACACAATTTTGCCCTTCAACCTGCCAGTCCAGTCCACGCAGCAGCTGCGAGCAGCAGGTCAGGGTGGGGGGAGCCTACAGAGTATTTCTACATAATCAGTTACCACTGAGGTAAAAACAGCTAAAAACCACCAGCCCCTGGCTTGCACGCTTGGCAGAAAGCTGCTAACACAAACATTACAGCAGCCCTTGCAGCAGGGATGTTACCAGAAAAAATGAGCTCGATCCAAAGGCACTATCAGTGTTGAAGTATTAGCTGAGAGTTGTAGTGCAAGCTTTCCTTAGTAATTGTCACCATTTCTGTGCTTGTACCAGTGATACCCACACCATCCTGTTTCACCTGGACACTGCTACGACCTGTCTGAAACACTTATTCTCAGGTAAAGCCCACAGGCAACAGTGACTAAACCCTAAAGCAAGTCACAAGCTGAATTTCTGGGCAAAGATACTGAGACAGAGCCTTTCAAAAGGCACCCCAAAATGGTTAGTGCCCACCCACAGCAGGCAGAGCCTTGGGGTGCCTAACATTGAAAACTGCACTTAACTTCTGCCTCAGATGGACTGGAGAATAGACTGGCCTCTTCCCAGCCTTTGGCTCCAGTGAACCAGAATATTTCTATCTTGACACTCAAAGCAGCATCAGGTTTTTCACAGCTGCTGCTGATAAAGCAGTGGCATAGTTACAATGTGAATATGCAATAAAATTCATTTTCCTGTGCTGTTTTCCTTCTCCAGTATGAAATGAAGTGTGAAACTACTCACAAGCCACTAGTTGTGCTGTTACTGTTTAACTAGAGATTATTAAAAATAAATCATCACAGTTCTCATATAATATGATCGTGATGCAACAGTTAACTGTCTAGCAAAATCTGCCATGCCAGGCTGCTCAATCATGTTGTCTTTGTTTCAGAAAGAAGTTATATTAAAAGAATATATTTTTTTAATAACAAAAACGTTACAGCCTGTGTATTTCAAAACCTTTTTGAATCCAAAATAGAACAAGACAGACAATAATGGCCAAGAGCCTGACCAGCTTAATGGAAGTTGGACTCTCATTTTGTTCCCAACACTGAAACAGCAGATTGTTCACAGAAGACAAATAACAGCCAACACACAATTTCAATTTTATTTTTTTTAGCAGAAAAGTAAACAGAAAATTACTCCTTCTGTTTCATTTTCGAAGTCTTAAAGCACTTTGCTTTTAAAAGCAAATGTAGAAAGAGGAGGACAGCGTCTTCAAGTGTCAGAACAGGTTTCTCCTGTACCCTCATTTTCCAGCAGCTGTACTGATTTCTCCCCAATCAGCTTTTAATCAGAGAACATGGTTAAGAGGCTGAATTTGCTTGTAAAATAGCACATCTGCAAATCCCTTCTGCTCTTGCTTCCCAGTTTTCTTCTAGACCCTGACCAGACAGTACAGGAGGAATTAGTCATGCTGCCTACCACCGTGCTGGAAAGGACCTCTGATACATTGCCCTAAGTGCCAAATAAAAACACACACAGTGCACAAGAGGCTCTGCAATGACTTGTTAATGACAATGGGTAGGTTCATAGCAGCTCCACAAATTCTAGACCAGAAGCTTGTGGAATTACCTCCACTCTACCTGGGGAAATGCACAGTACAGGGGCAGCTCAGCTCTCCATCAGCAGGGCCAAAGAGGCTTTAATTTTCAGCCTTTTAAGAGACAGAATATATCGATACAAATTATCACCCGGAATCTGTAAACCAACAGCAGCCAGCTAGGGAACTTCCCTGCTCACCAGAAAAGTGTGGGGTTTTTTTCAAGCAGAATGCATATGTACTTACACACAACTAATGCAGCCAGCAGTCTGATAAATAAAAAGCAAACACATGTGCTCGCTAAAAGATGCACAGTCAGTGCAGCCAGCTCAGCCTCAAAATATCTGTGCCCTCTCTGATCAGCTTGGCAGCCACACAAAACCCTACTGAGGAAAGCAGGCCAGGGAAGCAAAAAGGTGACGCTCAATAGTTCGTATCAAAGCAAATGCTGAACTGAATTTCATGGGCTATTTCTGTTTCCTTGCTAAATAGCAAAGGCCTACTGCAAATAACAGAGTGAGAGTTTTGCAGGAGAGAGAAAAGGTCACCCAGGATCTCTCACCATGGAAAATGCTGTGCTACAGACAGGGAGCAGCACCCCGTGTAAAGAAAAATACGGAAATACCACTTATTGTCTCCACATGTTTATACAATAGACACTCCAACAGCAGCCTTTCCTTTTAAGACTGTTTTCAAAAACAAAAAAAGTACAAAAAGATGTGGTGAGGGTTTCCTTCCCAGAGCAGCGAATTTGAGGTGCAGAATAAACATGGAATTATTGACTCACTCACAAAAATGTTACCGGAGAGATTTCAGAGACATACTTCTGGCTTAGCTCTACTCCCACTGACGTTGGTTCAGACTTTTACCACTGATTTCAGGCAGTGCTGGCCTACGTAGCACTTCCAGCTCAGCTATTATTACCTTTTAGTTTAAAATATGTAATGTTCCTCTGTAACAGACGGAAAAATATTTCAGGAACTTTTTAAATCTGTTCCTCCAAGATACATTTTTATTTTTTTTTTAATCACACTGAGACACGGTTCCTGGATGCAAGAACATGTGACCTGTTCTAAATAAAGGATATTTTCCACTTCTTGCACAACTGGAACAGATATAAGCGGTAGCTTGAACAAACTGCATTGCAGAACCCAACCAGAATATAAAACACTTGAATAAGATCCATAAATAGCAGTAATATGAAAAAGACTACCTCCAATAAGGCACAAACTCAATGTTAAGCCTAATGTAATCAAGTTCAAATTCAATCACGCTGCAAAGTTCATTTACAAAATTAAATTTGATCATCTGCAGGCTAAGGCACTAGGGCACTTTAGAAGAGTCCTCTTTGGCTCCAGAGTAAGCACACATTTCAAAAACGTGTGTCTACTTGGTGAAATTAATATTTCCTCAACAATCATTGTGAATTAAAAGGGAAGCTTTAACTAAATCAAGACTTCAGCGCTGAGCACCAGATTAGAGGAAAAAACCAAAAAGGAATGCTTTACAGAGGATCCTATCTGGAGAGAGACGAGACACCAGCTGATGGAAGTAAAATATTGAAGGTTTGCACAAAGGAAAAGGTCTTTGGACAGCAGGAATCATGAGAATTTTATGAAGACATCACTGCTTTAATAATGACAAACTCTACATCGCAATGCTATTGCTCATAAAACAAAAATAAACTTCCTAAGAAACTATCATGCAAATTAAATGCATTTCCTAATATTTTCTCCCACTAAAAATACTTCAGTAACTGCATCATTCGGGTGCTTCTTAACCAGTCTGAAAATACAGGCAACAGAAAAGGGCACAAATAGCAGTAATTTATCTGCAGGTTTTATTAAGAGCATGGCAGTAAATTACAACAGCTGACAATAATTTGCAGGTGCTTGCGATATCACACAGACCATCCAAATGGGCACACACTGCAGACAACAAAAAAACATGAAGAAAATCAATGTAATATCGAAAATTTTGCTGCATTTGCCACACCTGGGTTGGTTCAGAGTGCCCTGTGCAATGGCAGGCTGTACAGCCTTTACCACCAGATACCAGTCTGACATCTAAAACATCGCCAAATGTTTTAAAGAATCCACATTTGAGATGTAACTGAAGCCTCCATTGCCCTGCTGACTGCATGCAGACACGACAGGATCTGTGTTTACTTTTGGTAATAAAACTCCATCGATTTCATTGTACATTGCTGGTACCAGGAAACAAATCTTATTTGCTTGTTCATTACATAAACACATACATATTTAAGTGTGTGTACTTGTAGATTAAAACTATTATACTTTGTGAATATGGCAGGAGAGGAATAAAACATGAATATGAGGAGGAAAAAATAGATCCCATTGTCTTACTGGGTAGCCTGAAAGCCCATTTTCCTCCCACAGAGAAAAGTGACTCTGGAGAAACCAAAGCAACTGAACCATCATCTCGGTTTTCAAAGACATTCGACCATGGCAAATTCCAGAGATCCCATGAATGTAGGTATTACTTTGCCCAAGGATCTAAGTTCTCATGAGTCGGAAGAGTTTGGGAAGTATGGGTTTGACTGATTTATCTCAGCCCCATGTATCTTCTCCACCCCCTGTGATTAAAGCTTTTGCTGGGCTTACATTTTAACTTGGCCTCTAGCACTCGATTGTGGCTTGGCCTAAGTTAGTACAGTATTTACTGCAAAAAGCTTTTATTATTGGACCCCTTGCGGCTTCGGATTGCAGACTTGAATTATGAAACAGGGATGGAGTAACTGCGAGAGCACACTGGAGAGGAGAAATCTTTAACTGGATGTCACATATTGGAAAACAAGCAATCTGGGAGGAAGCAAACAAGAGAGTTTCACTGAGAGAAGGACAGCAGTATCAGCAGGGCTGAGTTAAACTGGTCAACACAACTGTTTCTTTTTGGTTCGGTGCACTGCCACTCTTACCTACTTCTGAGCAGGATGAAATTTTCTCTGTACTCACAATTTCAGCTGCTATGAGTAAGCCAAGGATGCTTCTCAACTCTGATGGTTAAAAAGATCAGAGAAAGCCCTGAATGTTGCTAGGAAATCAGCAGTTCTCACCAGGGAAAAGAGCAGATTGCTGTTTAGACTCAGCTCCTCACATCAGCTCTGCTTTGCCTGCTCCCCAGGCACCCTTCCAGAGCCGGGCTGCGGAGACAGTAAGAAAGCAATTCCCATGGCCACAGTCCCACAACTACACCACGCTGACCTGCTGCTACTCCACTCACTGCTATGCAATTACTCCTGATTTACATCCACAAGAGAAAGCAGCAGCGTGATGCTGATACCCTCGATAATCATCAGTCAGACTGGTTCCAGGCCTGAGCAAAGCTGAAGGACTACAGAAGTCCTCTGAGATACGATCGTGAAACAAACAGGTTTGTGAGCAACTTCTGCCTTCTGTTATCATAAAGTTTTATCAGCCTGGCTCCAGGGACAGGTTTATATGGACCTGGCAGGGCCCCTGACTCCTTTGCATCTTCATCTCCCACAATACCAGCAAGACAGCTGAGACTCTCCCTCGAGGGACGAGCTGTACGTGAGCTGGGCAGGCTCCACGCTGAGGTTAACATGTCACTATCTGCCAGAAAAACCATGGATTGTTATTCCACCCTCGGGGCTCCCTCTTCTCATACACATGGGTACATGAAGAGGGACACGAGGCAGACTGGGACCAGCTGGCCACTCCTCCAAAAAGCTGTCCTGGAAACATCAGGGCAGATGTCGGTCTGAGGCACCACCAGGACGTCAGGATGACAGAACCCTTTAAACCCAAAGGGTGGGCAGTGCTGCCTCTGCAGGAATGTCAGGTAAGGATGAAATGGGGAAATTCACTCCAAGAATATTGGAAGTGACAACATTTAGAAGCCAGTGAAATACTCCAGTGCGTCATTAGAGAGTTAATTCGCTCCTCCCTGAGAGAAGTGAACCACACAAGGCTGCATTTGGGTCCCAAAGCATCAAGTCACAGGAGTTAAAAGCAGTTGCAGCATCTGTGCAAGGTCATACGCAGACCTGCCACCTAAGCTCCAGTGCAGACCTGCTATCCACGCTCACACCAGGAAAGCACAAACTGCTGACTACAGAGAGGACAACCACAAAGGGACAACTCCTGCACACCAGTCAGGACACGCAGCTGGTGCAAACAGGGCTACTGGGCCACAGCACAGCAGTCACGACTGCTGCACTCCACTGGCAACAGCAGCACTAAACCCAAAGCCCTGTTTGTCGCTCAGCTGCCTCCATCACAGCTGGAACCCATCAGCGCTGCTGAACCCCATCTGCTCTGCACATTAGCCCGGCTCCCAGCTAATTACCTGGGTAATGGCAATTTCCCTGCATAACCTTAGGGAGCAAAGGAGCGCTGGCAAGTTCAGTTTGGTTGGATGGCCCGTCAGGCTGTACATCACCACCGCTATCCACACCATTTCTGAGCAGTGCCAAAGGTTCAGTGTGAGGCAGGGCTGCCATGAAGACAGGCCACACACAGGAGGTGGCCCCGCATATGTCAGCCCTTGTGACAGCAACGGAATTTTTAAACACCTTTTACTACAAACACTCAGTGTTTCTGAAACATTCAGAAAATGATCAAAAAGTCATTTATTTACTTTGAAGTTTGCCTGACAGCACTGTCTGTCATTCTAGCACTTTTTTTAAAAAATATTTACATTCTTATTTATTCTTCCACTACACACAGATGTACGAAGAGCAGTGTTCAAAACTAAAATGTGAACACAGAGACGGGCTATGAACAGACCTGACTGCAAAAACGACACGCTCGCAGCGACGACCTTTATATTCAGCAGAGTGCTGCTAAGGAGAGTGCTGAGGTGAAATGGAGAGGTCCTTGAATGAAAAAACAGAGGGAGAAACGTGCCACAGCTGGCAAGGTGGGTGCTCACGGCGCGGGAGAGCACCGACTTTCTTTTTCCAGCAGGAGGACGGACAACGGGGCGCTAACAGCCCACAAGGGAGGGAAACACACACAGACCGCCTTATTTCCCTTTACAGAGCATATCTAAGCGATGCAGCCGCTCCAGATAAGCGAACATAGTTTATTTCAGGGAAAAACCACCCTAGGAAGAAAGTGACATACCTAGCAAAAGTTTCCAGTCCCCAAGCAACTGCAAGTAACAAACCCGCTCTCAGGCTCAAAAAAAAAAAAAAAAAAACCCAAAAAACCACACACACAAAAAAACCCCCCAAACCCAAACAGTCCAGAACAACCTCAAGATGCTACATGACCTCGCAGCTACAAGAGACCCTCCGCAGCTCCGCGCTCGGGGGCTCTCGGCCGCGGCGCTCCCCGGGGCAGGCGCGGCCCCGGCCTCGCCCCCGCTGCCGGCGGGGCTGCCCCGGCTGACAGCCGGGCCCGCACGGCCAACAATGCCCTTTACATAACGCGGGCCCGGCCCGCCCTCCGCCAACAACGCCGCTATTATGGCAGGGAGCGCTCGGCGGCCGCCCCGCTGCGCAGCGCCGGCCGCGGGGATGCTCCGCGCCCGGCCGCCCCCCGCGCCCCCCACCTGCTCTTGAGGGGCTGGCTCTTCAGCTCGTAGTACGTCTTGGGCTCCTCGTGGAACTCCTCGCCCACCTCGAAGTCCGGCACGATCCCCGACTCCGCCTGCATCGTCGCCGCGGCCGCTGCGAGAGGGAGAGACGGGAGGTTACGGCTGCGGCGCCGAGCAGAGCCCCGCCGCGCCGCCCGCCCCGCTCCGCTCCGCTGGCCCGGCTGGCACACGGCGCCGCCCGCCCCGCCTGGGACTTGTAGTCCGCCCCGGGGCCGGCCCGGCCGCCTCCGCCCGCCGCGCACTACAAGTCCCGCCGCGCCGCGCCGCGGGGGCAGGGCCGGGCCGGGCCGGCGCTGTCAGCCGGAGCGCGGGGCCGCCCGCCCCGTTCCCAGCCCATTGCCGTTCCCAGCCCATTCCCGTTCCCAGCCCGGCCCGGCCGTGCGCGCCACCTGCCGCCCCCTCCCTGCGCCGCCCCACCCCCGCCGTGACGTCACGCGGCTCTGACGGCACAGGTGCCGCGCGTGACGTCACGCTATCCGCAGCCCCCCCCCCCAAGCAGCAGCGGCCGGGGCTTTGTTCTCCGCAAAGCGCTGCGTGTCCCTAAAAGCACAGAATCACGGGGTGGTTCGGGTCGGAGGGGGTCTTAAAAGCCCATCTCGTCCACCCTCTGCCATGGACACCTCCCACTAACCCGGGTTGCTCTCTCCAGGCTGGCCTTGGACACTTCCAGGGGTGCGGCAGCCACAGCTTCTCTGTGCCAGGGTGTCCCTGTTGGAACCCTGGATGCTGAAAATATCAGGATTTCTGCTCTGACAGGTGGTGACCCTCACCAGGGTGAAAGGACACTGCCTTTCACCTGAGGCCGTGGGAACAGCTTCCAAAGCTGAGTGATGGCACTAAGAGTGTGTGTGTGTATAGTTGGTATAGAAGTGTGTTATGTCACAGGCTGAAATACTTAAGACTTGGGGGTTTTGGATATAGAATATAGTAATATATATATAAGGGCCAATATGGAGGGATTTTGGCACTGCCTGAGTTCTTCTTGGCTGTCATCTTCCTCCTTCTCGGGTTTGGAGGATCTTTTCTGGTTGGTTAGTGAAAGCCCGCATTACGGACATTGAGTGATCTTTAATTGGGTTATAAATAAAAATAACTTCGGTGTCAGGTTTTATTGGTTTTGCTTATTGTTTAAAAGCTCCTGAAACAAGTTAGGAGGGCCATTTTCTTGCCTTGTTAGACAGACCTCACACCTCATGAGGCTGTAACTTAGATAAATAATAAACAACTGAGTCCGAACACGATACCAATATGTCTAGTGTCTTCTGTCCAGACCTGGCTAGAGGTAACACCAGCACACCTCCCCACCCTCACAGGGATCAATGTCTTCCTCAAATGCAATCTAAACCCGCTCTCTCTTAGTTTGAATCCATTCTCCTTGTCCTGTCACTATCAGCTCTTGTAACAAGACCCTTTCTTGTAGGCTCCCTTCTGGTGCTGGAAGGGACCAGCACAAAGGGCTCTTCATCTCCCCTTGGGAACATCCGGCACGGGCAGCAGGTGTCCAGCTGCAAACAATATTCCTGTACTGCTGCAGATGCAGGAATCAGCCTTGCCAGGAGTTCAGTTAGAGGGGAGGGTGTGATGGGTTTGAATGCCCACAGCAGAGATCAAGTGGTGATAGAGCGTGGGACTTTTTATCGTAACTTACTTTGACAGGTACAAAAGCAATGAGTGTTTGCATCCCAGGACTTTGCACTTCTCCAATTAAGTTCCCAAGCACAAGAACTGACAGCTCTAAGTGGCTTCCTTTGAACTTTATCTGCCTTTATAAAGAGTCCAAAGCTCATAAACGTGGCAAAGAAAGGTTCAGTAAAATAGAAACTTGAAGCCAGCCGGGCTTCAGTTATTTCCAGCAGAAATGTTTTAATGCCACCTCATCCTTCCAGTTTGGCTCCTGGCATGTTTGAGACACTAAGAACAGATAATCTCAGAACATGGAGGTGGGAAGAGCCTCTGCCACACACCATTGTACCCACAGAGGAGCCAGTCCCAGGGAGAGCCAAAGAGGGATGGCTGGGTGGGAGGGTGGCAGGGAGGTCTTGGCACGGGAGGATTTGGATGGTGTCAGGGATCAGAGATGTCCTGTGCCTGCTCAGCCCCTGTGAGTGATGCTCTTGATCCTTCCTTGGGTTCAAAGATCCTGGAGGTGGAGGGTCCCATTCAGAACTTGTTAAATGATCCTGTTTGGCCTTTGTTGTTTTCTTCAGTTTGGGGGTTAGTGCTGCAGGAAGATGGATTTCAGGAATGGGGCTCTGTCCCTGTGCTCACAAGGGGCCTTCTATCAGCACTGACTGTGATTCAAGACATCTCTGATCTCTCCTTTTTTGTCCTGCCCCCTTACCTGCTGTGACATTAGGATGACAGGGACCCCCTCAGCACAGAAATTCCATAGAGAATTTCATTCACAGCATGACCTCACTGTGACCTCACTTAAAGAAGTCATAGTCAGGCTCAGAGGCCTGGGACAGTTGAGGATGCTGTTGATAACTGATGCCTAACAATTCTGGTGTCATCATATCATAGCTAAAATCACACCACTCGTGTTGTGCCAGTGGAACTCCAGTAACTCTACCACACCAGATAAGCCAGAAAAAGTGTCTTTTCCATGCATCCTTTTCCTCCATCACAACTGCCAAAGCTGCTCAGTGCTGCACCAGGGACTGCTCACACCTGGGCAACCAGGACTGCTGTTCATTTCAGGCGATGTAAGATTTGATAAAATAAACCCAAGAATTTTGGCTTGCTTCAGAAATTTAAGTCTCAGATTATTATGCAGCTGCCAAACTCCAAGCAATGACTTAATAGCAAGAGTAATTACTTTAATGAATCAGATACAACAAATTGGATAATGCCCTGAAGAATGTTCTTTTGAGCCCACA
The DNA here is from genome assembly GCF_029207755.1 of Chamaea fasciata. Classification (NCBI taxonomy): domain Eukaryota; kingdom Metazoa; phylum Chordata; class Aves; order Passeriformes; family Sylviidae; genus Chamaea; species Chamaea fasciata. Next base: position 16,283,452 of record NW_027094098.1, on the reverse strand, counting down.
TTGGCAGATGGCTGGGATGGCTCGACAGAGGAGTAGGCTTGCTAACAGTGCTTTGGGGGGGGAAAAAAGGCAACCAACAAACAATTAAAAACAACTTAGAATAAACCTTATGCTAAGCTACATTTACAGCCTGAGCCTCTGTGGGTTAGGGGGTGTTGCTGAGGAACTGTGTTTTCACAAGTGAGGAATCACTCCATGATTTGATGAAGGCAGTAAACAGCAGGACTCATCTCTTTGCAATGATTTTGCTTCTATTTTTCCAGGTGTAAAAATGAGATATTCTCTTCTGCTTTTCAAAATGTACAGCTTAGGAGCCTTCAGCTCTGTTTTAATTATAGCACTAGTTCTAAAGAGCAAAGATCTTTTATGCAAATACATATCCCAGGCAATGTTGCTTCACTTCAGGAAGAACTTCAGCAGGAGCTGTGTGTGCAGCTCCCAGGGAGAAAGGAATCTGGTTTACTTCTCAGCAGACCATGAATCTTTTGTTTCTGTCTTGCAACCTCTGTGCAGTGCAAAGTTTTATCTGGTGTTCTGATCAAGGCAATTTCTCATTGCACCTGGGCTAACTGGGACCTTGACACTGCTTTGCTGAGTCATACAAAGTGTTCTATTCATAATAGATGTCATCCATGTTTATAATACCATTTTAGAGTTCATCTTTCAGGGTGAAAGAACAATACTTCCACTGTGCCTAAGCAGGATACTAATTCGTAAGCATGTCCCAAAACAAAAATGGTGCTTAAAAATGAGTCTTATTATGCCAATATTGCAATTAAATTGCTATGAAGAAAATTAAATTAACCCTAAAATACATATCAGGTAAAATTTAAGATGAAGTGACTATTGTGGTGCTACAGGGTTCAGATTGATGTAAAGTTACTCTCTATAGCTGGAATTCTGTACAGCTCTGTTGATTGTTTTCCAGTTATGAATGTCAAACTGCTTTGGGGAGGTGAGCAAGAATAATTATCCAGTTTAACAGAGTGAAAAGCAAAACACAGAAGGGTCATTTGTCAAACATCAAATCAGTGGCAGAAAATGAACTTCAGTCTAGTTTTCACATCATGGGCATAACCCTACTAAGACTCTTACTAGGAAGTATTTCAGTAGAATTGTCACTCCAAAAAGGACAACGTCCTAGAAGCAAGTCCCAAACACTCTCTGAGAGGTAAAGTCAGGTTTCATAAGGGACAGCCTTGTATTCACATTTAGGGCTCACGGGGAGTACTCAGCTTGGTTTTCTATTGCTTAAAAGCAAGTCCGTGCTAACTCCTTTTCAGAGCTGGAAACTAACCCAGCAACAAAGGCAGTCTCAGTGTTTATGTGACACTTCTGTCTCATTTTTCACCCAAATTAACATAACCCCTCAAAAGCCATAAGCAGTTGTGTCTGGGCTCCCCAGTGCCATGTCGACACTGGGTCAGCATCGTTCAGTTATTTTTCAAATGATGGGTCTGATTTTGCTAAAGCCATTAAAATGTGTTCAGCTTATTGGGAAAATTCTCCTTTTCAGAGTGGATTCTCATCAAGACTGAGAAAGCAGCACAAAGGTTCAGGAGACTGAAGGATTTTGGTTGTGCAGCTCCTGAGAAAGGTTTATCAGGAGACACAGCTCTTCCTCATTCTGAACCAACATTTCCTGTGATTTCAGCAATGATTTTCAGATACCATGGGGTACAAAATTTAATGTGCAGCAAGCGCACTGAGCACAGCTGCTACATTCCCCCCCCCCCATTACTCTTTGCAATTCCCTTATTTGTAATACCCTCACTTATAATTCTCGTAATTTGTATTTTTCTACTTCTTGCCTACAAGTACCCTCTAAAATGATTCTCCCATCAGTAATGTTACTCCAACCACAGTCTGGGGATCTCTAGTTGACAGCAGGGAGCAACAACATAGATTGATATCTCTATAAGTAGGCAAAAAATTGACACACAACTCAGCAGAGTTCCCAGTTTGCAAGAATGCCCCCGCACCAACTATTTGTGCATTCATGTGAAGAGGAAAGGAAGCAGTCAACGCTGCTATTCAAAATAAAAAATAAACAGACATGTGATTTGATTTTGAAGAAAGTTCCCAGACTTTTGCATTCATACTCTGCATTGTACACTGCGAAATTCGTGAGAAGAATGCAATTTACGCCTGCCAACTAAAAGACAAGAAATTGTTATCACTCTTTATCTCCCTACAAGGCAGGGGACTTGGTAAAAGCTTTCAGTATTGAGTATGAAAGAAAGGGGGCATTTAAGTAAAAGCTTCCAGTAGCCATGGAGAGATTCTGTAGAGTCTCACAGGAACATCCCTGTCCCATTTCTTTGCTCCACCAAGCACATATAATGCCAGTTAAAATCTCCCATCTCCAATATCTCATTTCTTGTCCCAGTTCCTTTTTCTCCAGCCACACTGGAGACCCCCAGCCTGTCACCCATCTCTTTCCTTCCCCAGCTGCCATCCCATCTCTTTGCCCAGGCAAGACACATTTTCCCTCTTTTGGACTTCAACTCCCTCCACCTCCCAGCAATACCCACACACTTGTATTTAATCACAGTTTCTGCCTACCCTGAGTGCTGTTGGAGCTTTTTCTCCAATAAGGTACAATTTTCACCCTTTCTGCTTTCAAATCAAGGGTTTCCTTGTCCCCACTCAGGAAAAGAAACCAAACATTCTCCTCTCAGCTCCCTACAGACAGGACCTCAGAAGTGTAACAGGCAGGAAATCCTGCTTCCATTTAGGGTGGAAAATGCCTGAGAGGGATGAAACTCATGGACATTTAACTGCTACTTTGCTGTGCACATACCAGGTAGAGTTTTGCAAAGAATTATCATTTAGCCTGATTGTCACAAGAGCAACACATGACATATATCTCTGACATATGTGAAAACCAGCAGCCACATACAGCGAGATAATTTTTCCAAGCGTCGTCAGTTTTCATGCAGGGCTTTGCTAGACAGCCAGAAACAACCAGATGTTTTGAGAAGGAATCCAAAAATCATTTTATGAGGGAGAACAACAGGCCAGCTACCCCACGTCTCAGCAGGATAGCCTTACTCTCCACAGGCTGCCCCACGCAAGATGCTGTTGCCAGGTCTAATAATTTCCCTGCAAAGGTTGCATTTGCTTCTCTTAAAAAAAAGTTTGGAGTTTTCAGATTGAAAATGGGCCTCTTTGTTACATGAATACACCAGGAGAAATAAGGAGAATTCGTATTTTAAAATATAGTTTCTAAGAATGTGTCATCAGTTTGGAACAAAATCTGAAACCCTGTCAGTCCCAGGGTGGTTTTATCAGCAGAACTGAAGGAGATTAATTCTGCAGCTGGGGCTCCCAAACGAATTATGTTACTCTAATGAATCATTCACTAATTCCTAGTCCTCCCTTTCTTCATCTCAGCCATATTTGGATAGGTAACGGAAGAATTCAAGGGGGAACTGGACAATCTCTCTTGTTCAATATCCTTGTTTTGATTTTCACATGTTCCTCTTTCCAGATGCTAACTCATGACAGTGGTTAGCAACAGCAGTGGTGGCACAAACAGAAGCTGGAAGAGCAATGTCATTCTGACTTGGCTTTAGGGCGAAAAAAAAAAAAAAAAAAAAGCCTAGACTGGGATTAAGTCATTCCCTTTGGTTCTTCATCAAAAGAATTGCCTTCATGATTTCCACACCAGAGACTGAGCCTGGTGCGCAAGGCAGATGTTCCTGGGTTCAAACAGAGGGTGTGGGGGGGTCACAGCTGCCTCTGCCGGGACAAATGGTCAGTCCTTCATGGTTTGGGGAGGTGGTCAGGGACAGGACTTGCAGGATGGAGAGGAGAGTCTGGGCACTCCTGCCTTCAGTCCCTGGCCTGGGGAGCAGGATCTGACAGGCTCTGGACTGGGCTTGCAGCCAGTAACACCCAGTCACCTCAGAAGTGGTGACTGTGCGTTTGCAAGGGGAGCAGTAGGGAGGTGGCCTTTCCTTTGAGTGAAAGCTGAGGTTCTCCTGAGCTAGAACAGCTCTAAGAACTGCTGCCTCAAGAGAGACAAGTCCAAGCCCAAGAATAGGGTCAGAAGAGCTGGCAGCAGGCTGTGGGGGCATCGGCTCATCCTGGGGACCAGAGCATTTTTTCTCCAGTGGGAAATCATTTGGGTCTTGCTTCTCAAGGAAGGCAGGCTCATCCTGCTGAGCTCTCTGTGGGCAGGGAAGGCAGGGGCAGAAGCAGCCAGAGCTGGTATCACTGACTGGCACTCGGACAGGGCCGTGGACAGGCTGGGAACGACGTCTGGAAACTCAGTAAACCTCTGTGGAATAAAGTTTGTGAGGCCAAACCTCATCTGGCTAACACAGCATTGCAAATCCAGTTAATTAAACTGGTGCAAAGGCCAGAGCAGACGTAGATAAACCAGGTTAAGCTCTCACTTATGCTGATTTAATGTAATTCAGTACAGCATCAGTGGTAGTTAAACTGATTAGAGAGTTAACTGGTTTAAATACATTTGCCCTAAGTATTGGCACTGGTTTAACTGGACTGCTTTAAAGTGAAAAGCAAACTGTAGACCTCTGCCAAACTTCCCCTGTTGTATTTAAACCAGTACAACCTGTAGAGACATGTAAGAAACTGCTTTTAACCAGGAGCAAAGAGCACTGGGAGCAGGGGACTTGGCCTCTGGTGCCTTATTCTCCTCAGCTTTCCTGAGAAACAGAGCCATCTTCACATCTACAACACTCAGGTCTAAATTTGCTTCCAAAAATCCGGTTATAAAAGGTGAGGCTAAAATCACAATCCATTTTTAAAATGCACAATCTCATCGATTTAGAGGGAAGGTGTTTGTTTCCTTTCCCACTGTCTAATAATAGTTTTGAATGGAAAAAAACCAAAGATTTTTCAGTCAAAACTTTCTCAGGCTTTCTATTTCTATACAATCCCATGAATGACTCCTGTGCTTTATGTGTCTTTTGAGATATTTCATTAAAAGCACTATCTGAAGAGAACGAGACTTTTTTAACACTAGAAATATGAATATTAGTAGTCACAATGAGTTTAAATACCAAGACTTTGATATTTCTGCTTTCCAACAGACCTTTCCACACACATCATGAAACACAAATCCTCCTCAAATGTCTTCAATTACTCACTAACCTGAAATCAGAATATCAAATATTATTCTAATAAATACTAAAATATTCTCCACCTGAAGTCAGAATCCCTTTTTTTCCCCCTCATCTACTGTATTTCTACGTTTCTATGTCACCACCTAAAGAGTTTGTCTTCAAACAAAACTAAGCAGTGAGAGAATCACAAATCCAAAGCAAAATAAAAAAGTCTTTAGTACATAAAGCCTGCTGAGACTTGTGGGGTTTTTGAAGCAGAGCATTTAAAGGATAAAGGCCAATTTGCTGAATTTTTTTGTGTTACCTTTCACACTCTTGGATGTACAGAAAGGATGCCTTCAGTTAGCAAGAGAGTGTGGCAAGCATTTTAAATCCATATTGTACGGAGGTAATTGGTAGCATCAAGGGCTAAAACTATGTATAGTTGAGATCAAAACTGCCCACATGAAAAAAAAGGCTCCCCAAAACTCTTCTTGAGTGATCATTAAATACTTTGCTCAGAACGTGTGCCTACTTCAGATCCCCACAGGGATGTAATACCCTTTTTTCCCCCTTATTGTCACAGCAGGCTGCCATTTGATCTGAACAGGCTTTGTGAGGCCATGATGTCATTGCCTCCATCTACCTGGAAAGGATCATTTGCCAGAGGTTTCTTTTTTCTTTAACGAGGCTTCATTAAGAAAAGGGCAGTTAAAGGCCAGATAGCCCAACCCAATATGCTGAATGTGAATCCACTGGGCCCATGTCCTGCTTGTGAAGAAAGGCCACTCAGCCATGAGGAAGGCATGTCCCTTCCCTTAGTGAAAATCCAGGGAGGAGTTTAAATGTTTATTTCAAATATGTGTGTACAAGAAGCAGAAAAATGCGGTAGCTTATCCATTAAAATGCCTTTGTGGTTCTGCCCCTCCATTTGCATCCCTCCATCAACTGTTCCCATTCCTTCATCAACTGTTCCCTCACACTTCCCTCGGTTCTGTGTTCATCCAGCTCTCATTCCCATCAGTGCTAACCTGTGAGGAGGCTGGGGAAAGTGCTCTGGGAGGAGCATCAATGTCCCCAAACACACAGCCCAGCCGTGTGCAGTGCATGGCCCCAGCAGTACAGCTTCGACCACCCGCTGCTTCTTTTCATTTTGGCAGTCCTGGACCAAAGTGTACAGAGCTCAGTGGCTCGAGTACATGAACAGACACATGGCTCAGCCTTCCACACCCTGCCCAATGATGTAGTGCATGAGAACAGGGTACTCAAACTGCTTCAAATGGCCTCAGTTATTTGGCAGAGCAGCTTTCATGGATATGGCTGAAGTGAGCTGACTCCTCTCCAAGGAGCTCGTCAGTCAGAAAGCCAGACCTGGAGCTCGTGTCTGCTTTCCCAGCAGTTAATGCCATTACTGGGGTAAAATGAAATAAAAAGTACTCTCTGTACAGCTGTGGGAGAATGGAGGAAACACTCTTCCGTGATATCCTGATATCCGTGGAAAGTCATTGCACAGCAGGCCTTGGGGCAAAGTTATTTGCAGCACAAAGGCCTTGCTCAGCAGCCAGTCAAGCCTCCTTGGAAGGGTTGAGTCTGGAGTAGCCAAAGTTACCTGAAATCCACCTTCCCGTGCTCACCTGGGCTGTCCTAGCTACAGATCTCTTTGCTTGTGGCATCCAAGCAGCGCAGAGCAGCCTTGAGTCTCAAGGAATCCAGTAGTTGCCTCACACCCCTGTCTGCATCCAGGTAATTAGTCTGATTGTTGTCAGAACCTCCAGAAATCGTTTAAATTTCAATGAAGGCAAAGAGGAGACTCACAAATGCTCTGATCCACACCAGTGGGAGTTCCTGTAACAGTTAGACCTGATCCTTATCAGGGAGAGGTATTTCTGAAGTAGATTCTTCTGTCTGGAGCTGATAAAGCCTATCTCATTTAATTTTCCCCAACAGGAGCTGGATTTACTGGAACCAGGGGTGTATTGGGGGCTACAAGTACAGTAGGAGCAGAGCTCAAGATGTGTGGAAAGCCTGGAGAAGGTGCTATCCAAGCCGAGGAGCTCAAGTCCTGCTTCTTATAAAAAGCTAAATTTTGCCCTGTTCATGCCAGGTGATTACAAGGCACCTCAATACCTGTCTATCCTTTCATGGAAAATCATCTTCCTCCCCATGAAGAAGGGTTTTTAAGCAGCTGCATTTCTCATCCACTGTAAGTGCAAAAAGCACTACTCAAGCCACTGTGATGTCCTTGCTGAGGACAACCTTGATGTGTCTTACTGAGATATAATCAAATAACATGGTTGAGACCAACCCTCAAAACCCCCTCCAGATAAATGCACCCAAGGTCAATTATCACTTCTGGAATAAGGGTTTCTTTGGGAAAAGATGCTTCTATTTGAGGCACAAAAGCCCTCAGTTTTCTGCTACCAGAAATTGCCAGACCATGGAGCAAGAAGAACACAGTCCCCGGTTCCTGCCCTGGTGTAAGCATCAGAGAGGTCAGGGCAGCTGAATGCTGTTCTGAAAAGCCAAGGAAGTGCCTTTGGTGTCACCCATTGGTGACACTAACTTGTCTCAAGCAGAAAATAAAAATAAATTATTTATCATTTCTACACATTATTAGCAGATGCAGCACAAGGTGCAGTCACTGGCACTTCCCTAAGTATCCTAAGTGTTCATCAACCTTTCCTTGATGTTAGCAAGTCTATTAATAAAGTGTTGCAAGCAATCAGAACTGTTCCACCAGCCTGGGAGGGGGAGTGTTGGTGACACCGTGTTCCAGCTGAAAGTCATGTAAAATCCTCTGTACCTTTTTCTGAAAGACACCATCATCAGCAGCAAATGTAAATGTGCAATCACAGCACCTTGTAATTAATGGGAAGTTGCAGGCCCCATTAGCACTGCAGCTCCTCTTCCACTGGTGGTGAGTGAACAGGATTCCTGCCCAGCTTGGGCATCATCAGTAAAATTCAGCACAACCAACTGTGAGGAAAAAAAGATGTCACCACGTGCTGACCTTCCCAGGTCTGCTGTGTCCCCTTCCCAGGTTTGCTGTGTCCCCAGGTTTGCTGTGTGGCTGAGCATGGGCTGAAGCCACCTGTCCCTGAGCTCCCTGGGTGATGGAGAGGGCTCTGCCCTGGACCTCAGCAGCAGGGTGATGCCTTTGCTGACTGCAGACACATCTGAAACCCCACGTCAGCACTCTGGGGAGACACTGTCTGAGCTCATTGCAGTGTTAATACTGGAAAGATCATGTAGGCCTCATTAAGAAATAGTTTTGTTCTTGAGTCTGTCTTATTTTTTAAAGCACCCAGGAGACAACAGAACCACCACATTTCCTCTTACACTTAATTTTCTGATTGGGGGCATGAAGTACTTACTGCCGGATGTTGCCCTGTTCTCATACAATGCATGTGACACAGGCATCAATGCCAGCAGCCACGTTTGTGATGTCAGTGCACACAGCAGCCAGGAGAACGTTCCAGGGGCAGCTAACAGGGGCATACATGCAAAATCATATATTTTAGATACAGTGTTTTGGTCCTAAACATGCCTTGCCTAAACCACCAAACATCAAGCTGCCTCTGCTCAGCATCACAACACCCCCGTGTTTATTCGTTGTCATCATTCTTGCCCATGCATCATGCTATTGGTGACACCTAGGTGTATTATTTTAAGTGAAAAACTAAGTGTGGGGAAAAACAAGTATCTCTGTAATTTATCCAAATTCTGGCCCTGATTTCTATAAGATTTTCTAGAAAATTGCATTATTGTTGTGAAGAGAGAAGTATGTTAATGCGGTGCTGTTGCATATATTTACGGTCTCTCCTACACTCAGCATGGAGGAATAATTCACCACAAGTAATGACATTCTGTTCCCATTCCAGCTTTGCCCACATCCTCACATCTCCATGCAGCTGCAGCACAAGAAATCAGAAACAAGAGACATCAGACATCCAGACCAGAGGAGGGGAAGGAGTGCTTGCTGACAGGTCTGGGTGTGCACCCACAGCTTCCCATGGCTCTGTGTCACGCTTGATTATCCCTTCCTTTGCTGTGTCAATAAAACCAAGGAAAAACCCACCTGAAAAACACTTTAACAGCACAACCAGCTGCTGTCAGGTTTTAGAGCCATCAAAAGCTTGCAGGGAACCTTCCAGTACCAAACCAGACCAGATCAGCTAACAAAACATGAGGAGTCTTCAAAAATTCTCATCTGGGGGACAAAAGGACCTCTTGGTGTGATGTCAATGGATTGAAGATGCTAAGCAAGGAGCTGGTCCTAGGACCTCTCTGTGTTTCCTTGGTCAGAGAAAACCCTGTATCTCTCTGCTAGAAAGGGAACATGAAAAATGAGAAGGAAGCAGAGGGGAATTCCAGAGAACTGAGTCGGGGAGCAGAGAAAAAACTGTTTGTTGGATGTCTGGCATGCACCTGACTGACATTTCACTCTTAAAAATGCTCCCAGTAGATAAATTCAGATAAAGGGGCAGAAGTCTTATGATTCAAACACGTGTTGAATAAGAAACCACATAAATGAAAATATCAAGGATTCACTGACTGATGAAGCAATGAGCTCTATTCTGTAAACATATTTTCAAAGGAAAATCATGTGCCTTGTGTAAAAAAAAAAATTACTTTCTTTTGGCAAAGCTCTATGAAAGTTCAGTGAGCCACATCCAGTTACTCTCAGTGGGATGTGAAGCTTGCTTTAGGCTGTTTTAATGTCTTGAGGATCTATTTATTCCAGCAATATTGTTACATTCTGTCCATGGAGTGTCACCTTGTGACCCAGCAGGACACCAGAGACAAGGGAGCTCCCAGGCAGAGTCCTGTGGTGGCTGGACAGTGTGCCACCAGGGAAGCTCTGAACCTGGGCTCCTGTTCCTGCTGGCTCTGAGCTGCAGTCGGAAAGTCAGGCAGGAAAGTCCCTCCAAACGGTTGCTCATTCACCAAAATTAGGTCACTAAGGGGGAAGAGATGTCCCTGAAGACTGTAACAGTGAGAAACTTCCTACATGAATTACGTGGGACTGGCAGCCTCTACGAATGCCACTCAAAGCACCCTCCCACCTCCAGGAGTCTATGGAGAGGGCAGAGGCAATGGGATTTTTCCATTCTCTTAACAAAGTTTTTCCTTTCACCCATTCCCAGCACCTCTGAAACACTTCAAAATGGAATTTATTGAAATACCTGTGGACTGAGTGCCAGAGGAGCCCAAGATCTGTGGTGTTGGGGTGTGCCTGCAGTTGAGAGTTGCCATACTTGGCTGCCCAACATCATCTCTGCCCTGGAGGCCGTGGAGGGGCATGGACCATTCTGCACAATGGGTCCAAGATGTCAAGCAGCTCTTTTGTGATGGCTTTCCTACACAGTCAACACAGGAAGCCACAAGTACACTCCTTAAAATCATCCATAAAGTGGCAAAACTAAGCATTGCAATGTGCTTGACTACTTGTCCAGTCCTCAAGCTGGGTGCCATGCTCTGAGCTGCCAGTATGGGCACTTCCAAGAAGGAATTCAGGTACCATGAGGTCTATAAACTCTGGTTTTTGTACACACTGTTTCTCCTAGCTTCTAAGCTCAGTCAACAGAACCCAGAAAATGGCAGGAAGGAAATCGGTTCAGAATAGAGGAAAAGAAATCTTCCCAACTAAAATCACTGAAACGCCCTTGTTTTTTGACTCTGCAGAAATGCCAACACAACCTTGAGGGCATTTACCTGGAATTTTGCATTAGTGTGCATGTATTCCTGGACTTGCAAACCAGAGGACTCTGAACAGCCATGGACACCCCATCACACGCGTACAGCTGTTTACTCATGTTGAGTAATGTGCCTGCCATGAGCAGTTCTGTTGTAACCAGTGAGTGCTTCCTCAGAGAGGTACTGCTCAGCATGAATGAGAACATCATGGCTTGAGAGAGGGTGAAGGTGTGCAATGAAATCTGGTTGGCATCACTGGCAACCAGCTTGCTCTCAGTGTGAGGCTAATTACAGTGTCCCAGTCACTCTCAGGACACTATTTTATTCTTTTTCGAGGACACCACTCTCCTTGAAGGGTCTTAAAACCCATGGAAGGCTTCCTGCAACAAGGTACCGTCACTCTACAATGTCTGCATCCACAGACATTTTAAGCCTCTTTCCCCCTACAGGTGTAATCTCAAGCAGTCCAAAACACACAGGCACTGGAGCACATCAGCTGACTGAAATCAAAAGTGCTGCATCTCAACCATCTGTTAAAAAATGTGGGACCATTGACTCATTAGTTTCATCTCACTCTACCAGCACAATAAAAAACCACACGCCTTCTGGAGAACAATATCAACATGTGTGGGAGGATATCATCTCTGCAACGCAGGGTGGGATGTTGTAGTTAAGAACAACACTCTGAACTCTGTCAGGTCAGAGCTGCAGTAGATTGGCAGCACAGCCATGGCTTTATTGGGGTCTGGGGTGGTCTCTTCCCTGGAAATGGGATTTGGGTCCTCTCTTTAACTGGGGATCTGGTGGTACAAAGCCACGTGGGAGTTTGTCTGCTTTTACCACTCTGTTTTAGAGGAGTTTTTAAGCAATTCATCTTTGAGGTGAAATAACTCAAAACTAGCAAAAAGAAGATGTAAGCAGCAACCTCTCCCACCCCCCTGTTGGGCTGTCCCTGTCTCATCTGGCAAGTCCCGATTATCTGGGATTGCTGTAATTCTGGGGTATTACTCACAGGCCAACCACAGCCACTTGCAACAACTTTTCCAGACAAGGAGGAGTGAAAGCTGGTGAATATGAGTTTAGCAGAGTGTGCCTCATTTCAGGGGAGCTGCTGAAGAAAACATAAATAACCAGGGCAATCAGCCCTCAGCCGAGTTCAACCTTTGAAAGTTGAAGTCTCCTGCTCATGAGCTCACCATGCTCTGTTGAAAAAGTGGAAGGGAAACATTTTCTCTCTCCAGCGTGACTTGAAGAAAGGAAGTTGTGTGGGCAGGAGCACCGAGGTGACTCTAAATACAGTGATGTCTCCTTCCCTGGCACTCAGGCTTGGGAGCACTTGCTTTCTTCCAGCTGGGGAAATTTCAGTGGCAAGATGTTTGGGGGAAAATATTCAATACCTCCTGCTCTGGAGACATTTATTTCTACAGCCTATTATGACTCCAGCCATGAAGTTTTTATTGCTACCTCTCATGCAGATTATTTATTGTAACTTCCTTTTTTGAGTAGGCTGTTTATTTTTAAGCAAGTGTTGTTACATTTTTCACTAGATTACTAATAGCCACGTGCTCTGGCTGCTGAAGCTGAATAAGCTGATGTAACTGTAGGTCAGGATCTTAGCTCCCTCCTTAGCCTGTCCCCAAAATAAATACAGAGGATGAACTTGGAGCTTTCTCTAAGAGGCCTGTGTACCTTCCACTTGGAGGATAAGATAGAGCCCTGCTTCCAGCACAGCCATCAGAGGTGGGACTGAGATTGAAGTAAAACTTCTACCTAGCATCAACAGGGCTTTGTAAAATACAGGGTTAAGGCAGAACTTTGCATTTAAAATTACTCTTGCAATAGCCCCTTATATAGGATGCAGCTCTTTAAGCTAACAGTAATTTAGGACATTCTCATCCCAGCTTTGGACACTGCTTTCCAAAGCCCCAGCAGAAGGCTGACTGCACTCTCTGGCTCAGCTAGTGGCACGATATTGTAGTGGGCATCCAAGCACTCTCCTGGGACTGGGGTGCTTTGGGGGTTCCTTGGCCCACGTCACACATGGCCAAGGTGGACCATCTCAAAGCCCCTCCTCACCAATGTCCTCCACCCACCAGATTTTTTTATCCTGCTGGGAGTTTCAGGCAACATTTTTGGGTTTTGCTGGGGTTTTTTTGTTTGTGTGTCTAGAAATGAGGGAATAAAATTGCTCTGTGTTTCCTGAACATGCCTTCCTCTCATGAGAGGAGCTTACTGGAAACACACATTCCTGGACAGGCCAAAGAGCCCTGGGCTGCCCTTGCTGGGTGCAGAACAAGCCTTCTTGGAAAACAGATGCAACAGCCAGGCTGTTTGGGGTGTCTTCTTACACTCCTCTGTGCTTTGCTCCTGGGCATTGAGCAAGATGGAGCAGGGCCAAGGGCCCCAGAGCATCACCAGCTTCAGAGTCAGACCATCCTGCCATGCCCAGGGGAGCTCCCTCAAAATGCCTCATCTGCTCATCAGTCGGCCAAGGATCTGGTAGTGAACACCTCCTCTCCTCCCAGAGGAAAGATTTCAAGGACAGAATATAGACCTACAAGCAATTTTTAGGTTATCCATACAGGTCCCTGAGGTAAAATGCCGCTGTTCAATGCTATTTCCACAGTATTTCCAGATGCTGAGATCAGTTCAAGGTGTGGCACCCAAATTTTCAGGTGATTGGTGCATCTGCCTGGCACCTCCTATATATTTATTGAAAAATAAATTTGTTCTCTGCTATTCCAAGTGAAGATTTACTGGGATGAGTACACTCTGAATTCCCCTGAAGCTGAAGTTTTGGGATGGGCTTCGAAACCAATATGCTTTGGATCAAGCCTTCAGCACATTGCTCAATTTTCCATTCTTTGCAGGAAAACAGTTTACCAACTACTGGGTGGAAAAGGGCAGCAGAGAGGTTTCCAAACAGCTCTCACAGCAGTGTCACTCCTCTCATTTAATGACCTCACCGAGTGGCACTAGCATCCCAAAACTGCTGTGTCCCATAGCTCTCAGATATAGAGGTCACAGCTGAACTTCCTCCTCCTCTGGGATTAAATCAGAGGCTTTGACCAACTTCTATAATTAGGGAAGACTTACTTCCCCTGACTCCTTTCCATTTGAAATGCCTCAGAGGCTCTGTGGAGACCTGACATTTCTGGTTTTAGCAAGGCAGATTTACATTCGAGTTTGTGTTTCTCTTGGAGCACCGGCTGAGCCCACTGCTGTTCACTGAGGAGCACGGGAGCTGCCGCACTGAGCAACTCGGGCTTGATGTTTGTGTGATTTACAGCGCGGTCTGCAGTCGGCATCTAAGCCCTGAAATCCACATTGGAATTCCCAATCCTGCCGTTCTGGGCCGTCTGCAGCAGATGGTGCTGCTGACTCGCCGGGAGCCAGCAGCTCTTCCATCCTGCCCGGAGATCCAGGCACTCACTGGATGCTGGGGAAAGAGCACAACACCTCCCACCCTTCTTTGTGCTCGTCACCCTTCCAAGGACTGGCCAGCACCAGCTACATCCTTGCAAGTCTCCAACTAGAAAGCAGGCTGGGCCCAGGTAGGTTTTAGGATAAGTCAGTGAAAATATGCACAACCTTTTATTTGCTACTGCAGTGAAAAAAAAATTTCTTACATAGATATAAGTACAACTAGGATCTCACGCTAAATAAAATAACTACTTTTGTCCCAACTCCAATTCCCAGTCAGAGATTTTGCCCTGTGCTTATTTCTGAATTCATCGGGGCACCCCCTTTCTCCCCAGTGAAAGCAGGGATTGAGATCTTTCAGAAATGCCTCAAGAGAAGCTCATTTTCTGTCTGACACTACCTGAGCTGAATCCCTGCCCCTTGGGAGGGGATGTAATATCTCTAATGTCCTGGTTTTGGTTGAGATAGAGTTAATGTCCTTCCAAGCAGTTGGTACAGTGCTGTGTTTTGGGATGAGAACAGCGTTGGTAACACACTGGTGGTTTAGTTGCTGCTGAGCAGGGCTGACACAGAGTCAGGGACTTTACAGCTTCCCATGCTTTGCCAGTGAGCAGGAACAGCTGACCCAAACAGGCCAAAGGGATGTTCCAAACCAGGGAATGTCACACTCAGTACACAAACTGGGAACTACTGAGCACTGCTCAGGAATGGGCTGGTTATTGGTCAGTGGGTGGTGAGCAATTGTAGTTTGCGTGATTGAGTTTTATTCTTCTCTCTCCTCTTCATTACTATTATTATTATAAATATTATTAATATTATTGGCCAGCTCCATCACCCTGAGATCAGACCATGTCCTGGGATATGTCCAGCCTCCATACATTTGACAATAGCTTATTTTTCCAAGCTGAAATAGAAATATCCAAAGTGGCTCTATGATTTTTCACCAAATCAATATATGAGAGCATAAATTCCTCACCACATAAAGCAACATATCAGCTCTAAATAATAGATGAGGTAGAAGTGTACAGCTGGTTTAGAAAGACCAATGAGACCACGCATTACATCATTTACTGTCTGTTGTTAAATTCATAAAAAGCCTTACCTTACAACCAATCAGCAAATCCCACTTTTCTGTGGTGTAACTCCAAGCTCAGGATACCTGCTTCATGTCCTCAGAGATCTGCAGCAAATATGTGAAATATGCTCTTTTAAATAGCTTCAGCACTCCAGCAACCAAGTGTCACCCCAGGCTGGTCCCCTCCACCAAACAGTCTGGAACAAGGTTAATTTGGGCGAGTCTCTGAATGTAATTATATTTTTACGTATATGTAAATTCACCATCACATATGGCCTCACATATAATCTGGTGACATAACACAGCTTAGCTGAGGGATCTCTGTCACCCCACTGCATCTTCCAGTTCTAGAAGGAAAGGATGGCTTAAGGGTGGCTTTGGGGAGTATTTCACTCCCCCTGCAACTGCCAGGACAGCAGCTTGGGGCCATTGAATTATTTTGTCCTCAAGTTTTCCCAGCAGGCTGCTGGAAGCCCTACAGATCTGACCAAGTTTCCATAAGCTGGACCAGGCACAGCATTCCTCCTTCCACTGCCCATCCCCTGCTCTTTTGGGGCAGCACACCCAAGGCAGAGAGGCAGGATCTTAGAAACAAGGTTCCTAAGTGATCTAGACTTCCACGAAGCAGATATAACCTGTAACATGCAGTTTGAAGGTCCCAGAGAGTGAATGCACACTATGGAGCCGTGACTGAACATGTCTCCTGCAGTTTACTGTTTCCAAGCAGATGATTTCTGCATCACTTTCTGGATGGCTTGAAAGCTGTCAGGTGCAGTGTCAATGGTGTTCAGTCTTAGAAGCCCCTTTCCCTACCATGGACTCCAAACCAGACCAGTCTACATTTCCAGAACAATGACAGAATACACAGAGCATGTAAACTCTCATTTGCGGTGAAGATTTGATGGATTTCTTTCCAGCCCAGCAAACCCATCTGTGTTCTGATCCATGCACTGAATAAGGGTCTCACTGAAGTGCAGTGAGGCTTTTTGCCTGTGCAAAGCACCTTCAGCACAGGAGATTCAGTCAGCACTGACTGGTGAACAGGGAGTTGCTCTGACACAGCAGGATTTAGGAAGAGTATTTTCCATGCCTGGTATTATTTTTGATCTATGTTGCCAAATCACATTCCCCTCTCACCCTCACTGATCAGATGGCAAACCCCAGCAAGACAGCAAGGGGCACAAAAGCAGAAGACTTGGTACTGCTGCTCATGCTTGTAACATTCCTTGTGCACTTAAGTGGCTCTGGATGTACAGCCTAAACCAGCAGAAAAGTTTTGCTACTTCATCAAAATATGGCCACAGAACGGGTTTAGGTTTGAAAGAACTTTGAAGATCATCTTGTTCTACCTCTCTTGCCATGGGCAGGGCACTTTCCTCTATCCCAGGTTGCTCCAAGCTCCATCCAGCCTGGCCTTGGACTATTCCAGGCATGGGGCAGCCACAGCTGGTCTGGGCAACCTGTGCAAGGGCTTCAGCACCTTCACAGCAAAGAATTTCTTCTCAATATCTCATCTAACCCGTCCCTCTGCCAGTTTAAAGCCATTCCCCCTTGCCATATCACTCCCTTCTACAGCTCTCTTGGTGGCCTGTGCTCTCCTGCATGATTCCTTGTGGCTTAGCAGGTTAGGGATAGGTGATTATCCCCATCTTCCATTGCTCTGACATCGATCATCCCATGTTAGCACAGCCCTTATCTGGAAGCAGGCCAGGTCTGAGCTCCCATCTTTAACCAGGTTGTTGGATTTGGGGTCTGGGGAGAAAAAACCAGCACCAGGTGCCTCAGCTGTGCCAGCCTGGCAGGGCCAGTCAAGCAGGGCAGGGCAGTCTTTGGCTCCCCAGCACAGGTGCTGTTTTCACATATCCACTCTGAAATACGGAGGGAAAGTAAATGTGAAACCCTCTGTGAGTGTTATTTGAGAGCAGTGACTTCAATATTTAAAGCGTCCCTGGCTGCAGGTGCAGCACACTGGAGTTATCAACATTTCCCATGTTAGACAGCGAGCTGGTGCTGACCCCAAGGCTTAAATTAGTAACAAGATTACTCAGAGAAAAGTAATGTTCTGCAAACCTTTATGGGACAAGGAAATGTGCCAAAAGTAAGCTTGGCCAGTGTACTTAATTGATAGAAACCCATTTGTTTCTTTTTGAGAACTTAATTAAATTTCCCATGAATTCATTTGTAATAACAGTAATAAGCACCATATATGGAAATCTTCAATGAGCCCTTAGCAAGGTAATTTCCTGAATTTAGCTTATATCTTCATAATGTTCAAAGCCAGCTAGGCTCTAAAGTACAGCTGGTGTGCATTATTCCGTTCTGAGTAGGAGGGCGTGGATGGACTGGGTGAAATAAATTACTTTGGTGCTTTGACACCGAGTTTTATTGCCTGTAGAATGATGCTTGATCATATTCAGAGAAGCATCAAGTAGAGAGCTAAGATAATTTCTTCTGTTTAGCAAAGAAACTTTGGGGAGGGAAGTGCACATGCCTTGCACACTCCAACACTCTCCTCCAGTGCTCCTTGGCCCTCAGTCAGTAACCAGGAGGGGATCAAGCCACCCGAAATCACACAGGACAAGCTGGAGGCTCTCCTGTGCTCCACAGCTTTCCTGGTAAGTCACAGGAGAAGAAGGCCAGAGGGGGAAGAATCTTCTTCTCTTCAAGGGATTCACACACTCAATTTACAACCCTACCTGCTTCTCTGGCCTTTTTCCGTGCTTCATATGTACAAACATGGTAAAAAATCATAACTGTCAAAGAAATGGTCATTGCTGACAAAGGCTGATGGCTGAGAACAAGTCTCCTTCCTTTATACAGAGGATAGAAGGAGCTTTCACCACCAGCTCCACGTGTGTGCACTCAGAGCCCAAGTGCAAATTACAGCAGCTGTAATTGAAACTTGGCCAAGATTTCTAAAACTTTAACTTCCCTACCATTGGTTTTGGATGGCATTTGGTAAATATTCCAGTCCTAACAGAGGTAGGGTAAGTCACAGCACAGACATCAGGGATAGGTATTTTGGGACACGAAGCTGAAATCAAGTGGGTGACACCAGCCATGGCATACCAGGTATGCTGGTGCTCTTTGGAAATACCACAGGAATGCTGGGGAAGAGTGAGAGGAGAGCCCAGAGAAGAAAATCCCAGGATGGACATATGCTGGGGAGGGTGCCGGTGTTCCCCCACACAGCCCATGCAGGGCAGAGCACTGTAACTAACACAGAAACAGAGCTCCTGCTCATTGCCCACAGCCCAGGGATAAATTGAAATACATTTAAATCACTGGACTCATGCTCACAGATTTCAGTGAGCTGCAAGTGGAAAAGGTGTCAAGAAATCTTCCCAGGGACTAATCCTATGCTCAACAATGCCAGCTATCAGAGTTTCCATACCTCAGAAGAAAGTGATGTTATATTTTCCGTCATTAATATATAATAACAAACCCTCTGCTCGCTGGGAAGCTTCCTAAGCTCCCACAGTGACTGGGCTCAAAGGCTAAAGGCCTGGCAGCACAGCCACTTCATCCATAATCTCCTTTTTACAGTTAAGCCAACACTCCTCATGTGGTAACACAGCTGCCTCAGGAGTTGGCTTACAGGTCAATACCTCCTTAGAAGGGGGATCCCAGCTGGATCTTCTCTCTTCTTCCTGACTCATCTGCTCCTCCTGAGGAGCGGTGCACCATGCTGAGACTTCCAGGGGTGTTTGTGCAGCCCTGCAGTGAACCCTTCCCAAGCACTGTCAGACAACCTAGGGAGAGCTCTGCCCCCCTCCTGCCTGCCTAAATATCCTACCCTCAGCACCAGCCTGGGAGAACACCCAGCTTCTTCTCACTAACTGTATAATAATTCCATTGGATTGGATATGTCCCAGCTTTCCAGAGATACCATGGCCTTGCTTACCCCACCTGCTGCAGCAGTATTATTCTGCTCTGAGAAGCCCAGGGAGAGCCCTGTGATGATGGGTGTGGATCTGCTACACCCCAACATCCTCCTCACTTCACTGGGAGTTTAGTTATAGTTTTAGAAGTTTTATTGCTGCCCTACTCTTTCATGGACATTTACTCAAGGCTCTTTAAAGTTTCCTTACCTAAAGGCAACGTGTCCACACTGGTCACCCCTGGTTTTACTGTGACATCTATACTGAGGTCAGAGCCACCAAGAGTCTCACCAGAGACAGGTTCAAAGAAGAGTGGGACCCCTGGGATATACTAAGGTTCATCAAATGACTGGCAAACTTGGTATAAAGGATTCCCTGATGGAACAAGACCCTTGAGTCCTGCCCTTGTTGTCAGGGAAAAGTCTCATTTGTCCTCACTCTGTCCTCCTCATCCTCCACAGCTCCCTGTCCCACTGTGCTTGTGGGACTGTGCACAGCTTGGATGTCCTGTGTCTCCTCTGGGTGATCTCCTGACTTGCAGTGGTCAGGGGGAGCTAAGCTGGTGCAGGGCCACTGCCAGTCTCAAATTCCTCTCACTCATCCAAGCCCCACATCCATCATGTTGCTAGAGGACATGAAAGAACTACACTCACTTGTCAACTTGAGAAGTGAGGAGAGAAAGAGAAAGTTTGTTATGATTTGGGGTTTAAATAGGGTTTGGAATTTGTTCAGGGATTGGGGACGAGAGTAACACCTCACTGACCCCAGTGGTTAATTTAGAAGTTTATTAATTAGTCTTTCCCCTTGGAAAGGAATGCATATTTACAAAATATCAGGTTTTGTTTTTGTTACAAGCGTGAGAAAGCTCTAGTAGAAATGTGAAAAACATCAGAAGGCTGAAAAATTAGGGTGACATCATCAGAGCCCAAGACACCTTTGGCAAACCCTTCTCAAACACAAACCTCACCTCAAGGCCTCCTTGCTGAAGCATTGCCAGGTATTTCTTGTTTCCTAGATCATCTAGGTGAAACTAGGGAAGATCTTCCACACTGAGGAGCTCTGCTCTGGGCCGGTTTCTTTCATCCATCCCTCCAGGGTGCCCTCCCTGCACGTTCCCAAGGAGTGGCAGCTGAAAAGAGCTGGCCTTGAGAGAGCTGCCCTTGCTCCAGGGACAATATTCTGTTACACTGAGCACATTCAGGCTCTGAAGAGAAATAATTTGTGGATTATTGCTTTACTTTTATAAGCAAGAAAGAACCAATAAATGCGTGACATTTAATGGCCAAGAAAATGACCTAAACAAAATTGCTGTAGGGTATTGCTGGAGCCCAACCTCCTCCTGTCCATTTGTTCTTGGAAAGCAGCACAGGGAACTGAGCAACCACAAAATGAACAGGAGCTCAGCAAAGACTTCGTGCAAAAGGGACCCTTTGCATTTGACATGCTCTGTCAGATTGAATTTTAATTACAGCTCCCCCCTGGAGCCGGCACAGGAGGGGAATGCTAATGATGGGGAGAGAGGGAAGCCAGCCCTGCACTTCATAAAGTACCTGACGGCAAGGAGAGGTAACTGGGTGTAGACAAGTATAAATCTTAATGGTTTGGTTTCCCATTTAGGTTTTCCTACTATTTTGCCCCAAGTATGGGCTACTGGTTGGAGTAAAAGACATTGAAGTGGATTTAATGTATTAAACCATTGCAAGTGCAGCCTGTTTGTGACAAGATTGAAGGAAATCAGGTTTAGTTGAACAAACATGACATCAGATCATTCTCTCAATGATCAATAAGGCATCACTTATGAATTATTATAACGTAGGGACACTACTTGCTGAGTGTCATGTCTCTCAGGATCCTGGTTCTTGAGTTTTATATAAACACCTGCGGCAAATACCACTTGAAAAATGTGTCAGCATGGGGGGTCTGTAACTCCAGTAATTCTGCCCATGGTCATGTGCAGGCTCCTTGAATGACATAAGCATTATACACACATTTAATGGTCTAAAACAATCACAGGCAGCATCAGCCATATCCCTCCTGCTCTCTGCCTAGAGAGAGAAAACATCTCAGTCAGGTGGTGACCACTGAATGCGTGACAAGTATTACTGCAGCCAACATTTGAGATGCTGATACATATCTCAGCAACACCTAATCAGGACATGGGGGTCCATGTGAAGACTCAACTAAGGGCAGAGTGGATTTGGAGCACAAAACCCACTACCAAAAGCTATAGATATTTATAGTATAGATCTATAGTATATTGATATTTAGAGGCTACTCAGGATATCACACCTCCTTGAGGTCTAGCTGCAGTCAGTCAGAGACACTTACACTATCCAGCTGGGCATTTCAGGCCTCTTCTTGCTTCTTCCTTAAAAAAACAAAAAAAACAAAACAAACCCAAACCAAGAAAATTTATAATTTTCAAAATGGTCAAAGCACCATTTTATTTTATTTTATTTTATTTTATTTTATTTTATTTTATTTTATTTTATTTTATTTTATTTTTCTGTCATTCAAACAGCAGCCAGCTATCACAGAAATGCAAAGTCTGCTTATCAGAGTGAATGGCTGATCTACATAGATTGTGTGACAATCATAAAATCCTTAGGGACCAGAACAAAGGCTTTCACAAGCTTTTGTTGTAAGAGCTTGGTCTATTCCTGCGGGGAAATTCTGTGTTCTGTTGCTATCTGCTTGCACAATAGAAAGATGTTTTCCCTGCATTATTTGGGTTAGTAATGCAATGTTTGCTATTCCATCGCTGGATACTCCTGCCAAAAGAATTTGTATTACCTCGCATGCTGTTGATAACATGGAGTTGCTTGGGAAAAGCTGTTCCACCCAGAGGAATAAATCAGACAGGAGTTTCATAAAATTAAAATACCATTTAAAGCTATAAATTACCTGTGCCATGCAACATGCGTTGCTGTGGTTCATTCTTGGTTTCTATAATTTCTATAGTTTATTTTCTATAGTTTTTAAAATTTATTCTCACCTTAGTTTTCTGTCTTTCCATTGTCCTATTCTGTAAGTAATAATTAATTCATTTAAAATTTCCCAGTGGGTAAAAGTGGCTGGTTTATGGCATCTAGCAGTGATACAAGGTAAGATCTGTACCTTCTACATTGCAACAATGTAATTTTTAACCACAGCCAGAGCTTCCTTCATTTTGCCACCAAAAGTACAAAATCATTTTCTTCAGTAACGTTTTTTTTCTGCCTTTTGCCAGAACAGGATGATCTCAACAAAGCAGCAGCAGAAGAAAGAGCTGTCTTATTCCTGAAGCATCTAGGAATTCAGAGTGGACAATTAAATTACTTATTCACCTTAAAATGTTATAATTTCTACAATTCTTTCATAAAAATGCTCAGTCATAACGTATTGCAAGATTAAGGGGTTATGGCTTGCCTGAGAAAGTCTGATACAATCTGAGGGGTTGATACAGTCCTTAAATACATTAGCAGACAGATTTCACAGAGCAAGAAGAAGCTAAGATTAAAAAAAGAAAATTAATAAATCATTTATTTCTCCTTCACTTGAATTTTTGAGGATGGTTTTCAATACTCTGATAGGAAAGCAGAAGAGCTCCTGGTGTAGTTCAAAGCGTGGCTGCATTGATGTAAAGGCCTTTGGGCCAGCTGGAAATGTCTCTGCATTAGAGAAGGAATTTTCAAAGAGGTTTTAAGCAAAGAATACTCATCCTTCTAGATATTTTATATATATATATATATATATGTGCCATATTAATGTCTATTTACTTTCCCCAAGCCGCACATTGAGCAGTGTGGCCCCGGGCCAGCCCGTGGCTCCAGGCAGGCTGAGATACTCTGGCTCACACCAGGATTTCACGTGAACTCTGCTACTCCCAGGTTACACAGGGAGTAAAAGCTGAGCCCCAGTGGATGGAGCCACTTCCCCTCAAAATGGCAAAGTCAGAAAAGTGTAATTCTCCAGCTGGGCTTGATGCTATTTTCTCCTCCAGTATTTCAAATATATCTGAGCAGGATGGGGGCTGAGCATCCACCAGCCATCAGTGGAAAAGGGAAAATCAGCCTTTAAGTCAACACAATTCCCATCAGGCAAACTCCTAATTCTCTCCTAATTAAGCCTGGCAGCTGAATCTGGATGAAAACCATGTTGTATTCCATCCAGCCTTTCAAGGGGTCTCTGTTAAATCAGAAAGAAGTACTTTAATCTGTGTTAGGAGAGGTTTTAAGCACAAAACTGTGTCTGGAAAGTCAAATCCTTTATGCCTCCCTCAGGCACGTGAAAAGATCTCCCCCAGCAGAGCAGGGGAGAGCTGGAATCTGCTGTAGCAACTGGCCACTAGCAACAGGAACAAACAATCTCTTGTCCCACTATTTCAGCTTTCTGAATTACCCTGTGAGAGGCAGAGAGGGTGGGAGGCTGATGAGGTTCAGATTCTGCACCCTGAAGGATTCAAGTGAGAGGGAGAGATCATGGATTTGGTACCTCAGTGCCTCGCTTTCCCTTCCCCCAAAGAGGAATAGTTTTGTTTCCTTTCTCACTCCCACATGGGATGCTAAAGTCCAGGAAAGTGGATAAGCCAGAGGCCCCACGAGTCAAAATTATTGCTTGTACATATTTGTGCTGCATTTGCAAGAAATCCTCTTGGCTTAAGCAGGAATAAAAAGTTGGATGGATATTTCCTGGCATCTTGAGCAAATGGACTCAATATTCCAATTGTTTTTTATGTTTTGAAACGAAAAAAAAAAAAAAAAAAAAAAAAAAAAGACAGGTTGTTTCCACTAAAAGGGGCTGACAAAGCCAGGCAGCTTCCCAAGATGAGGATTTTTTGAGCATTATGTTAGAGATAACAGAGGTTCTGCTGTGCTGGAGACCTGAGTGAACACAAAGCAGACGAGCATTTCTGCAGCCAGGAATGGCCAATTCCTCTCAGTCCACACCTCTCTGAGGATTTTCAGTGTGGGGAATTATCATTTAGGGTTCACATATTAAAGCAAAAACCTCCTACCACCCTCAAAGCCTCACCCATTTACTGCATTTTCCCTCCTATTTGCATTCTCTGCTTGGGTTTTCCCCCCTGGTGCTTCTTAGAGCAGAGAGGATCCATCTCCTTGTGCTCCTGGTGCTCCCACGCTCCCTCTGGCCAAGGAGAAGGCTTGAAAATCCTCACAAAGTGCTCAAAAAGCTGCTTTTGTGCAATAAAAAGATTACAGAAGCAGCAGATAACCCTTTTCCTTGGTGCACTTCACATACCACCTCTGGCAACATCATGAGCTGCTGCTTGCAGTGGAGGTTTCCTCTACAAAAAATAATGGAATTCTGCCCCTCAGATGCCTGGAGGGGAATGGACTGTCGTCCTTAATAGAAATTAGATCTGTGCAGCCCTTGAAACACCTGGCTTGGTTTGCACTCAGATGCCACCAAAATATTTACATTTAATTGGGTATCTGTCAACACAACTGTCAAAATGGCTTACTATGAGAAACAAGGGCAATTTACTCAAAAATTAATTACTCAATTGGTTTTTCATTTAAAAAGCAATGCTCTGACACCATCGTGACAAGCTTGCTCATTTTCCATCAGTGTTTTATGCAGGATCCCACCAAAAAAAAAAAAAATCCCTTCTATGCCTTTTACAAGTCAGACTTGTGTAAAAGACAGAAAGCCAGAATAATGTAGATGTGATAAATAATGCATGGCCAAAGTGATCATACATAATCTGTGGGGTTGGGATCTGTGCAGCTCTTCGTTGTGCTCCTTTCAGTCTTGTTGGTTTCCTTTGGCAAGGTTAAAAATAATCTTATAGTCCCAAAATATGAGTTTTCTTCCCATCAGTTCCTCCTCCTGGGCTCTCTGTGGGTGCCAAGGGTTTGCTGTGAGGCTGGATCCATTTACTCTGCTCTCAGGAGAAAAGCAGGATGCTGACAACCCCAGTCCTGCTGCAAGCCATGGGATGCACTGCTGGGCCATTGGCATTTGCTGCTTCCTGACCCCAGGATGAGCCTTGCACACCAGAGAATAAAATATCCTGAAGGGTGAGGGATGCGGTGTTTGGATATCTGGGTAATGGTATCCAACTGTCAAGAAAGAGCAAGCATGGGGAAGGAGCCCACAGGCTTTCCTTGGAGGAAGCAGAAGGAGTGGGAAATAGTGTGTTGAAATGACAAGTGAAAACGGTTTCAACTAAAACAATTCAGAGCTGATTTGAAAATCCAGCTGCAGGCAGCCTAGTGAAAAATCCCAGTTCACAGGAGAGTGAAGCCAGGTGCTGTTCAGGCTACATCAGGCTTACCACAGCGTTTTAGAATCGGATCCTTTGACTTTATTGTATAAATATTGTGGAGAAATATCTGTGGAGTTTTTTTCTGTACCATCTGGTGCAGCCCGAGAGGATTGTTTGTGGTGAAGGACCTGAAGACAACAGGCTAACACAGGCTTTTTTTCCTCCAGTGCTGTCGAAAGCAGAGCCCAAATACATCAACCCCCTTGACCCAGCAGCCTTGTTGTTCTCAAAAAACAGTTTAAGCACATTATAACCACATCAGTGCCTTCTGAGATAGGCCCCACGATTTCTCCATGTAATATATCAGAGCAGAAAACAATTATAATATATAATCTGACACATGCTGTCACAGCTGGAGGCCAACCTGTGCCTCACACCCGAGGTCTATTGCTAAGCTTTCTTAGGATGCAGAATTTGATGTGTAAAAAAAGTGTAACATATTGGAGGAAAAGAGAAAAGAAAAAAAAAGAAGTCAGTGCTCTTCCTCTAGGATGAAAAGAAAAATGCACAGAGTGCAGAAAAAAAATTACTTCAGGCAAGTGACCTGATCTCAAAAGAATTCAGGTACTTGTGTTCTGCATCACCTTTGAAAACACAGGAGGAAATCTGATGAAAAGAAGAATGGCATTATTGTGATTTGATGGCAACTTGACGGCTGCCCCCAGCCCATCTCTCTTTGAAGCCAGTGCAGAGATGGCAATTTCATTAAGCCAGTGACAGTTTCATGAGGCTCCAGTGACAGACTGACACCCATGGCTTGTTCGCCCCGGGTTTCAGCTGAGGAGCAATCACAGGTCTGAGTGATTCCAGAGTGTGGAAGGTGCTCCTGGGACGGGTCCAGAGGCACCACAGCCCTGCCTGCACCAGCTGCTGCTTTGCCTGTTTATCAGCCCTCAATGACTCCACCAGAACAGGGCTCTCACTCTCAGCCATGGACACTCACATTCTCCCAGCCTGCGGGAAGTGAGGGCACCTCACGGAATTCTCCTCAGTGCTCTTCAGCTCACCAAGGAAACTGGACCAGGCTTATTTCACCACAAATCCAATTTAAGGCTAAATGCCCCACTGACTGCAATTCCATGTGCATCTCCCTGTATTTTCACCCGGAGGGACGCTGGACCAAGGCACCTGCCACCTGAAAACCCCTCAGCGCAGGCTGGGACTGCGTCTTCTCCATTCCTGGGTGAAGTTGCCCTCAACACAGCTACAGGCAGATCATACCAGGACAACACACTGTTCTTTTAGAAAGGAGAATAATGAATACATGAAACAAAACAAAACAAAACAAAACAGACCCCTTCATCACAAATAACTGTTTCCCACACCTGATTACATTTGGTTTGACCCTCACATAAAATGGGCTCCTAACCTGCACTGAGCTTAAAAGAAAGAGATAGGCAAGGAAAAAAGGTGAAGAAGACAGCCAAACTAGTATTTTGACTGTGATGAAATCAGGCTTTGAGAAAATATCCCTGAAGAGTGCTGGGAGAAAAGCATGATATTGCTCTGATAACAAAAGGGAAAAGGATTCTGGAGTCCAGGACCATTTATAGCTTAGTGTTGGAACTTAGACATGTTTTTTAATGACACCTTTTTCAAAGCAGCCCACTGATTTATGATGTTGAATAAGCTAAGAGCTAAGACCTGAATTTCAGGTAAGATTTTACAGTCTTAAAAACGGCAAAACCAATAAAGCAGTGACCAGACCACTCTCCCTGCTCTGATTACCTGCTCTGAAACATATCCATAGCACTTAACCGGACTGCAGTGATGCCTTCAGAATTAATGTGTGGAAAGGATTTGAAGGATTATTTGGAGTTCAATGTTATGTACAAGCTGAGGCCAGGAAATGCAGATAAATCATAAAGAAAACAATGAGGTTCCTTCAGGAGTGTTTCTATCACTCATTCTTTGATTTAATTATTTGCCTGATTCCAGAACACAACCCAGAAACCACTTGTGATGTAAGCTGTTCCCTAAGCAGCAGGAATTGCGCATGATTTTGATGTATTGATTAAACTGCCGCTGAATGATTTAAGATGAAGATTGAATACACTGAAAGTAATAAGATATGATTGAAGCTGAGCCCTTCCATGGATTAGAATGGACAGCTTTTTCTGCCACACTGCTCTCGTTTATCAGAACACCAATAATGTTTATTACTTTAAGAGTTACAGCTCGCTGGTTAGATTTAGACAAAACTAAAGCTGCCTGGGCTCAGCAAACCCATTTACTCTGAAACATTCAAAGCTGCTGGGCAAGGCAAAGGGTATGAAAAATACAAGAAAGAAAATCAGCTACTGAGATGACCCTGAAACTGCAGACGCCAGGGCAGAGAGAGCAGGTCCTTTCTGGACCAGCTAATCCCAAACTGGGGTACATGTCCTTCAGACTCACCTGCAAGCCCATGTGCCACCTCTGCAGCCATGCACAGGGAGCACCTTCACAGCGTTGGATAGGGAAGTCCCAGTTCTCTCAAAACCTGTATTTCCTACAGAGGGCCAGAGACATATGAGGTTTGTGTCTCTAAAGCATCTGACAGCTAAAATTCACAGGAAGAGTCAGGAGCTGCAACCAAGGCTTATTTTTTTCTGAAAAAGTGGGGAGAGTTATATGAAAATATTCCAGGTTTAAATTTCCCGTGCTCTTTTTCTTCCTCCTGTGAAGTCTTCCTGACAACCTTCCCTCTCTGATTTCAGAAGATCCCCACAACCCCAATTCTGAGCACTCTCTCAACTAATTACACAGCTCCTCTCTCAATAATGTAATCGCCGTTAATAATTTATGAAATATGTTTGAGTCATCAGACCAGAGAGGTCATACAAAGATAGGGACTGTGAAATGGAAAATGTGTTGCTCAGTTGCTTAATGAATTGCAGATGGATGCTCATAACTTGGAAAAGCTGAAGCACATCACATTTTGGGGGACAATAAAGCCTTGAAGTGCATTATGGATTTATGACCACAAGCAAAGCTACAGTATAAAAAATATTGTCATTACCTAAATATGCAAATATCAATATGCAAATATTCAGTATGCAAGAGGAAATGTCTGCTCCTACAAGTTATTTGCAAACTAATGAAAATGAACTTTTCTGCATTATATGATCATGGAGCATGTAAAGAGTAATTGCTACTTCAATGGGGATACTGTGGATTTCTGATTTCAGGGTCTGTTTTATCAGCCCCGCTGGCTGTGCCAGGGCTCAGCAGCCCTGTTCAATTTGCAGAGTGCACGATTAGTCCCACCCCGAGCTGTGCTGCCCCTGGCAGAGACATAAATGAACACATGAAGGTTTCTGGAGGGAGGCTGCATTTTTAGTCAGTCCCAAGGGAATTTAAAGGCAGCATTCCCTTCCATAGCTGAACTGTCTACATTGATGAGCTGTCCCTGTTCTGTAGTAAGTCTGCAGGGCAAAGCTGTGATCTGAAGTCTGTCCGTCTCTGAGGATGCTGAACACACACCTTGTGTGTCCCTGCTGCCCAGCCCAGGACAGGGATGTGAACCAGGAGGTTCTTGTTCAGCTCTGGGTAAATTGCTCCAACCACACACCCTTGTTAGTCATGCCAGGTGATCAGGCAGCAAATCTGGCTTTATCACAGTCCTGTTCTGCTCGTTGGAGAGCAAAGGGAAAAGCCCCCACACTGGGATTTGAGGATGAGCAGTTTCATGGAGTGCTGAACGACAGAACCTCCATCCATCTGCATGAATAAAGCTTTAAGGACAAAGCTTCACATTATGTAGCATCAAAACTAAACATCGTCTGTGTCACAGGGCTGTCATTTATTCAAAATCCTCACCAAAGCATTACACCATGAAAGTCATCAATACTGCAAGTCCCATCTGCTGAGGCACTTGGGTGTGTGGAAGGGAATAGCCACCAATACACTCAGGTGGTAGCTGATAAACCACGCCTGGCTTTTGGGGAGAAATCCCAGGTTTTCCCCTGTGTTACTCTTTGCCATGAGCAGAACCCTCTTGGCATCACTGAAGGAATTTCCACCTCCTAAACTTGTATAGGGACCTAATAGAAAAAAAACCCAAAAAAACCCAAAAAACCCATGAGGAGGGCAGCACAGGTTTGTGCCACCTCTAACAGCTTTGGTGTCCACAGAGACCACATTTTGGCATCTGCTGGTGACAAGCATCCTGGTAGGAGCAGCTCTGCCCTCTGAGACAGAGGCTGGATCCTTTGGGATTGGATCGTTTGGGATTGGACCATTTGGGATGAGCATTTGTCACGCACCCACAGACCCCACGCTGCTCCTGCGGGGTCTGCTCCTTAGAGCTCCCCAGGCAAGGCTGTCTGGCTTCACGGCTGTTAATTACTTGCGTCTAGTGTTAATTAGCTGTCTGCAGCCGGTCATGCCGGAGCGGTGACAGCCTGGGAGCCTCTCCCCATGGGCTTTGTTCCCCGGCCCCCCCTGCCCAGCTCCCAGCCTGAACATTTCATTTTAGTCACGGTGCCACAGGCCAGGCCCCGGAGGACCTTTGAAATTAAACGCTGTATGAAGTACAGTGGGGAGAAGAGGGAGGAGAAAGGGGCAATTTCAGCTCCTCAAGCGTGCAAGTCAAGAGCTTTTGTGATGCTTCTCCACTTTTTTGTTGTTTTTGGTTTTTTTCAGCCGGCCACAAATCATGTCCTTGGCTGTCCAAGGGAACTTGTGTCCGTGATGGAAATTTCCACACTTGCCTCGCTTTCTTTCTTGCTCTTTATTGTGGCTTTGCTGCCTTCAAGACATTGTAAATAATTGAATTTTTACAGAAAGAAAGGGGTGGGGTTTTTTGTTGTTGCAGAAAAAGAAATTCATCCCTGATTTGCTACGTTTAGAAACACAACATCCAGAGTAAAATCTCCTCTTGATATTTGGGAAACAAAAGTTCTTCATTCAAAGACTCTGACTGAAGACACATCACATGATTTTCAGCAAAAGAGGTTCATCACAGGACATATTTCCTAGAGGCATTAAGTCTGAATTATATTTCTTTTGTTAGGATGTTAAACAAAAATAAGTGGTTTGGAATTTCAGCTAACAGCTGTGAAACAGCCTGGGGAAAAGAAAAAAAAAAAACTCACCAGGAATAATTCAGTCATTTCTTTCCACCTGCAAATTGCCTGACAACAGGTTGAGTTCTTACCCAAATGTTATGGTGATTGTTAAAACATCACAAAATTATTTTCCCAAATGTTTCTTGCTTGGCAATTTCCTGGTGACCCAGTCACTGTAGACATCTGAAATTCAAATTCCGAGCCCTTCTGAGGGGATGCACAGATTGAAGGAGCAGACCGGGGCTCTGCTGGCTGAGCACACCTCGGGTCTCTGCTGCAGGTGTCCTGATGGAACCCTCACCGTTCCACAGGGATCCAGGTGATGCTGTGGACACTCCTGTCCCTCTCCAAATTAGGCTGTTCTGGTCCTAAATGATTCTATGTTTTATGAGTAAGACTTCTGTTCCTGTGAGGCCAAAATGAACTCCTTTTACAATAGCTTTTCTTTTACCCTTTCCCAGCTTTTCCATCACTGCTTCTTAAAGCAAAGAAGGTCTACAGTGTCTCTTGTGCTCTCCACGCCCCAGAGCTCCTTGTCCTCTGTCACTTGATGTGTCTGCTCCCTCATGAGTGTAGGCTGGAGTGTTCAGGTGTCATTTACAGGTTGTGTGAGGTTTAGAAACTAGGTGATCCAAATGTGTGTGTTTGGAGGGCTGGGAATTGCAGGGGCAATCCCTGCTCCATGAGAAATGGCACGGGTAGGATTTTTCGGGCTCCTTGGGATGAGAAACAGCAGCATACCCCAACACCCTGCCCTGTAGGGACAGAAGTTCTTTCAGTCAGCCCCTAAATCACCACTCTTGAGACAGCCCAAATGCTGCGGGTGCACCCCAAAGTGCTGTGCTGTGTCACCAGCCACAGCCTCTCAGGAGCTGGTGCATGGGCAGCCTGCAGCAGGGTGACATTGGGGGGCTGCAGAGGTGACCTGGCAATGAATCAGAGACATTCCCTTGGCGACAAACGTGAGGATGTAAAACACCTTTAATATCTGCAGAGCCAAGTGAGAGGGGAGAGCAGGGACTCATATCTCTGCAGCTGCGTGCTAAATGAATTACAGGAGAGAGTGAGGGAATAACACTGGAATTAAAAGGCTTTAAGACAAGATGGAAAGTGGCAGCTGAGCCAGGAAGGCAGGATGGAAGTGGAAAGGTGTTTACATGAGCCAGCAAAGCTTGGGGGATGCTGAGAGCAGGAGGGCTCCTCAATGCCATGAAAAACTGCTCAGTGGAGGAAAGATAGCAGCACAGCAGAGGCCATACTGGGGATTCCTGCAGGAATGCTTTCCAAGGAGGTGTGGGAGAAACACAGAGATGCTCCTCTGCTCTGAGGTAACCTAACCCCAATGTTTTTAGTGGAGCTGTGCCATAAGATTCAGCCTGCTGCCACTGGGCTGGCGTCAGAGCTGGTGCTGGAGGAGGGAGATGCTGCAGCTCAATGACAGCAAGTTCCCAGGGAACACAGGCAGGGACATCAGCAGCTTTGGTGTGACCAGTCTGGCTCAAACTTTGGAAGGTATGGAAATATCAACCTGCTTCAATCTGAAGGAAATCTTAGCACAGCTGGATGGCACAACTGTCCTGGCTGTTGCCTCAGCAGGCATTGAGGGAGCCTGGCCTGCCTGACATCCGCTCCAGAGACGATTTAAATAAGTTAATGGATTGGACTGGATTGTGCTGATCTCTTTATATTGGCATTGGGGACCATCAGCTGTCAACAAAGGAAAATCTTAGCAACCTATTTAAGGGGCTTTGATTTTATGGATAGAGCTGTCAACAGCACTAAAAAAAAAAGACACCTGCTGTCACAAAATTAGAAAATTGTGCCCCAGGAAACAAAATGCTCAAAGGCCATAACAACCATTCCAAATCTTCCAGTTTGGGCTTAGCACTTATTTATTTCAGGAGGGAGGGGAGAGGTGAGAGAGCAAAACTAATGAGGAAAGGGTGCTGCATGGGTTAATCTTGTGTGGAGGGGCAAGCGGATGGTGGAGGAGATGGTAATAGAGGAGATTCCTGGAAGGAATCGAGAGTGGACATCCCTGGGACCCAGGGGTTAAGGCAGGAGTGGGTGCAGGGACCTGCACTGACATGTGAACACAACATGAAAAATCACCTCTTGCAGAACCTGGCAAGTGGCTGGGGAAGCTGGGCTGTGCGAGCCAATTTGAGCTCAGTCAGTCTGTGAGAAATGGAGAGATAAATCAACACAATAAAACACGGTGCAGAGAACCCTGGGGGCTGTTGTGGCATTGGATCATTTGGTGTATTGGGCTCTGCTGGCACTCCTGGAGCCACTGAGGGTGTGCAATATGAGGAGCTGTGGCTCCTAGGAATGGGAAATGATGAATGATGAATATATCCCACATTAAACCTTTCTATGTTGCCGTAAATGAGGTGAATTTTCCCTGCATGGAATTATCCACAGCACTGCTGTGCCATTTGACAGCATTGTTTCCACTCCGCTGGTCCCTGTCAGAATGCCCCAGGAGCATCTGGAGCACAAAAACAAGGAGCACCCTCATCTCCCAGGAAATACAGAGCTGGCCTGTGGTAGGACAGGAAATTAAAAAATTCACTTTGTCATCTTCCAAGTGTGACACGACCTCTGCATCATGGGAAGAAATCTACCCCATAAGGTTAAATCACTGCTTATCTACTTAATGTCAATCAGACATTAAGCAGATTGACTGGGAGATTCGATTTATTTATTTTTAAATGAGAACCCAAACAACTTAATACTCCTTCTTGACTTAATCTGCTGGCGGGCTTGGTATCCAATTTATTGTGTTTGTTTGTTTATGCCTCTTTTGGCCTGTTGGCTCCTGTGGATGTTCTCTAACTGGGCTGTTGTGGCAACGGATGAAACCCACCCAGAGATTACCCTTGCTCTGTAGCCCTCTGCATTGGCTGCCCTGACTTTAGCAGCAATTTTTAAACACAGGCTCCTGTGGATTATCCACTTGCTCTGGTGAATGCAAATCAAGCTGCAGTTAAGATCAAGATACAACAATTTGCATATCTGGAGAGTGAACAATTATAAATGGGGAAAAAAGTAGCAAAGTGGCACACAGGTAGCAAGGTTAGTCAGTGATTTGAATAAATGGGTCAGTGCATGAGGAACACTGGATTTGGGAAGCTTTTATGGAAAGCAGGAAATGTAGATCTAAGATGGCATTCACCAAACACAACCCAAACTGTTCTAATGCTTTCACGTGAAATCGTCATTC
The DNA here is from genome assembly GCF_029207755.1 of Chamaea fasciata. Lineage (NCBI taxonomy): Eukaryota > Metazoa > Chordata > Aves > Passeriformes > Sylviidae > Chamaea > Chamaea fasciata. The sequence goes on along the minus strand of NW_027094098.1, from coordinate 16,249,753 downwards.
CCTAAACTGTCCCACATTAACTACACCTAAGAATTAAAGATGATTTAATACAACTGCACCCCTGAAATGAAGGACAGTGAGTCACCACCTCACTTTTAGTCCTTTGATCTAGGTTCCTTCCACGATGGGTGCAGATAAAGGAGGTTAAGGAGGAACTAGCAAAGAACCGATGACAATTTAATCTCTGTGGTGATTAGCAGGTGGTAATTAAAGGTTTGCTGCTGTGAGGTCCTGTGTACTTTCTGTACCTTCCCAGACAAATTTTACTGGTAGCAGACAAACTTTTCTGAATTTGCAGGGTGGGATTTACAAAATTTACAATTTACAGGTGTAGGAGCCCAGGTAATTCAAATTTTAATGAGGCAGATGCTTGTGGATGACTTCTGGATGCCCTGACATGTTGTGGTCTAATCACAGATTCTGTTTGTTTGTTTATACAGCATAAACAGGTGTAAATGCAGCTCCTCTTCTAGACATAAAAATCTATCAAAACCAGCCTTCTGTGCTAACTTGCACAAGCCAGAAAATTACAAAAACTTTCCTCTGGCTTTAAGCACTATTCTCAATTGCAAGAGGAGAAGAAAAGAAGGCTGACTGACTCAAGTGGTCTCACTGCGATGCCTCCCAGCTCTGTGAAGCACTTACAGTGCCCTCAAGTCAGAGGTTAAGAATCAGAGCTGGCTTTGACTGATGCAGTCTCCTGTCCCCCATACCCAGACACCTTCTGCATTATCTAAATCCTCCCTGCCAAGCACTTTTCTGACCTCTTCTGTCAACCTGCTGGAAGTGGGGATGCCCACACTGTCATGAAGTGAAGATGAATATAAGCAGAAAATGCAGACTTTATTCCCACTGTGGAACAAGCTTTAAAATCCCCCTAGGAAGTCCTACAGAACTGGTTTAAAGGGTCTCTGGCAGATCCCGATTAACCTAAACTGCCCTGAGCAACCCCACCCAGAGCTCCACCCATTCCCATGGGCCAGGAGCCCATTTAAACTCAGCCAAGGGGTGTTTAACTTCTTGCTTCAGTCATGTTGGAGGAGCATCAGGAGCATCACTGTGCTTGGAGTCTGCCACAGGGACCAAATTCCCTGTTTGACCATGGTTCTACGTCGTCTGTGAGTTTGCTTCTTGGTCTGCAGTCCCACCTGGACCTGAGCTCCAGCTGTGGCCCTGCCTTGCTCAGGGACCCCAGGGCAGAGCCTCAGCTGGCAGGATCCCTGCTCCTGTGGTGTGATGCTCTGCACCACCCTTAGGCATCTTCTGGCCCTCTCTGATCCCCGATGTTCTCCTTGCCAAAGGTAAGTTCCCTGTGTTCTTCCATGGCAAAAATCTTTCCCAATTTGTTCCTTAACTTCTGTGGAGCGTTTTTGCCACCACTGCAGTGCAGAAAGGAAATTTTGGCTGTGTCTTCCTGCTGCAATGTCTGGAGACATCAAGACGGTCAGCTTCTTTGGTGAACCTTGTTTTTTTGTTGAGGTTGTGTGGGTTATGTGGGAGGGATTTGAATCAGAGAGTAAACATGCTGCTGAAATGTGGCTTAAGGGTGCTTTACCATGGCAATTTTTACTGGGTTTTTTGGGGGGGAACACTTCGTGTATGGCTTTATCTTCATGGAGCTACATGACAGAGTCATGGAATCAGTCCCCTTTGAGTCACAGCTGAGCTGCATGATGGACAAGGCTGTAGGTTCAGTGCCTTGGTGTGTGGAGAGGCCGAGGCTCTGTGTGAGTGTAATTGCACAGTTCACTCATTCACCAGGAGTCATTTCAGGGAACCCCTGAAGAGCACTCTGGAGGCTGGGAGAGCTGATGGAAGGTCAGCAAGTTCATTTTCAATGGGTCACAGTCTGAGCTAGGTTGCATTACTGACGAGACAGAGCAAATCTCACGGGCTCAGTGTCATCGTTTCTCCTTGACACCACCATAACAAAACCCTTTGGAGCACTCTCAGCTCTTATGATCAAATAAACAGGATCCAACAAGCAGGACTCTGTTTGTCAGAATTATGTCCATTGACCTCTGGTAATATTTTTAGCTGGTTAAATGCCTCCAGGGTCATGCTGTTTTCCATCTTAATGTCTCTTCCTAGACTGTCTGGTGGAAAGGCAAAACAAAAGCCCTCACATAAACCCTCCATGTAGCCATCAAGATGGGTCTGACACCCAGCAGAGTGGCTGTGCTTCTGGTTTATGGCTGGCAAATGTGCCTGGAGATAGAAGTTCAAATGTCCCTTCTATTGAAGCCTTAAGCTCCATCTCTGATATATGAAAGCCAAAATAAGGGTAAAACAATTCTCTTCTTGAAGCATCAGGAAAAAAACCTGACAGTCCTTCCCTAGTGATCAAACAAAATCACAGGACAATAAAGTAGAGGAGAACAGGCCTGGGTACATTTTAAAATATTCTGTAAGAAGAGAAATTAAGAGGTGGAGTGCTGAGGGCATAAACAGCCTTTCTGCCCTGCATCCCAGAACCGGCTCTGGGGCTGTGTGTAGTGGCTGTCCTTGCCTCTTGCCCTGCCCATCCATGAGAGCTGAGCAAACCAGGAGTGATGAAGGAGCCCACCGGGCTCTCATTTTATCAACCTCCTCTCCTGCTGTAGTCCACGGTGAGGGTGATTGATGCTTGGGTCTCAGGTGATGTGCACAATATGAAGCTTAGCGAGGACTGAAAAGGAAAGCAAGTGCAGTCCCGGAGGTATTTTGGGCTCGAGACACACAGGGGAGGGGATCTGTGTGGGAGGATGGATTTGTGAGGAGGAGTGAGACTCAGGAGTGAAGCTTTTTGGCTCATCAGACTGTTCCTCTTTCTTACCCTTGGATATATCCATTTATAAAATAAGGGAAGCTGCTAATACTAATGTATAATGTTAGTAGTGTGCTTCTGGATCTCCTGAGGCAACAATGAGTAGTGATTTTTTTTTTTTTTTTAAATAAATGGTGATGTCTCTAGATCCTCTTGGCACTAGAAGGCCAGATTTTAAACTGTTTGGATATGAAACAAATTGGGACTTTTTTTTAAAGTGTATTTTTAAAAAAAACTAAGGAATACTTCATTCTGAATGCAGATGTTTACCAGGAATATCAGTGTAAAATCTTTCCCCCATTTAGACGTAAATACACAGAGATGCAGAGGAAAGCTCAAAAGCAGAATCTCTTCTGGCATCACTGGTGCTGCAGGTGTAGGACTGGGTCCTCTGGAAAGACACATTCTTGCTCAGCAGTGCCCAGGAGACCTTCAGAAACTGCTGGATGCAATGCTGTGGTGGGTGCAGTGCAGGGTGGCTGGACTGAAGGGCTGTAACGAGCCACTCTTGTGTTTCTTTCCCTTTTGCAACCTGCCTTTAATTCTGTGGAAACAGGAATAGGATTGCTGACTAATGAAGTGGGAGAAATGCAAGAAAAGCCCAGCAGATTGTGCTGTCAGCCATCAGAATAAGCATCGCTTCTGTGAGAACAGTTTTGGTGGTAACAGGAGCGTCACCCATGCCTCCAGTGGCTTCCTCTTGTTACTACTGAACGTGGGACAAAGGTCTCTGAGAGCATGTGGAGCACCTGGCTGTGTTTCTTGTCCTTCTGTCCTGCTGAACTGCCTTTTGTTGAGAAACACTGGAAAAATTAGGAGCCTAGAAATCTAAACTTTGGAAAATTCTTTGTCTCCTTCTGCAGAGTTTATCTGCAGTCTCTGAGCTCAGCTATTCTCAGTTCTGTGTGTAGGAGACAGGATCGTATTTGCAATACAAACAGACAGAATGGGGAGATGGAATAGGTTATGGAAAGCTCAAAGCATGGAGGTACGGGGTGATGGCAAGGGTGAAGCTCAGGTTCACTTAGCTAATTTTCACAGAATCATAGACAGGTTTGGTTGGAAGGGAGCTGAAAGATCAGCTCGTTCCATGGGCAGAAACACCTTTCTCTACACCAGGATGCTCAGAGTTCCATCCAGCCTGGTCTTGAAATTTTAGATCCTTAATTTTAGGTCCTTAAAGTTGGGAAAAGGCCAGAAAGGACCATCACAAATCTTTCTGTAACATCGGAGACAAAAAACCGGCAGTGGGACCTCGGGTGTGTCAGATTTGTAGGAAAGAGCAAATTACCAGGACTAATGGTGTTTACAGTCATTACCAATTCTAATTGCCTTTATTGTATTTGAGAAGAATATCTGTGAACAGAGCCACATTTAAATGAAAAATGAAGATTGTGCAGCAGTATTTAAGAGGTTTACTGTTGGACATAATTAGTAAACCTATTTTTTCCCCATGTTTAAGTAATGCATTTATGTAGTTTAATACCTTAGAATGACATCAATGTATCTAAATTAAAGGCAAAGTGTAACTCAAAAATAATTTAATATCAGGCAAGTTTGACCAAGGAGTTTTTTAAAGCACCAAAAGGAAACAATCAGGGAAATGTGGTTAATAATTGTGGACAATACACAAAAACCTATGCCTGAAAACAGAGCAGTTTTTTAATGGTGCAGATGTAGAGGAAGACACTTCAGCTGTGCCAGGCTTTGTAAACCTGGTTGGTGCAAATATCAGGAGTGCACTGGTGCCCCAGTGAAAGCTGAGATTAAGCACCTAAGAAATGTACTTGCTGAATTCGGACCTTGCACTTGAATCATGACATCTAAAGTTGGCTTTACAAAGAGCTTCTCAGGACTTGGAGCTGCTGGTGTATTTTTATAACAACCCTTAGTGTGCTTTGGCAGTTAAGGTAAATGACATCATTTTACTCTATCTTTCTGCATTTTATTTACCTCATTTCCTTTTCTAAAAATACACAAATTTGACTGCTAGTGATATGAATCTGAAAACAGAAAAAAGCCAGCAACCCCTTGTCTTCTATGATGTTCACGTAAACCACATCACACCCCACAAATAGATTCTGCTTGCAAAAGGTCTTGATGAGGAACAGTCCCAAGGATATTTTGGAGAAGCAGAGGAAATCCCCTCCCATTCCTTCTCCTTTCCTTTAATCTCCTTTTGTTATGGAGGAGGGTTGTGCTCGGGAGTGACCAGGCTGTCACCCTCACTGAGCTTTGTACAGCATCTGAAGCTCTTACCTGTCCTGCAGGCTCCAGTCCTCTGGGGCAGAAAAACGGGAAATCAGTTTGCACAAGTGAAATGTGTGGAGCTTAGGCTTTGCAGACCTGTCCTGAAAGGGGGGAGAAAAAACTCTTATAACTGGAAAAATGTCTTAGATGAGAGTATCCCAATTTTTTTATTAGTACTGAGCAGCTTTTAGAATCTCCACATTCTGGTTTAGATTTCTAATACAGCAGGAGGCTTGTGGTATTCCTGGAGCTCCTGTGTGGTGGCTGTGGGAATTGGGAGCTGACCATAGTCTACCTTGAATTGTTTCTAACGTATTTTTGTGCCCATACTGTAAAGGTTTATGGACATATTTGAAATGCCACCACTTGGACCCCATATCCCATCCAAGCTGTTTGCTCTCATTCTCTTTTGGAGGTTTGTGCTTCACCTCAGGTGCATAGCCCCAGCATGTGAGTTCCCATCTTGGTGTTATCAAAAAATCAGCCAACTTAGTTGAAATCAGCAATGAAAAAAATTTGGCGCGAAGCAGGATGATTTTGTCTGAGAGTATATTTTGGTTTTACAGTTGAGCTGCAAAGAGGAGCCTCCAGTCATGGAAAGTGGTTTATTACTGGAGTGATTATCATCTTTTTCCAGCTCCAGAGGAACCTGAAAGATGATTTTTGGTGTCAGCCAAACAGCAATTCTTCCCCTTACACCCCCCAAAAACTGGGTACCTGCTGCTTGCACCTGCTGGCTCAATGTTGGCTGCGCAGAGGCCATGAAATGCTGTAAGTCTGTGCCTCACCATTCCTCAGGTGATTCCTCACTTTAGGATCTGTATATGTCAGTGCCAAGCTACATAAACAGCTTGTCTTTACTGGGGTCTCCCAGAAGAATGCTGTGCTGGGTTGGACTAGCTGTTCATTTAGCCTGGCATTGCACTGTTCATCCTAAATAATAAATGAAACCCACTCTGGCAGTTTGTACAGATTAGCAGCAGTGGAAGATCTCAGCAGAGAGGCAAAGTACCTTTTAAAACATTAATATTCCTTCCTTCCTGTAAAGGGATTTTGGAAAGAGGTATGGTCAGAGCTGGGTCTGCCTTTCACATAAGGCAGGTAGAATAAATTCAGCCATTTTCCCCTCTCTGAATCATGTCCACAGCCTTTAAAGATTTACTCAGGGAGTTGAAATCCAAAAAAATAATGTCTCAGGACTAGGAATGCAGGGATTCTGTTTCAGACTGCAAACACTCAGGAAACAGACACGTACATGTTGACTAATTGTGCTGCAAAGCATTCAATCTCTGGAGTTTTGAGCTGTGTAAATAGCTGTTGGACAAGGAAGGCAAAAGGACTTTGTTGTTGAGTCTTACTTTGAGTTCTGCCCCCCATTATGGACTAGAAGTGGAATTTCTCACCAAACCTGAGGCATCTGTTGTGAGCTATAGTCTGAGCTAGCTTGGTTGAGAGAAATTTCTTGGAAATTTCTTGGAAGAAATTCTTTGTGCCTTGCTGTGAGACCCCAGGCAAACCACATCTTCAGGTTTCTCCCCCTGTCCTTCATGTCTCTGGCTCTCTGCTCCAGAGGGGAAGAGCTGCTGTAGATTTGTGCGACACCTCCCACAGTGAGGTCTTGGTGTGGGCTGGTGTCTCAGGGTCAAGTGCAAAGCCAGCAGAGGTTACTCAGCTGAAGAATTTTGTCCTGCATTCCTTCATCAATCACACTGGCAGGTCTTCTCTGCTGTTGTGCTCTGCTATCACTCATTTTCTGCATGTACTTTGTTCAGGTGCAGCAGCAGTATTTTCTACAAGCTCCTGATTTTATTATAATACAGCTATAAACCAGATAAAGAGCGTTTATTTCAGCCTCTATAAATATTGGCTGACCTTTTCTCTTTTCAGAGAGCTTGCTCCTCTGCCTCTAGATTTTGATTTAGGATTATTTGTGGAGGGTAAATGGATGCATACATCACATCAAAATACCTGTCAGTGTAATTTCCCCTAACGAAGTATTATATGCAGGAAGGAGGGGGTGGTTGAAGCAGCAGGCAATGATTTCTTGTGATATAGAACAATCTTTTTAGGGATATTGTGTAGTAGTTGTTCATCTCCTGCAGCACAGAGCGCACTGGGAGTTGGTGGTTGATGGTATCTGGAAATCAGACAGGGATGAGACTACTGATACAGAGGTATACATAGCTCAAATAATCTGTTTGGTATTTCTAGGGAGAAGATAAACTTTCTGTCATGTGAATGTGTAGGAAACTTGTGGTAAAACAGGCAGAATGGAGCTGCAATATGCAGAGAACACAGGAGAAAGCTGTGGGTGGTGATGTGCAATACCTGATGACCTAAAGTTGTTCTTGCATTGCTCTTTACTCGTGCCAGTTTGAAGCAGAAGAAGCAAACACTGTCACCTTCCTGGCTGTGGGAAGTACCTGGGGACACTTCTCAGTGCCCAAACCACAACCCCAGAGGAGCTTAAGGGAAGGAAAACCCTAGAAAAGTCAGATGGCAGCAAAAACCAGGCGTGGGGGCCCTGAGGTGCAAGCAGTGATGAGGCAAGAGAATGAGCATCATTAGCATGATTGATGCAGCAAGTACCAGGAGAGCACGGAGAGATCATTGCAATAAAATGGCATGGGTGAGACACAGCCAGGGAATGCTGTGCAGTGGAGATGGAGATGAATGCAAAATACATATGAGAGTCAAGCTGTGTTTATTGCTCTGCTTTCAGAAAAGCACCAGGTAGTCTGGCACTGCAGTCTGTGGATGTGATAAATAGGAAGACCCTGTGCTTCTGGGGCTAATAACCATTATTTGATATAATTCGATTGCCATAAAAAAAAATATCTCATTTTCCTAGGAGGCTATTGTAAGCCTCTTAATTTTGGTCAAAAGAATGAACAAAGATTTGTGTGAATTCTCCAAGAATAGTAGAATACTCATTCATTGTAAAATGTTAGAGTGGATTTCTTTGCTACACAAGTGCTGTGTTAGCTGCAGTGATTTGTTTTGTGGCGTATACAGAACTCGCTGCGCTGCTGTTTATTGCAAACGGCGAGCCTGGCTTATAGCAGCTCTTGCCAGCACCTCCAGTGGATCTGACACCCCTCAAACAATAGCCAGGCTGCGATTCATTACTTTAGGCAGCTCATTTCCATATGGTAATGAGGAGCCCGGGTGTAACATACCAGCACGGGTATTCCTGAACTCCTCTCATTGTTCTGCTTCACATCGCGAGGATGACAAAGGCTCCTTACCAACAGAGGTAGTAGCTGGGTTTGGGCAAATCCATCCCCTTCGCGTAGCCCTGGAGAAATCACCATCCATCACCCCGGAGGAGATGACACACGGCTGGTGCCGGTATTGTGGGTTGCGCCTGGGAGCAAAACAAAGGCGGGGGAGGATCCACGGGAGCTTTCCCAGGGAATCGCCGGCGGTGACCGCTCGTGTTGGCAGGGAGCGGAGCCGGACCCTCCCTGGCTGGACCCTCCAGTCCCTCCCTGCGCGGGCTGCTGCCCAAGTTGAGCACCGGGATGCTCTGAGTTGTGTCCCCTGCGCTGCGCGGGGAGGCGGCGGCGGCGGCGCTGCGAGGGGTGAGAGCTGCGGGCACAGGGACACCCGGGGGACATCTGCCGCTGCCTGAGTGCCCCCCCTTGCCGGGGCGGAGCTGCCCCTCGCCCTCCCCCTGCTCGGGGGGCAGCGGGGCCGGCGCTCAGCCCAGCCCAGCCCCGCCGGGCGGACGCTCCGCAGCCGGGGCGGCCGCGGGTGGATGCGCGGGGGAGAGGCGGCGGCGGGGCCGGGGGCGGGCTGGGCTCGGCCGGCAGCCCCCTCCCGGGCTGCCCGCACCGCGGAGCCCCCGCCAAGGTAAGGCCGGGCGGGGAAGGGCGGTGCATTGTTCTCCGAGCGGGATGCGGACTCCGGAGGGGGATGGATGGATGGATGAATGGATGGGGAGCGATGCCCAGGGATCCCCCCGCCAGTGACAGTGCCAGCGGGCACGTCCCCGTGCGGAGCGCCTGGTTCAAGTTCGGTGTCCGGAGGAAAAGCCGAGCCGGAGTCTCTCGGGGAGGGTGAAATTCCCGGTGGGATGCTGTGATGGGCTGAGAATCGCCGATGGGACCTGCTCTCGCCGGGGCGATGAGCAAACAGCGCCTGGCTGTGGGGCCTGAGAGCATCCCCAGCCTCGTTCCGTGGGGCACCCCCAGCATGTTCCCCTCTGCCAAGCAGGGCAGACCCACCGGTCTGGGCATCTGCCCCTTCGTTCCTCTGGAGAAAGGAGCCGAGCAGCGCTGGGCTCAGCCCCGGCACACGGTCCGTCAGAGATGCGGGGAGGCAGTCGGATAGAAATCTTTCCCTGCGCAGCGAGGAAGCCCTTCCTCTGCCTTTGTTACACTTGTTTCCCTGCCCGGCTTGGCCTCGCATTCTCCCTCTTGCCCAGAATAGCCCCTTTCCCAGTATTGTTCTCCGTGTGTTTCCTCTCGCCTCCTTCTTCCTCCCGTCCTTAGCGCAGCTTTCTGCAGACCTGATACCCTGACACGCATCTTCCCTCTCCCCTATGGCATTTTTAGAGTCCAGATCTACCTTTTTTTTTTTTTTTTTTTTTGAAAATGTTCCCTTTTTTTCCTGAGTTTTTAAAATTTGACTTAATCTACCATTCCGTGAGTTTGAACTAAATTGAAATAAACTTCTCTTAGGACGTGCTGCATAACAAGGATGAGATTTCCGGCCGCCTGTGCACTTGGGATCAGTTTCAATTACACTGAGCACCGTGTGCTTTTAGACTGGGCTTTCTAACCTATCATTGCTAAGATACAGAATAAGGTAATGCTTTACCCTTGACCTCACTGTTGCCTTTTTTTTATATAGATGGGATTAGGTGGCTGAATGAGCACAGCCTTGCTGGATGCAGCTGAAAAGTGTTAATGTTGAACACATCGCTCTTGGAAACAAGTTTGAGAGTGGCAGAGGGTGAGATCCAGGATTAGGAGCTTGTTAGAACCGTGTCTCCAAAAGGGTCCAGCCCTCACCTCCTGCACTGTGTTGGTTTCCAGGCACAGATCCATTTGAGAGTGTTTGTGTCTCTGCTGGAACAGGGCAGAGCACAGCTGCTGCCAGGGGGGCTGTTGATTTTTCCTTTAGGGGATTGTGTTCTTTAAGCACTGCCTTTATTTAGAGTTTTGCCTAATGGGAAGCAAAGAGCAGCTGAGCTCATTCTTGTAACTTTTGCCGGATTCCCAATAGCTGCAGTCGAGGCTTTAATCAATTTTTACTTGGCTATAACTTGGGAAATCCCAGCAGCCACAGGGGCACTGGCTGGAGAGCTGTGTCTGCAGGCTGGGGAAGACTGCAGTGCTTTAGTTATGCCTGCCTCATACAGAGGCAGGAACATATGTTTAAAAAAATGCATGTATTTTCACTTGTGTTCTCTGCTCTCTAAAAATTACTTTCTGGAGGTTGCCCCTTTTCCTCCTTCTGAAAAGCTTATTTGCAGAAGTTACCAGTGTTTGCCTTGGAAAGATTTACATTTCCTGCAACAGCATGGATTTCAAGGATTGGTCTATTTTCAGGGAGGTTCATCTTGCTGATTCTCTTGGCCTTGCATAGGTGCAGCCACATCAGATTGATCCCTTTAGTTTAATTCTGATGTATTGAACAGGCAAAAACCCTTGGTAAGAGTTTGCTCCTCAGTCCATTAGGAATATGCATGTCATCTTAGTCGAAAGAGATTGTACAGAAACCTTTCAGTGTGTTAACAAGCCCTGGAATTCCATAATTTTGAAAACATGACAGGAGCGGATGAATTCCTGAGGTCTGAGATGCAGGTGACCATTTTTCTGTGGTCTCCTGGGGTTGTGCTGTCTGAAGCTGGCTGTTTTCTGGGCAGTGAGATGAAATTGCTATAGAAATCCCCAGAGGAAAGGTGGTGAATGCATCTCAGCTACAGAAATCGGGGCTCTTCCCTAGACTTTGTGCTGTAACATAAAAAAACAGAACTCCACACACCACCTAGGACTGATTTTTCAGCGTGTGTTATCTGGCTCAGTCTTGTGACAGTGTGGAAGTGAAGTGTGGTGTGAGAAGGCTCCTGTGAGAGTGGCTTTGCCACCGCTGCGGGACTCTGCTGACGTGGCCCTGGTTGGGCATTCTTGGTTTAGGCAATTCTGCTCGTAGTTTCTGGTAATTAAAGCAACAGAAGGTAAAAAAGGAGGCCCACTGCAGGGCTTACAGGGTTTTGAAAGGGCTCTTGCATATTTTCTGTATCCTATTTTCTTCCTCCAATGCTTCTTAGCATTGAGTGAATGGAAGGGAGGAGGGAGGGAAGGACCTGGATAAATGGAGTTTTCTGGGATCCAAGAACTCTGTTCGTGCCTGTTGCACCTTCCCAGGGAAGTCGTGGGACAATGTGTCAAATCCATTTGCAAGCAGTAGTGTAAATTAAAGCTGGGGGATAAGCAGGTTAGAAGGTTAATGAGATGTCTGAACTTAATTGATTTTCCATACAAATTGGCTATAATGTCTTTTGTTTGCTTTTTTTCCCCTCCCAGGATGCTGTGTTACAGCAGTTACGTGAATATGAAGAGTAGCAAAAAGGGAGGGGGGAGTCATGGCTGTCTGGAAACCAGGGAAACCTTGGTTGTACTCCTGAGAGTGGGCTGATGTGTGATTTGGGGCACAGGAAGGTAGCTCTGAATTATTACCCTGCACCCCTGTGTCTTCTGGGGTTTGGTCCCATGGACTTGGTGATCTCTGAGCCTTGGACAGCAGTGTGCCCTGGCTGTCATGCAGAGCTGTTCAACCCCAGGGTTCAGAGAAAACTTTCTTTTAGATGTGGTGTTGCACAGGCCGACCTGGGAAAACCAGCAGAAGAGGAGCTATAACTTGTGTTAGATGATTTCTGGGTCCCAAGATTGTCAGGCAGAATCCTCATGAGGGTGGCACTGCTTTCTATAAACCTGGCCTGGCTTTAATATCCAGAGGAATGAAGCTGAAGGGGATGTTGACTTTATTCATCTGACTGGAAGTGCCTGACTTAACAGTGAGGCAATGATGATGATGCTCAGGCCACCAATTCTTGGTCTTTTCTGTGTAGATTTTCATTCCTATTGGGAATATCTTTGAGTTAGTGGTTGGAGCCAGTCCATTTCCATGGGTGAGAGGAGCTGAGATCCTTTCTGCTCACTTGGTTCCTGGACAATGCTGGTGTTGTCCAGTGCCCTTTCCAGTCTGTGCTGGTTTCAGGTGGCAGGTCCAGCTCAGGAGCAGCACCAGGCTCTGCCTGAGGTCTCAGCTGGGTGGCACAGCCAGCCCAGAGGAGTGGCACACCAGGACAGGAGCCAGCTTTGGTCACCCCTTCCAAGGGTGTCATGGAGAAGGAAAGACAGTGTGTGTTTTGGTTGCATGACAATTAAAGTTACAGCTCTTGAGCTCCTTTGCTGTGAGAACCATGTGGTTAAATCACATTTCAGACTTTTCCTCTTGGATTATACACCAAAACATAAAGAAAAAAACAGCAAATTCTCTAAGGGGCTAATACTGTGTTTTGACTCATGTTGTGTTTATTTCAAACTGGACCACCACAGCGAAACAGCTTTTGTGCTTAACATGGAAATTGATTGCAGAGTGACTGTGAAGAGTTGCCTGCAGACAACAGTTTTCATAAAGCAGCTGTATTTTGATTTAAGGGTTTTTGAACAGCCGAGGACAGCTGCCTAGCACACATCACTGCAACGGAGATAAAGAAAGATCAAGGTTTTCAGATCACCAGATCATCACAGGAAGGGCTGATGGGAGGCTTGGGCTTGGCACCTTGACATTTGTAATCAGGCTTCAGATAAACCAGCACAGCCATATGCTGCAAGATTGGTCAATACTTAAAACTATTTGCTGAGGATGACTCAGTCAAGAGTCGAGGGCAGGAAATAGGTCGTTGGACATCTTTACATCCTTATCTTGTGTATGTCACCAGTAGTGACAATGTGTGACAATGTTTAGTTGTAGAAACAATTACTCGGCCAGTTTGGAGTGTGCATATCTTATTTTTTTTGAACAGGCTGAGCAATTTGCCTCCAATGTAATGGTGAAAACCCAGAGGGCAAAGCTGCTATTGTTTGGTTGCAGCCATTTCAAAGCATTAAGCCTTCCTCTTGCCCCAAGTCATAATGCATCAGTGCTTTCAGCAATGGTTAACAGTTCTGTGCTTAAATGATATAGGTTAGAGAAAGGAGGGATTTTTGTTTTCCTCTGCTATTTAAAGCAACACAACAAACCTTTAAGCCATAATTCCTTCAGAATTCTAGTAATTTTTGAAAAACATAGAGTGCACATTGAATGCATGCAAACTGTAATTTTGGTCCTTTGTTTTCTGTGGAGACTGTTTACAGGGCAGTGTCAGGAAAGGAAATACTTTTATGTGATGGCCTCTTTGTTTAGAGCCTAAATTCTCAGTAGGTCAGCTGTACACATAGCTGACAAGAGCTTCAGATTTTCTGCAGTTGTCAAAACTTCAGTGCAGAAGGGGAATGCTGAAGGGGTAGAAGAAAATACAGTTCTCCTGGGGTTATCTGTCAGTTTAATAAGCTGTTATAAAAACTGTTGTCCAAGAGTGTTAGCCAAGATGCCCCAGAACTCAAATGTATGAAAGCCCAAACCAGCCAGGCCCTTCATTCCTCTGCCAGGACAGGATTGATCACTGCTACACCCCTCAAGTTCGAAGCTGAACTTTTTCAGACCCTTCAGGAATGTATTGAGGTTGTGTGGTCAAGTTATTGAGCCAAAAGAATAATTTCCGCTGCTGCTTCTTGGGCTGGGAGAAGGCAGGTGATCAGTTATTGATCAGCAGTCATTGATCAGCAGTGATCAGTTCCAGTGGTCACAGCCTGGTCAGGCTCTGCTGTGTGGCCGTGCCTTCACAGTGGGAGATGGGCATGTAAAAAACCCTTTAATATATGTAAGAAATGTAGCCCTACAGTTTTTCTCATGCTAATGTCTGAGCTATCTTTAGTTCCTTTGAAAGAGAGTTCCATAGGCTGGGTAATCTCCCTGTATATAAATCTCTTTCATACAATTAATCCTTTATTTTATTTTTTTTTCAGATCCCAGTGTAGGGGAGAGATGGTTTAGAAACAAATCCGTTTACCTTGTGTTGCATTGAAAACAAACCCCGTGTACTCCAAGGCAGAAACAAAGCACATACACAGACACATTTTTCTGCATGCTCTTGGTTATTATTGCTCTGTGGTGTCAAAAGAAAAGATCTCACAGAACGTTTCTCTCTGCAAAAAACTTCCCAAGAAAGAGGTTGCTTTCAAGGCTTTCAGACCTGAAAATTCTTATGGAAAATCAAGCAACAAAAGATGCAAAATTGACAAAAATCTTGACACTCCTGAAGTGAATGGGGAATGTTAAGACCAAAATTTGGCCTGGGGTTTTGAAGAAGTACCTCACTGGAATACTATATTTATGTGCTTTTAGAGATATGAAATTGCAGTTTTACTGAAATACCAATTGCCAGATGTTCCAGCTTTATGAATAAATGATCTGGCTGATTTTTCCCCTCTTTGAAGTGAAGGATAAGATTAGGAAACAGACGCCTGGAATACTCTGTATTTTTATATAGTATGTTAAACAGATCAGCAGAAGTTGGACGCCCTTTCCCTTCTTTCCCAGCAAGTCCTAGGAGAACTTGGAGAGACATTAGAAGTATCTGGGGACAGAGACCACTTTGTCTAGTTTAGAAAGAAGCCTGAAAGCAATAAAAATAATCAGTGGGTAATTCTGGGGAGTGTTTTCACTGCAGCCAGCCTGCCCTGGCCCTGAGAACACAGCTGAGGCTGTTGTTTGGTAGTCAGAACCTGTGGAATAATTTTGCACGATCATGCTCATTGCACTCTGTGCTTGGGTTTAATGTAAGGAAGGGTAGAGGATGATAGATACAGGAGGAGGATGCTTTAGAACAGGAAGAAAACCCAGGCTGGAAAGCTGGAGAAGAGCCTACAAAACCAGGAGAGGAGCTAGGCAGAGTCACTGTTGTGGACTGGGCATGGCACAGAAGGAGGCTGCCAGATAAAATGCACCCTTGGGCTGAGATCACAGCACGCTGATGGATTTTATGTGACAGAACTCCTCTAGTGCTAAATGTGTAGGTTATGGGAACACAGGTCCTGCATCCAACTTTACAGCCCTGCTTGGATGTTATGGAAAGCAGATGTACACATCTGGTAGCTGTTGTGCAAGGGGCTGAGTCCAACCAGGAAAGAAAGCAGCTCTTATAAAGGTAAAATGTCTTAAATCACAAAAGGGGGTGTGGGGGAGTAGGGGTGTGCATGTTTAAGATTAAACACTGACGTGCTGTGTCATGGTGTTTGTTTCTGAAGGTGATAATGATGGAAAAATGTGTGTCTGGAGCTTAGGAGGATCTCCAGGCTGTCTCTAGTGTATGGAGAGTGCTTCTTACTTTCTTCTCACACTTTATCCCTACTCTGTCTTAGTTTAGACTTCTGCTCCTCATTTAGAAAACTAAACTGCAAACCCCTCTGGATTGCAGATCCAGCAATTTAGGCACATTTAACTCCCTACACTGAGTTCCCTCTTGTGCATAATACCAAGGAAGCGCCTTTGTTTGCAGGAATGCTGCCTGACAGCAGGGCCTGGCTAAAAGCAAATTTTAAATGACCAAAATCTTAATAAACTCTCTCAGTAACATGACTGCACCACACAGGATAGCTGCACATGGAGCAGAAACGAGAAGCGTGGGAACTGTACAGGGATGTGCTGCAGTAGGAATCCTCCTAATGGGGACCATATTTGTCAATTTTATGGTGAAATAGACTAAGTGTTTCAAATCGCTTGTTTCTCCTCCACAGTCAAAGAAGCTTAGCAGACAGCTCATGGAATCCAACATTTGAGCAGCTAAAACACAACTGGCATTGGGAGTGGGTTGGAGAGATGTGTATGTATTGTGTAGCTAATGTAGATTTTTGAATGCCTGGACTTGGTTCATCCTTCTCGCTTCCAAAAACAAATTTTTTTTAAATCAAGGCAACAGAATTTCTTCTAAGTCTGCTGTTGTCTCAAACACCTTGAAAATCAGTCGCATCTTTTTCTGATTTAATGATCTGTACTGTTGTGTGGAAGAGAAAGTTTGGTGCAGTAACCTTTCCTAAACCCTTCACCAGCCCCACCTGATTTTGCTTACATGGGAGGCAGAAGTGGGAAGCTCCAGGAGGTGTCTCCTTGGCAGCCTTGAGGCTGATGCATTATCTGGCACCGAGCTCTGTGCTTATCTGTCAGTATTTCCTAGTGCTGACCGTGTGAGTCTGCCTCTCTTGGCAGCAGCAGAGCTCCCTTTCCGTGTTTTTTGCCTTCATTGCACTTACAAGAAAATCACTGTGAGTGTCTGCTGGAAACGAGAGAGGAGTCATCTAATGATGGGTATCCACGAAACAGAAGGTGAAGTGAGGTTGAAATGTAATTATGTTGTGTTAGTTTGGGGCATTCAGGAGACACCAGGAAACTTGGCCAGCTGTTTCTGTAGGTAGTGGCAGGAACCTGATAAACACACCAGTGTCAAGGCTTGTTCAGTTTGTCCCTTAGATGAACTGATTGTCACTGGGGAAGGAGAGAAAACCAGGGGCTTCATCGAGTCAGCCTGACTGTGGTGAAGAGAGGAGGGGTGTGTGCAGACTGGGGGTTACTGGGGTGATACAACATCTTGCTTCTAGGGTTAGGGTTAGGGGTTCCTTGCTTCTCCCATGCAATCCTTTAAAAGTTTTAAAGGATTTTTGCTCATCTTTAAAAGTTTTAGTGACCACTGGTTCCGTACTACACACAGGAGTATTGGTTTTGGATGCACTGTGAGTGGTCTTTAGGGATGGAGATTTCTTGATTGTCCACCCCTGGTAAAGGGAGGATGTGGGTCAAAGCCATGTGGGTGGGTGGTGGGTTTGGAAGGGAGGAGAAGGGTCTTTGCTCTGTGTGTATCCCATCCTTAACCCTGTTTTGGAGTACTTTGAAGGTTTCTTGCTGTCTGGAGTTAACTTGGCTGCTGACTTGGTTCTTTCCATTTTAAACACAGGGGAGCTGGTGTTTAGACTAATTTTAACCTCCTCATTCTCAGCCTGAACCTCTTTTTTTTTCCTTTTTTTCTTTTTTTTTTTTCTTTTTTTTTTTTTTAACCCAATGTGAGTAGCTTTGATGCTTAATGACAGAAAGTTCTGTTAGCGGTGCATTAACATCTTGTCTTTCAGTAGTTACACCCTGTCAGAGCATCACATGCTTGTTGGGGCAAGCTACACCTCTGCTCCCTGTCTGAGATATCCCTTTCCCTGCTCCCAACTCCTCCATGATACTTGAATGGAGCCCGGGCCTTTGCAGCAGCTGAGATACAAATGTTTATTCAGATACATTTGTGTGTGTCATCTTTGCTCTCATCTCCAGCATAGCTGCGTGGGATCTCAGTGGCACCAGGAATCGGAGTCCCAGTTTGCTTTAACAGTTGTTGTCTCCAGCTCTGCTGTTGGAGCACAGAGTGGCGGGCTGTGCTCTGTGCCAGACTGTGTGTCTGGCACTTCCTCTGCAGAGCTGTACTTGTTTGGTTTTGTTTTTGCACGCTGGTGGTGCTCTGTAGTCCTGTCCTCCTAAAATAAAATGTGGTGGAAAGAAAAAGAAAAAAAAAAGACCACAGAAAAACCCAACAAAACCCAATGGAGTGATTGAGAGCCATGGGTGGGGCTGAGCTGGAGAGAGCAGGCAGAGGAGGGACCAAAGCAAGCAGGGTTCAGTGGGGAGCAGGGAGGGTGGAAATGCTCTAGGGAATGAAGTGCCTGGCACTGCACCCTTAGAAACTCTCCCCCAGGTGAGTGAAAGATAACCTGAGATTCGGATTTGGCCATTGTTATACTGAGGGTGCAGTCCTGCTGCAGGCTTGAGGAGAAGAGGTGTTGGCTTTTATGGCTCTTTGTATCAGCAAAGAAAGATCTGTCATTCCTTGCCCTTACTGGTGCAAAAACACGAGGATAAACTCGGGGGATGTGTTCTGTTCTCTCAGCTGTGGAAGCTGCAGGGGGGATGTGGCTGCCCAGGGTGGGAGGATGCAGCCTGGGACTTGTCTCCTGAGAGTTTACCAGCACAACTCCTATATGAGGAGTCTTTTCGAGATGTGCCTTGTGAAGGTTCCAGGCTCAAACCCCTGCTTTGAGGTGCCAAAAGTTGCATTTACCTTTTTTTTTTTTTTCTTGGTTGGTTGGTTGGTTTGGGGGTTTTTTTGTTTGTTTTGTTTTTGGTTTTGTTGTTTGTTTTGTTTCGTATGTGTCAGTAATTTCTAGAGTTGCAGTCCAGCCTTTTAAATGTTGGAGTCCCTGATGAACACTGAGGTGTGTTGGCCTAGCCAGGTGTGTTGTCACAGCTAATCTTTAACAACAGTGGGCATGCTTTACTCAGTGGTGGAGCAGGTAAGTGCCTTCAGTACACAGCAGGGAGGTAGGAGGAAGGTCAGAGATCACAGTCTGACCTGGCTGTGTTGTGCTCCACACCTGTCCAGCTGCAGAGCACTGGAGTCTGGCCCTCACACCCCGCGATTTTAGGTATGAGCTTCTCTTTACCCACGTGGGTTTGTATCCTCAGGCTGCAAAGTGGGGCTGTGCAGAATTACCAGAAGTCAAGAGGAAATGGCAAATAAGCTATTTGCAAAAACGTAGTTCCTGGTTCCTTTCTCACAAGGACAGTCTTGAAATCGGGAGGAGGAGATGGAGTCAGAGGGATGAATTCCAGTCAGTCCCATTTAGAACACACTGGTGGATGTGACACAGCACCTGCTGGAGGTACCACTGGCTGTGGGATGTTCCTGCAGCAGCCTGTTCACCCTGCTCAAAGAAGCAGTCAAGTCCATTGTTTTTACACAGTCAACTGGAGAGAGTAAGGGAGAAATGGGATATTTGTTTCCTCTGAGCATCCTACAGGACTGCAGGGCGCAGGGTGTGTTTTATAACCACGTGTGCTCGTGCTGTATTTGGTACTAACGGGCTCTCAGGGCTGCTTCACCAGGGTGCCAGGATCAGACTGTGGTTAAAATGGATTTTCCTGCAATTTATCACTTGTGCCTCTCACCTTCCTCTGCAGAACTTGTCTGAGTAAAAGCACCACTCTGGGTGCCATGTGAGGGTAGTGCTGAGCCTCAGGAGGTGTCAGGGATGTGCTGCAGGAGTGTGAGTGAACCCTGCATGGAGAGGAGGGGGATCTCTGCCTGACATCCTCTCCAGCTGTTCCACCCAGCACTTCCCAACCCTGTGCCCTGGAGCCATCAAACCACAGAGCCTCTCCCGAGCCCAGGAAGGGGGTTCAGGGGCTCCCAGAGCAGCCAGGAGTGGAAATTCCTGTTGGAGAGAAAAAGATGTCTGATAACATTCTAGGTACTGCTCTGCCCGAAGCAGAAAAAAAAAAAAATCTTTTTTTGGAAAAGAATGAAAGGTTTGGGAGGAGGAGAAGGTGGTGTCTGATGAGGAAGTTTGTAGTAGATGAATGATAACACCTGTGTGCAGTCTGCTTTCTTCCTCTGGGGCTAAAACAGGTGGAAGATTTGCTTTCAGCAGCAATGCCCATCACCTCAGGCTGGAGAGACTTTTCTTTCATGTCCCATTCAGTCCCTGGCAGCACTGGCTCTGCGCAGGTTTTGTGGGTTCTGGAGGTCTCAGGGTCAGCCCTGATGTTGGTTATCATGTTGCTTTAGCATCACTTACTCCCCAGAAAAAGAAGGAAAGGCCTTTTGGAATTAACTCATCTTAACTCTCTTTTCTTCATCCTGAGAAATGCTGCAAGTTTGCAAGCCTTACCTCCAACTGTGGAATGCAAAAAGTGGTCCCCAAGGCTTGTGACTTTGAATTCAGAGCTTGATTCTGCGTGGAATATGAAAAGATATTTGTGCACAGGGAGAAAAATCATGGAAAATTAAAAACAAAGCAAAATCTGTTTTCCTTGTATTTTTGAGGAGTTGGAAAGATCTGCTTGAAATGCTTCCTTGGTTCAGTGGTCTCTTCTGTGGGCAGGTTCTTGTAGCTTGCGCAGTAACTCACAGTAAATGAGCTTAAGGGCTGCAATTCTGAGTCGAGGGGCACTTTACAACACAGGCTGGGGCTGCAAACGAACATCAAAGAAAAAAGGGGTTTGCACAGAGCGGTGCAAAAAACCCATGACAAATATTGAAGGGGGCAAACCTGCAGGCAGGAGAACTCCTTGGCAGGTTGTGAGGAGGAGTGACAGCACAGGGAGCTGAGCAAGCAGGTAGGAGCCAGCTTTGGGGATACTGTGTAAAGGGAATTTGTAGATAAAAATCCCTGCCAGGCCCCAGGATGTTGGCTTGAAAAATGAGCAGAGTGTTCAAGGCAGAGCAGAGGCTTTGAAGCAGATTAATCTTGGCCCAGACATACTGACAGGATCCAAGGGGGTGGATTTTTTTGTAGTTTTAATGCAGTTCCTCAACATGAGCATCTCCCTCCTAATGACTGTCTTGGGCTGTAAGAAATCTATCTGTATTTGTAAGTGTCCCTGTGTAACTGTGTCACTTATCTTCTGGGCTGTGCTGACTTTCTTTTGCTTGAAACTGGGATTTTTTTTGTGCCTGAGCAAGATGTTGGGTAAGGCACAGCACCTTACCCTGGTGGGAGGAGGGATTCCGAGGGATTTATTGATGGTGCTCTGTGCCCTTCTCAAGGACAAAAGGTTTTGAAAGTTTTGTGCTTGTTTGCCTTTTCACTGGGCAATTATTTCAAGCCAGCAATTTCTCTGCAGCTGTGACACCCATGTCCAAAGGGAGAATGGGGAATGACAGGAAGAAAAATTTAATTAAATTCAAATTTACCACTGTCCAGTAAATTCTCAGGACTAATGTGACACTAATATAACATTAGCAGTGGCTTCATTACCACAAATCATAGCCGGTTTTCATGCAGGATACTTTTTTTACCTGTAGGAACCTTCTGGCATGGTTACAGCTCCCCTTTTGTCTAAATAATACAGTTTAGAGCCACCATTTACTGGGATAAATGTGTGCACTCAGGGAGTTTAATCACATTGATTAGCAGAGCACAAAATCAGTGGTGTCCTTGTTTTTGGTGAAAACCAGCAGCAAGGCCATAGCTGTCCTTTCAGACTCTGCTCCTGCCATTAGAATCCCAACTGTTTGTGTGAGCTGGGCAGGAATGTGCTGGTAT
Organism: Chamaea fasciata; assembly: GCF_029207755.1. Taxonomy (NCBI): domain Eukaryota; kingdom Metazoa; phylum Chordata; class Aves; order Passeriformes; family Sylviidae; genus Chamaea; species Chamaea fasciata. The sequence goes on along the minus strand of NW_027094098.1, from coordinate 16,228,504 downwards.
TTACCCAAATTTTGAAGAAGACACTTAGCAGAGGAATGTGCTCTGCATGCTCGCCATTCCGCTGGGAAACTCTGCATTTCAAGGAAACCTCAAGCAAATATTTGGAAGGCCAGGGGGGCTTCAGAGGAACAGTATGTCCTCCAGATTTTAGGGGGAGCAACTCATGCTGCCACATTTAGTTGTCTCTTGTCCTCTGTGCAAGCTCTGTGCCACCTAATGCTGCTACCTGGGTGGTTACAGTAATCCTCTTAATTTCATTTTAATGTCTGTGTGAGTACCTGATACTCAGAATGGGATTAGGAGAGGTGAATTCCTGCTGAAATTGGTAATAACAGAAAGCAAACCTGTCTGGCAGCATCAGCCCTGTGATCTTCAGAGAGCAGGTAAAAGGATCCTTAATTAACTTTTTGCCAGGGCGGGGTAGTGTTTTTGAGACGAATTCATTTGAGAAAGTTACAGCATGAATTGTTGTTGCCGGAGTTAGAACAGCCTAATGAATTGCCATAAATTAGCTCCCAGCCTATAGGGAATGCTGTGTTTAAGGGGAAAAAAAAAGCTGTAAGGATTGCTCTAGGCTGAAGGGAGGGAGCTGACTCAGAGAAACTTGTTAAAGGTAAAACAAGAGTGTGATGGTTCTCAACTGCTCTTGCCGAAACATTTCCAGAAGCTCTTTGCCCTGCTCCTGTTTGGCTTTTCTGCCTCCTGTCTCCAGGATTCCCCTCCAAGCTGGTCAGAGGCTCTGGTGCAGGCACGATGTGCCTGTTATGGTTGTACAGGTCCCGGGCCAGTTACTCCACAAATAATTTATCTGACTTGTGTCCTGGATTGCTGCACATCCCTTATTAACGACCAGTTGGGTGACAGAAAATGGGAAGCTGCTATAAAGCAGTGGATAATTACTTAGTTTGGAGCTGAACTGACATTGCTGCCCAAGAAAAAGCCTTGACAGACCCTTCTGTGGGTGCTGGAGGGACACAAATGGGGCTTTCCCTCGGTGAAGGCTGTGCTCTGCTTCAGGGGCTGTTCTCCTGTCTCTGCTTCGGGACTGTGGATGAATGTGTCCCCTCAGCACATTGCCACCACGGGATTTATAGTGTATTTTATGCATATAATCCACCACCTTGCTGGGAACAAGTGTGGGGTGGCTGGAGGGCAGGTTTGGAAGAGCAAAGATGCCTTGTCCTGCTTTGTTGAGAATGGGTCTGGGTGGCTTTACCTGTGGGACAGTCAGAGACACTGCTTCCCAAGGAACTGATGTCCCAAAGCAAAGTACTCCTTTTCCCAGACAGTAAAACCACAGGGGTTATTTGAATGAGAGGCAACAAGTGCCTTTAACTCGGTACAGTTGCCTGGGAGGGTTAACAAGTTTGTGATTTAGTGCCTCTGTGCTGCTGCTATTCACTACCACCAAATTCTTGTGTTAAATGCCCTTTCAGCTTTGCCACTGTGAAGGTGATGAAAACTTCATACGAAATTTGAAGTCTCAAGTGGAGCCTATAGAAATTATCTGAATAAATTGGGTAGTTTAATACCCATCTCCTGGCAGCACCAGCTCCTTCACGAGTTGTTTTCCAAAAGTTCTGTGTGTGCTGGGATGGTTTTTCCTGAGAAGTTTTTTCTCGACTTGGTTAGAAACTGGCTTGTGTCCAGCAGTATCCAAGTGGCTTTGAGTCCTGGTAAAACTCCAATCTATTCAGACCTTGCTCTGGAAAACACCAGATATTGTCATGCCTTTATGCTGTGGAGGTGCAAGAATTTAATCATCTGTGTGTTTGGCTGGCGAGAGGAGCAATCTGAATTCAGGGAGGGGGAAAAAAATAGCTGTAACATAAACCAAACAGTATTTCTAAAGGCATGATGTCTTGACTGAATGGTTTTAATCAGCATAATTTGAATACTCTGTCATTGCTTAGCAAACAAAGCCCTAGTTGGCTCACAGAGCTATTGAATAACTAAAGCAGGCAATATCCCTGCCAGGGTATTCTTATCTTCCCGTTTGGTTCCTGTCTGTGCACACAAGTAGGATGAAATTGGTGCATGCAGAGGAGGTCAGGGGAGCTCTTCTGCGTGAGTAGGGAGGTGCTGGTTTGAGATGTCTGCCCAGAAAGCAGCTGTGAAGGGGTTTGTAGCTCCACTTCTAGAAAACAGCCTTGGGAACCTCCTCGTTTGTGCTGTGCAGGTTATTTGGGTTTAAGCACGTTGTGAGCAGGGGGGAATCTGCTTTAAAACAACAGCTGGGCAGAAAGGTGGAACCCATCAGGTGGATCTTAAAGATTCATTTAAAGAAGAAAAACTACCGAGGTAAAGCTGGCTGTGTATTAGATGCATGCACAGCTCTGCAGTGTGAACGATTTCTGCCCCTTGTTCTGACAGCCTCTGCATGAAAACCTGGACTGCTCACATGGGCATTGTTAGGGCAGTGCTGTACCTGAGCTCCTTCTTCCTCCGGCTCTCCTGCTTGCTAAGAGTGAGAGAGAAGGTGACAAATCCTGCAGGAGAGGTGCTGCCAGGAGCTTGGGCACATGATCTCCCCCAGTGGCTGTGGGTGCTCTCGCCTGGCAGGCAAGCCTTGGCTTGCTTTTCCTGGGGGATCCCAGCACTCCTGAGGTGCTGGCAGCTCTCACCTGGCCATGGGGTGGGTGCAGCTCCCAGATCAGAGTGTGGTAAAGCAGGAGGTTTGGATGAATTGGTGCTGCCTGAAATGAATGCAAAATAGCAGAGGAGATGGAAGAGGAGGAGGAATCCCCGTGGCTGTGGGGAGCTGACAGGCAGACACTTGCCCAGTGCTGCTCTGTAGCTGCAGACCTACTGATCTCAGTCCTCTCCTTCCAAAAGGGGATGTAAATGCAGGCCCTGAGCCAAGATTAAGCCTGAACTTTCTAACAATATCTTTCACTGCCTCGCTTTAGAAGCGATTTCTCTCAACAGGCAAAGACCTGGTGTTGGTGTGTCCGAGGCGAAGGTGCACAGCGCACATGGGTGTGGGATGTGCAGGAGCACATCTGTGAGCAGGAATAACTGCACAGCTGCTCTCCAGGAATCCCCACAAATCCAGCTACTTTCGCAGGTGGTTGTGTTGGTGGCACAGCCGTGTGCGTAGGGAGGCTGTTGCCTTCTGATGTCTTTGTATTTCTGAAAACTGACCACTGAATTCCCAGTAGTGTTAAATGGAGTGTAAATTCTCAAGGCTTTCCAGGCACATCGATGCTGTTGTACAGGGGATGTGTGCCAAGGTGTTCTCATTCAAGCTGTCACTGAAATCTGACACTGTTTGGAGCTGTCTGGCTTTCAGGGTTACTCTGAACCAACGAACCTGGGCTGCTAGTTAAATAAAAAGGTTGCTGAACCCAGAGATCTCTCTTAAAGAAAATCCAAACCAGCACCAAAATAACCCCAGAAAAAGTAATGCTGCTGCTTTGAGGGAGGAGAAATATGACAGAGCAGTGTCTATGCCTTTGCTAAATTACACAGGGAGCAGGAAAACTGCTGTTTGCTGATGCTTCTCTGAGTTATGAGCACATTTTCCTGGTGCTGCCGGGCATGGCGAGTGCAGCTGTGGGGATACAGCTTCCTTAATGGCTCTGCTGTTCTGCAGTGATCCACTCACTGGAAATCTTCCCATTTATTTCATTTGCTGCATACAGTCTCTGCTTCAGGATGTCTTTGCCCTCCTTGTTGTAGGCTCTCTGTTTTGGAAACTGTAACAAGGTGTTTTCAGATTAATCTTTCTCTCTTCTCCCCCTGCAGCCTCTCCATCCTCATCACGATGTGGTCTCTGGCTCTTTTTGTAGCTGTTTTGCTTCCTACATTGCTGAGACAAAGGAAAACCCACCTTCTGTAGGCTGGTTTCAGGCCAAGCCTGCCTTATTTAAAATTAGTGTGGGCACTTGCCAGGAAGGAATCCCAAGTCACAGCATTTGAATTACCGTGGTGCTGGCACTGGCTGTAAAGGGAAGAGTGAGAAGCTACACAAAATGAGCTGATATTTCCATGTCTAGCTGTGTATTTGCAGGATGTGGAAGTTTATAGCCATGCAATGAGAACCAACATGGGTAAGATAATATTCCGCTGGCAGGCAAGAGGAGCAAGCACTGATTTTCCCAAAAGGGTTTTGTTTTTTGGGGATGTTTGTGGCATGTGTCCTGCACATGTCAGTGGATGTGAACAGCAGGTCTGATTTGTTGGTGATGGGGTTCCTTTGCCTGCACAGGTAGGTAGGTATGGCAGGAAATGAGGAATATGGCAGCGCTGTAGAAAATAAACTTCTTGTTTTTACGGTGTCTTCTGATGTCTATGGCTCTCTGCCCTGGGCATTTAACATTTCAGGACAGTCCCTTTTCCCTGGGGGTGAGTGACTGGCCCAGGTGGATGATCAACTTGCCAGGCATCAGGTGCTGGCCTCTCCTGCTCCCACACAAGCTCCTGGGGACAAGGGGAATCCCTCCTGCCTTGGACATTTTGTGACGTTCACTTGCTGCTGCACCTTCTCTCCAGTTCCTTAAGGCAGTTGTACTTTCCTGCCCCTGATTTGCATAGGGGTTTTATTTTCCCCTCCAAAGAGACCTTTGGAGGACTGCTTTGGCTGGGCTGTCCCTTAAACATCCCTTGTTTACAAGACATTGCTGTAGATATTGCACTTCCTGCCACAATTACAGCTCTGTACTTTGCTCCTGTAGAGAAAACAGTGGGGGACAAGTGCCACTAAGGTGACAGTGTGTCACCAAGGTGGGCAAGTGCCATTTCCTGCAGGATCCTTGCTCCTGGATCCATGTGTGCCTCGGCAGGAGCACGGAGAGCGAGCGCTGCCGCTGTCTTTGTTCCTGGGTTATTGGTCCAGTCTGACAGCAGGGCCGGGGGTTGCTCTGCCAGGGCTGCTTCTTCTGTCAGTTTAATAGGTGCTTGTGGGCATCTAATAATCAAACCCAAAATGAAATGCATGAGGAGGTGAGGCTGCAGGCAGGAGATGTATGAGCTTTCAGCCGTGTCTGCGAGGGATGCGCGTCCCTGGGGATGTGTGTTCGTAAATGCTGGGCTTGTTGATGGCACAACAGAGACATAATTACAGGTCTGTTCTCTGTCACAGCTGTGTTGTCCTCTTGGACAGACCAGGCATAAATTTGGGGTTCCCAGGAGAAAATCAGAGTAATTATGTGTGTGCGTATTTAAATGTTACCCACATAAGCTAAAAGGAAGAATTTCCCACTTTTTTCTACCACGTGTCAAGCCTGTCTTTTCCCCCTGCTCCTTTGCCAGTAGGTGTGGATTTCTAATATTTTGATTTCAACTATTCTTTCCTCTCTACAATTTGATGTTCTCTATTTCTAAACTTTAATAGGGTGCCTTTTTCTGAGTGAAACCAGCAGGATTTGTACTTTTTGCTCATTGCATCTGCATGTCTCAGAAGTCAGCAAGTCATCTGATACTCTTTTCCCAAAAACGCATTTTTCAAAAAAGGTCACATAACAAAATTTCCTGCAGTAAAGATGGTTTTAAATAGAAGCCCCACTTGGAGCTACTGAACCTCAAAGCATAATGCCACCAAAGACTGTAAAATAAGGAGGTGGGGTGGGGTGTAAATCTCCATGCTAAATCACATAAAGCCAGAGTCCCTTGAGTATCTCTAATGCTGTGTGATGGATGAGAATTTCCCAAAATAGACATTTGGGTTTTTTCTTTTTGAAAGGACTTTGTCTCACCATGCGATTGCTGACAGTGATGCATAAAAGCAATACCGGGAGCCAGCTCTTCTCTTGGTTCTCTTCCTCTGGCAGAGGAATAGAATAAACACTTTGTGGAATTCATATGCCATATTTCTCACTGGGGCAAACATTTAAAACATTTGGGAGGAAGCATTGAGCCTGACTGCAGCTACCTCACTGTGGCTGTGTAGAGCACCTGGTTTGATTTCTGTGAAGCCACTCAGGACAGAAAATGGGGATTGAGCTCAGAGCATCCCCTTCCCAAAGACTGCTCACAGGAGCATTGTACTGCAGTTCTCTTTGTGTTATCCTTATTGTGGCTTACAGTTAATGAGTTAAAGCTACATTTCAATTTCTGCTTTCATGTTCTCTCTTTTTCCTGTGCCTTTACTTTACAAGCTTTGCAAAGACTTTGAGCTGTGTTGTTAAAAGTGTAGCAATATCAGGTCAGGCATCCCTGGGGAACAGAGTTGTCACCCAGCAAAGAAGGTGTTAAAAATATCACGATAGGCAACAGCATAGACACTAGAACGTTTTCAAAGCAGAGACTGAGCCTTTATAAAGTTAGCACTAGTTAAAGATTACTCAGCAGAGTATTCTTTGCGCTGAGAAAGTTTTATGAGTTATTTCTGTCACGTTATTGTTATTATCTTCTTTTCAAATTGTACGTTAAAAAAGTTTGAAGGTTCTGTTAGTACCAGTTCTATATAAAGAGAATATACTTCACTTGAAAACATCTCACCAGATTAAAAGGCAAAATACAGTTCCAAAGCAATGAGAAACTGAATTTTAATCTTAAAAAAATACTGATTTAAATAATTGGCTGGAAAAGAAGAAAAAGCAACAAATTCAACATAATTTAATCCATAAAAAACTACACTTGAGTTATAGAACCGAATTATAAAGCAATTAAAAAGTCCAGCAGCCAAGGTGAAGCACCATGGCCACTAATGGAAAATAAACATCTTGAACTTTCATGACAAGTCCTAGAGAGGTTGAGGTGCCCAGTTTCCTAAACTATTGAACAAATCTGCTTTATCAAACCATCCCTTGTCACAGGGTGTGCTCTGAATTCCTGTCCCTTGACTGTAAATGGTGTGGGAGTGCAAATCTGAGGACATTGGCCACCCAGTGTGAAAAATTAAAGTCATGTTCCCTGATGAGAAAGTGGCCAGACAGGGGAGTGTGGGCCACAGAGCTTGGAGAACTTCAGGTGGAGAGAACCAGAGTTGGCTGTCACCTATCAAACTTACAGACAGTTCAGAATCCAGACCCTGATTCCATTGAAATTAAAAGAAGAAGTTTTCGTTCCTTCCAAAAAACAGGGAAAACTTCTTACTGTGGCGAGAGGAGCCTCATGTGTGTAGGTGTTGTTTACATAATGTGCCATATCAGGACATCTACTAAATCCAAAGTGGCATCCTCAGCTGCAGTCAGCCACCTTCTTTTCTGCTATAAATAATGAATCCATTTTTTGCTGCAGAAGTAGTCCCATTGGGGAAAACTGATCAAGGCCATTTACAGGGTTTTGGAGCTTTTAATGTGTTTTCCAGCTGGGATGCTTTGTGTGCTGTGCTGGTCCCCAAGCTGAGCTGCTCTACAGTTGGTGTGACACAGGTTCAGTGCAGCGTGGTCATCCTGCAAAGCGTGTGAGGAGTTGGTTTGTGTCACATCTCGGGCTAAGGACGGGAGAATTCCATGAGCAGTTTCCCACCCGCTGCTTCCAGTGGGACAGCAGTGGTCTGAAACACCCTCCCTCTGCCTGTGTCAGGTACATTTTACTCTTTTAGACTTGAATGGATCATTATTTCGTTGTAGTTTGGTCTGTGAGGATTCACTTATTGATTGTAAAGCAATCTGTGATCTATCACTAAGATGAAATCATGTTTTCTTACAGCTGTGAAAACGTAACTCGTGTTGTGTTTGAAAGCAATAAGGCTTCTGTCAGGCAAGGTTTTCCCGGCTCTGTTCTGAGGATAAATTACATTTTAGGAGCATTCTGTTACACGGGGTCGTGTGGGTGGGAAGACTCACAACTCTGGTGCTGCATCAGTCTGAGAAATTAGAGGTGCATGGAGGCGCAGCAATTTTAAACAGTTTTTGCAGGGAAGGTGTGGTGTTAGCTGGTGGCTCTTGCTGAGGGGCAGTTTGAGACTCTTTAGATGTCATTTAAGTGTCAGGTTTCATGTGGAAGGGTAGCAGAGGAGTGGAGAAGGCTGGGGCTGCAGCGATAGGTGCTTCAACCTGGCAGTAGCTCAAGGCTTTCAGTTTCATAAGTGTGAGTGCTTTCACACTTGGAGCACTTCCACTGATGCTGCTGGAGACAGCAAAGCGTGGCTTGAATGATCAGAAGCTCAATGAGCAAATTCAAATGAAAGGGAACTGTTTCTGTTGAGTGTTGTGAACAACCTCAGCCAATAAATAGGGGGTTTGTGGTTATAGGATGGTCAGGGTTGGAAGGGACATTAAAGATCATCTGGTTCCAATGGGCAGGGGACACCTTCCACTGTCCCAGGCTGCTCCAAGCCTGATCCAGCCTGACCTTGGACACTGCCAGGGATTGGGCAGCCTGTGCCAGGGCCTCACCAGCCTCACAATAAAGCATTTCTTCCCATTATCCCATCCAACCCTGCCCTTGTAAGTCTGAAGTGATTCCCTCCTGCCCTTTGCACCCCCTGCCCTGGGTAGGCTGCAGAGCAGTGACACGTGCTGTGCTTGCTCATGTTTGGTGGGTGCCATCACTTTCACTGCTTTTCTCATTTTAATTTGCTCTCCCACTCCAGCTCTGGGCTTTAAATACTTGCAACTGGAATGAGATGGGTTCTGATTAAAATAAACATGATACAGCAGTTTAGCATGTGATTATAGAATTTGTGCTCCCACCATCAGTAGGTGTGTTTAAACAAAAATGGGAGTGGGTAAAAGTGGAACCAGTTTGGATTTTAAAAAAAAGTTCTCTTCAGGGCTGTAAATCAGTTTGTCAGATTTCTAAGTGCTTTGATTCAAGCAAAGGCTTTCTTTTGCTGCCCTAAAATCAAAACGAAGCCAAAAATCACAGAACTGAATTAATTATCTTTGAGTTAAATCTTGCAAGTAATACTGTATAAACACTTCAGATCCAAAGGGGATTACAGGCAAATGCTGAGCTGATGGAACAGTTTAGGGACGTTCTGAATTGCAAAACAGGCATTTAGAAAGCGTTTCTGGAGCTGCACCTCTGGGCTGGGAGAGCATGGAGGGATGGATGAGGGAGCTTAGGGCAGACAGCTGAGAAGAAATTGGACTTGGCTGAGCCTGAAGAGACTGAATGAGTGCAGAGGACACAGAGAGGAAAGAGAATGGCTGAATGTCTCTGTCTTTACCCCCTGCTCCATCCCGTCTGTTCTCAGGTGCCGCTGCCAGTGGTGTTTGCAATGCTCTGTTTGCTCGGTGGGGTTTGGGGTGTTTTCTGTCAGGAGCTGGGGCTGGGTAGGGTGGGTGGGAGCTCTGGCTGCTCCTGGCACCAGTGATCTTTGTGTGGATCTGTTTACTCACCTGGGAAATCAGCATCAGCCATAGCAGGGAACTCAAATCAACTGATCATCGAGTGCTTGGGATGGAATTTTACTTGGGATCATTCTTGAAATAGAGTAGGGTGTGAAATTCTGTGTTACGGTGATGTGGCACAGATCACCTCATTGTGAAAGCAGGGGAGGGGAAGAGAGAACTTAGTGTTTTCTGTGATGAAGGAGAATAATTAGCGTATTGCATAGTTTCTAATGCGATATCAGGACAGGTATCAAGTGCCAGATTCTTTCTTGTACAAGACAAATGAGTTTCTTTATCCTCTCTCTGTCTGCAATAAGACTACACATGATTAAATAATGGCTTCATTTCCCAAAGAACAGTAGATGAATCTAAAGTCCCTCTCCTCCCTGCACAGGCACCTACACAGATTTAATATTTGTTATAGAAATAATTTGAAATGTTACTTTGTTTTCCTAGCATTTTGGAGTTTTTCCTCTGTTTCAAATGCTTTTGACTTCTCTGTTCTCATTTTTACCTGCTGTGACTAGTGGTGCAAGCTCCCTGCACAGTTAATTTCCTTGGATGATTTATTTACCAGTGACACTGCAGAGCCCTTGACATAGTAATTGCAATGATGTGATCATCCAAACATCAAAGACAGGAGCCCCTGGTTTCTCATGTCCCTCATGCTGCTGCAGTCCTCCCACTTCTCCCTTTGTGCTCCCTCTTTGTTGCTTTAATCCTTTAGGGGAAGGAAAGAATTATGTCATAATTGGATAAGAACTGGAGGGTGCTGGAGTAGGTTTCTGTATGTAACTGCTTCCCTGGCTGGCTTTGGTCAGAGGTGCCAAAATGCTCTGCTGCATCACTTTGCTGTCCCCATGTCCCCTGCCTGACCCAGTGTCTGTGTCCCAGCAAAGATGGGTTGTGCTGTAGCTGGGCAGAGAACAGGGGTGGTGTCAGCTCTGCTCTTCCTGGAGATGGACTGGGGGTGAGTGAGTGGGCAGAGCGCTGGTTTTCTTCTTCCCCATCTGTTTCTGCATCTTCAGGGATCAGACAGGTCTTGTGCAAGAGGGGAAGATGCTCACCCCCTCATGGGCTGAGCATGACCTGGCTGTGCTCCAGTCCTCCCTCTGCTCCCTGCATCTGGTGTCAGAATCACTGAGGTTGGAAAAGCCCTCCAGGACCATTGAGTCCCACCATTAGCCCAGCACTGCCAGCTCCACCACTAAACCACATCCCTCAGCACCACACCTGCATGTTTCCTGAACATTTCCAGGTATGAGGACTCCACCAGTCCCTTGGGTTTTCTCTCTGCCTGCTGCCCAGGAGCCTGGCCTGGGCTCAGCCTCTGCAGGAGGAAGACTTCTATAAAGCCTACAGCAGAGGCTCCTTGAGCTTGGTGCCCAGCTCAGACCTGTCTGTCCTTGTCACCTCTGCTCTGTGGAGCCTGTCCCAGCAGAAATGATGTTCTCCCTGGCTGTGACTGACCCTGGCTGGGTCTCCAGAGCAGCCACCAGTGCACTCCAGAGTGTGCAGCAGATACCTGGGTACAGTGCTTGCTGCAAACCAGAATCTGAGCGTGTTGGATAAACACACCTGAGCAGCTCCTAGAAATGTTTTTCTACTTCCCCAGCCCTCCTGTCTTTGCTCTCTTCTTTCATAAAAGAAAACACATCTAGCAAGAGAAGATGCTGGCAGGATGAAGCAGGATCAGAACAGGCTTCATTCAGCAGGACGGAATTTTAATTTGAAACCTGCTTCTGTATGAGCTTTGGTAGCTCAGAAATGAGGCTCTTTGCTGCTCTGGCTGGGCTTGAAGAGCTCATCTCTTCATGCTCTCCTGTCAGTTGCTGTGGGACTGGGCAGATGTTGCAGATGTTCCTCCCTTTGCTGTTCCTCCCCAGCTCTGCAGCCCCACTCCAGCTCCCGAGCTCAGTGGGAACCTGGGATGCTTCTGTCTTGGGAACAAGCTCCCAAAGAGCTGAGTTTTGGAAGAGGCCCCTCAGCAGGGAGCTAAATGTTAATATGGGGGATTAAAGACCGCTTGGAAGGCGAAACTCTGGCAGTGAGTGTTGAAGTGCTAAATCATCGCTCAAGGCATGCTGTTTTCACCAATTTAGGCTGAGACCATTAATTAACTTGTTCTCTGAGTGTGCACATCTCATTAAAGCAGCTTTCTGTTATTTGGGAGGAGTTCAGAAGGGGAGGAGTGCTAGGAAATATACTGATAATACTTTATCTTTTGAAAAGCAACTGGAAGCTCCAGTTCCTGCTGAGAGCAGAGTGGGGTGAATTCCCACTCCCAAGATAATGCACTCTGGGATTTGGAAGGACCAGCTGACCCAAGGCAATGTACTTAGCCCTTGGCACAAATTCTCTCTCTTCCCAGACAGCAGGAGCCAAGGCTGCTGCTCCTCCATTACATGCTAATAGTCTGAGAAATAAAATACAATTATTACTTGAATTGTTAAATGGACCTAGAGCCTGAACCAGGAATTGCTTTCCAAGAGCAACTGGAGCATACAGTAACGAAACAAAACACAAAAAAAGAGGCAAAAGAAGGATTACTGCAGGGTTTGTTTTTTTAATGTGCTTAAGGACATTGCAGTGCACTGTTTGGTAGAGGGGATGCAGCTCTGGATGAGGCTGGGATGGAGCTGTGCTCCAGGCTCTGGAACTGGCTTTTTTTGTGTGCAGTCAGGTCTGTGCTTCAGTTCCTTTATTAGAAAGGAGTGAGAAGATGGCAAATTCTCTCAAGTTTAATGTGGTCTTTTGCGCTGAAGCTGAGTATCACTGTGTCCAGCCCAGTACATGTCAACTCCAGCACTCCAGCATTGCCATCCTGGAGCAGAATGGATTCTCTTCTTCTGAATCTGACTATTGAGTGCTTCAAAACACACAGCAGGTCCTGAGGATGCACTCGGGGGTCTTGTGGGCAAAGCTCCCCTCTCCCAGGGGCTGACAGGAAGATGGGATGGGCTGGAAGCAAGTCCAGCATGGAAAAAGCCAGGGACTTTGCTAGGTGCTGGGTGGCTTTGCTACAAATTTTGGTGTGGGTTATGCCCTTTTGTCTCTTAGTGAAGGTGGTGGGACACAGGGAGCAGCCAGCCTCTACTTGTGCCCCTGCCATGGGAAGAAAGATTCTGTAGAGAGACAGCTGCCCCCACTCTCTTCCAAAAGAAAATAGGCCAGGAGTGTCCAAGCTTGTCTGCAGAGCTGTAGGTCAGCATGGAATCTGCTCTTCCCAAATGGAATGCACAGTGGGGTGTGGAGGGGAGAGGATGTTTGGTTGTAAGGGTTTTGTTTATGCCAGAAGCTTGGCTGGGTGAAGGCAGATGGAAGTAATTTTAAGGGACAGGAGCCAGCTGACCGTTGCATCTTGATTCAGAACAACTATGGGCGAGCCAGTCCTTGGAGGAAGCTTTTACCCTAACCTCTGTCATTTAGTGGTTGTTCTGTGCCCGAAGAATGAGGTTTTATACTCCCTTACTGTCTGCCCATGGTGTTTTTAGATGCTGCTGCAACTCCAGCCCTTCCTGGTAATCACAGAATGGCAGATCACAGATGATGGGGAATGATGATTTCCATGGTGTTTGCAGCTTTTAAAGGGTTGTGGCCCTTTGCTTTTGATTTCTTTTCTTACATCTTACAGTCCAGACTCTTGGAGTGCTGAAATTGCATTTGCTGCTCTCCCTTTGGTCAGTTTGTGAATCTCAGGGCAGCCGAGGAGATCCTGGAAATAGGAACCTCAGAAAGCAGATGGAAAGAAGCCCAAATGATGATAACTGTATAATGCATTTCTCACTGCTTTATGCTGTCTTATCCCAGACAAAGCTTTATCTTTCATCCCGTAATTATGTGATTCCCTGTAGGCAGCTTAAAGTGAGCTTTGGAAAGGTCGATAATTTTATCTATTAGATGCCTCCTATGATCTCTAAGTGCAGACATGGGTACTTGAAGGAAGGTTTCGAGGGCAAATTCCTGTAGTTTCAGTGAACTTAACTAGGAGACTCAATTGCTCTGAGCCTGTTTAACAGGATTGTCCACATTTGCATTTGTGATACGGTTGAGTAATTTGCTCCTGGAGGGGGCTGCTTCCTCTGCCACCTTCCCTTTCACCTTAAGCTTAGAATGCATTCCTCCAAGATGCTTTTCTTTTACTATACCTGTCCCAGAAAATGAACAAAACCAACAGCTGGCATTTTTTGATCTTGGAACTAATATTTTAAACTTAATAGGCATTTAAAACGTGTCCAATTTTGGCTTTGCTTGTCATCTTCTTCTAGGTTGTATTATGTGTAATGATTCATACTAAAGGAAAATAAACTTTCCTAGGTGGTGAAGGGAGTAGATGTTTTTCCAGGCTGAATTCAGCTGCAGTTGTGTAGGACAACACTGGCAAAGAGTGGCCAAGCAGTGTGATTCAGGGTGCAGAGATCACTCAGACCAGTCATTACGGAAGCCACGTCCACTCATTCCTCAGTGCTGCCTGAACCCACACTGCCCATGCTGGACGTGGCCTCTCCCTAAGGAAAGGGAAAAAGAGCAAACTTGTGAGCTGCAGGCTAAAGCAAACAGATAAGAAGCTTTGAAAACAGATGGGACTGTTTTGAATCAGATCCTGGAAGGGGGAGTGAAAGGCATTGGGGGCTCCTATGCAAGGGGGATGACTCACGGCTGCTGTCATCGAGGTCTCCTCTGACAGGATTAGTGATTATTGCCCGAAAACATCATTTATCAGAACCCAAACTGGAGACAGAAGTCTCTAACCCCCTTAGCTAAGGCACAGGGTCATTTCTCCAGCAAGATCCCCCTGACTCTTGCTGCAAAGCTCTGGTAGGGGGGACCCTCAGTGCTGCAAAGGGTCCTGCAGGCTGCCAGGGCTGGAGACTCACCAGCCCTGCTCCTTGGGAAATTCCAAGCACTGGGAACCCCATGGGACTGCATCAGGGATTCATTTGGCTGGTGCAGAGATGAAGTGAAATCACTGGATTCGTGTTTGGAGGGGAGAGTGCCTCTGATCCTGATGCTGTGGGAAGTTGGGCTTGGAGAGTGCTGCCAGCTGAACCTCTGCACGCCTCTCTCAAAATATTTTCCTTCCTTTTGCCCCAGTAACTGCGAGTTTGGGTGTGGCACCCTGCAAACTGGCCCATCACAGGGGTACATATGGATGTGTGCTGGAGAGGGACCCCACTGCCCTCTTCTCACAATCCCTGGTCCTGGGGCAGGCCCCAGCTTTGTCTGATGGGCTTTTAGGACCAGCTTGTCCTTGCTGAGTCTTTGCTAGATCTAATCCTGAGTGTAGCCTGAGCTTTTATTTAACTACAACAGAGCAGAGCAATGCTTTGGTTAGAAGAGTGCTTCTGGATGGAAAAATATCTGAAAATCTCTCAAAAAATGCCCTTAGCAAAACTCCAAAAGAAATCGCCTAACCTCTGCCTCTGGAGGTGTCAGGGACCAGAAGAAATGAAGAGTTGTCAACCTCACCATTGCTGCACAGGTGCCTGGTTAGGAGGCATCACCTGGAGAATGTGACACCCCCTGACACCCAGAGCAGAGTCACAGCTCTGCAGGAACACGGATTTTCCCTCTCCTGGGGTAATATGGCACAGGCTTCCAACTGTGCTGAGCCTTTTGAGCTCATCCTCTTGAGAAATTGTGCTGAGCAGCTCGAGCCAAGCCCCTCATTGCCTTGCAGGGCACTGCAGATTAATGCTGGTGCAAGACTGGGCTCTCACTACAACCTGAGCTATTTAATTAAAGTAACGTGGAACAAAACGGGGAGAATTAGTTAAAAATAACACCTCTCGGAAGTACAGCTTGTCTTTTTATTAGGCTTGCCCTCACTTTCTCTGCTGCTCTGATAAGAAGGATGTTCTCCCCCTGGGATGGAAGGAATAAACTGGGATGAAACTCATTTGTTGGGGCATTATCTGTTAATTAATTTTGAACACTAATCCTGTCCCTGTACACTGTTTCTTTTTCTCCTGGTTTTAGACCGTAGAATGCAGTTCTGCTCAAGGAGAGGATGGGCAGCTTGTGCTGTGTTACAGGAGGGGGGAGGTTGTGTTGTCCTCTTGTCCCCAGGGCTGGGGGAGGTTTTCCCTAGCCCTGTGCTGCAGCTCACTTTTGGGAAGGTGGGAGCTTTCCCTGGAGCCCACCCAGAACATGGAGAACTTGAATAATTCACCTCAAACGATGCCCTGAGCCTCTTGCTGGTGTGAGTGCCCTGAGGGCAGGGTGGAGGAGCTGATTCCAGGTATCCCATGTGGAGCTGGCACTCTGGGAGGGATTTTGCCCTGTGTCAGTCCCAGCGGTGCCTGTGCTCCTGCACTGGGCAGGAAAGCACTGCCAGAAAATTATTCTAGTTGAGAAAAAGAAAATATATACCATCTTTTTTTTTTTTTATATGTTTCTCTTTTTAGAGTAAACTAAAAGAATGTTTGAGCCTCTGGCCAATATGAGCCGGTTTCCCTTTTTGTACCCAGACTTCTGATGGAAGACATTCTGGTTTTAAGTGGTCTCTTTAATCTGATGGGAAGTTTGCCATTCAAACAGGGGGAAACGTGGACTCTCTCTTTAATCTTTTTTGATTAAGTGATATTATTTTTTTCCTATTCTTTTTAGTCCTTTCACTGGCTCAGCAGTTACTCCTGGCTGCCCCTGCATCCTGCTCATTTAGCTTTGCCCAGTCTTTCAAAATCAATATGTGCTGCTAAATTACTGGAGTTGGATAATAAAATAAAAAAAAAAATCCAATGAGGTTTTGGCATGTAAGTATTGCTTATAAAGTCCTAGGATGGTCTTTAATATAAGCCATCTTGCTTTCTTATTTTTGACGTATTCAGAAGTGTCCGTAAGTGGAAGTCCCTGTTTGAGGAAAGAAGTAATAATATTCAGGAATCCTGGAAAAGGGCTAATTCTTCATTCTGTCCAAGTTTCTAAGCTAGTGCAGGTGTCTCAGGCAGGGACTTCACATGCTGCCCTGCAGATTCTTTCCCACAGTGGCTCACTTTCTAGTAACAGAGAGAAGGGTGACCTCTGTCCTGTCATCTTGATGTGACTCAGGTGGATTAAGGGACAGACTGGAAAAAAAAAAGTGTATGAAACAAATTCCAGCTTGCCAGTGTGCTCTTAGAATGCACAGAGCAGGAAAACATTAATTACATGGTGGCTATGGACAAGACTGATTTCGCACAGGGGAGTTCTTGGATACCATGTGTTCCACTCCTTAAAGCAAGGAGAGATTTGGGATCTGACATTTGGGGTCTGGGTTTGGAACTGGGACTATGATGGCCTTGAAGAGTTTGAGAGCAACTTACAAGGAGGAAAACTGTCATCTTCTTAAAAACCAATGTTCTTTTTTGGCAGTGTATTTTAAATTATGTTCCTTTCTACTCTGAGAGCAATTTTCTTCTAACAGAGATCAATTTGTGAAGACTTTTATCTATAATAAAACTGAATTTGGTTGGTTAAAATGTGGAGAAGTGACTGAAGGGCAGTCCCTGCTGTGAGATGGGGTCATCCACAGGACTGTCCTGGGTTCAAGCCCCTCCAGAACCAGGCACTGGAGGGACTGACCCAGCCTGGAAAAGCTCCAGGAAGTTTTGGATCAGATTTCTGGTTCCTCACATAAATAACATGCCATCAGAAAAGGCCCCACTGGGAATATTTGATCTGTTTAACTATTGATCTAAGCAAATCAGTCCCAGTGGAGGTTATTAAATCCTGGTGAGAACTCACACGATCTACCTTAAATCCCTGTTCCCATGGTATTTCCTAATAGGATACGGTATTGTTGCCATACAAAGGCAGTTACACCATAGTGAGCATTTACTGTAAATACCTCAAATGCAGAGCAGGTCTCCCAGCATTGGGGTTTGATCTCGCTGCTTCTGGCGTGGAGGAATGTAGCCAGTGAGGTCCAGGGTATTCCCATGGGAAAGGGGAGTTTTTCCTGTGGTGCTGTTGGTTCATTGGTTTATATTTGTCTGGTATAAGCAGGAAAACAAAATTAGGGTCTGGTGGGGTTTGTTTGTTTGGGATTTTTTTGTTGGTTTTGGGGGGGTGGGGGGTTTTGTGCGTGAATTGTTGGGATTTTTTTATGAATTGCTGTTTTCCCCCTCTGTAGGTAGCCAAATAACTCTCTGCCTCTTTCTCCTGGGGTTGAGGAGACAAATTTAGAGGTTCTGCTGAAACCCCTGCATTATTCAGTAAATATTGGCGCTTTCGTGGGGAAAACCATCAAAAGCAGGGTTCAGTATTGGAGTTGGTGAGGGAGTTTGAGCAGTCAGGGCGCTGGGAGAAAGGAATGTCCCTCTGAGAGTCCCAGCCCTTGTCTGACCCGTACCACATGCACAGAACAGGGTTAATAAAGTGTTTTATTTCTCCTTCATCGAACTTTCTTATCTTTTCTTCATGTTAGAGCTGGGATTAATGCACAGGAAATGCAGGTTTTTGTGTTCCGACTCAGATGTTTATTAGTCCTTATCTCTAATACAGTCTCACAAGTTGCGAGCTCTAGCTGACAAGATAGAAAACGGCTCCTCTCTAACTCTTTCCGAGGTCTTTTAAGCACAAATTGTCCAATTATGACACAAATTGTCCAATTATGAAAGGACACCTATATTACTTACACTTTTACACCTATATTATTTATACTTTTAACCCAATAACTGACCACCCAAGGTCCAAAATGCGGACCTTCTTCACCCAATTAGGAAAAAAACATCCGAACCCATGAAGGAGAAGGACTTAGCCAACGCCTTAAATCCGTATATATTACTATATACTAAAAATCTTAAAATCTAAGTTTCCCGGGCTTTCAGCGCTGTCCCTTCTGCCCTCGCTCAGCGCCGTTCCTGTGCTCTGTTCCGCGGAGGTTCGGGGTGTGGAGCCGGGTGCTGGCTGCCCTCTAGTGAGGCTCTGCCCGGGATAAAGGAAGGAATAAAATCCCTGCGGGAGCCGAGCTCGGCCACCGCCGCTCTCCGTCACCAAGGTTTGGATCGGTGCGGTGATCCTTTTTCACCTCAGCCTGGTGATGCTCTGCCTTCCCGGTGGGGCTCTAATCCCGGGATTAGTGGGTGTGGAGAGACAACGGGGTAAATTCGCCTTTTTCCTGAAGAGCATCGCCACCGCGGGAGGTGGGAAGGCGTCTGTGGGGGCGTGGCATCCATTAATAAAATTTTTAAAAAAGAAATAAAATTTAATTAAATGTAGTAAAATAGTGGGGAGGCTTTTGAGGGCTGCAGGAGTGCAGCAGTGTGCTGGGGCAGCGTGTGCCCTGTGCTGCTGTGCCTGGTGCTGGGAGCCCCTCTGTTCCTGGGACGGGCTTTGGGCACCACCATGGTGGGTGCTGGCATCCCTCTGTGCCAGCCACACCACTGGGAAAGGTTTGGCTTCGTGTCCATAGGGCTGAAATACTTCAGGATGGGTTGTTTTTGTTTTTGTTTTTGTTTTTGTTTTTTTTTTTTTGTCCTGTGTTTCTCTGGCTGTTTGCACGTTGCAGTAATCGTGGTGTGCACGTTGTGTGAGGAGGGTTGAAACGGGTGCAAATCCTGCCAGCTGCCACCATCATCGTTGTGATTATGGGATTAAAAATACAGTTTTTGAGATGAGGTTGGCAACCCTGGAGTCCTTGGGGGCCGAGGCTGCCCGAGCAGCGTGGGCAGCTCCCCTAGGCTTGAGTTTTATGTGTAAGAGCCCCCAAAACTGTAAGCAATGCATGCTGCAGCTGCCGAGGACAAAAGCCAGGGAGAGCAGGAGATTTTGGCAGCAGCTGGATGTTTTTAATGCTGGAGCTGCCCTCTCCAAGCACAGGTGTGTGGATGCAGGAGGGGAGCCAGGGCAGAATTCACCCAGGAGGGGAATTGGACAGATTCCTTGCATAAGGGCAGGCTTGAAACAGTCGTCAGTGCCCTGGGCCATGGAAAGACCGGTCCTGCAGCAGCAAAGTGCTGCTGCTTTTTGGGGATACCCAAGGGCTGTAGGAGGGAGATTGGGTAAACAGGGTTAGGAGAGCTTAGTCAGGATGGGTTTGTTTAAAGGATCTGCTGCAGCCAGACTCCTGTAATTTGGTAACAAGTTGTGTTTCTGCTCCTTGGAAACACTTCATTCATTAGCCTAATGGAGGGAAGGATTATGCAGGGATCAACCTAAAAGATGCTAAGCAGGGAGGGGTTTGCATCTGGGCTGAAGCAAGGCATGCAGCAGGAGTGGCTGCCGGGCTGGGGGGCACAGGACTGTCACCATGGAGCTGTGCTGTGGTTCAGTCTGCACCGGGGTCTTAATCCATGTCTGCTGTTCCAGGAGGTGGTTCTGTGTGACTGTGGGTAGAAATCTGGAAAAACATTTCCATTTAGGATGCATGAGATTTTTGCAAGGGAAAATAGATATTCTGCCTTGTAGTGTCCCACGAAGACACTGCAGAAAGAGAGAAATCATGAAAAGGATGAAATCCACACATGGTATATAAAACTCAGGATGAGCAAAGGCTGGAGAACTGTGAGTACGAATTGATGAGCCTTTTCCCAGCAGAGCAGTCCAACAACAGGCCAGAAGTGCACTCATGCACAGATGCTTTAAGATGTTTTAAATCCTAAATACCAGAATCTCCAGGTGGAGCATTCTGGATGCTGTAGGCAAGGCAGTGGCTCCTTTGGGGGTGCTGGTTTTACACACACCTCTGGGATGCACAGTGAAGTAGGTGAATCTCTCCCCAAACAGCAGCAGGTCTCTACTGGAGGGCTGAAATGCAGCAAAGGACAGGCACCAACAGTGCTGTGGGGATGAAAAATGAGGTGTCCAATGATTTCTCCCTAGGAAGTCATTTTAACTGGGAGAAATGAGAAAAAGTATGCCAAGATCTGAGCTCATTGGGGCTGTCTTGAAGAACTGGAGTGAGATTGTGTTTCTCATGGTGTTGAAGGGGAGTCCCACAGCCAGAGGTGGGCCAGTGGCTCCTGTGCCAGGCTGGCTCAGCTTGGAATCTGCCTTTTTCTTGGCTCTGTGCTGGTTCAGAGCTGGTTGCTGTGTGTTGTGGTGCATCCCTTAGGTAAACAAAGCAGCTGTTGAAACCTGCAACCATGGGAGTTGAGGTGTTTAAGGTATAAGAAGAGTATAACAGGTTGTACTTCCAGATCAGCTGGATCTTTTTGAAACATCGATGGATCCTCTCCTTCCCTTCTATGGGAGATAAGGGCAGGTTGTTTGTAAAGTGATGCCATTGTCTTGATTTCTTACAGCCTGTGACATAGATGGGGCTGGAGGGAAGAGAAGTGGAAACAAGACTGGCCATTCCTGACTGATCAATAAAATTAGGGCTGTAGAAGAGAAGGTGCTTAGATGTAAAAAAACCTGGGAGGAGGAAGGGTTTTGTTTTGCTACAACTTTGGCATCAAAGTTCCAGGTCTTGTTTTGTCCTTATTTCAGTCATCAAATAACCTCCTTGAAAGCAGTTAGGCGAAAGTCTTAAATCCTACAAAACCACTTGGGGTTTTTTTGTTTTGTTCTTTTGTTGTTTTTTTTAGTTTTTTTTTCCAAGCTGGAGCAGGAGCAAACACATGACTTACACACCTCCAGTGCCGGGCTGGCCTTCAGCAGAGGCAGCAACAGGCTGAACCAGTTTGCTCCTTGCTTTCGTCTGCTGACAGGCGCTCTCTTGTCCCGGCTGCCCTGGGAGGTGCTTGGCCGCTTCTCCCGGTGCTGCAGGAATTCCCCTGCCTGCAGCCACCAGCCCGGGTGCCCTGGTGTGAGCCCAGCAGCCCCTGGCCAGCGACAGCAGCCTGGACAAGGCTGTGCAGGAGAGCCAAGGTCGGGAGCCAGTGTCCGGATCCAGATTTAAGGAGGGTTTTATGGCGTGTGGCAGAGGGTGAGGTGTGCAAGCAGCTTTCCCTTCCAGGAGGTGCCCGTCTCCTGAGTCTCAGGTGAGAGGAATTTCTCTGTGTTGGTGAGTTAATTGAACCTGGGAGACTGTTACCACCTTAGGAGTTGGGGGGATGTCGCTGTGGTTGGTGGAGGTGCTCCTGGGAGCTTGGGTCAGAAGTGACAGTGCAGGAAGGGTATTCAGGGAGTTCTCCCAAGTTTATTTCGAATCGATGTTGCTCATGGCAGACCTGCTCCTGCTGTGGTTCCCAGTGCTGGGCTGGCTGGTGGGTCAGCTGTCCATTTGGACATGATGTTGACCATGGGGATGGAGGATTAACCATGTGGGAATGCTGCCCTGGCTTGGGCTGGGTGCTGCAACCTGTACCAGAACCTCACAGCCCCAAAACTCTTGCTGCAGCAGCAGCCAGAGCTGCTCCAGCTGTCGAGGGCTCTGCTCCCTTGCTGAGCACAGAGCCCCACCAGCTGCTCTGCAGGCAGAACAGCAGGAATTTGGCTCCAGTTGGAGGGTGGGTTTTGTTCTGTTGCCTGCCAGGTCTGTCCAGCAGGAACTCAAGGGAGCTGCAGATGGAGCAGCCCTGGGAGGGCTCTGCACCCCCTGAGCTCCCCCTGGGAATGGTCACCCTTGGGGTCTGCTCTGTACTCGGCTCCCTGGCGCTTTGATCACTGAGATCTGCCTGAAGCCATTACACACAAGAAGTTGGAAGGTGCCTGACTGACGTCTGAGGTTTTCACAAGGACTTGTGTACAAGTCCCTTAAATTGCAATCTAAAGATGTGCAACTGTTGGCTGCTTTTCTCCTACTTTATCATAGTGGAAAATTTGCAGTAACCCTTGGAATATTTAGAAGAGAAATTGCTGATCCAAATGTGCTCTGGCACAAGGCACAAACAGCTGGAAAATGTGCCTTCCCCTGCAATATTTTAAGGATGTGTACCATCATCAAGGGCTATTCACTGGAGCTGGCACTGTGAGCCTGTGCTGTACGACAGAAAATAAATGTTCTGTCCCCACCTTTCAGTAGGTCGTGTCCCAAATAGGCAGTGGGCAGGTTGCAGATCCCTTTCTCTTGTGACAGATGCTCTTCCCAACAGCTCAGCTCTGCCTTGGAAGGGCTGTGGGAGTAAATCCTTGCAATGGAAGCTGGCAGCAAGCATATTGAGAAACAGATGGTGCTGTGCTACAATTTTACCTGCTGTAAGGCTAGTGCATCACTTGGCAATACAGAAGCAGGAATTATATTCCCGTGGCTGCTGTGTTCTTGGTGGGGGGAGGCATTATTTGATTTAACATTCAGCAGCATGGGAAGGGGGAGAGGATGTTCAGTGTAACTCTATTTTTTTTTTAACTCCCTGAGGATTTGAAATTGTAGCACCAGCAAGATTTGGTTTTGAACCCCAGAATTTATTTTCCCCTCCTGTGTGAATGAGTTAGCCACGAGTTAGTTGTGTGCTGAAGGAGCTTGCTATCTCCGTGCAGAAGGGACAGATACCCCCATGTCCCTGCCAAGGCCCCTGAGTGCCTGGGGAGGGTGGGAAGGACAGGGCTGTGATGAGGGGGACAGTCCTGTCTATCTGTGTATCTATTTGAGCCCCTTTCAGCCTTCAGCTGTGCTTTCTTTACCCTCCAAAACCCTAGTCCTAGTTGTTCCCACCCAAAACCTACTGCCTGCCTTGAGGAACAGATATATGGGGCAGGAGGGAATGAAACTGGGTGTAGCAGGGTCCAGTCAGAAGGAGCTGGAAGTTCTTCTTCCTTCTGGTGTAGACCTGTAGGGAGGACCAGGTGCTCTGGTTTCCCTGGGCTGGATGTCCCCTGTCCCCTTGCAGCCATGTGCACAGAATGGGAGTAGGGTTCTCTGGGGAGCATCCTCCAGGACCAGCTGGGCAGGACAGAGTGACCTGCCCAAACAGACAGGCTGGCAAAGGGCCTTTTGTGCTACAATTTGGCCCATCGATGTGAATGAGAACAGAAGACTTTTTAAAAAAAAGTTTCATCCTCTGACCTCCGAAAGGGCCTACTATAAGCACCCCAGCTCCACTTCCAAGCATCCTCTTCCTGCTCCAAATGGCTTCCTTTCCCTGCCTATGTCCTCTCCAAGGAGGAAGGGGAAAATGCATTATAATTCTGCAGTCTTGGCAAGTGAGGAATCACACCCATGAAAACAAATACCCGCTAATTAGGACCATGGAATGCTGATTGAATCACAGCTCTGATAATGACAAGGGCAGTTTTCAAGTGCTTTATATCTCAAGGGGGCGGGGAGAGGGAAGCAATGGGATTTCTTCTTTTAGGAAGCCATTTTCGCCCCTCTTATCTATCTATTTAAAAATTTCTCTGCCAACAGGTACTACTCATTCCTGCATTGTTTCCATTGGAAGCGAGGGGGAGACTTGAAGTTACTGCCTGGGATGATTGTTAACGAATGCAGAATTCTCATTTGTGCCCGTTAGAGCAGGAATAACTTTCAAAGTGTATGAATGGACTCAGATTGATCCCCATTGAGGAGTTCATGCTGCTGCACGATGTCCAGAATTGAGATTGGGAAACTGTGGGGAGCCTGGCTGGGCTAAAGCCCCACTCCCAGCATGTCTGCTCTGCTTCCCTTTTTGCCAAGGTGATGGGGGAAAAGTTAAAAGGAGTTAAAAACCAGAACCAAATACTGGATCCAAAGTATATTAAGATGAGTTTTAACAACCTGTTTTATCAACAGTCCTTTGGCAAAATGGGAGAATGGGCTTTACCATCGAGTGACTCTGTTTTGGGCTGAGGTGACACCCCTGCCTCTGCACCTTTGTCCTCACCCTCCACAAGAACTGGGATAAGGGGTTGCATAGTTTTTCCTGAGGATCTGGCCATGGCCACCAGCTGTGGGGACAGATGTGCTGGCAAGCTGCAGTGCCCCTTGTGCCTGGTGGGGCTGTGAGAACGGGGCGAGGTGTGGGTGAGCATCACCTGGCAGGGATGGGGCTCCATGCCCAACGCCTCACCCTGTTTCCCACAGGGGTGAGGTCCTGCTGACCTCAACGGGCTGATTCAGCCATCCCAGCCGTGCCCTCCGCCTTTCCCTCCCTCTTCCTCTCTCATTGTTTGTGTTTCTGACATTTCCCAACGTCACGGCTCCCACCCTGCCCGTGCTCCCACCCTGCGGCATCTGATACCGCTGCTGGCGTCAGGGTTTTTCTTGGAGATTTCTTTATAAAAAGGGAGGGAAAACTGAATCAGGACTCGTGGCTTATGAAGGAGCTTTGCTCAGCTTGAAGGTGCAGAATGTGTTGTCTGACCTTGACCTGCCCTGGTGAGAAGAACTTGGAATTTCTGTGGTATCAGTGCAGATTTCTTGTCCCAACTCCTGAAAGCTGCAGGGCAAACATGAGGTGGCAGCTGGGGGAGGACTGACCTGTGTGGTGGCTCCAGAAGGAACCTTGGGGGGCACAGAGGCAGAGTTATGGTTCAGGTTTTTGGTGCAGATCTTGTGGACCACAGCGACGTCAGCAATGGATTCACGACCTGGGGCTGGGGCAGAAAAAATTCTACTTTTATAGAAGTATATTCAATACAATTTGGGTGGCTTGAATATCTAATGACTGCAAACTGCCTGCCGGGGCTAAGAAGAACAGAACAAGTGGCAGGAGGTGCAGAGCCCCCACTGGGGTGGGTGTGTTTGTTGGTGGGGCAGCGCCTGGGGCTCCCAAGGCATGCCCGGCCTCCCCCTGAGCCTATTGAGGGCAGCTGGAGGCTTTCCACTGATCTCAATGGGCTTTGGAACAAGCCCATGGCACGCTGCTTGTTTGTTTTGGATGCCTTCTGAGGTTGAAAACATCCTTTCAATGGCTGCTCTTTCTCCTTCTCCTTTGGAGCAGCTGCCCCTCGCACCCCCCACAGCCACCAAGTGACCCCTCTGGGGAAATGCCATGAGCTGCTCAGCTTGTTTCCTTCTCCACAGCCAAACACCCTGAACCCAGGCTCACCTTCAAGAGATGCTTTACACCAGAGCTCATCTGGTCTAACAACAAAACATCCCAGCTTGCCTCCTTTCCAATTTTAGATGGTTATTGCCCGTTTATTTGTCCAGAGAAAATAAGCACTGTACAGGTACTTTGTTAATAAAATGAGGCACTAATTGTTGTAGCAACAGATGAGACATTGTGAAATGTTGTTGTTGTGTTTCCTAGCTCTGGAAGTGCAATTGCAGCACACCTGTGTTCACGGAAAACACCAGTCCATAGCACCGAAAGTGCTGGCAATTTATTATACGGACTTACAGTATCAATTTCTTTTTGCCTCTTCTATTAACAACTGCTCTCTTCCCACTGGTTAGTGATTCTCCTCCCCTGGCTGGAAAAATGCACAGCTCTGCCTTGAAAGGGTCTGAACTGACCCCACCTATGGCAGGTGCAACAAGATCTGTTGCCTTCAGGTTGGGCAGGATCAAGTCCCAGGTAAAAATGTCCACAGGACCGTTCTCTTGGGCATGCTGGAGTGGTGGGGCTGGGGCCTGGGGGAGATGGAGTCACTGCTGGTGGCCCTGGGAGAGCATCAGCTGCTCTGCTGTGCTGCTGCCCTCATCCCTGCCAGCCTCTGCCAGCCAGCAGCCACGGGGATGGGTTACTTTAAATAAGGATTTTGATGGAATGCTTGTATCAGTAGTGGGGCTCTGCTGTGCCAGATGCTGAATGGACACAGAAATGATTCCTGCTCTGCTAGGTTTGTGGCCTGGAACTGGGGATAGGGAGATGAAGCACCAAGGCATCCAAGATGTTTTCTTGGTTCATGTTTGATGGAATCCAGTGGTCTGGACTCTGTCATCTGGGCAGGTACATAGGGAAGGGTAAGTCCTTTCCTAGGTGTACACCTTCCCTGGGCTAGGCATGACCCATGAAGTCTAACCAAGGGCAGAGCATTGCTCTGAGTCAGGATTTTTCTGGAGGCTACAGCATCCTGAGTTACTCATCCTAAGAAAATGAATGCACTGAGGATATAAGGGTTAGATATCACTTATTCTCACCCTTTAAAAGATTCTTGTCAGGAAACTGGTAGGTTTGGGTTCTTATTTTTGTCTTTGTGTCCATATATATCATGCAAAATGCTGAAACTTTACTATCTCATTTATGCTTCCTCTTACAGAGCTGTAGATCTCTGCCCAGTATTTAGGTTATGTAGTAATTCTGCCCCATTTGCCACAGATTAATGAGGCTATAAAATAATCATAGAGCTGGGGCAGCCGTGGCTTTTCACGCTCCTCACGTACTTCTATCTACTGTGAAATACTTCATCCAGAAGCAATTACCTGGCTTCTTCAGGCTCCCTTTAATACTCCTTGACGACTCAAAATTGAAGGAGACGCTGCCCCATTTTTGTCTGGGACATTAGCAGGGCAGTGGCAGCATCCATGGTGGTGCCTGAGGGAGGCTGAGCAGGTGTGGCACCTGTCTGTGTCCACCTGAGTGACCAGAGCTGGGGAGGAAACCCTCCTGCTGCCAGGGGAGTGTGGGACAAACCAGTGGGGCTGGATGTGTCACCTGCCTGGAACCCTTTCTTTGGTCCTCCAGACTTTGAACCTGCCACTTCTCTGATAAGACCCTGAAGCATTTCATGGCTCCAGTAAGGCCATGGACATGAGGAGTGTCCAGCCACAGAGAGGGATTTGGAATTATCCCAGCTGCTGGGAAGCTGCTGCAGCAGGTCTGGGTGGAAGGTGAAGGGACTCTACTGACTCACCTGAATAATTGGGCACAGGAGGTAGAAATTTTGTCAGCATGGTGTGTCAGTGCACAGATGTTACAGTTTTGCCTCCAAAACTAAGATGCTGAAAGTATTTTGTCCATTTTATTACTCCCCCTGCCAGTCTGGGGGAGGTAGAGGTGCAAGACCACTGAGATTGGAGGTGTGGAGGGTGTTTGTCTCTCTCTATAATTTGTTTTCATGGGGTGTGACAGCTGCCTGTCCCTTTGTTCTGCAGTGTCTCAGTCCCTTTTTGGAGGTCCCTCGTCCCCTCTCAGTCTTGAGGACCATCTCTGAGGGCTGGTGTTGGGGTAGGAGGCACGGCACAGCCTGCATGGGAGTGACAGTGACCTGCTTCTGGGCTGGGACCTAGTTAGGAAGCAGAGGTGAAATCAGCACCTTCAGGAAGGTGAAATCAGCAGCTTGGAGAGAAATTGCTTTTCCTGCCTCAGCTTCCAAAGGCAGCCCCAGTCTCTCCCCACTGTGCCGTCACTTCCCCTGGATGCTTCCCAGAAGGATTGCCCTGAGCAGGGGGTCGGGGTGTCCTCCCTCTCACAGGGGGCTGGTTGGGGTGAATCATTTCCTCTGGTAGCTCTGTCTCTGGGTGAAGCCCTCTCTGGGAGGGTGGTGGTGGCGCCAATCTCTGCAGCTCTGAGGATGCTCCGCGTTTCCACCCTGTGCTGTTTGATCTCTCGTTTCCTCCAGATGTGACTTGGGAGTAGCAGGATGATTTCCCATGGCACTGGTGATGGCTCTCCCCTCCTGAGGGAGCTTTCCTTGAGAAGGAAGCCCTTCCCACCAAGCTGAGAACAAGAGGGGTGGTTTTCCAGGGTCCTGCCCTATCCTGGAGCAGGGAAGGCAGTGTCACATCCTGACCTGCTGTGCTGTGTCCCTGGGCAGGTCTCTGTGCCCAGAGAGGTGCAGACAGTGGTGCTGGTGGCTGGGTAGATGTCAGCCTTCCTGCCAGTCCCCATCCTGCTCTGCTGACCATCACCCATGCAGCTGAGAAAGGACATAAATGTGTATTTGGAAAGCATTCACAGGCTCTGTTGTGTGTGATAGAGACAAATCCTCTTTCAGCTGGAGATCAAACTCTTTTCTGCCTTTTCCTCATCCTTCTCTCCCCACAAGTCTGGGCTGGTGTTTCTCCCTACCAGGTATCTTTTCAGTGCAAACCGACTTTGAGGCTGTAAAGTTCTCTCCCAGCTTAGAAATATGTGTTTATAAAAATTTAAATACAATTTGTATGCAGGTATATGTTAATGGTGACCTGCATCAGAAGTCCTGCTCCCTGCTGCCAGGTGTCACGTAGCCTCCTTGAGCATCCCCACCTGATTGTGAGTTTGGACACGTGAGGTTTCACTGAAGCCAGTGGAGCTGTGCCAAATTACAGCCCTGCTGCACTGGCCATGGGGTACTGGAGGAACTGGGTTTGTGTTCTGAAAAACTGGGTGATGTTGTTCTGATGGTGATAGCGTGGCAGTGCAAGCTGATAAACCCTGACTCGTGAAACTGGAGCATCTGCTGCCTTGTTTTGAACCTGACCTGATTTTGTAGTTCTGGGTATGGCAGGTATGAAATTTGCTGTTTGAGGAATCAGACAGCAGCTGCTTAATCATTTATAAAGTTAAAAGACTGTGGCACTTCATTTCTGATGTGAAGTGCTAATTAGTTTACTATGGGATCCAGACTGCAGGAGATTCGTGTTTCTGGCACAGTGGCTGTTCATCTTTAAAAATGTGTTTGTCATGGTGTTATGTTTATATCATTAGCGTAGAGCAATATAGTACAGCCTAGGCTCTGTGAGAGGAGGGAAAACATCAGCACCTCATTTAGAAATATGTAAAGCTGCTGTTAAATAAGCTTATTAGAGGCTGTGCCCCATCCAAAGAGGAGAGCATTAGGTATCAGCCTCCCTCTGGAGCCGTGGATCATTTGGGGTGTAGTTGTGGCTTTCAGCTGCATCAGGCACTTGACATAGGTGCAGCTCAGTGGGCAAAAGCTGGGAATTGAAATTCCTGGTGTAGAACCTGATAAATAGCTACACCGGATGCTGTTGTTAGCCTTAAAGGAGTGTAGCATGGCCCTTTCATTCTTTTTTAAATTAAAGTTTGATAATGTGAATGGCAGTAAATAAATCTTTGTGGAAGTGTCGACTTAATTTCTGAGAGGTCCCCAACTTTGTGCTAATACAAAGGATTGAGTAGGTTAGTTAGAGGCACATTATGATTAATTCTTTTTGATAATCTCGAGGAACCAAACTGGTTTGCAAACACTTTTATCAGAAGTTGAATCTTGCGTCTAAAGCTTTCGATCAGGGCAGGTTGGATTACAGATTTATCCTGTGCACTGGTGCTGCTGCTTAAGCATCTTATGTACTGAGAGGTTAGAACATCAAAGAAAGGGTGCCCAATGTCTGCCTTTCACTTTATATGTAAGTTGGTAATTAAGGGCCAGAGTGTAGCAAAACCGATTTCTGAAAAGTCACTTCATCTTTATTTGGGGTTAATTGCATTAATGCTCACAGCTTGACAGGCTTGGTTCATGACAAGAATTTAAAAAATAAAGTTGTAGGGGATATGCAGCCTTCAGCATTGTCTGAAAGTCCTAATTCCCAAGTAATCCTGTTGTTCATGCTCATGAAACCGCCTACAAAACAGCACCTTTGAGCAGTTCTTAAGTTTATTTTTAAAGGCAGTGTAATTGTGTGCTGTTGGCTTCTAACTTGAGCAAAATGGGAAGATTTTCATGCAGATTTGTACAGAAAGGAGAAACGTGTCTGGGTGAAGCAAGATGAAGTGGGACTGCAGCTGGTTGCCGGTGGGAATTCAGAGGACAATGAGGTTTTTTGGTTTTAGCATGGACCTCAGTGATGCTTCTCACTGCCCTGAGCCCACCCAGGGGGTCAGGGCTTGAGGGTTGGAGCCCTTGGAGCTGAGGTAACAGCAGATGTCAATGTGGTGTGTGCCATGAAACAGAGTGGTCTCTCATAACTTCATGAGAGTTCACTGTGGGGTTTTTTTTGTTTGTTTTGTTTTCTTTTCTTTTCTTTTCTTTTCTTTTCTTTTTTTGTTCCCTGAACTTTACTGCTCACTCTACAGAATGTTACAAATATTGGCTGCAATCAGGTGTAACCAATCTGAATGCAAATTATGGATTAGCTCATGTTTTAAAGCTCTGGTCAGGACAGACATCTGCCAGCCTGCAGAATTAGGCATTTTATGCATCTGCACAATAACTCACCTTGTTTTGTGGAAGGTTCAGAGACTGAAAATGATCAAAGCTTTAATTTCCTTAGCTATCACCAGGGACTTTGTGTGTGTGTGTGTCTCCTTTCCTGTATGCCTAATCAAAAGTCCTGTCTAGGAGCAATACTGCATTGTAGATTTAAAAGCAGATTGATGCTCTTGTCCTCTGGCATCGCAGACAGATGAATTCTTTGTTCATGTGAACTTCATATGAGCAACTTTGAAGAGAGGAGCAGCAATTCAGCTAAGCCTCGTTCCATTAATTTTGGCATAGAAGATAACATGCAAGGAAACCTGAGAATCCACTTGGGATCATCTTTTCCTATTATGTTGGTAGCAAACCTTTGTTCATTTTATTACTCGTTATTCTGGATCTGCAGTCAATAATGTGAGGAGAAGCATGAGTCTGCCACACATCAAGTTTTCTGTTGCCTTTTAAAGTGACATTCTCCTTAGATCACTGTTGTGTAGGCTTATTCCTTATCAGCATTGAGTGCTGTGTTGTTCACATGACTGTACATCAAACAGATCTGCAGTAGCTGTCTCTTCTGCTCCCTGACAGTGGTACATGTATCTACAAAGACATTTTCTGAGAGCTCTTTCTCCCCCTCCTTCTCCTCACAGAATAGAAATCCGGATGGTACAGCCTTTGGAAACCACCTGGGTATTTATCCTGCTGGCTTTCCCTTGCTGAATTTTTGTTTTCTGTTCTGACTCTAAGGAGCCTGGGTATTATTTGGGTATTTCAAGCTAATCCACATGCAATCAGGTTCTTAGAGTGGAAGTCAATAAAAGACTAAGACTGATGTGAATGGATAATTCATCAGCTGCACATAACTCCACCAAAGTTGTCCCAAATTGCATTTAGCTGCTTTTGCCATCACAAACTTCCTTTGCTCTTTTTTTTCTGTGTGTGTTTAACACTATCCAGGTTCAAGGGACAGTGCTCTCCTGTACTTGGGTCAACTGGGAAGGGGAAGTCCAGGTGGGAACTTCATTCTGACTTGTTTTATCACCTACTGCCACCTGTCAAAGGGATGAAAAAAGGGGTGAAGTTTCTATTCATGAGACTGGACTTGAAGTTCATGTGCCCTAAATAAGGGTGGGGAGAAGGTTCTTGCCTTGCTCCAGCCTACCCATGGAGCTGTAACTTTGCTGTAGGAGCACAAAGCCTGCACAGGGTCATGGGAATATTGATGGGAAAAGCAGCTGGAAGCACTGAGGCCTCAGGACCTATGGCTCTGCCTGCAGAGATGGAGCATTGCTCAGGCTCACAGGAGCTTGTGAAGCATAAAGAATAAGTGTGCAGAACAGGTAAGTTAAATGTAAAGATACCATGGATCATAGAGCAATTGAAAAAAAAACTAAAACAAAAAACACAAACATGCAAACAAAACCGAAAAAGCCTATCACAAATCTGCTGTGCTCTGTTAAAGGAGAAAATAATCATCTTTGTTTTTCAATCTATTTAGGCAATAGGGGGAAGAAAGGCAAAACAAAAAGGCACTGAGGGCAGCAGGCACAGGCACAAAACCACGTAAACTTTTCCTAGTGGGTTGGTTGAATTTTCCTGGCGCAGGACAGAGCTGTTCCCTGCACTGTTTCTTTAGCTACAAGGGTCCTTTTCTCTTCTTTTAGAAATGGCACTTAAAAACTGGATCTTTTTTTTTTTTTTATCTCTGTGTTTAAATTTGGATATGACTTGACCGCAGTGAACGGATGCCATTGGAGATTTTCCTGGCTGATTGCTCTCCAAAGCAATGTTCTGTGAGGGAATGGCAATTCCCTGCTGGCACTGGTACTGACTCAGGTTTTTGGAATAACCCCATGGATATTTGTTACTCCCTCCCAGCAGAAGAGGGAAACCCTTTCTATTTAGTACCTGTGGATTGCTGTCAAACACAGTGGTTGGCAACACTGGAGGAGGAGGAGGAGGAGGAGGAAGACTTTTTTATGGCTACAGGCTCTAAGTAATTCCAGGGGATGACAAAACCCTTGGAGTGGGAATATGGATGCCGGATTTCAATGTAGAGCCCAAATCTTTGCTTGTCTCTAGTTACAAGAAGCCGTATCCTCCTCTGCCTCGGCTCACTTCGTAGCAGCTGCTTATCCATTTGCAATGTGGTTTTTGTTTTCCCCATGTGAAAGCAAGACTTGGAGGGACCGAAACTCCCTGGCAACAGCACAGCCGAGGGACACCATCACCAAGAGGACCGGGGCTGCTTTCACTCTGTTATGCATGAAAGGGAAGGGGGTGATCTCGGAGACACGGGTCCGAAGGCTGTGTCAAACAGGCAGGCAGTCATCTGTCTGCAGAATTACATCACCCAGCTGCCACGGCTCACGGCGTGCGAGCTCCTGCAGTACAGAGCAGGCTGATTAATAAGGAATGAAGCGGGGTTTGTGAACGCTTCCACTGTGCTGTGGGCACGCAGGTGTCTTCCTCCCGTGAGGACCATTAGGGACGAGCTGGCAGTGCCCTAAGGGAAAGCAAAGCCGTGGGATTTAGCTCTCCCACCCAGCCTGGGTGCCAGCCGTTCCTGCCCCTTTCCATTCATTGCACTGCACAAGAGTTTACTCCAACAGGTCAGCCTTGCTGATGATTTTGGCCAAAAATCTGCTCCTTGAATAGTTTCTTTAACAAGGTGCTGATGGGCTTGTTGGGTTTGTATGGCATGTTAGGCTCCCGGAAGCTTCTGTCCCAAAAAGCTTGGAAAGTGTCAAATCCTCTGAGGGAGGGGGATTTAAAAGGATCAGTTGCCCTTCGTCTTCCACCCTCCCTTAGCTCGTAATAGGGAAGAGCACTCAAATGGAAGGTTCGGCTTTAACACTTGAAGCCCCAGAAGGGCAGGGTGCTGTTAAATTTTAAACTGGCTCGAGGCTGGGCTGGTGTCTCCTGTGGGTTGTTATTATTGCAGTGTTTATTCGCTGTGGGCTGTTGGGAAGAGCTCGGCTACAATGCTTGGCTTTGTTTTTCTCACGCAGCAAGTGCTGTGTTAATGGAGTTGGTTTAAGAGTAGGGCAGATCATCTCTTTGGGCACGTTTTGGGTGTTTTGCCCATATGATGCAACAAGCAAAACGGGGAGTGTTGAACTGAGGGATGGCTCTGTGCTGTCGGTATTTGCCACAATCAGAGCTGGAAGCGAAGTTAGTGCAGCTGTTTTACTGTGAGGCACTGGCACAAGTTGTGTTCAAAGCCAGGTTGGATGGGGCTCTGAGTAACCTGCTCTAGTGGAAGGTGTCCCTTGCCCAGAGCAGGGAACAATATGAACTTTAAGGTCTCTTCCAAGCTATTCTATTTCTGCAGGACTGATTCCACCCCTCGCTTTCCTCCACTTGCTGGTTCCCAGAAGTGCCTTTTTCAAGTAGGATTTCTACTGTATAATTTGGGCACGGGCTCAGCCGGCAGAAAACGATGACAGCTTTGTTCCCTGTATAGCAGATAATGAGGTGTTGGAGGCAGATAGCGCGGGATTCGTGTGTGGAGCGCCTGCCCAGCTCACTCGAGTGCGGCAGCGCTGAACGCCGGCGCCTTTCCTCTCCTCCTGCAGCATCCAAATGGGGCTTGTTGTCAGGGCGTATGGCAAAAGGGTTAAAATTTAATTAGAAAACATAGTGCTAGCTACTGGAGCTTAACGGAGCTTTATATAAGCTGCTAAGGACAAGGCTGCTGTGTGAGCTGCTGGTAGGGCTGAGCTACTGCAGCCGCTGGCTGGGCGTCAGGAGCCGGGGCATGCCTGGGAATCTGCCCAGGAAGCGCCGTGAAAGAGGAGTTTGTTCGAAGGCTTGACCCTGGCTCCGTGCAACACCCCTGCCCGCCGCCCGCCGAATAAAGCCGGGCAGCCTCATGCCAGGCGTCTGAGCCAGGCGGCGACAGCGGCCAGCGGCAGCCCGGCGGCGGGACGGGGCGGCTGGGGCTCCTCATGGCTTCGGTGTTCATGTGCGGCGTGGAGGATGTGCTCTTCAGCGGCAGCCGCTTCGTGTGGACCGTGACGGTGGCAGCGCTGCGGCGGTGGTACGCGGCCCGGCTGCGGGCGTGCCGGCAGGCGCTGCGAGCCTGGTGTGGCCTCCGCGATGTCTACCAGGTAAAAACAAAACCAAACCCAGCTCATCGTCCCGGCTTTTCCTCGGAACAGCATCCCCGGCACCTGGCCGGCTGCGTGTTCTCCCTTCGGGCTGGTTGCTCCGTGCGAGGCGGCAGCGCTGGGGAGGTGCTCAGAGGATCCTGAACCTGGCTCTGAGCTGGTCCCAGGGTTGCTTTGAATTCAGGGTTTGGGGGAGATGTTTTCTGTGCCAAATGGCTTTTATCAGTCAGTCAATCTACAAGTGTTTTGGCTGCCCCCCCACATAACACCCCCTGGGAGCCCCTCTTGCTGCTGTCACCATCCTTGCCCTGGGGATCTGGGGAGCTCCTCTCCTCCTGTGCTCTCGGAGCACGATGCTCCCATGGGAGAGACTGCCTGTGGCTTTTTCTGCCGTGTTTGTGTCGCTGAATAGCGGCAGCTTGTAACGTGATAGTCCTTTGCTGCTTGGGAGGGGTGCACTGAGTCCTGGAATGGCAACTGGGGGGCTCCCCTTGGTGCAGGCAGGAAACACAGCCCTGGACTTGCACTTATTGTGGTGTCCAGTTGCAGTGAGGGTGGTGTCACTCCTTTTCGACTCCCTTTTTGCTGGCAGTAATTTATTTGTGTGCCTGCATTTCTGTCTCGCGTGTGAACTTGCGCTGCGTGCCGGCTCTCAGCCTCGCTGTGTGTGTTTGCTACATCAGGGTGGATATTTCAAAGCAGCTTCTCCCCTCTCCCCTGGTGTGTTGCAATACAGAGAATGACACAGCTCGTAGCAAACAGCTCTCCAGAGCCACCAGGATGCCACTTCCATGGGAAAGTCGTGCTAACAGGACATCTGTGCCCGTTTAATCCTAAAGCGATCTGTTGGTATTTAGCTTTAGGGCAGGCTCAGGAGTGGGAGAGCAGCTTTTCAGGGGTAGATGTACAAGTGCTTGGGTGTATCTTGGGCAGGTCATGTATGGAAACACCGTGTGATGTGTCTGGCACAGGTGTCACTGTGGATATGGATCATGGCTAGTTAGGGGACGCAGGAATAAAGACATCATTGCTTTTCCTTTGCCCACCTTTATTGACCTGTAGAAATGTGGTGGGATGCAGTCCTGACTCTCTTCTTTGCCTCTAAGTAAAATCCAGCTGCACCTGTGCTGTGTGAGTGTTATTTTTAGGGTCCATTCTCATAAAGGGCATACAGCTTAGACTGCCTTCCCTCTCCACTGCATCCCCATAGAGGTAAACCCCATCAGGGCTGGAATAAGGGCTTGGTAGGACCAGCTCTGACAACAGCTGTATTCAGCCTGTTCAGCTGCCATACTCTGATGGCTGGCTTGAGGTGAAAATAGATTTTTTTCAAAACAAAGTGTAGCTGTATCTCTTCCCAAACTTGCTGTGTCCTAGTGGTTGCTTTGTCTTGTCTTTTTTTATGAAAAGCATCACTGACATGTCCTCTGTCTGAAAGTGGGGATGTGAAAATGGGTGAAAAGAGGAGATTGGTCCTTCTCTCATCCTACCAGGCAGACCTTGAGCCAGGGAAGTGGACAGGGAGTGCCCCTTCCCCTCTGCCCACAACTTGTCCTGCTGGGGACTTGCAGGGACCTGTTGCTCCCCTCACTGCTCTGAGAGTCTTCCCTGGGAGGTGAAACCTGGCAGGAGCAAGGCAACTCTCACACCTTAATATCAGGAATTTGCTGGTGGTAATTTGGGGTGTATTAAAGTGAGGTGGCTGAAAGAATGTCCTGCAGCTCTTCCTTGTTGGGTTGTGTAACACTTTGCTTTTTGTGCTGAAGTTTTGGCTCTCAGCTGCTCAAACCTCTGGCTGAGTCTGGAGAGTGCAGGACTGAGCACACAGTGTTAAATGTCACCCAACTGCTGAGGTACCAGAGCCCTGCAAGAGCCTGAATCAAATTCGTTTTCTTAATTTTTTTAAGCACTTCAAGCTATGGAAACAACTAGAGTCAGTGGCTGGG
The DNA here is from genome assembly GCF_029207755.1 of Chamaea fasciata. NCBI lineage: Eukaryota > Metazoa > Chordata > Aves > Passeriformes > Sylviidae > Chamaea > Chamaea fasciata. Next base: position 16,192,408 of record NW_027094098.1, on the reverse strand, counting down.
TGACCCTTGCATACAGGGAGGAACATTTCTTCACCTCAGGCCCAGTGCAGCAACACAAGCAGTTCAGAGCACTCCATGGGGTTGTTTCTCTAAGGAAGTGCATGTTGCAGTGTCTGTGGGACAGGACTCTAATCCTGAGTGTGAGATTTTGTGTCCCATCATTACCACAGATTCTGCATTGTCTTGAGCAAATTGTTTTCCTCTGTTCCCCTGTTCTTGGTAAAAAGGGTCTATAACAGCACTCCTACCTGCCAGGGATGCTCTTTGTCCTCTCAGATTTTTCCCCAGAAGCCCTGTAGTTACTGCAGCCACATCAAAACACCTTTTTGCCCTGTGATCTTATTAAAATTGGCTCCTGGACAGGTGCTTAACATTTCCCACCTTGGCTCCGTGAAGAATGCTCATATCTCTGTAGCTCCTTTGCATTCATATTCCAGATGTGAAAAATACCATGGGTTTCATAGGGAGGAGGTTCTGTTGGCTAAACATAGACTTTTCCCCTCTTTGAGGGCTCCCTGGACTGTGCATGATGTGACAGGTCAGGACACCAGGCAGAACTTAGTCCACTGATCTGCATTCAAGGGACGTGCAGGGAAGGGTGAGATGACAGGCACTCGTGCTGCTGATCAGCCCTGGAAGCCTCAGTTCCCTTTGATCAGTATTTGGGGATCACATTTTGTGGGCCAGTGGCTATTTTTGTGTGAGTTGGATGCTGCCAGTAAATCTCTGTTTAATCACCAGTACATTTTTGTGAAGAAAGGAAAGCAAGTAGGTGGTGTTGTGGTGAAGGGGATTTTTAGTCTTTTTAAAACACAAAATTCTTGGTAGCCTGGTGGGAGAGCTGAGCTCCAGTTGCAGCATGGAGAAACCACAAACACCTTTGTGTGTCTGAGCAGGGTCCCCACCTGTGTTTGGGAGCTGGCAGATGCAGAGGTGATCACGGGGCTGGCTCAAATCCTCCCTGCCAGCATAAAGCCCTTACCTGCCTTAGCAGCTTTAAGCACGACTAAAACCCACCCCAACAAGCAGAAACCAGCCTTTGTCAGTCACCTGCTCCTTAGCCTTTGTGTTTCTGGCATGTGGATGTTGGAAACCTTCTCCAAGGTTTCACCTGGTCACTGGCACAGGGACTCCAGCCCCAGCCCAGGCACTTCCCCAAGCTGATCCTTGCTCCAGGATGCTTCCCATCATCTATCCCACCTGCCAAAAGAGAAGGGATGTCCTGCTTGCCCAGAGCCCATTCATCTGGAGGAGGTTGAGAGCCAAAGCACTGCTGGGGTGTCCCGTTTCACTCTGAAATAACCCCTGAACCCTCACCAGGGGAGTTGATTCTCTGAGCCCTTGGGTTGTATGCCAGGGAACACTGTCTTGTCCATGGCAGGGAGCATTTAAAGCCTGTCCTAGGAATAACAGATTTGCAGAGACAGCTGACAGAAAAGCTGTCACGGGTCTTTTTTTCTAACGGCAACAAGTCAGTATGAATTATTTGGGCTGTTAGGGCTTGGGAAAATTCCTGGATGAGTGTTCATCATAGAAGCCTTCACTCAAGCGTTCCCATTTCCTACCAGGGAAGGGAGTGAGGGCTGTATTTGGTTGTGGAGCTCTGGCACGTAGTGCTGTGGCTTTGGGGGATCTTCCCAGAGCCCCTCCTGATGCCTGAGATGGGACAACATGGCATTTCTAGGTGTCCTGATATTATTCCCGAAGAAAGCTTTCTGCCGGACCCTCCATGTGCTGCTTTTATAGGCCACCTGTCTTAGATTTAATTACAGGGCAGTAAAACAAAGTGAAATTTTTATATAAATGAGGTCAATAAGCAGCTGCAAAGCTGAAAACTTCCAGAATCAACATTTCTCCTGTGTTTAGTTACCTCCATTACCACTGGCCTGGTTTTCACTGGGGTATTGACACGAAGTTTTCCTCTGACATATCAATGCCAGTTGCCACCAGTACATCCCACAACACACTGATTCCTCAGAATGCTTGAGCAGGAATGAGGCATGGCACCAAAGTCTATTTAACAATGCAGCTAGCTCTTATAAATTAAAAACTGGTCAAGTGAATGGTTTAGGGTCAGGGTTAAATGTTTGTCAGTCAGTCTGCTCCATGCAAAGTGGTAAAGAAATTGGGAAAACTGTTCCCAAGCTCCCTGCAGAATACAATGGCTTGTTGTGATTGATCTGCTGGATGTACAGCCAGATACAGGAGCGTCTCTGTGATTAAGCAGTTTAGGAGTAACTGAAATTTCCCATTGCACCGGTAATTAATTAGCTGATAAATTATGGCGTAAAAGTGTAAACTTTCCATGTGGGTCTTTTGACCAAAGTGCTTTTTAACCTCTGAAAGGTCATTTCCTCTGTATGAAGTGAAAAAAAATTTGCTGATGAAGCACAATAAATCAGCTTTTACATGTGTCTGGCCTGTGGTACCTGGGGTGGAGGAGCAGCAGAGGAAGCTGCTGCCTTCTGTTTCCTCCAGTGCTCACGTAGTTGGTTTGGATAGTGAGCACCATGCTTCCTCTGCTGCCACACCTTAACTTTTCATTGTGAAAAATGCTGACAACAAATTTGAGGTGCCTTTTCTCCTCCTCTTCTCACAAGGATGAAAAGCAGTGCTGGAGTGGTGAGGGAGGGCACAAAGCTGGGACTGTGCTGGCAGGGCAGAACTTTGTTCCACACCAGACAGACCCCAGGAGTGATGCTCAGCAGAAGCATCTCAGGTGTTCTTACAGGTCACGGCTTTTCAAAGGGAGCCTGAAAACCTTTTTAGAGGACACTGAATATGTGTCTGTGTTCCTTCAATGATTTAAATTTGTGCACTGGGGATTAGTGGTTACCCTGGAAAAGCTTTGCTCAGGCTGCTTTCATCCGGCTGTTTTTCTTTTTGAAGGGATCTGATCTGATGCGGTGATGCTGCTCATATGTCACCTGCAGAGCTTTGGCACTGCTCAAACTCCCATCATGTCCAAACCTGCCACGTGGAGGTGTCCCCATGGATGGGACTTTGGGGGAGCCTTTAGGAGGGCTGAGAACAGGCCCTGCTCTGGGCACTGCCTCCTGACAGCTTGGAGTTAAACTTGGCTCTGCACTCTCCCAACAGCAGCTTTCCAGAGCTCTCTGCCAGACACATTTCCATCTGAGCTCATGATATAGCGTTTTCTGTTTGAGAGAGTTTATTCAAACAAAAATACGATTTCTTTTTAAATTGTTTTTTTTATGGCTTCTCCCTCTTCCCTCAGTGACAAACTTCACAACCAGACTGTGAACTTCATCTCATTTCCTTCGGGGTGTCACAGTGCCAGTTTCAAACAGTGCCTTCTATTCACAGACCACTTGGGCCTGTATAAATATTTTTCCTCTCCGATGTGACGCAGCTCACAAAATACGTTCGATTTCGAATGTCGCTGGCGCCGCTTCTCCGAGGCAGAAAGTGCTGTACAAAGGTGTCACTGTGTGAGCTTGCCTGGATAAATCTCCACTCTGGCCTTTGCAGAGAGGCTGCCCAGCTTGCTCTGAGTGGACACAAGCTGTGTGAAAAGGTGAATTAAAGGTGTTTCAGGCACGTGCTGCTTTTTCCAAGCTTTGTTTTTGTCCTTCTGAGTGTTTGTCTCTCTGTCACCCCGTTTGCTGGCGTTGTCACTGCAGCACTTTGTGATCCTGGATGGACTGTCTGTGTGCTTAAAATAACACTGTGCTATCTTTGTCCCCTCATTTTCTGAAAATCAGGCCACCCCTTGTACAGTCTGCATCGCTCTTAAAACCTCTGAGTCATAATTAGTGATTAGTGATTCTACTAATCTTCTGTACAGATGGAGGCCAGTTCATTCTCAGAGACTGCAAAGAGGATAAAGCTATCAGTGCTGGAATATATTAGCTTAAATACCCTCCCACACACAAATACACATGTACACTTCTCCCCACTAATTGATCTGTCATTCATTTAAACATGCATCAGTGGTGTGTTGGGGAGGGAGATGGGGAGAGTAAGTGGCATCAAAAAGCTGAGGAGAGCTTGGATGTGCTGGATTTAGCCATTAAAAGTCATCTTTGGCAGTCCAAGCAGTGCTGGGGTTAAGACTGTGATGTTTCTGTTGCTTTTCCAGGTGATGTGGGGCAGGTGCTGTCCTGGGGATGGGAACCCCAGAGTGCATCTCCCTGCTGGCCAGCAGGCACAGGAATGTGGTGCCAGCAGAGCTGGGAATGGGGCTGGAGAAGTCACTGCCCTTCCACCCATGGCACTGCTGGTGATGTGCTGGTTCCTGAGCATCCTGACTTTCCCTTTGGTTGGGCCAGTGGTTTCTGGGCAGGGGCATGTGGGCTGGGCAGAGGGTGTGAGGTTTGGAGCAGGGTGGTGTTTGTTAAGCTGTAGTGAAAGTGGCAGTAATTCCTCTCTCCTGTCAACCTCAGTGCATCTGTTCACCTTGTCAGGGGGGCTGGAGTGTGCTGCATCCCCTGTAGGGTCACCCTTCAGTGAGGGGTCATGGCACTGGGGGGGCTGGGGTGTGCTGCATCCCCTGTAGGGTCACCCTTCAGTGCAGGGTTGTGGCACTGCTGTCCCCAAACTCAGCTCATTCGTGCCTCAGAGTTGCAAAGACTTCCCTGTGCTCAACTCCAACAGGTTCCTACCTCTTACAGGTGTGCTGTATCTCTTTTAAACTCTTAATATTTCTCAGTTAAAAAGTACAGCTGAACTATGCAGCCCTGGTCTCTGTTTGTTTGGAAGCCATGGATCCTCCAAGGAGCTGTGCTCTCCCTCCTCCAGCTATTCCTGTCCCTGTGGTTATCCCAGCAGGGCAGAAGCTGGCACCGCCCAGGTAACCTCCACATCATTTCTCTAAGGAAACATGACTCACTGTCTATTTTCCATCTTATTTTTGGGGCTTTGGAGTCTGTTTTGGAGACAAATTCAAGTTTGTTGCTCTGAAATCCTCTCCCAAAACTGTCTTGCTGTTACTTCTTAGGTTGCTGGTACAGGCTGGACCAGCTGGCTGGACCTGACCTGGCACCCTCCTGCCTGATGTGGGGCCAGCTTATGGTTTTTTCATGAAACCTGTGATACTGAGAGCATGGAGTGGAAAGCTTTTGTAGTCTCATGACTATGAGAACGTTGGCTTTTACAAAATAACTTTGGGGAAAAAAGACAGCTCTTTGTCTGCAGCTATTTAAGGGGTGGTTATTTGATCAAAGCTGGTTCTTCTGAGTGAAACGAGGAGGGTGAGACACCTCTGGCACCTCACTGCATCCCGGGTGTCTGGGCTAGGTGCCCTCTGGAGGTGTCTGGATTGATGGTTGTTTAGGGAGAGGAGGGGAGCTGACTCACCCTGTGTGATGGGTGGACCGGGCAGTGCTGCTTCTCTCCCCAGCATTGTTGGCAAGGCTCTGTCTTCACACAGTGCTCTGCAGCTTCATGGAACCTGTTGGCCTCAAACACTTGGCACAGAGCCTCCTGTTTGGGGGCCTTCAGCTGGGCCAAGGGGCCTCAGGACCTCCGAGGAAAGGGAACCACATCTCTGAGGTCCTGCTGTCCAAAGTTTGACTTGTTTTCATTCTGGGAAAAGCAAGTTAGTTTGTTCCAGGTGTTGAACTTAATTTTTTTTTTTCTATTAAAATAGGTCCCTTGATTTTAAAAATTCGGTTGGGAGAGTCTTCACAGTTTGTCCTCTGTGTGCAGAGTGACTGCTCAGTTGAGAGCATAAACAACTGAAGAAGAGCATAAGAGCATTCAGATTTTTGAAGTAACTTCATGTTTATTTTGAGACTTTGTCCCTCTTCTGTACCTGCCTGAAGGTCAGGGTGGAACTCTGGAAGCTGCAGCTTCCTGAATTTGGGTGCACAGCTCTTTGTTGTTCTGCTTTTTTTCATTTTCAGTGAAAGCAGTGTCAGTTGTTTGAGTTTTCTTTGAGGAGAGCTGTTTTTGTGCCTGTGTGACACCTGTGCTCTGCCTGGCACAGTTACACACTTTGTGCTGCTGCCTCAGAGCTGGGGGGTGTGTGAAGCCTCGTGAATTGATGTGCCAGTGGGGAAGGAATCAGGGGATCAAAGCAGAACTCAGTGTTTTGCACACAGAGAAGAGCAGGTAGATGATTTACTCCTCCACCAGCAGCAAAGTGCACTCCTGTAGAGCAGGAGCAAGTTCAGATTGATGGCCAAGGGTGTGAACTGTGTCCACGCTGTCAATGCCCTCCCCAGAGTGCAGCACAGCACATCAGAGCAGCAGACCTGTGCTTTGGGAAGCACTTCGGGAAGTCCAAATTCTGTCCCTGGGGGTGTCTGCTGGAGATGTGAGTTTCTGAGGTGAGGGTGGGTGTGCTGAGCAGACGAGCTCTGGTTATCTCTGTTCCTGTATCCCTTCAGATGGGCTGGTCCCTGCTACCACAGGGCTCAGCCGTGCTCCAAGGGGCTCAGACTGGGGATGGCTTGAAGTTTTAGTGCTGTGCCAAGTTTTTACACAAAGGCCCCTCCTGTCCCCGGATAGGAGTGTGTGGGTGGAGGAGATGGGAGGGGTGATGGCAGCTCCCAACGAGCACAGAACTGCCAGCATGGGGGTCCTCAGCCACTGCTGTGACACAGGGAGCATGATCCCTCACCGAGGTGTCTCACTGCCCCAGGACTGTCACCTGTGCTGTGCCTTTGGTCAGTAACTGCTGGTTTTTCATTTGGTTTTGTTTTATAATAAAGGGGTTAATATCACAGACAGGAAAAAAAAAAAACACCAAAACAAAAAAGCCAACCCACAATTGTAATTCTTTCCCATTTTTAACAATCCCATTTCAACCCCTTGTGTCCCCTGACTCACTCTGGAAGGGCTTTTGTTTCTGAAGCTGTAATCAAAGCAACAAACACGAAGGTCACTTCCTTCAGATTATATGGCAACGGAAGGAGTCTGGGACCGTGTCTCCCTTCTTCCCCCAGCTCAGATGTACGGAAAACATTGAAGGCTTAATGCCTGCACACTGGGAGTGCTCCTTGGGTTCCTCAAGTCCATTTAAACCAGCAGGGTGTGTGACGTGGAGGTAAGAGGCTGTATTTTAATTTCTGATGCTTAGCAGTGACAGATAATGTTATGTAGTGCTTGTGCAGTGCTGTCCTGAGTTAAACATCGTGCAGAGCTCGGAGCTGTGAGCTCTGCAGAGCCAGAAAGCAGCACAGAGCAAGGAAAGTCGGGGTGGTATGGGCCGAAACCTTTCTGCTTGCTCTTCTCTTTGCCTTGAAGGATCAGTCCATAAAAATGTCTTTGCATCTTCTGCACTCCATTGAGGAGATAAGGGGCTGTTTGTTTATCCCAGCGTTTACAGCTGGTTTTTCCTGCCTTTGTTGTAAATGCTGCCTTGGCTACTTCAGCAAAGGGCTAAATCCAAGCTGGATTCTGGTAACTTTGCTGCAGCTGGAGCAAGGATCTCTAACTTCTGCTTAGAGAGAAAACCTCTTTTCAGAGATTACCCTCATGGTCTGCTCTGAGATATGATTTAACCTGAACAAAGCACAGATTCATGAGTCCCGAGAAAAGGCGGTCAGCGCCTGGTACAGTAACTCCTTTCAGCATGCAACTATTAAATATCTCCTCATAAGGTCCCCGCCCCTCTCACCCCCCAAAAAACCCTTGTGAAGAGGTGGCCTGGAGATGCAGCAGTGCACACAGAGCTGGGGAGTAACGGCTGCTGAGAAAGAGCCTTTGATCCAAAGCCCTTGTTTTGCTTTAAATGTGAAATGTTTAAATGTGGAACCGTCTGGATCAGCCCCCCTGAGTGCCTGGCAAGGTGCTGGCACTGGGAATGTTGGCTCTTTGCCTCCCCAGAAACGCTGCTCGCTGCCTGCTCCAGCCCGTACCCACTATTGGGACTTCTCTTCATTTATTTATTTGCTCTCTGCAATTTTTTTGGAGGGTTGCAGATTTAAAGGACTTGTGCTTTAGCCTTCTTTTTAAATTATTTTTCGTCTCCATCTTACCTGATGTCTGTCCAAGGCTGGCAGCTGGGTTTCTTGAGGGGCTGTTGCCAAGCAGGAGTGGCTGGGAAAGTCCGTGGGGGGGGATGCTGAGTGCAGGGACCCAGATGGGGCAGGAGAAGAAGAGATTCAAGATGACTTTGGAGGATGAGATGCTGCCTGGAGGGGATGGCCATTATTTGGTCAGGGCTTGCTCTGCCTCTGTCTCCTGCTTTGGGAGCCTTCCCTCAAAAACGCAACTCAGGGGTGAGCAGGGAGTGGTGGAGGGGACAGAGGAGCATCCTGTGAAAAGCCATCAGAAATGGGGGAGAGCTTCAGGGCTGGGGAGAGGCAAAAAGGCCTCAAGGGCAGGGTGTGGGTCTCCAGGGGTATGGAACCACTCTTCCATAAGGGTATTTTTTTTGTCTTCTGTAACAGGGAAAGCTGAGTTTGTTCAGGTGGGTCAGGGATGGCTTCTGGGGTGAGGTAAAACACAGGAAAAGTTACCAGAGGCTCTGCACAGAGTAAACCCTGAGATTCATGTTGGAGAGACTTAAGCAAAGAAGCTGGAGCTTAGCTGCTTTGCCTCCTGGCTGAGGAGCAAAGGTCAGGACAGGTCACAGGGGGGCAGGTGGCCAGTCCTGCCCCACTCTGGGCTCTGCTTATTCAGGGACAGGGGATGCTGCTGCCTCCAGGCAGTGCCCCTTCAGGGGCAGCCCCTGCATTTGTTCTGTCAGGTAGCATCAGGAAGGCACTCTGATCCCACAGGACGCCTTTTCCCCCTGGATTCCCAGGAGGTTGCACTGGAACAAGCCACCACCGTGGGCTGTGTGCAGTCATGACCTGCCTGCAGTGTCTCAGCACTGCTGGTGATAAGCGCGTCTCCGGCAGACACGGATTTACTGGCTCTGTGCTGCCAAGGAAAGCAGATGTTGGGTTTCATTGACTTGATATTTCTGGCAGATTTGTACTGATTGTTTCCTATTAATTTTCCAGATAGTTTTTTTTTAATAGCATTAGCTGTAGAGCTGCCTGCCTGTTCTTTTCTTGCTGTTGTTTTAAATACACTGCAAAGTGGCAGGAATGGAATGACCTGTTGGAGAAACACTTCTTTAAGGAGAATACTCCTGCAGTAAAGGTGCTGATCCTTCAAGAGGATAGCTGACCTCTCCCCCTCTGTCAGAGGGACTCAGCATCTGTGATAACACTGCCAGAGGGATCCTCTGGCCTTTGGCAGTGGTAGGAGTGGTGAAATGCTGGCTGGCAGCTGGGAAGTCTGGGGCCAACAGAGCCAGAATTCAGCAGCAGCTCTTCCCTCTGCCTCCTGCAAGGGGGCTGGTGCTGCCTGGAGTACCACTGAGTGCTTTCATCCCTGTGCTGGTGCACAGTGAACAACCCCTGCACCCCCACGTGGGATGGAGCAAAAGCAAGCACAGGAAAAGCCATGGGTAGCATCAGGAAAGGCAGCCACACTGCAAGATTTCCTCATGGGGAGGAGAGGGGTGGGGTGAGTTTTTTACATTGCACACTCCTGGTGGGGAGCAAGAAGCTGCAGTTCTGCTGCTTATATTTTGCTCTTGGCAAAGGACTTTAACTCCTGGCAGGGTTGCTGGATTTATCATTTTGAGGAAGATTGAATTAATTTGTTTCCTGGATTTCAATTTATCGCTGTTCTCTGGTTTTGTTCAGTTTTTGGGGGTCTTATTACAGCGTGCACATCATTACTTCTGAGAATTTTGGGAGAGGAGGATGAGATTTAGAGCCCCATGACCTGCTCTGGTGAGTGGGATCTTTCTAAAGCCCCCGAGAGGCTGTGCCTGTCACGCTGTACAAGCCGTCAATAGAGTGAATGAAAGAGTCCCTAAGATCTGCCATCCCCTGCAATGAGAAATAATAGAATAAATGGGGAAAAGGAGGGTTGCATGGAAAGTCTGTTGGCACGTGGCCCTGCAAAGCCACAGTTCCTGCAGTGAGGGAGAGCACTTGGGCTGTTCCTGTGCCAGACTTTTTCACTGGCTCAGCTGGCGGGGCTTACATGAAAGGCAGTTGATGCTCTGCAGGAGCCAGTTTTTTCGTCCTATCTCCAGCTCGCATGGCTATTTTAGGAAGGTGCCATGCAACCCAGGCAGCCTCTCAGCCCCCTGTTCCAGGCACTGTGTTTTATCTGCAGCTCATTGCCAAACTTCAGCAGAGCCAACATTTCCATGTAGAGCATCATCAAAGGGGCATCAAAGTGCAAAGCTTGCACTCTTCTCCAGCCTGTCTCATCTTAAAACGTTATTTCTGTGCTTGTCATTCAGTTATGGCTTTAAGTGTCTGTCCCTGCCTGCCTGGTCCTGGGAAAGAGAATACCCTGAGGCCTGGGAATGGCTCTGCACAGTCCCTGCAGTTGCTGTGGGTAAAGATCTGGTGAGTGTGTAGAGCTCTTGGGAGGGATGGGGATGGCCCTTGGAGTCACCTGGTTGGTCCTGCAGGATGGTTTGCCAGAGCACAAGGGATGAAGGATGTAGGCAGCCACTGTGGAGCATCACTGGCTATTGAACATTAAGCAGATACTGGCTTCTGTTAAAGGTTAATAGTGAGATAACAGATGATTTAAGGCAAAACCCTGACCCTATTAAAATTAATGGCAAAATTAATTGACTGCACTGGAGACAGGACTTCAGCCAAAGGCTTCTTTATGACTTGAAGATTAGGAAGGAGAGGCAGTATGTCTGGAGACATGGTCTGCCCCCATAAAGCTGGTGGGAACTCTGCCACTGCCCTCCAAGGGATCACTGCAGGTTTATTGTGTCTGTGTGAGCCAGACTGTGGTGTTGTGGCAGGAGCCCACTGGCTGGTGTGAGCAGAGACTGGGGAAACACGAGTTTTTGGAGCCAGAGCTGACCCGCTGGGCATTGCAGGAGGTGTCAGTGAGTCCAGAGGGGAGGGCACTGCACTGCTCCTACCCCACTGTGTGCCCCTCCTGGCAAAGGAGCTGGTGGAGAGGCACACAGTGGGGTGGGATGTGGCAGTGGGTTGGGGCAGTGCTTCCCTTCCTGAGATCTTCACTCATGGGAGAGTGGAGCATTTCCAATCCTCATCCTGAGGATTTCAGTTTCACCCTGAGCACCTCCCACCATGGGACACTGAGTGATGGCACCTACGCTGGTCAGGGGAGATGTGGGGATTGCAGACAGGCTCCCCAGAATGTGCATCATGGTGTTTTTGAAGATCTGTGCAGATTGTTTAAAAAGCTCCCACAGCAATGCTGCTATAGCCCCAAACTTCTGTCTGTTGTTTTCCTGCTTATTCCTTAAAGTTCTGAGTGACTCCAAGTGCTGGAACATGATGAAGCTTTGCTCTCCCAACAGACGCACCAGGAAACTCTGAGGTCATTTAAACCATTATAACTTTTTCCCTCTTCCCCCCAGCTGCATGCAGGCCCCTTCCTTCCAGAAGGACAGGCAAAGGCTTTTATTTTCCTGAGATGTGCCTGGTTAGGGCAGCTCCTTATTGCCAGACGTTCTTGCATGTGATTTCACATTTTGATCAGGCTGTGCACGTTCAGGGGCCAGACATGAGCTGGCTGGTTGTACCAAAGTCAATGAAGCAGTGCTGATCTGAGGCAGCTGAGGAGCTGATCCTAAATGCCCTCAGAACCAAAGGAAAAACCCACCTAAATGCCAATGAAAATCTGAAGTGTAGGGATTTCAGTATTAAGCTTTGAAATCTCTTACAGGCCTTGTGAGTTACAGAAGAGAGGTTTGGATAAAAAAAACCCAAAACCTTTACAAGAAGTTACTGGTGGTGCTGGTTAAACGCAACTCAGGTAGGGATTTGGACATGAAATCCTTTAAAGATCCAGGCTGGTGCTCTAAGCTTGTGCTGCTGCCTCTGAGGCACTGCCAAAAGCAGGATGGAAGCCTTTTGGGATGCCCTCATGGCACAGGCTTTGTGAAGTCAGTGTGCAAAGGGACAGCGTTGCCTTCTGGGAGAGGGAATTTTGCTCTTTGGCTTTTTGTTATCTGTATTATTTTCTTCAGTGCTCTGCCTGAGCCACTGTGGTGTGCCTGTTTCAGGAATAAATGAGGCAGTTTTTATAATCTATGTACTAATGAGGTATCACAGTCCAATTTCTCACTTTCCAAAGTGCAGGTTTTAGGCTATGTGCTGCCCATTTATGTAGTGAAAATGGTTCCCCTTTCTCTCTCATCACTGGATGCATCAGTACAGGTGGTTTTTTTCCTGCCTATAAAATATCTTTTTGGAGCTATTCATCTGCCAGTGAAATTCAATTTCACGTGGTTACCCTGCCAGGAGCTCATGGAAATAACGTGCACAGCTCAGTGCATCTGGGACCAAATCCCTGGTGTCACACTGGGATGTTTCCAGGAGCACCCAGCTCTGAACAAAAAGGTTTATCTTGGGAGGAAGGAAAGAGGAGAGGTTTGCCCCTTCCAAAAGACTTCTCATGGAATTCAGGGTATTAAAGGTGTGAAGCTGGATGTGGCTGGGGGTGGTTTTAAAGCTTCTGATGAATATTTCAGTGGCTGCAGGACCCTGGTCTCAGCCACCCTGTCCGTGGGGAGGTTGCACTTGTTCAGTGGTGCAGTGTGTGTGCACACATTGTGTGTGCTGAGCCCAAAGCGTGGCACATCCCCAGGGAAGAGCAGCTGGGACGCAGGCACAGAGCTCTGAGCCTCTCACTGGCAAACACAGCTCCCAGCTTTGTCTCAATTATGTGCAGCTTACGTGTAATCCTCGCTTCTTTGGCCAGAGAGTTTTTAGGGTTTGGCTTTTGTTTTTTGGCTTTCTCTAGACCTTAAAACAAACAAACAAAAAAAGGCTTAAAAATAGAAGTCAGTGACAGATAGGCCAAGTGACTTCTTTGTAACTTGGCCAGTTGTGGGAGGGAGAAATCTGACCTGGAGGGAATACAACACATTGGGGTTCGCTCCTGACCCAGACCCTTCATGATTCTTCATTCCTGAGCTTCCCTTCAGGAGATGTGTTATTCTGACAGCTTTTTTTTTGGCTTAAGGATTTTGGGTTTTTTTGAGATTTCCTGTTTACACCCTGTCTAATTACTCTTTTCTTTTTCTGATTTTTTCCCTAACGGGATGACACACATGGATGTCTAAAAATATTGCATGTAACAACCAGCTTTGCATAGGGAGGATGTTTCTGTCCAAGAGAAATAGCATAAATATCCTGCATGTGCTTTTTTCTCAAATAAACATTCAGGCTCAGGATATTGTAGGGAATTGGTCTAAGTAGCCAAGAAGTAGGGTTTTTTTCTCTGCCTTGCTGGTTTTCTTTTTAAAGGCTGGATGCTCTGGAAAATCTACTTTGATGATTTCAGGTGGAAAATTTGTTACATTTTTTGTGACAAAAAAGGGAGGACAAAATGTTTTTTCCTCTCAGCTAATGAAACCTTTATGATAATGCTAATTTTCTATGCAGAGTTACAATCTCACCATATGCTTTAATTGCCACACATGGATATTCTGAGACTTGTTTGGTTGTTTCCCTTCATTATCTGCCTTTTTACTGAAGATTTGGGTGAATCAGATTCTTGCTGACAGCCTGTAAATTAGGAGAGCTGCAGTATTTTGATATAACCATATTTCTGCAGTGGAAAGTGTTTCCTTTTAGTCCTCTCAGTTTTTGAGGTTTTGCTGCTTACTTGTGTACAGAGAACACAAGTGTCTTTGGGATGCTGGATTTTTATTGTTTCCCAGTCTCTCAGTATGGTTTTGCCAAAAAAAGGGCTGTGTAATGTCTCTCTCCTAATTTCCTATTGGGAATGAGATGAGACACGGAGATGGTTCATGAATTTTAGGCTGCTACTTCTTTTACTGGATGATAGCTTAAATACTAGCAGGCTTTTAAAAATAACTGCTAACACGACCAATTTGGGGGCATGTTGCAAAAATTGCTCATTTGTACAGACAATGCCAAATCAATGAGAATAAGCTGAAAACAGATGTGTGTGTGTATAAATATCTCAGGACTGTTCACACCAGCCCTTGACTGAGCCAGACAGCTGTGCTCATCTCGTGATGGATTGGTCCAACACAGAGAAAATCAATTATATTGTTCAGATTAGCAAGGAGTCCTGAATTAAAGATGAAAGAAAATGTATCAATGAGGGCTCCAGGGCTTTGGGTCTTTGGGGAGCCTGGTGCCCTGGGAGCTGGGACACAGCACAAGTCCCTTCCCACAGCCTGAGGAAACAGACCTGCAAGCGGATGTGCTGTGGGGGATAAATCAAATAAATCACACCAGTGGCATTGGGGGAGTCAAAAAGGAGTCGTTTGCTGCTCTGGCTCCAGGAGCTCAGAGTCTCCAGTTGCTGAGCTGGAGGCACCTTTTGCTGGCCAAAATCCGTTGATGAAAGTGATGGAAGCCTCTTCATGAAGCTCTCCAGCTTTTCTCCAGGCAAGAGGATGGGACAAGATGATTGGTACCTGTGACAGTGCTGGAGCATTGCTGTGCCACAGTCATGTCATAGCTGGGATGTGCAGGGCTGGTGGAAGGGGATTGACACCCCAGAGCTTGTCAGGAGAGCTTGCAGCTGCAATAGCTTCCAAAGCTTTTGGTTCTACCAAAAGAACTCTACAGAAGTACAGAAAAGGCCTGTGAAATGTGTGTCTTGCCTTGTGCATCAGAGCCCTGCCTGCACAGGGAGGGCAGCTGGATGTGAGGAGAGCGCTGTCTCCTGGAGATGACCTCTCCGGTGGGCGACATTCCTGATGTAGGATGGGCTTGTGCTTCCTTGGATCGTAATTCAGAGTGATTTTCTTCTGATTGCAAGAAGGGGGTGAGCCAAGTGAAGTGCTCTCTGCCCCATCAGCAGTGGGGTGGGGATACTTGGAGTGAGCTCCTGCACAGCTGCAGGAAGCGGGGTGCTGCTGCCTGAAGATTTGGGTGTGCCGAAGGAGGAGAAGGGCTCAAGACTCTCTGGGTTAACAGTGCTTTGTTTAGGGATTGCAGCCTACAGGAGCCAAGCTGATGGTCACACCAGCAGATCTGTGTTCCTTGAGCAGGCTGTGGTGCCACACAGTGAGTACCCCTGTGTCTCATGTGGGTGGAGAAGGTGTTTTAGCAGGAATGGAGCCCTCAGGTGTCCAGGAATGGGCTGGGGGGGAGCAGAGGGGTGCAAGCAGCTCTTCCCAGAGCTACAGCCAAAGGCATTCCATTGCTGTCCTGGAGCTTTGTCCATGGGATGAATTGTTCCTGGAGTGACACAAGCCTGGGGCCACAGAGCTCTGGGGATGCAGGTAGATGCAGGTTTGTCATAGCAAAGGCATTTCACAGTGCTTTGTCACTGTCATCTTCTGCAACTTCTTGCCTGAGCTTTCCAGCCCTCTGGGAAGTGGATGTGTGATTTCTGAGGGAAGATTCCTGGTGTCTTCAGGTTTTAAATGTTGTCTGTATCTATACTTGTAAATGAGACTTCTAAGCTGTTTCCTTATGTTGTCTCATCAACAAAATCAGGGATAATTATATCTTGCCTATCTTCAGGGGTGTCATGAGGTTTATTTACTTTCAGGTGCTTTGCAGTTACCTTGGATAGCTGAATTGAAGCACGGATGATGCTTGGTATTTCTTTTATGTTTTAATCCTTCCAGATACCTTTGTTTCTCCTCAGCACGAGGCTTTGTGGATGTGTTTGCTATAACAGAAACCTTTTTTACTTAACAACAGACAGTGGAGGCAATTAAAACACTCAGAAGTGACTGATGCGATTTCACTGGGTGAAAGCTAAAGCAGCTCACAATTAAATAGTGGCAACCCCTGGTGCTATCTCAGAGCAACAGATGGGGAATGATTTAAAAACACTATTGGATCTGACACCTCGCAACGGGGGCAGATTGGTAACAGTGTGTCAGAGCCAGAAAAGTGCTCCACCTTGAAGGGTGCACTGATGAAATGATTAATTGATGGTAACGCGCCACTTAGTTATGAGCCTGCCATGGCAGCCCTTCAGCTCTGGGGAACAAATGGACCTGGGACTGGATCATAATGGATTTAAGGGCTCTGGCCGCTGTGTTTGGGCAGCAGATAAATCTCAAGGGAGCGTGCTGCAGGCTGGACTTGGGGTGGTGCAGCTTTGCTTCCAGAGCCCGAGGGATGAATGGCTGGAGGTGGCACCTTGCCGGGAGTGCAGGGCACGGGGGATGATGCTCTGCAGGGTGCACAGTGCAGGGTGCAGGGGATGATGCTGTGCAGGGTGCAGGGCACGGGGGCTGAAGCTGTGCAGGCTGCAGCACCTGCAGGGGATGCAGCGGGGAGATCACTGCTCTCCCCAGGGTGGAGCAGCCTGGTGCTCTGGACTGCTGCGTGCACCGTGTGTCCACTCCTCATTTGGTACTGATGCACAAACTCACGTTCGTAGCAGTGAGACAGAGGGAAAGGAAGGGATTTCTTTCCTCCAGACTCGCTCTGCAGACGGTCCTTGTAGCAATATTGCTGCTTTGGTGATGCTCAGCAGTGCCAAAAGTTGCCGGTGCTGCACAGACGCTGCAGCCCAGTTCTCCCGGACACCACAGGGAGTTGTGCCTGCAGACGCTCATCTCTGACCTGCTCGCAGAGCTCCTCAGGAGGGCACTCCCTCTCGGCTTTTGGTCAAAAGGAGCTCAATTAGTTGGAACAATGAGGCTTTGTTGGTTTGGGTGCTTGGGGCAGAAGGGCTGGCTGGTGACAGAGGCGGCTGTGTCTCGGCAGCCCTCGCTGTGCGGAGCTGGGAGGTCTCTGCCGTTGTACTGGAATCACGTATAAATGGTGTTTATTTTTAAGTCTCTGTAAGGCCTGGGTGTGCAGCGTGCACAGGGGCAGGAGGTGATGAGAGGTGCTGATGGCACTGCTGCTCAGCCCTGTCCTTGTCCCTGTCCCTGTCCCTGCCGAGCCAGAGGGATGTGAAAGGAGAAACCACTGCGTGTTACTGTTTAATCCCTCTGGGAGCCCCTGTCTAAGCAAACCACCCCCGGCCTCTGCTCTCAGCTCACAATTTATAGTCGGCTGGGAGCTTGTGCTGTCAGGAAAATGAGTTACTTCGAGGCTGGGAGAACAGATATGAAAGCCAGGTTTCCTTCACCAGCTCTCACCCGGAGAGGGCTGCAAAGCTGGTTCTCACTGAAGCTGCTGAAAGGCCCAGAATTAGAACAGATATTAAATAATGTAAAAGCTTTCATTGAAATGTATTAGATTTCAAAGGGCAGATATTAAAAGGGCATAATGGGCAGCTATTTCTGAATTGCTCGCCTGCTAAAGAGAGGAAGAGACTTAGTTTGCAGGAGATAAATGTGACATGAAAGAGGTGGTTCAGATATAGCATCAGGGGTTGCAAAGCTCATCCCGTTCTTGGTCATGCAGTTCAAGCACCTTCTTGGTGTGTGCAGTTCCTATGTAAGAATCCCATGGAGGTGATGACTTTCAGGAGCTGCCCAAGTGAAAATGTTAATGTGCTGGTAGAGCCTCCATTTCTTCTAGACACAGGTCAATGGACCAGATCTGGGCTGACCCATCTGCAGGGAGGGTTGGGTGGATTTGGGTTTCCTGGGTCCCTGGTCATCCACTCCTCACCAGAGCAAAAGCCTGTGGCTGTGGCACTGGCCAGGCTGGTTCATCCTCACATTGAATTCTCACAGCATTTATGGGTTTCTTATCTGATCCTGAATGCTGCTAAGTACCCTTAATTCCAGCTTGAAGTTGACAGGAACTGAGAATGCTGAGGCAGCTCTCCAGATGGAGTCCTTGAAGAAGGACTCTCCGCTCGGGTACAGAGTCAATTCCCTTATCCATCAAAATCAGACACTTGGCTTCTCACTGCCCTTGTCCCCAAGCCTCACGTGCTCTGGTGCAAGCCAGGAATGCTGCCCTTCCTGACAGGGCTGTGTTGCTGTCTTTGCAGATGACCGAGGGCCGGCACTGCCAGGTGCATCTCCTCGATGACAGGAACTTGGAGCTGCTGGTTCAGGTACAGATTTTGCTCTTTGGGGACTGGCAGCCAGTGCCAGATTTCTCTGCTTGTTTTCTTCTGGGGGCTGAAGTGAGGGTTGTTAAGTTATACCTCTTAACTAGAAAACCTCACAGGAGTGGAATAAGCATGCTGAGGCAGTATGTGCTTCTCCTGACACCTGGATTAGCTGAAGGATTTCCCCCTGCATCGTGGGCAAAACATCTACCATCAGTTTTCGCTTTCACCAAAATTCATACAGGATATCAAACACACCACTTGTGGTGGTGTTTTTTAGTCATTTAGATGGGAAGAAAACTCTGTGGTTTTGAGGATGTTTTATTCCCGTAACAGAACTCAAAGCACGAGATCCTCCACTACACAGTATTTCCTTAATTGAAAAATCCTTCCTGCTCTAAGTGCAGGAAAGGCTGGGATGCTGCCTTTTCCCCCAGAAAGAGGAAAGCAGCACTCAGGCTGTGCCCTTCAGCTTAATGTCATGGATTAAGCACAGAATTGCCTCTCCATGCCCCACACATCCCACACAGCTCCACTGAGACACCCTGAGTCTGATATGCCACTTCTGTATTCAGTTGTACTACAGGGTTTGAGCATGGCCATGTGTACTCAAATGCCAGTATTTGCACAGGAAACTTTGATTTTTTTTATTAAAAGCCTGGACTGAAATTAATAAAAGTGTTTTTATTCTTTCAATAGCCCAAACTTTTGTCTCGGGAGTTACTGGATCTGGTGGCCTCGCACTTCAACCTGAAAGAAAAGGAGTATTTTGGGATAACATTTATCGATGATACGTGAGTGTGTTTATTCAGCTTTAACAGCTGTGTCATTATTGCAATGTAAAACCTTATCTCTGCTATCGTGGCAGCTCGGCATGATGGAAAAATTACTTTCTTTCAAAGAAGAAAGTTTCCTACCTTGTGCTTGTGCTGCTTGGCTGGGGAAGGAGGAAGGCACAAAAATAGAAAATATTTGGAAAATATCTTCTGGGCACAAACCAGAGAATCCTTGTAAAATATTTTCCTGATGATTTCAAATTTCATATTTGACTCAGTGAAAACACTGATTCAGTGATCATTTCCCATGTGAACACCCTCAGCTTTCCTCCTCTGCACTTTTAGTAACAACAAAAAAGGTTTTGCGTTTATTTCCAAAATGAATTGCTCCTACTGCTTTGCACCTGAGTCTCAAATGTACTATTGAGCCTTTTAACCCCAAATTTCCCAAGCAGAGTGAGCTGTGAGGTTAGTCCTGCCCAGGAACCACTTTCCTCTGGCTGAGCCTGGGTGTGATGCTCTGCCCAGGCTCTGGAGAGCTGTGGGAGATCTGTTCCATGGCATTAACCCAGAGTCAGCTGGGTTCATTGCAATCTCTCCTGGTGCTTGGGCTCACCTCTCAGCAGGGCACTGAAATGCTTCCCCACATCTGCTGGCTGCAGGGCCAGTGTCTCCAGAGGAGTTACCTTCCGCTCCCCCAGAAAAGCTGGAGCAGAGGTGCTTAGGGCAGTGGGGACATGGAGTTGTGCACTAATACAGCCCCTAAACAAGTCTCTTGTCTGCTGGGAATAACATTTATTCCTGTTGCTCTCCACTGCCAATTTTTATGCTGTTCTGGATGGAAGCCTTCACCTACAAATCCCATCAGAGCAGTGTTTGGGGCCACCCTGCTGAGGCACATCCCAGCTGCAGGTGCAGGACTGGCCCTGGGGACACACTGGAGTTCATGGAGCTGCTGGGAGCTGCTCCCTCTGGGGCCCTGACCCCAGCACTGTGTTATTTTTTACCAGCCATTCCCATCTTGGGCTGTCCCTGGAATATTTTTGCCACTTCTTCGTCCTTTTTACTTGCTGGAAAATACTTTCCCCCAGCTCTTCTGTAAATCCCTTGAGGATGCTGTTTGCACTTGGCTTATTCTTTCCCCCCCAGAAGAGCTGCCATGAAATTCTTCTGGATGTTTTTGGTTGCTGGCACTGAGTCACGGTGAGGTTTAAAGTGCTGCCAGGGGATTATCTAAAAGCTGTTGGTTTCCCCAGAAACTCCAGTGGGATTCCAGGGCCTGCCTTGGTGTATGCACAGGGCTGGGTGCTTGGAGGGAGTGCGTGGCCTCTGGAGGGCACCCATGGCTCAGCCTTGCAGGGATAAGAGTTAGGTTAAAAAAAAACAACAAAGTAATTTGATGAGATATTTGCCTGCCTTGGAGCTGAGTCTTGAACTTTTTGAAGTTGGAGTAAAGAGGGGCACTGAAAAGAACCGATTTCTGTATTTCCCCCCCAGTTTTTAACCTTCTCCCCAACCTGTTTCCATAGAGGTCAGAGTGTCTGGCTGCAGCTGGATCACCGTGTCCTGGACCATGACTTGCCCAAGAAACCAGGGCCAGCCACTTTGTACTTTGCCGTCAGGTGAGTAATTGTTTCCACCAAGGAAACATTACCCCTTGGGTTTATTTATCACCAGGGGGCTTTGTTTAAAGGAACTGATTACAGATTTGATAAAGGAAATAAATGTCAAAGCAATGTGTTATTTTTAGAAGGGGATTAGGCCCTGGCTAAGTGCTGCTCTCTTTTGTATTTAACTATGAAATAAAGTAAGTTGGAATGTGCTACTTTTTAAAGTGTTACTAGAACATTATTCCTAGGGTGGGTTGTTTGGGTTTTTTTTGTTGTTGGGGGGGGGGGTTTGGGTTTGTTTTGTTTTGTTGGGTTGTTTTTGGTTTTTGTTGGGGTTTTTTAATTTGTTTTGGTTTGTTTTTTAAAACCTCATATTTTAAATATCTTCTTTGCCTGACTTTGAGTGTGCTAAATTGCCATGCAATACAATTTATTCAAACAATTTTACTTACTTTTTTTCCTTCTATTTACTTAAGGGTTGTCTGTACTTTAAAGGGATTGCTGGTGGCTCTTTTGCTCGCAGCTTAACCAGTGCCCAGGAAAGAATAAAATCCCTGGCAAAATGATGATTTTGGCCAATGTAACTGCATTACTTTAGGGCTGTTGCTGGCAAAGCTCTGCTGGTTAAAAGCCTGAAAAAAACCCCACGTCCTACGAAACAGAGCTGTGCTGGCAGAAAAGATCAAGCATCATATTCTCAATATTGTTGGAGTTTCTGTTTTCCTTGCAGTCTGGGAGGGAACGTGAGAGCAGACTGACCTCATTTGCTTTTCAGATCTGGGTAAATTTATGCCTTGTGTGCTTAATTATTTGTAGCACTTCCAAGGCAGAGCCTCTTGTGTAGCTGGGTCTGTTGGCACCAGTGCCTCCCCATGTGCCCCCTTGATCAGCAAGGGAATGGGACAAACAAGTGGCACTTTGTTCTGGCTGAATACACGCTGATGTGTGATGGTGTCCAGAGCTCCTCTTCCACACTTAGCAGAAAGAAAAAGCTCCATTTATAAAGGGATGATGGGCTCTTCACTGTATTTACAGTGTTTGATCAGGATCTGGGAGGCCAAAGCCCATGAGGGTAACTTGAGCATTCTTTTGGTTGGGATTTATGCTGTTCGCTCATGGTGCTCATTTTGGTCCTCACTGTTGGAAGATGGACCCCAACGGGACAGGGCATGCAGAGATTTGGGCCAGAGTCAATGTGTGAGGAGTGGGCTTGGAAAGATGAACTTTTAGGAGGGAATTTTAAGCCTGACTACTCTGGGGTCATGAGATCCAAAACAGGTAACCAAGGAGGTGGGCAGTGAGATGCAGAGCAGGGGGAGGAAGATACAGAAATAATTAGCACTGGCGAAACCGCCTGATCCATAGAAAATAGATATTCCAGCAGAAAAGCCACTTCAAAACCTGCAGTTTCCAGTTGCATTGCTGCAACTGGAAATGGAGGAATCTGGAATCTCCAGATTCCTGGTTTTTCTTCATCACTTATCTGTGAACTTTTGCTGTTCAATAAGGAAACATGTGATAATCCTCTGAGATTTTAATTATTGCCAGCTGGCATAAACTCAGTCTAGTTACAGAGGTTTTTGGATGGTGCACTCAGCTGAAGGGCTCTATGATGCAGAGTGAGGACTTTCAGAAGTGTCATTTTAGTCTCAAGAATGCTGACAGCATCATAAGTAGAAGCAGAATGTGTGCACTTTATGATGTTCCCAAATGTGCCTGCCGTGCCCTGAACATCCTTATCTCTGTGGTCCAGTGTTCCCCATCTGTACTGGAGGGATAAGAAAGTGCAGCTTGTACCATGGAGGAAATAGAGCACAGAGACACAGCTGGGATTAGGGGCAGTGCCCCCCTGTGCCCTCACCCTAAATCCATAGATCCTACAGCTTCCTGCTTTGTACCAGGAGTCACTGGCAGATGCCTCTGGTTCAGTTCAGGGCCAGAACTGTCCTGCTTCTGAGGAACACACCTAACACTGGTTGAAAGAAACTGGACGTGCAAATGAGGTCGTTAGCTGAGGAAAATCATGTTTTGGTGCAGTGAAGGCTTTAACAGGCTGAGGAAAGTCCACTCTCTGAAGGGCTGGTCTGGCAGCCGGTTGGGAAAGGATGAAGAGTGTGGGTCCTGCCCTCTGCTCTGCATTTCTGAAGAGAAACACTCAAGGGTATTTAAAATAAAGTTTAGCAAAGCTGTTGGGAAAAAAAGATATCAGATGAGATCAAGAGAGGGTGGAAATACCTGTGGCTCGTAGAGTTCATGGGGAAAGGTGAGTCATGGAAATGTATAATAGCTTTTCAAAGGTCTGGGGCAGGCTGCTGGGCTGCCCCTTGGACAGGCTGCATGCCTGTGAAATGGGTAAATCATCTGCAGAGGCATTCTGGACAGTGCTTTAAAACTAATTTGATGGAACACGCTGTAGGAATGTGAAATATTAAAGCAATTACTATTTAATATATCACTTTCCTGAAGTCACAGCATAAACACTGCAAACATTCCTAACACATGTGGCAGGTCCCAGCTTTACTGCTCCCTACCACGAGCTCTGTGCTGCTGCTAGGGACTTGTTCAAATGGCAAATCATCCATGCCAGGATGATCATCAGGGGATGGAGCTTGAGGCTGTCAGGAGCCTCAAGAGCAGCATGGGGCTGTGGGAGAGATTGGTCTGGTTCTGGTTGCCCTGTGTGGGTCATCCGGCCCTCCAGCTATCAAGGACAGGACTTTGGGAGGCCCTGGGGTGATCTGCAGTGCTGGGGCAGTGGTGGGCCAGGTCTTTGCTTGGCTGTGGAAAAGTTATGTGTTCTGCCTGGCATTTAGTGGGAGCATCTGGAGCTGGAGCAAAGTTAATGCCTCTTATTAATGTTTCTGCTCTCCTGGAAGGAAGGTGGTCCTGCAGGGACCTGCCAGCAACCCCTGTCCTGGCTTCCCCACCTGCAACATGTTTGGAGTTGCTTTTTCTGCTGCTGTGACTTTACCTGCAGAGGAGGGATGGGCTTCACTCCTGTAGCATTCCACAGGGTTTTCATCTCATTTGAAAAGTCATCAGATATGCAGGATGTATTGAACCAGGAGTCCCTGTTCCCTGTGTGCTGTCAGGCTGTGATTTCTGCTTGTTCCCTCCTAAAAGGCAGGAAATTAAGTGCAGTAGCTCATAGTTCCTCTGTGCTCTTTTATTGCTAGAGAACAAAACACTGAGGAAATAAAATGACTTGGGAGGAAGATTAAACCTATTCAAGAGAGTAACTCATGTTTTTGGTTCTTTTTTTTTTTTTTTTTTTTAATTTTCAGGTTCTACATTGAAAGCATTTCCTTTCTCAAGGACAAAACTACAGTAGAGCTGTTTTTTCTGAATGCCAAGTCCTGCGTACACCAGGTAAAACTTGGAGCTTCTTGTGCATCTCTCTCCTCTCTGCCACATACTCAGTCCGGAGAACTTGGTAGGAGCTGTGTCTGATTTCTAGAACTAATTGAAGTATTAAGATCTCAGCTTGCTCTCTCCTTGCCTGAATGCTGATGCTTCATGCAAATGGATAAAGCTGATGATGGTTTTCTAGTCCTGCTTTCACAGCCCTGCTGTGTGCTCAGTGCTCTGCAGTGAGTCTTAAATACTCAAAAGCTTTTAAATTACTTGAAATCTGGGTTGTAATTTCCCAGGTAGGCTCTGCTCAGTGGCATATCCTCGTACACTCTGCATAGCAAACACTCAAGGCAAACATCTCTTTGCTGACCTTGAATCAAACTCGTCTTAAGAAGAAAAGGCCTGTGAGGAAGGTCCTATGTTGTGGATTTGGTCCCTAATTCCTTTATTTCCTGCCTTTATTCAGTGAGATAGTAACAGTAAATAGTAATAGCAAATCCTATAAAGTATCAATCACAACCAGCTGTTGGAATACTTTCTGTATTTACTTTCTGGTTGAAAAACTTCCACTGCTTTCTTAAAATATTCAGATTGCTAAAATGCACGTTCTTAATCTGGATGACTACATCCTGATAATCAAAATCTTAAAAGAACGAGGTTGATTTGCTGCAGGTACATCTTGGTCTGTGTCCTGGGTTGAAGTATATTCTATCACCATCTTCATGAACTGTTGAAACCAGGTGAGGCAGTGCTCCCTGCCTCCTCCACTCTGGCTTATCTTCTGTTAATGGGCCATCAGCACCTTTGCTACACAGCTCACAGATAACCCCCTCCTGGACTACCTCCTGTTAATGGGCCCATCAGGCCTTATCACATGACTCACCATCCCATTGTGGGATGCTCCGCCCAGAGGGAGAAACCAAGCATTCCAGCCTGGATATAAGCTGAGACTCTGAACACCAGAGGGGCGCTTACCCACTGGATTCCCAGAGGACCCAAGCTACCAGACTTTTCTACAGGATCACTGCTTCAGGAAGACCACCTCATCTGGACTGCTTCCATCACTACGCTCAGGTTGTATTCTGACTCTGTCAGTGGTCTTTTGTATTATTGCATTGATTTTATTTTACTTTCTTTCCTTTTTTTCTTTTTTCCTATTAAATTGTATCTCTGACTTGGAGCCTCTCATTTGTTTTGCCTTGAAACTACTACATTTTTGGCGCCCAACGTGGGGCACAAGGCACTGAGAAAAGTCAGAATTACAATTTTGTATTGAAGAAGACACCTGTTCGCTATGATGCTCAACATGCTTACATGTGTCTTATATCTATCTCTCTATATTTTTCCACAACTGGGGTACTATCTGCCAGTCTTAATGCTCCTGCGTAGACCAGGGTATGGTACTAAAATTGCTTTAGTGGTCTATTATGTCCATTGCTTGATAAACTCTGAGGCAATGAACATTATTCAGAATATACACCCAGTTTTGTTTTCTTGTTCTGGTCTAGGATGCTACATCTGGGGCCTCAACAATCTCACCCAGCCCCTGTGGGGAGGGGTGAAGAATGATTTTTTCCAGCTTTTCAGGCATGACACAGCAGTTTTTGAAAATATGGAATACCCTCTGGATGCCAAGGACAGCATGATGTTGTTGTTAGTCCTGCTTTGTCTTCTCTGCACGGCCCGCACCATGCTTAGAATCAAAACACTACATGGTGTGATACAGCGTGTTCTGAAGGAAGAGGAAGAGGGAAAAAGAAGCAGAGCAACGATATCAGTGTCTACACAGAGTGTCACAGAGGTGAAAGGAACCAAAGGCAAGGCAACAGTGTCCACATCTACGCAGACTGTCACAGAGGAGAAAGGGACTAAGGGTGCCATCAGCATCTCCACACAAACCATCACCGAACCGGAACAGCCTAAACCAGTAGCAGTTGCCCCCGTTCAGAAGAAGAAATCAAGGACCAAATCAGTCCGCATAGTGACTGATGAGGGTGCAGCAGGACCTTCACAATCAGCAGAAGAGACAGAGCCAGAAATCATCACTCGCTCTCTATCTCTGGGTGAGCTGCGTGACCTGCGAAGGGAATTCACCCGCCAGACCAACGAGTCCATCCTGACCTGGCTGCTCCGCATCTGGGACGCTGCAGCCAATGACACCATTCTGGATGGAAGTGAGGCCAGGCAACTGGGATCGTTGTCCCGGGATGTGGTCATTGACCAGGGGATTGGGAAAAGCCAAGAACCTCTCAGCCTCTGGCAGCGACTGCTAACAAGTGTGAAGGATAGATACCTTTGTAAAGAAGACCTCCAAGTGCACCAAGGAAAATGGAACACAATAGAACAAGGTATCCGATGCCTGAGGGAATTGGCTGTGTTGGAAATCATTTTTTCAGAAGATGAGAGATTTCCTAAAAACCCAGATGGTGTCCAGTGCACATCACGGATGTGGTTGAGATTTGCACGGCTTGGACCCGAGATGTACTCACGTTACCTGGCAACACTGCAATGGAGGGAAGGTGAGGACAGGGTAGGTGTCTTGGCTAATAAACTAAGAATTTACGAGGACACTGTCACTGCCCCAGTTCGTACCCATGTCTCATCTGTGGAAACAAGACTGGCTGAGCAAGTCCGGAACTTGATTGAAGAAGGCCATCAGAAACTGAAAAAAGAACTTAAGGAAGAAATTTACCATATCCAGCCAGAGCCAATGAGAGTCTCTGCCATTAGGAGCAGGCGCTCCCCAGCCAGGGAGAGAGGATACACACCCCGAGGTAACCTCTGGTCTTTTCTTCGGGAGCATGGAGAAGACATGAGGAAGTGGGATGGAAAACCCACCTCCTCCTTAGCAGCCCGGGTACGTGAACTGAAAAGAGAAACACCTACCACAAAGAGCCCATCTAGAATCAATGTTGCTCCGGTCTCTCGTGCACAGAACTCCAGACGGTACAGGAATGATGATATGACTGATCCTCTTGAAGAAACCTCAGAAACATATTTACAAGAAGAGAGCAATGTATGCCATGACCAGGAATAGGGGGGCCCTGCCTCTAGCCAGGTAGAGGAAAGGGACAATCGGATCTACTGGACTGTGTGGATCCGATGGCCTGGAACATCTGACCCACAAAGATATACGGCTCTGGTTGATACCGGTGCTCAGTGTACTCTGATGCCATCAAGGTACGTGGGAGCAGAACCCATTTCCATTTCTGGGGTGACAGGAGGATCCCAGGAGCTGACTGTACTGGAAGCTGAAGTAAGTCTAACTGGGAAAGAATGGCAGAAACACCCCATTGTGACTGGTCCAGAGGCCCCATGCATTTTGGGCATAGACTATCTCAGAAATGGGTATTTCAAAGACCCAAGAGGATACCGCTGGGTTTTTGGCATAGCTGCTCTAGAGACAGAAGGCATCAGACAACTGAGTACCTTGCCTGGACTCTCAGACGACCCCTCTGCTGTGGGA
Source organism: Chamaea fasciata (assembly GCF_029207755.1). Lineage (NCBI taxonomy): Eukaryota > Metazoa > Chordata > Aves > Passeriformes > Sylviidae > Chamaea > Chamaea fasciata. The sequence goes on along the minus strand of NW_027094098.1, from coordinate 16,165,319 downwards.
CTACTGAAAGTTGAAGAACAACAGGTGCCGATCGCCCGAGCAACAGTGCACCGTCGGCAATATCGCACCGACAGAGACTCTGTGGTCCCCATCCATAAGATGATTCGTGAGCTGGAGAGCCAAGGGGTGGTAAGCAAGGCTCGTTCACCCTTTAATAGCCCTATATGGCCCGTGCGTAAGTCCAGTGGAGAATGGAGACTGACAGTGGATTACCGTGGCCTGAATGAAGTCACACCACCACTGAGCGCTGCCGTACCAGACATGTTGGAGCTTCAGTATGAGCTGGAATCCAAGGCAGCAAAATGGTATGCGACCATTGATATTGCAAATGCCTTTTTCTCCATTCCTCTGGCAGCAGAATGCAGGCCTCAGTTTGCCTTCACCTGGAGGGGCGTGCAGTACACCTGGAACCGACTGCCCCAGGGGTGGAAGCACAGTCCCACCATTTGCCATGGACTGATCCAGGCTGCACTGGAAAAGGGTGAGGCTCCAGAACACCTGCAATACATTGACGACATTATCGTGTGGGGAAACACCGCAACAGAAGTCTTTGAGAAGGGAGAGAAGATCATTCAGATTCTCCTGAAGGCCGGCTTTGCCATCAAGAGGAGCAAAGTCAAGGGACCTGCTCGAGAGATCCAGTTCCTGGGAGTGAAGTGGCAAGATGGACGGCGTCAGATTCCCACTGAAGTCATCAATAAGATCACTGCAATGTCTCCACCGACCAACAAGAAGGAAACACAAGCTTTCCTAGGTGCCATAGGTTTCTGGAGAATGCACATTCCCGAGTATAGCCAAATCGTGAGCCCTCTCTACCTGGTCACCCGCAAGAAGAACGATTTCCACTGGGGCCCAGAACAGCAGCAAGCTTTCGCCCAGATCAAGCAGGAAATCGCTCATGCGGTAGCCCTTGGCCCAGTCAGGACGGGATCAGAGGTGAAGAATGTGCTTTACTCTGCAGCCGGGAGCCATGGTCTGTCATGGAGCCTTTGGCAGAAGGTGCCGGGTGAGACTCGGGGACGACCACTGGGATTCTGGAGCCGAAGCTACAGAGGATCCGAAGCCAACTACACTCCCACAGAGAAGGAAATCTTAGCCGCCTATGAAGGAGTCCAAGCTGCCTCAGAGGTGATTGGTACTGAAGCACAGCTGCTTCTGGCACCTCGACTACCGGTGCTGGGGTGGATGTTCAAGGGAAAGGTTCCTACCACACATCACGCCACCGACACCACGTGGAGCAAATGGATCGCCCTGATCACGCAGCGCGCCCGTATTGGAAACCTGAATCGCCCTGGGATTCTGGAAATTATAACAAACTGGCCTGAAGGTGAGACCTTTGGATTATCCTCTGAAGAAGAGGAGGAGCAAGTGACACGGGCCGAGGAAGCCCCACCATATAACGAGCTACCAGAGAGTGAGAGACGATATGCCCTTTTCACTGACGGTTCCTGCCGAATTGTAGGTGCTAACCGGAAATGGAAAGCTGCTGTATGGAGCCCCACACGACGAGTTGCACAGGCTACCGAGGGAGAAGGTGGATCGAGTCAGGTCGCAGAGCTTAAAGCTGTCCAGCTGGCTTTGGATATTGCTGAACGAGAGAAGTGGCCAAGGCTCTATCTCTACACTGACTCATGGATGGTAGCTAATGCTCTGTGGGGATGGCTGGACCGCTGGAGAAAGGCCAACTGGCAGCGCAGAGGGAAACCCATCTGGGCTGCTGAGATTTGGCAGGACATCGCCACCCGAGTAGAAAGGCTGACCGTGAAGGTTCGACACGTGGATGCGCATGTACCCAAGAGTCGGGCTAATGAAGAACATCATAACAACGAGCAGGTGGATCGAGCTGCCAAGGTGAAAGTATCTCAGGTTGATCTAGACTGGCAGCACAAAGGAGAATTGTTCCTAGCTCGTTGGGCTCATGATGCCTCTGGTCATCAAGGGAGAGATGCAACATACCGATGGGCTCGTGACCGAGGGGTGGACATTACTATGGACAGCATCTCCCAGGCTATCCATGACTGCGAGACCTGTGCTGCGATCAAACAGGCCAAGCGAGTGAAGCCTCTGTGGTATGGCGGACGATGGTCAAAGTATAGGTATGGGGAAGCCTGGCAAATTGACTACATCACCCTTCCCCAAACCCGCCAAGGCAAGCGCTACGTGCTCACCATGGTGGAAGCAACCACTGGATGGCTGGAGACCTACCCTGTGCCTCATGCTACTGCCCGGAACACCATCTTGGGCCTGGAAAAGCAGGTCCTGTGGAGACATGGCACCCCTGAGAGAATTGAGTCAGACAACGGGACTCATTTCAAGAATGGCCTCATAAGCACTTGGGCCAGAGAACACGGAATCGAATGGATATACCATATCCCATACCATGCACCAGCTGCCGGGAAGGTGGAACGCTGCAATGGACTGCTTAAAACTACCCTTAAGGCACTTGGTGGAGGGACCTTCAAAAATTGGGAACAGAACTTAGCGAAGGCCACCTGGATGGTCAATACCCGAGGGTCCATCAATCGAGCTGGTCCTGCCCAGTCTGAATCCTTGCATACAGTGGATGGAGATGGGGTCCCTGTGGTACACATGAGAGGTATGTTAGGAAAGACTGTTTGGATTAATCCCACCTCGGGCAAGGGCAAACCCATCCGTGGGGTTGTCTTTGCACAAGGACCTGGTTACACTTGGTGGGTGATGCAAAACGATGGGGACACCCACTGTGTACCACAAGGAGACCTTATTTTAAGTGAGAACTGTGTGTAGGATTTCATTATATATATATATGTGTGTGTGTGTAGTTTAAGGAAGGTATTGATTTGGGATGATGTAGATGGTAATAGAATAAGGGGTGGATAATGTCCTGGGTTGAAGTATATTCTATCACCATCTTCATGAACTGTTGAAACCAGGTGAGGCAGTGCTCCCTGCCTCCTCCACTCTGGCTTATCTTCTGTTAATGGGCCATCAGCACCTTTGCTACACAGCTCACAGATAACCCCCTCCTGGACTACCTCCTGTTAATGGGCCCATCAGGCCTTATCACATGACTCACCATCCCATTGTGGGATGCTCCGCCCAGAGGGAGAAACCAAGCATTCCAGCCTGGATATAAGCTGAGACTCTGAACACCAGAGGGGCGCTTACCCACTGGATTCCCAGAGGACCCAAGCTACCAGACTTTTCTACAGGATCACTGCTTCAGGAAGACCACCTCATCTGGACTGCTTCCATCACTACGCTCAGGTTGTATTCTGACTCTGTCAGTGGTCTTTTGTATTATTGCATTGATTTTATTTTACTTTCTTTCCTTTTTTTCTTTTTTCCTATTAAATTGTATCTCTGACTTGGAGCCTCTCATTTGTTTTGCCTTGAAACTACTACAGTCTGGAATAAGAGTGGTGTGACAGCCAATTTTGCCATGCCCCTACACGCAGCTGCACTTCAGTGAACTTTACTCTGATGCTTCTGGGATTTTCCAGTTAATGTCAAACTCTGGTGCCTTTTGATTCCGCTCATGGTTCAATCAGTCTGAGAGGGTCACTTGGTTCTTACAACCTTTCCTTGGGGAAACAATCCTGTACCACTAACTGGTGGTGGAGCTCAGTGTAGCCAGCCAAAGTTTTTTACCTTTAATATGCTTCAGATTTTGGAGGATTCTTATTCAGCATCCAGTATTCATTATTTTATGAAAGATTATAGGAACCTGAAAGTGCTTAATGGCAGAGCTGTGACTGCGCTTTGTACAGGAATTGCTTTCTGGAAGAGTAAAGGAAATCGGTGCTTTTTTACAACACACTGAAGTTTGAAAGATGCTTGGAGAACTTGAGGGCTCACTGGTTATGGTTATTAAAAAGCAAATCTCCATTTGACATATTTGCCACTTGAAATGAAGGGTCTTGGCAGCTTGTAGCCATTCCTAAACTTCTCCTTAACTGGAGCAGTTTAACAAGACAGGTAGCACAAATAATTTTGGAACTGGAAAATGGGGTCCGGTTTTGGGATGGAATGTGGAAAATACCACTGCTATAGAAACAAACCCTAATCAATATTAAGACATTTGAGTGCCAGTATATGTGTTTATGTGTATGTATAAAGCATATCAGAAAGCAAAGGAGAAGAGAAGCATAAAAAAGAAGTTTAAAGGCAGGCTGGCTCTTTTATTTCCATATGGCTTGCAAGGCGTATGCTCTAATTGTAGCAACCCAAAGTGTGGCATCCCTGGTCCTGCAGGCAAAGCTGCCAGAAGCAGGAGGTTTCTGTTGTGTCCAGTTTCTGTGGGCAGCAGAGGGATGAGGATGAGGAGCATCACTTCCTCCTGAGAGACGGATCTCTGGGCAGCACCAGGTGATTCAGCACGCAGGGAAAGCTTCAAGCCCTGGCTCTGCCTGCAGCCTTCTCTGTGCTGGCAGTTTCACAGCCCAGCTCAGACCTGTGGCTCCTTCAGCAGGAGCCAGTTCATCTACTCTCACGTAGCTTTTAATCTTCCAATTAACTCTTGTGAAAATATTCTGTTCTACGTGACAAACCTCGGGTCACTCTCTACGTTTTGAGGAGTCGTGAAGTGCACGTGGGGCCAGCCCTCATCTGTAAGCCCCTGGGATGTGGACAGGAGGATGCACAAAGATGTGCACCCCCCCAGACGTGCTCCCACAGCCTGTCCTCTCCCTGCTGCTGCTGGCTCCTCTGTGGGGCAGGGAAGGAGCCATGGGATGAGCAGTGTCTGAATAGGAGCAGATGCCCAGCTCCATGAGGCAAGTGGCTGATGCTCACTGATGACAGCCAGGAATGTTCCCTGGCATTTCTCAGTCGTTAATCCAGCTCCAGGAGGTCAGACCTGCCTAAGCTTGGCTTTTTGTTTTTGCTGTTTTTCTTTCCCCTTTCCCCTTTCCCCTCCTCATTCTTGGAGTGAGGAAACCCCAGTGTGCCCAAAAGCAGGAGCCCACACCCAGCCCATGTGCTCAGGAGAGCTCCCCAGAGCACAGGCAGTGCCAAAGGATGCCAGGGCAATATCCTAACCTGGATCTCTGCGTGAAGCCTCTGCTCTGTGTGGGCCAGGAATGTGGTTTGGGAGAGATGCTGCAATACCTGGGGTGTGCTAACACCTGCGTGGATAAGATTGCCGAAAAGTCACTCTTCTTTTTTTTTTTTGCTTTCACAAAGGTGTTTCCAAAGTTTTCACTGTAGCTTTTCCCCATAGGGGAACCCCAAATCCAGGGTGGTGCAAATGCCTGATTGCTGGAGTGCTCTTGTGACATTCCTGAGCCCTGGCACGTGTTGACAGCACAGCATTGTGTGGATACCTGTGCTCCCATGGCTTTAGAGGACAGTGATGTTTTCCTGAGCAGAGAGGGGAGAGGCTGATGCTGCCCTGCATGTGCCGTGGGCATGCCAGTGCTCCTGCTGGCACGTGGGACACACCAGGAGAGCCACACAAAGGCTTGGGTGAGCACAGCACAATGGCAAAGCTCTGTGCCAGCCCTTCCTGTGGAGGGGATTTATCCTTGGCTCACAAGGTTCGGAAGCTGCATCAAAAGTGTATTTACAGTATTCTTTGAGATGTGTGTGTGTGAAATCCTGTAAGTGGCTGTATCTAAGCAAAGAGAATGCAATCCCCCTGAGGAAGTCCAGCACCTCTGGGGTCAGGCTGGAGCTGCTGGGCAATGTGTGCTGGCCATCTTGTACCAGATAAATAAAAATTTAGGGTAAATACTATAGCATATTACTATATTCTTAGTTACATAATATATGATTATGAGTAATAAATAATGAAATCAAAACCTGCATCACAGCTCTGAAAAGGGTGAAGGCTTGCTTGGTGTTCTGCAGAGCACAGCCACAATTCTCTTCCTCACCTTTCAACCCCACATTCCTTCTTGCAAATCTCTCTTCTCCTCTCTGGAAATCAGGAACTGCTTTACCCTGCCAGGACTTGGAGGAATCTGGGGCTTGTGGATTTTGCAATCTCTGTAGACATTTTGGCAAGGAAGGGACAAGATAGACAATAAAATCTCAGCTGCCAAAAATTTATTTCTTTCTCCTCCCCACCCACTCCTGCACCTCTGTGCTCCTCTCTGCAGTCAGAGCTCCTTTGTGCCTCTGGGGCCTTGGCTGGCACGTGCCAGGTTCGTGCATCCTCTGTGACCCGTGCTGTTCTCTGTGCAGTCTCCTGCCTGTGAGCAGCTGGGGAGCTGGAGGAGACCCCTTTGAGGCACAAGAGGGCTGAGACCTCATTTTTCCTTTTGTGAAGCCTCCTTTGCCTGTGAAGAGAACATATTTGCTGTTGAACTTGCAGAGCACCCGGTGCCCCCTCACTGCACAAACCCTGGCATCCAGCTGAGACAGCAAATGCTGCCAGAGCTCTCACCCTGCCCTCCTTTCGTGTCAAGCTGCCCATTTTCCCCCTGGTCTGGTGCTGCAGCCCTCAGGCCCTCTCAGCCCTGTGTGGTCCCAGCAGCTGCCTGGCTCCTGCTCTCCAGCATCCATGCTCTTGGAGCTTGGAGAAGTCACCTCCGTTGCCAGGAACGGCTTGGACCACCGAGCAGGACGTAGGAGCTGGTGGTAATTATATATCCAGGTCTGTGGAAGTGTGTTCCAGTGACTCGGTTAAAAACTCATTTATCCACTTGTATTTTGGGAGAATGCAAAAGCTGGAAGTGCTTTGTGTATGTCTGGGCTCTCATTTTCTTAAATGCTTCTCTTTTCCAAGGCTTTGAGTATCGCCGCCTGAAAACCTTCAAAGTGGTGACAACTTCAGTTTAAAAGCCTTCTCTCCCATCACTGACTTCTAGAAGCTAGGTTAAGTTTTACAGCTGTCTGAAACCTACTGTACAGCTGGAATTCAGGAGAGTGGGAGCCTGGTGCTTGGTTCCAGGTGAAATGGGCATCTCAGAATGGATGTGTTTGCACAGGGAGCTCTGTAACGTGTTCAGTGTGTTATTGCACAGCCCATGACCATAGCTGGGATAACTTTTAGGGGAGGCAGGTCAGAACCGGTCACGCACATGCTGATGATAAATTTGGAAAGATAAATGAGTCTTTTCTTCTTTTGAAACAGCCAAGTTTGGAAAAATAACACCCTACTTGGCTAGCAAGGCACTGTCAAGTTTATTATGCATTAGGGCTAACCTCCATATAGCTCTGCAGCCATACGGTTGAGTCTTTGCCAGGCCTTAAAATATGTTCTGTAAACGAAGATCTTGGTCAAGTTGGCTGTGTTCCCCTTTTCCTCTGTATCTCTGGGTGTTGGGGGGTTTATTTAAGTTCCCATTTGTTTCAAGGACTTGTAAGGATTGCTTTAAAAAAAAAAAAAGAAAAAAAGAGGGAAAAGTTAAAGGAAATGTAAGTTTTCAGAGGAGTCTGTGATAGCTCCATGAACAGCAATGCTTGTGAGCACTTGGCAGCCTGAAGACCAGTGCTTACCAAGAAGAGCTGCTGAAACAGACCCCTGGTGTGAGCATAAAGTCTGGCTGGCTCCCAGCTCATGGGGAGCAAAATGGTCATATATCAGAGAGCTCTCGAAAGTTTTATAATGGATATTTCCTAATTCTCCCCCACCCCTAGGGAGAGGGGAATATTCCCATGTAGCCTTGTAACGTTGTGTAGCCTGATCTTAGCCAAGGCTATTAAATACCCTCTGTCCATTGCCTGAATTGGCTGCTCTGCTCCCAAAGCCAGCACATGTAAAGCCCAGGTTGAGGTTCAGCAGGACCAGTTGGCCTTTGGCTCCTCCAGGGCTGTTCTCTCCTGTGGATTTATGCCATGGCAGCCACCTCCAGGGCCCAGCCTTCTTAGCAGCATGTCAGCAGGTGAGGAGGATGGAGCAAGGTTGTGCCTGTGAACAAAAGGTGACAGGAGGGGGAGGCAGGACCCCAGGCTGATGTAGTTTGGCAGATCTCCATGGGGCGCCCCACTCATTACCCTCAGAGACATCACATGGGGCTGTGCTGGTGGCTTCGGGGAGGGCTTTGGCCCTGGTGTGGGGACAGTCCAGGCCCTCCTCTGAGAGTGCTGAGGTCGATCCAAGTCCTGCTGTAAAGGCTCTGTGAGGCTCTTGGGGAAGTGCAGTCGTGTCCCAGCTGGGCTGGCCCATTGCATATGAACATTCAGTTGATTTGCAGCCAGAGTTTTGTACCTCAAGTCTCTCGATGTAGTCACCTCCTCCTGGGACTAACGACTGGGTTAATTGCCATGAAGAGTCCTGCACCTTTGATGTCATGGCCACAGAGCAAAGATGCTGTGACAGCTCAGCCAGTTCTGTCGTTGTGTGTGTGGGATATCTCACTGTGATGGTGGGGTAGGAAAGCGAAAGGCTGTGATTATATGTCAAGGCTAATGACACTTGCTAAGTACCCTGACTTGCAAACCAGGGAAGTCTTTATGCCTTTCCCCCATCCTCTGCTTTTACTCGTGTATTAATGAGAAGAAAGCAGCAGTAAACATGTTCTGTTGCACTGTGCAGGCGAGTCTCGGAGTTGCTGCTCCTGTCCCCGGAGTTTCATCTATGTGTTGGCTGAGGCACAAAAGGCAAAGGGAAATGGATGAGAGTGCCTGGCAGAGACAGCAAAATAAAGGGTGTAACAGGGAAACCTGAAGCTGTTCCTTGCTCTGTGAGGTGCTAACAGCTTTTATTTTTGAGCTGGGTTGGCCTAAGCCCCTGAGGTGGGAAGCAGCAGGTCTGGCCAGGGAAGAGCTGTGTCAGCCTCTGCACACTGAGCTGTGTTTGGTCTCAGGCTGTGCTCCTTGTGCTCGGGATGAAGGGCTGTGGGGTCCCATGCATGAAAAGGAAGACATCATGGACCAGCTGAATGCTGTGAGGCAGCTGTGAGGCCGCCTGAGCCACCCAGGCTGCAGGGCCCCGGGGGGGAGATGCAGCGCAAGTGGAAATGTCAAGTGCTCCTCGGAGGAAGGTCAGGAGGAGCAGACTTGTATTTGCTCCTGGAGCAGGTTGTATTCTGCTGCTTTTGTGCTTTGCTTTACCTCCCTAAGGTGTTGGAGGCACACGCCTGCTCTGCTGTGCCTTTTCTCAGCTCGGAGTTCCCGTCCTTGGGAATTGAGCCCCAGTTAAGGTGCTCAGCAAAGCCTGGCACATCTGATGCAGCAGGGAGTGGGATGGTGCCTCCAGTGCACTGCAGGGCAGCGTCAACAGCAGGTGACACCACCAGGACTGAGACGTAGGTGTGAATGGTGGTAATTGGGACAGGCAGCTTAAAGCTGGAGGTTATCCATGCGCTGCCAGTGTTTGTCTCTGTGCAGTAATTAATTACCCAGCACAGCCACTCCGACAGGGCGAGTGACAGGATCTGCCTGACCTAGTTCCTCCTGCGCAGCTTGTGTGGTGTAACAGGTTGTGGCCAACACCCACTGCCCTCCCCAGCCCGTCAAAAAAAAAAAAGCCTTAAACACTGAAAAGCTGCTAAGCTTTCTGTACTGCTGGGATCTGCCAGCCCATCTCTCTGGCTGCCAGGACCCACAGCAGGGATACTGCATCCCTCGTGGGATGTCACCTCGGTGCTGGATAAGGGCACAGGGGTGCTGGCACTGCTTTGTTCACTTGTGCTGGGTCCACACCCAGCTAATTGCCTGCCTCGGTTTAACTTCTTGCAGACGTTCGGGTCCTTTCTTTGCTTCTGACTAATTGCACCCTTTCAGCTTTTTTAAAATCACCTTTCGGTAATCACTGGTAATTATATTCAATCTTGTGGCTGTCTCGAGGCTATTCCATAACAGTGTGTGCATTTTTGGGGGGTGTCTTTGGCTAATACAATTTTTTTACGGAATTAGTTTGAGGGAACAAATGTGTTGATATCTCAATTCTCAGATCTTCAGGTGAAATGATTTTGTTGACAGCCTTTAACCTACGGAGGTTATGTGTGGTTTGAACAAACCATGTCTGCTTTCACTTCTTGCTCTGGTTCTAAAGAGTTAAACATGACAGTTCCTGTGTGTGCTTATTTTTTTAAATCTGCTTTAATCTGAGTTTACAGCCTAAAGATTTGCTTAACACAGTTAATGCTCATCTGACTATCATCACTCTTGATCTGAGTTTTCATCAGGATTTCAGACTTGTATCTCTATGGCAGTAAATTCTAGTGTTGTTGCTGTGTCTAATGAGGGTTCACTGCTCTATTCATGGCTGAGCTTGTGATTTTTATCACATTCTAAGTTTATGTCTGTGCAGCAAGACTCGAGCTCCTATCTGAACTGAGGGCTAAATTCTGCCCATGGGCACTGAAGGTTCAGTTGGTCTTTACCAGATGCTGAGAGAGTGGCCTACTCCTCCTCCTCTACAGTAATTGCCAACCAGTTTGGACACCTGCTGCAGCCTTTTATTACTCTGATGTTTATCAGGATGACAAAAGCCACCACCTGAATCCGCTGGACCAAGTGCAGTGTTCAGATAAGCCAGTGGTCTTTTGGCTGAATCTGTCTCACTGGTTAAAATGATCGGCCCCTGTGCAAACTCTAATTGAAAAGTATCAGTTTCATCCCCTCCCTGGAGCTGCAGTCACCAGTCTGTTTAAACTCATTTACATCTCAAATGCAGAAGACTCAGATTCCATTATCTGAATGACATACATCTACTTAACCTCGTGCTGGTGACCTTGTTCCCACTTGGGATAAATCTAGAAAAACCTTCCACCTTCATCTTCAACACGTGGCCGTGGGAGCACTGGCTGCCCTGGCTCTCAGGGCCCCCCAGTTGCTCACTGAAGTCTCTGCTTGAATTACCCTGGTGATGGCAGGCATTGCAAATTAATCTTCTTACAGTCATTTTCCTCATCTATTTTTGAAATCTGACCTTGCTGATAAAGCAAGACTAGAACAGAAACCCCCATCTGCCAACCTCCAGGCTGAAGGATGATTATAAAATCAAAATATTGCCTGGGTGAGTGGGAAGAGTCACGGTCCTGCACTCCAGGATGACACATATCACTGTCTGGATTTGTGTCAAGCCAAGGGCTGTCCAAACTCCATGACAGCCCAGGGCAGAGCTGGATTATATTATAGCAGTGGCCAATTGGGGAGCCAGATGGCAAATAATGTTATATTATGATGAAGAATACTCCCAGGCTCAGAGGGAATTGTCCAAGACACTGTCACTTGGAGAGCATTAGTCTGTCAAATACAGGCTGAGCTGGACTTTGGAATCCTTTGCTTCAAATCCTTGCTCTGCTACTTAGCCACTGAAGGACTTCAGGGCAGTCCCTTCACTTCCCTGCACCTTTTTTTTTTCTGTGATTTTTACTCTCTTTGAAGCGTGGGTTGTTCCTCAGGTTGGTTGTGGTTTTTTTAGGTTTTTTTCTTCTGAGCCTTGCTTAGAGCGGCCCCAGTCTCCTGCCACTGTTACTGTGTGGTGGCACAGGATAACAGCTAGGGCTGGTCCACCCTGTGCTGAGGTTTGCAGCAGCTGGAGAGACATGGTGGCAGCCCTGCTCTTGGGGTGGTCTGTTTGTCCCCTTTGCTTGGTCAAGGCACCTGCAACATCTTCAAGAGGTCAAGTTAGGGAGGATCCTCTTATCTGTTCACTCCTTTACAGCTTCTGAGCAGATGTGTTTGAAACTGGGCACTGGCACAGCAAATCCCTCACTCTGGAAGCAAAGATTGAAACGTCATCATTTGGAGAAGTCAGTCCCCCTTCATGCCTTCTTTGGTCTCTTAAAACCCTAAATGAAGTGGTTTGTGGGATCACTGTTAACACTTGTGGCCATGCCTTAGCAGCCAGCAAAGTGACCAGAGTTTCTTAAGGCCAGTACCTAGGAAAAAGCAAATAAACACAGAAGAGAAGCCTTGTAATTACTATTGCTAATTAGTTAATGGCTGCGAGGTGCTTTGAGGATGAAAAGTGAGGAGGTGCTTGGTTATTAAGTCCCAAACACCCCTGTGAGGCCAGCAGCAGCTCTTGGAGTCAGCAGAGGCTGCTGCAGCAGCTCATGGTGTGCTGCAGAGCTTATCTGGGAGCCAGCAATAAATCGAGAGGGCTTTGGAGTTAAATCTCCCTGAGTTTCTTGTAGGCTTAAAAGGCGAGGAGCCACATGCAGCTGACTGCCCTGGGGCAGGGCCGTGGTGTTGATGAGCTTTTAAGGACCCCTCTGTCCCTGTTTTCCCTGATTTTGTGATCCAGGGACAGCTTTGCTGAGCCAGATCTCAGCTTTTCTGCTGAGCCGAGGTTCCCTGTGATGGCATTTTCTCCTGTGTGAATGATGACATTTTCTCTGCCTGCTGGTGCAGGACACCGTGGTGCAGGGGTGACCTGATCTCCCGTAATCCTCTCACCACCACAGCTGGCATCAGAGGTTGCTTGGGTAGGTGCAATTTGAGCTTTCAAAAAGCCAGCTCAGATGTGCATGACAAAGACTAACCTGATACAGACCTGGAAGTAACAAAGTGCCTTAAAATTGCACCTAAGTGAAGAGTTTCTGGGTTGCAATCTTGCCTCTTTTCTTAAGCACCAACATGAAAGAGATCTGAAGGAAGGATGCACTTCAAGCTATTTTTTTTCCTCTTAACTTGCGATGCACTCCTCCTCTTCTCCTAATAAAATATGTCTGGGAATGCTTTGGAGGCTACTCCTGCATAGCTGGTGCCACACCTGTTGGGAAGGGGAAATTCCTCTTGGTCTGCCTGTCAGAGAAGCCTGGGGGAGTGCTGCTGCTGGAATGTTTTATTGACAAAGCCGGCAAAAAAAACTTCCTTTCCATGAAAATTGAATTATTTGTTTGTTCACTTTTGAATTCAGTCTCTGTGGGCCAGACCTGCAGCTGTGGTAAATTAGCTCAGCTCCAGATGTGCCCTAATATATTTCGAGATGTCATTTCCCTGTATCTGTATGTAATTCTGTGAATCTTCCTGCTGCCCTGGTTTTGGCATCATTTTAGCTTTCGGTCTGCTTTGTCTCCTCATTCAGCCAACAGATCCTGGGGACTAAGGATGTGTTGGGATCTCAGTGACATGAGGCAGGCATCATGTCCACTATTTCCATTTGAAGAAGGTCAATAAGAAAAAAAAATCTATGTTCCTGGGCTGCTTCATAGGTTCAATTTTGTGTTTTACCCACTGTTTGCAGGATAGGATGCAGGAGGAGTAAAGAGTGCAATTGTCAGTGCATCTCCTTTGCTCTTCCTGTATCACTGCTGGTCCCAGAGGAGAACCAAGGCCAGGGGTTTTCCTGGTGAGAAGCTAACCTGGGAAGTTTGTACTTAAGCTTGTAAGCAGGCGGGGGAAAAAAAAAAAAAAGGATCCTCGTGTAGTTTTGATGCTTTGGCACCTGTAGAGTTTCTGAATACACAGTGCTGTTAGGGCTGGTTTTGGAGTGGGCTCAAGGCACAGGAGATTCCCAGCATGGGGTCCATGCACTTCTTCTGAGCATTGCTCTAGAGCTCCAGTGGAGCTGGAAGAAATGAAGGCTGTAGGATGCTGACTGAGCAGGACAAAGGACTCGATTGTGCTGTCCTTGTGATTAATCAGTATGACTGGTTTAGCATCAGGGGGCTGTGTACCACAACACAACAAACCAGGAACAGTCCTAAAACTGTAAGCAATAAAACTGTTCACCGAGAGATGGATGCAGTTCCTTGGTTTTCTCTTGGCTGGGACAGGGCTATCCCAGTGGACAGCTGCACCCAAGCTCTGGAGAGCACAGAAATGAGCTGGGAAATACCTTTCTTTCCTTGTAGATCGTGTCAGAGGTTTCGATCTCGTCAAATACTGATACTTGTCGAGCTGATGTGCTCCTGGGTGCCATCCAACCACGCATCTGCCATGCCCCATCCCTGGGAGTGTTGCATGCCAGGCTGGACAAGGCTTGGAGTAACCCACTCTGGTGGAAGGTGTCCCTGCCCAGGGCGGGGAGCTTGGAACGAGATGGTTGTGAAGGTCCCAAACCCAACCAGGCTACGATTCCAACCCAAACCAGACCTGTGAACGTCGCCCCGAGGGGAGGATGCACTCCGAGCCTGTAAAATCCCCTCCTTGCCGCATGGCACAGGCTGGCGGCGTGCGGGGCCGCGTCCCGGCGCGCCCGGGCGCGGTACCACGGAGCGGCATCCCGCGAAACGCGGCTTCAGCGGGATTTGTAAAGAAAGCAGGCGGAGGGCAGGGCTCGGGGTGGGGAGGACGGGCTGTGTGCGCGGTGACAGCGGGGGGACACGGGGCGGGGAGCTCCGGTCTGGCTGCAGAGCCGGCACCGCCTCTCCCGGTGCCCCTTCCCTCCTTCCCGCGGGCGCGCCCGGCTCACGCTCTGTTCTCTCCGGCACAGGGGCAGATCGAGGTGGACAGCGAGACCGTCTTCAAGTTGGCCGCCCTGGTGCTCCAGGTGAGTGTCTCCTCCCGGCTGGGTTTGGCTCAGCGCATTCCCTTTCCCGGCGTTTTTTTCCCCCGCTCCGTACGGACAAGCCCCCGCAGGGTTGTTGATGGTCTCCGCGGCTGGGGGGAGCAGAGGGGAAGGTGGAACACATAGGAGTTTTGCTTCGTTTCTTTTTTTTTTTTTTTTTTTTTTTTTTTTTTTTTTTTTTTTTTTTTTTTTTTTTTTTTTTTTTCCCCTCATAGGCGGGTAAGGGAAATATTTATTCGAGGAGTTTAAAATTGAAAGAGTAAAAAGCTAATCAAGGGAAGTCATTTATCTGGGCAGGTTTCCATTCAATTTATCGCTTACCCTAATTTAAATACATTCCAGAGCTCTGGGAAGAAAAGTGTAAATATTGTAGCTAAATCAGCTGTATTATGCCTGTGAATCTTCCGAGCATGTGGTTTTGATACCTCTGTTACGTTGAAATATACAATGTCAATTTCGCCTCTCATTAATCTAGTTTTGTTCTACTGAGACTTAAACTCCGCTTTCTATGAAATGAAATTCTACCTTTAAAAAAATTGGAGGTTTTCCCCCGTTGCATTGTCATTGACAAAGTGCCACAGCAAAGCTGCAGCAGCAGCAGCTTGATCTGCCTGAACAGTTGTTTTCATCTCGAGTGAGCACAATAACTCCCGACTGCTGACCTGACTGTACAGCCGGCCTTTGCCTGGATGAGAGAGGAGGGAGAATTGTATTTCACTTCTTGTGCAGCGAAAGCGACATTTGATTTGCAATGTGAAATTCATCCCCGTTTTGGAAGCAGTTTTGTTTGTGCTGTAGGTGGATTATCTACAGCTGGGAGCACCAGGGGCCAAGTCCAGCTCTGGAGCACATGCAGGCAGGCTCTGTGTTTTGCAGGGAGTGAGTGTGGCCGGGGTCAGGATTGCCTGCAGAGCTGTGGGAGTGGGGAACTGAACAATGCTGGGAAAATCGAGGGTTTTGAAGAGATCGTGTTTTAATTCTGTCACTGTTTTTCAATTGTAGGAAGCTAAAGGGGACTATTCCAGGTAATAACATTTTCCTTTCTAATGCTGGTGTGCTTGATGGATGTGTTTTTCTGTGTTGGCATTGTATTGCAAACAATCACAAATGGGGGTAAAGTCCAGCTGCGAGCTGTGCCCAAAGAAAGTGAGAAGTGCTGCTGGGCTGGATAAAATCTGAGTCTGCAGCGTGAGTAATGCCTTTTGTGAGCAAGCTCTGAGTCAAAACAGTGTTTCAGGCACCACGTTTTGCTCCCTTCCCAAATGTGGGTGTCCCAGTGGGAGAAGGGGAAAGCTCCCACACTTCCCAGTCGGAAAGCCTGTGCTTTGCCAAACTTTTGCCAAGCAAACCATTGCCTGGGCTTCTGCAGACCTGCGGGTCCGTGTGGGTGACTTTGCCACAGCCCTGCCCGTGCAGGGGCCGTCAGCTGCCCCGGGGATCAATGAGCCGTGTTCTCCTGCAGCTGCCCCGAGGCCTCTCCCTCCCCGCACTTGACCCAACAGTTGTGCTGTGGCTGATGTGTGACCCCCTTGCTCCTCTTGAGCTGTTTAAAGCTGCATCATCAAGTCTGGCTTCCCCTTGGAGGTGCTTCTTACCCAGCTCTGATTGTGCTGAGGGGCTGCAGGAGCAGGTGGGGTCACACCCGGACCTGCTGGAGCCACGGGGAAAGACCTTCCATTAGAAACAGCTCACTGAGCAAACAGAGATTCGGGAGATTGGCTTTGGTCACGTTAATGTTTTACTCCTTGCTGAGTTTCCATACCATTTGCTGGGAGGAGATGTGTGTTTTACGCTTTAGCTACAACAGCTTTGGAGAGAGTTCAGTACACACCTGTCTGCCCAAATGCAGGGAGCAAGTCACGTTTGACTGCCAGAGTGACTCTGCTTTCCCTTGAGGGGGCAGTTGTCAAGTAAATGCCAGTGCCAGTCCCAGACCCCTTTCCTTCAAAGGCCTGTTGGTTCACTGCAGAAAGACACGCTCTGTGAAGTCCGTCAAACCTCCTCCTCCTTTTTGTTGGCATGCTGTCACACCTGCAGGGAGAAAAAGATGTCTTTGGTCAGCTGGGTGGGCTGGCTGTGCTGGCCATTTCTGTTCCTGTTCATGCTGTAGACCTGCTTTGTGACCCCCCAGTATATTGCTTATACCTCTAGTATGCTGCATTTTTCTCTAGAAAGACCCCTTATCTTGCCTGATCTCTACAGGGACACCCTAAGCTTAGCTCAGTTTAGTCACAGATAACCAGAAAATCACTGCTAACTGCACAATAAGTAACTTGTTAAGCTGTAGCAAATGGTGGCACAATTTCCTTGATTCTCAAGAGCAGGGGTTAATGTTAAAAACCACCTTAGTGGTGAAAAGCTCCCTTCTGTGGTTTAAACTTAACACTGCCTCCTTATCATTTGCCATAAATAGGTTTGTAAGTATGGCCTCATGAGCCCAAGGACTGTGTCTGTGGTTGTTTTCCATGGTTCCCCGGACACGTTGGAAGGAGTGGATTGCCCATGGGTACCTTCAGAAGTATTTAAAGAAAATTGTGGGGAAGAGCACTCTGCTACAAGAGTGATTTCCAAATGCAGCTCTTCCCCTAAGAGTTTCATGGAAATAGCTGCAGCAATTGTTTCCTCTGTTGAACTGAGCATATGTTGTGCCCCTATAGCAAATGAGCACAGCCAGCTGTCCCAGGCCCAGTGAGCACACCAGGAGTGAAGGAATTTCATGTCACATATCACAAGTGGTCCTTTGGGCCAGTGCTGATAAAAGCACTGGCTTAATTACCTGCATATCTTTAACGATGATACCAAAGGACTGGCCCCTGGTGCACAGCTTGCTGTGCTGCACAGACTGTGTCCCCGCAGCAGTTCTCCTGTGCACTGGGATTTGCCTCCCTGCAGCAGTGCCTTGAGTTTAGTGTGTTCTCTGCTCACTGTCATTTGGACATTCTGCTTTGAATCACCTTCTGGAATGTGGCTCTTGCACCACCTGTGCTTCCGTGAGAATGTGCAGGTTGATTTTCTTGGTGCTGGATTAGTGCTGAATGAACGCAGGTAAATACAGGAATTGCCTGAAGTCCTGGAGATTAGCTTTGTGGAAGTGAGGATTGGGCCAGTCCAGGCAATGCTGGGGATCTCTTCCTGTCTCGTTTTTCACACACATCCCATAGGTAGCTTCTCCACGGGAACACATCCTGTGGTGGGGTCACTGTGGTGGTCCCCACTGACGTCAGCTCCGTACCAGAACCCAAACACTGGGGCTCCTGTGGTTCTACAGGAACCTCTTTCCCAATCCACTGCTCAAATTCTCAGATAACACTCTGATGGCAGAGAGCAGCAGCCTCCTGAGAAACACCCTCCCCTGCCCCATGCTGAGTGGGTGAGCACATTCCTTGGAAATCTGTTTCTTTTCAGTGAGCGAACCTGACACGTGGGTACTTGGAGAAAGTAAAAAACTTTTGATTTCTACACCACAAAGGTCACTCTGGAGGGGCTTTGCAGTCTGGTAACACTGGCAGCATGGGAATACCAGGGACTTTGGGGTTTGGTCCTTGTAGGTGCTTTGCAGTAGGACCCTAAGCTCCTGAGCTGAGCTCTTACAGGACAGGCGTTTCACATAAGCATAGAATGGTTTGGGTTGGAAAGGGCCTTGAAGATCGTTCAGTTGTGCCTTATTTGGGAAGAGACTTTATGTGAGATGAAACACCCAAGTCGCACTTTGAGAGTACCCTGGGTTTGAAGACATCTTTATAAAACTTTAGTGCATGCTTCAAAATTGCACCCACAGCATGTCCTGATTTGGACAACTCCAGATTCCCAAAGGCAGCCTAGACTGGCTTTGGGACACAGGAGGAATGACGACAGAGGTAGGTGGCAGCAGGCCATGGCCAGTGTAGCTCACCATGTACCCATTTCCTTTTCCTGTTTACTCAGTCGGTGATCCCAGCCAAGATAATTCCCTGCTGTGTGTGATGAAGAGGATGTCAGAGAGATGCTCAGTGAGCTGTCCCTCTCCCCCTTAACTGGGATAGTGTTAGGGCTGCCCTGGGCAGAGCGGGACAGTCCTGCAGCTCTGCTGTCCCCAGCAGGGCTGGGATGCTGCAGATTCCTGCCCCTCTGCCTTCCTGTGCAGCACTGGGCACGCGTTGCTCAAGGGGAAGGATGTAGCATTGGCTCGTGTTTGCTTTTCACGACTCACCCATGGCTTCCAGTTGACTGCTTCTCCTTTTAAGCTGAGTTCCCAGCACTTTTTACCCAGCTCCTGCAACAAGAACCGCGAGCAAGCATTAGTCATTGATTGGAGTTTTGAAACTCTGTGTGAGTTAATTGCGTTTCTCCACGCTCCTGTTTGCAAATGAAACAGAGAAATCTGCAAGCATGGTTTTATGAAATCTTGGGTTTTAAACTCTATTCAAAGGTTTTAGAGAATGTGATTCAAATTGCAGCTTCTGGCATGGCTCAGTTTTGGGGGAAAAACATACATATTCTGTGTATTTTAAGAATTTTATTTGAATTTTAAAGAAACAGTGTTTTGGCAGTCTCTTAATTATTCATCTTGTAAATATGCAGCATATAAAGTCTGGCCTCCTTGGGAAATAAATGATTTAGCTGTATTTAGTTTACAAATTAAGCATCTGCCCTCAAAAATGCTGTAAAATATTACATACTTTTTTTTTTTCCTTTGTAGCTTGATGCGAGAGACAGTTTATAACTGAGAAGTCCTAAATGCTGTCTTAGCATTGGAAAAATGTTTATCAAAATCAGATTAGCCACAGGGACTATATAAGGAAAGTAACTTGGGGAAAAAAAGAAAGTTTATTTTCTGACTGATAATCTTGGACCATGTTTTCCCCAGTACCATTTCCAGGACTGAAACCCAGCCATGCTCCCTGGAAGTTAATTAAATTGCTGGAGGAGGGCTTCTATTTTCTTTAAATAGCTGACGCATTCGTTTTTGATTCTGGCCTGTGGGCTGCAAAGATAACTCCCGACTGGTATAACATAACACAGACAAAATAATGAATTCCTGATAGCTGACATGTGCGAGGCACCGGGGTTTTATCCTTATGGAGGTGATAAGGGCAGTTTGTAAAAGGGAAAGGTTTGGGTGAGAGATAGCCCTGCAACTGAGGCTATGGAGTAATTGGTTCAGAAACTCCTGGATTTTAGAATTCTGCTTAGGAAAAATGTGAGGTTCTTGATCTAGGTGCAGAAGGTAGAATTAGTAATTTGCTATTAATTAAGACTGAGTGCTCAAAGTGAGATCTTTGGGCAGTGTTTCCTTGGGAAGCTGAATATTTTGCCAGGCAAACTGGAAGATCTCTTGGTAGAAAAGAATGTGGGAAAGATAACGTGGGCAGTGCTAGAAAATAGCTGTTGGAAAGAAGTTAATGATTGTCTGATGGCAAAGCACCTGCTCACTCTACCGCTAACCCTGAGATTAAGGTACCCTCAGGAACAGGACACACCTGAGGTCTGCTGGAGGTGGCTTGTCCAGCCTGTTTCTGGGAATTTTGCCACATTCATGTGACCAGAATTCCAGGTGTGGCCACGCCCAGGACTGGGATTGGAGCAGGAAGATAATTTCGGGGATGAGTTACAAGGGGACATGTCATCTGGCAGCCAAAGACCAGAGCCCAGTCTGGATCCTATTTCAGCCCCAAGTATTTCCTCACACCTGTGTCAGTGGGTGATGCAAAAGAGCTGGAGGGTCACCAGAGGATTCACTCTCAGAACATCCATCTGGGGCCTGTAGCAGCACTGTAGTTTAGTTTCTGATGTTCTTTTCCATGCAAGTGAATTTTTTAAACGCCCAGGCACTGATACCCTCAGCCTTTTTCCAGGCTGCCCCCAGCTCCCCGTGGGCTGTGTCTGCCTGGCTGTAAATCAGTGCTCAGCACTGGCGCTGCCTTGTGCCCCTTGTGCTCCTGGCCCTTGTTTGTCAAGTGACTCATTGTGTGCTTTGCCTTTCAGCTGTGACTCCCAGCACTTTTTCTTTAAATACCTGGTGAGGCAC
Organism: Chamaea fasciata; assembly: GCF_029207755.1. Classification (NCBI taxonomy): domain Eukaryota; kingdom Metazoa; phylum Chordata; class Aves; order Passeriformes; family Sylviidae; genus Chamaea; species Chamaea fasciata. The sequence goes on along the minus strand of NW_027094098.1, from coordinate 16,144,980 downwards.
TGGCTCTGAACCATTAACTCTCTCGGTCAAACTCAGAGCTCTGCTTTCCTCAGCTCCCTCTTTTTCAATAAACAGCTAATTTAGGACAAGATAAGCAAAGATTTGCTTACTCAGAGCCTGTTAGTTGAGGGGGTTGATTATTTATTTCAGTTTATTTGGGAACATCTGATGAACCAAGGTAGTAGATAAGCAAGTTTAGGGAAAGTCATGTTTCATGTCTATTTCATACAATGGTGATGATTGCCCTACTGACAGGTATCAGGTACCCACTTTCCCAAGAGCTTAATTGAATTTTATACCCTCTTCAAAGAAAGCTGCTTGAAGACTGCAGTAATTTTTCTCTAGCAGGGTGAAAATTTGGCTTTGCTTGGTGAATCCCTGCAGGTTTGCCATGAGGAACGTGAGCTGAGGGAAGGCAGCAGGCAGAGGGGAGCCAGGCAGGGAACTGCTGAGCTCCATCTCCCTGAGCACTGAGGCAGCAATTACGAGATGAAAACATTGTTTTCTCCTGGTGTTTTATTTTTCATGTAAACCAGGTGCAAATACAAAGAAAAAGTACTTAAGATGCCATTTCTTGGATAGACTTTTCATAGCAACAGGGTTTTTTTCCAGTGGTGCTACTTGTAGATTCATCCAGTTCATGGCAGACTAAAGCTTATACAGTCTGCAGTGATGTAATTGTAATGGTTTTTACAATTTCCTATTTTAAAGCAGTTCTGTAAGGACTCTCAAGGAATTTGTATAGTATGCTTATTATGTAGCAGATTAATTAGGTGGAAGCGCTGTGGGTGGAAATGAGCAAAAAGGATTAGATGAAGAGGGGGAAAAAGAAAAGGATATTTGCAGTAATTTAATAACGTGATCTCATGGGATTTACTACTTGTATATAGCAATGTAACTGTTAATATTCACACATAATTATGGCAGTTTGGTAAGGAACAGTGATTTTTAGATTTCATATGCATGATGTTTGTACGATTTCCAGAGGGGCAGAAAAGGGGTTACTGTGTTTTGTCCTCTGTAATAATCCCTCCACAGTACTTTCTTTTCTTTGGTTTTTCTTCTTTTTTTTAAATTATTTTTAACTCAGAGAGCAGAGCTAGAGTGCTTCCAGCCCAGCCACCTAGAGAGGTCTTTTTTGTGTGCTCTGCATCCAAAACAGATGAGAGACAAGGCAAGCAAGGTGCCAGGAAATTCAACATCCCCCAACTTGTCTCCCTTGCAGGGAGGAAGCTGTCACATGGGGTAGCATCATGACATCCACAGCCATAGGTGAAAGATGCTTTCCCCTTGTCCCTAGAAATTCCCTTAATGTTCAGTATTACAACACATGGCTTTTTTCCTATTTTTCCTATAAAAAAACACATTTCATGGGTTTTGCATTGTAATGTATTCACCTTCCTTTTGTCGAATATCTGAAAAACTTTGTCAGGTCTACAGGGTTTTTTTTTTCCAATCTTGCACGTTCAGCTTTGAGCAGGAATTTGGGCTCTGGTCTGGTTCCTAACAACATCCTCACTCTAGAAAAGCAGGAGTAAACCTTTTGCTTTTCCTTCCCATGGTGGCTGAGATCTGTCACGTGAGGTGTATTTTGTGCTTTGAGGAAATGGAACGACAGCTTTTCAGCCTCAGCTTTTTTGCTTTTGCAGATTTGTCAGGTCTTTATCATTATTTGGACACTTTATTTTTCTTGTGGTTCCATGAATCTCTGTATCAGCCGGGCTGTGATAACAAGCTTTAAACTTTGCTACTGTATCCAGACATGCTAAAAACCCACAGCTAATATGGCTAAGCTGACCTTTGTGTGAACAGGAAGAAAGTGTGAATGTTAGAAACAACAGTCTGTTGTTGCGAGAGAGGGCTTGGGATCCTTCAAGCCTTGTATCAGCTGTGAATATCCATCTTTTGCTTGGCAGTAAATCCCCAGGTACAGCAGAGCCATTCTGCTTTTGTCTGCTCTGTTAGGGGAGCGCTGCTGACATGTGCTGTGGGTATGACCAAGCAGCTCTTTAAACATGGAAATGCCATAGCAGGTCTGTGGGATGGGATCCACCACCCGTTGTAGGTGGTAGGTCCAAGGACCAAAAGGGTTTTTGTCATCAGAATATTCATGTTTCACATCAAGAGCTGTAAAAGAAGACCTGAGGATCTGGGGCAGCTCCAGGTCACAGATTTTCTCTAGTCATGAAGAGCTGCTTCCTTGGCACGCTGTTCCTTGTCTGGAAGTCGTAGCACTGCCTGATCTGCCAAGGTGGCTCTGGGAGCAGTTCATGTTCCCATTTGTCTGCTCACCATGTCCTCTTGTAGAGAGCTGTGTGCATACAGCTGACTGGAGAAATGTTGCATTTTTCTTGGTGCTCTTGTCCCGTCTTCCTAAAGCCAATGTATGGGGTCATCAAACCCCAGCAGATCTGCAGATGCTGCTGCTCTGCCCAAGAGTTGAGCAGTGCTTAGGAAGCAGAGAAATTTGGCTCAGGGAACAGGGCTGGAACTGAAGGTCAGACCTAGGACTCCAAGGCTCTGGTCCAGGCATGGGGAATGGTTGTCCAGTCCCATCCACACTTTGTGTTTGGTGCAGGTCCCCCCTGAGCTGTGAAACTAAAGCTGTTGCAGCTGCACAAGGTGGGAACCCGCAGCATAGCCACAGCCTAAATATCCAACAAGCTGGGGCTGAAAAAGCCATCTGCACTGCTTATCAGGGTCCTTTCCACAGATGGGGTTGGAAGGCTCTTAAATGCCCCTTCAAATACCTCTCTGAGCAGGCGGCTGCTATCTGGTGTTCAAGTGGCAGCCCCTGCAACCCTTCTCCCACCAAAGCTCCTGCTGCCTGCAAGGAATGTCAGGCTCTGACAGTCCTGTACCAACTGGAGCTCCTTGTTCATGGCCTTTCCACATCCTGGGCTCCCTTCAATAGAAAAATAACTTTCTTGAGTGTGCCAGCGGACCATAAACTGAAAGGTTGGGAAATGATGGGAAATGTCTGGCATTTGTCACAAAAGAGGATTTGTCGGAGAGCGCATTTTTCAAAGTCCTGCTGCCAAGATCCCGCTGCTTTGGCATAGTCAAAAGCTGCTAAATCCATCGTCTCTCCCTGTACCTCCCCTGCTCTCTCTTCCTGCCCCCCACTCTTTTCTCCTGCACTTTTAACCCTGCTCATTTTTTCCCCTCCACTCCCTCACTGCTTGCCTCTCACACCTGTTTCTTGTGGTACCTCGAGGGGCAGAGCAGCCTCCACAGGAGCCTGAGGTTGCCATCCTCTCTTTATTTTACACCAAACCCGAAGCCTACAGAACAGGCACCTCTTGCTGAAGCAGCCCAGCTTCACTGGGATGGTCCATGTTGCTGGTTCTCATCCATGAGTGTCAGGAATGGGAGCACCTTGGAGACCTGGGTGATGTTTCCCTGAGTCTGGTCGCTTGAGAAAGTCACTTCAGGACCAGGCTGGGTTGTGGGCAGCAGCAGAGGGTGTTCTTGTACAATTTGGTGCAAAGGAATTTGGTGGTCATTCTAAAGAAAATAGGCTGTTACTGACAGCTGAATAATCTGACCCTCTGAAACCCTTGATCGTCAAGGTTTCAAGCGTCTGCTCTAATTGTGTGCTGTTTTGGAGTGTTTATTTTGCTAGCTGTAAATATCTTGAATAGAATGAGGTGACAAATCCTAATGCAAATGTTTTGAATTATCTTCATGATGTAGGGTAGTAGTAGTGTATCATCTTTTCGCTTGCAGCTGCACATTTCCTTGAATCTCAAATGTAATTCTCAAATTTGCTGATATTTAGGTGTCCATGAAATAACTTTCAGGTTAATTTTTTGAGGCTGACTGACATTTTCAAAAGGCAAGGCCACTTCAAATTCTATCTGTGCTAAAATTCATTTCAAGAATTAACTGAACATGAGGAAATGACATTCAGGAGAACCCGAGAGTGACTTATTCCCGTGATCCTGCAGCAACACAAGAGAAAGTTTTTGTGTGAGGTCAAAAGGCTCCAAGAACAGAGGGAAGTTGTTATACAAAGCACTTTACCTAGTGATAAATTTGTACCTTATAACGTGTTATAAACACAGTTCAGCAGAGGCAGACACACCTGCCCTTGCTTTAGTCAGTTAAGAGTTGTCTGAAGTCCTGTTCTCATCGAGTTGTTAATATTTACAAAGAATCTGTGGGCTGATAAGTTTCTATGCTGTAGTCCAATATATGGCTTTTGCTGCTGGGTGTGTCACTCGCTCTTCATGTTTTGTTAATCTCATTAACCACATCTTACTCCATCTAAGCTCTTACCTGCGTTAGCAAGGGGCATAAGCTGCTTTTTGACAGTGGGTGTAGGGAAACGCCAGGTATTGACAAATGGTCCTAATTAGCACAGTTCTGTAAATCTTTGCCTGGCAGGGAGTGTTGTATCATTCCATTAGAAGCTGTCAAGATGTGCTTTCTGGGGGCATAAATATGAAACTCTTTTTTAATTTTCACTAATGTGCTCTAGGCAGAGCATGCCATGATGGTCTGGCTTGGTTCCTTCATGGATTTCTGGTGGGGATTTTAGCAAGATGCCTAAAATTTTACTGTAACATCAGCAGGTTGTAGGAAGCTCATGAGATTGGTCCTGTTCTGCTGCTGGAGGCAGTTTCAAGTGGGAAGTCCTATCGATAGCATGGTACGTGATTAAATGTTGTTACTGGTTATTTTAGAGTCAAGCTGCCTTCCCTCTCCATGGAGCTAGCACTGACGAGCAGGGCGTGCTGGGGACAGAATCTTGCCCAACGTTTGATCGTGTTGGGACAGAGAATTAATTATGGGCAGTACCAGGAGTGCAAGTTGAGGTTCAGTGTGAGAAGGCTTTGATGCAGATTTTCGTTATTTCCATTTGCATTGCCCAGATTGATTCAACTTCTGCTTTGTATCTGCCAGAGAGAAAACTCCTGTTTAGAGGGTGGAATAGGAAGGAAAAGGTCTGTCTGCTGCTTTTGTTCAATTCTTCTCCATAGTGGAAAAATACTTGAGATGAGAGTTTCCTATATTCTCCTCCTGGGGAATAAACAAACCTTTTGCCAAAAAACGTTCAGTCCCATTGACTCTGGGCGGTTTTAAGTTTATGTATTGAAATCGTGCCAAAAACCACCAGTCCAGAAACCCCCTCCTTAAGCAGGGATCAGATTAAATGCAAGTTGGGCCTCCCCGTCCCCACAGCCTCGTCCTCCTCCTGGTGGGAACCCACCATGGACGTGCCAGATACAGCAGGGGCTGTTTGGCTGGCAGATAGTGGGGATGGTGGGACATCTGGAGCCGGGGCTGTCTGCCCTGGGGTTGCTGTATCGTCTCGTGGTCGTCGTGAAACCAAACAGGAACAGGTCATAATTCAAACCCGACGCTCCTGCTATCGCTATCGGGAGTTGTCACCTCTGGGGAACAGGCTGGGTCTCAGAGGGCTTGGGAAAGTGATCCTGAAGGTCAAGGGGAGACTTGCTCGGTGCAGATGAAGTGATAATGGACTCTGTGGAAGGAGGGGGGAGGACCATTTGAGGCTTTTATTATCCCTGAAGCCGTGAATCATCCCAAATACTAATCCTGGGGCGTGCAGTCAGCAGATCCAGGCTGCTTCGTGCCAGCCTGCACTGTCTGAAGGCGTCCAGCGCACAGGGAGCTGTGCCCTGTCTCTCCCAGGTCTTTTACATTTTTCTAGGATTGTTTCATGCTTGATCTCACAATTATGCGGGGGGGGGGGGAAAAAATCCTCATGTTGCTTCTCAGGGAGTTTCACGCCTTATAAGTCCACTTTGATGGATTTCTCCCAGTGCACGTGGATGGGATGGTGTCAGAACCTCAGGGTGTGAGGTTGGGTCCCGTCAGGAAGACGGGTCCCAGGGGGAAATTCTGCCTCATAAAATCAGCGTGTTCTCTGCTATTGCAAGAAGTTGGATGTGTTTGTAGGTTGGCAGAAGAAGAGAGAAGGCCCAGCAGTGCTGTAAATTGTCACAGCTCTGTGGTCTCTGCCTGCTGACAGTCCGCAGCCGGGCTCTGGTTCGGGGTCAGGGCAGCAGGGACGTGCCCCCTGTCATGGCACAGACGTGGTGACAGCCCTTTGATCGCTGCGTGTCCCAGCTCAGAGCCCACAGGCCCTGCTCCGAGGCGCGTTTGCTGGCTGGCCCTCAAAATTTAAATTCAGTGGTAGACATTTTCATATTGATGAGCTGCTACTCATCACTCAAGCTTAACCAGCACCCTTGTTTTGGCGTTGATGAGGATAAAGTTGCTAGCCAGCCAGATCTAGAGAGGTGAGGGGCCCGAAAACTGAACAGGAAGGCAAGTAGCGCTGTTGGAGGCCACAAATGTTGTAGAAGGTGGCATCTTTGAGCATGGGAGACGCAGCTGCCAGGATTTGTGGCATTTCTGCACACTCTCGGTGATGGGGAGGCTCCTGGTCCTGTAATGGTTGGTGAAGGAGGGTTTGGGACCTCTCCACCCATGTGTAGTGGTGACAGCTGGGTGTCAGCTGTCCCCTGTGCCTGGCTGCCTCTGCCAGAGCTCGGCCCTGGCCTCCCACATCAGCCTCCTTATGGCCTCAGCCCTTACAGCCAGGTTTCTAAATAGGGGTTTAATGACCACCCATTAAACCTCTGATTATGAATACTGCGGGGGATTGAGAATTTACATTTACAGAAGCAGCCCTTTTGTTTGGTAAAAATGAGCTATTTTGTTAGTACTTCCTTCCAAAACCTCTCCTTCTTCACTGTAGTTCCCTGCCAACTCTGCCTGCTAGAGCAGCCATTGCAGTGATGAGTCAGGTTTAAAAATAGGAGGAAAACTGTGTTTTAATAATCAATTATCCTGTGAGTCTATGATTGAAGTTGGACAGGACCTTAGGAGGTCATCTGGCCAAACCCTCCAGCTCCAAGAGGGAGTTTAGGCCAGGTCGCTCAGGGTTTGGTTTTTGGGTTTTTTGGGGGTTTTTTTGGGTTTTTTTATTATTATTCTTTACTCTGGTTTCTGGGGCCTCAGAAGAACATGCTTCGTATCTGCATTTCCATGTGGCTCTACAAATACCTGGTAATCTACCTTCTCTCTTCAAGCCTGGATGTCCTGCAGGCTTTTGATCCCATCATAATGGGCTTGTAAAGGGGTGAATAGAACTCAGCTTTTGTGAGCATTGGCTGTATTTGAGCGCTGGAAAGAGAGACCCTGATTTTCTACCCAGCTGTCCCTGTCTGTGGCACTTGGGTGCTGGCCAGCTTGCAAAGAAAAATGGATATTCCTGGCAGAAGAGTGCAGCAACTAGCACTCCTCGGTGCTAATTGACCCCTTCTTGGCAGCTTCATCAAAGACGTTGAAGAATAAATAGGCTGCCGATTGAACTGTTTCCTCAGAGGTGGTCCCCCTTTACCCGGGGCTGGGGCTCATTGTCAGGGCTGGGGAAGAGCCTTGCAGAGAGATTAGCCCGTGCTCCAGAGGAACAAAAAAACCCTTTCATCTCCTGTGCTTTCTATGTGGCATCTGGGAGGTGGAATCCTGGGATGGAGGGAGTTGCTGTGTCCTCCATGTGCAGAGCTCCATCCACTCTAGGGATGTCCAGAAGTGTCCGATTTTTCAGAAACAAAGGGGGACATAACTCTGATGAAAACTCTGATAGTTCAGTCTGATGAAAAGAGAGATTGGGAGCAGAAAAAACGCCTTCAAGGAAAGCCTGGACAAAGTTGAGGCAGATGCTGATGGACGTGACTGGTGCATTCTTTGCATAGAGAAGTCGTGTTGGTGCTTGCTGGCGCTGCTGCGAAGGCACGCAGAAATCCTGCTGAAATGGGGCGTGCAGGTTTCAGCTGATTAATTAATGGACCGTGTGAGGAGAAAATAGGAACCATTTTACTGATGCCTGTAAATAGGTTTTGAAATATTCTGCCGGGGTTTTGTCATGACAAATTGCATTTATATACTTCAACCCCCCCTGCATTTCATTTGAGGTTGGGCCTAGAGTCCAGAATATTTGAACTTCCTGTACAATGGCCAGTCCAGGAGAGCTGTTTTCACTGAAAATATTTTAAAGCATATGAACTGAAACCCTTTGTTTCGAATCAGATCACTGTTAAACTTCTGAGATCTAACAAATACCACACTGCTTCATGAAATGTATTGTCTAGAGGTAGGGCTTTAGCTAAAGACAGAGCAAAATTTAGCACTGCAAGCCTTACTTTTGGGCAGAGGCTTTCCTGCAGCTGTTTCAGGGCTCATTCTGCACTCAGCAAATAGAGTGAGGGTGTGCAAAGTAAATATTGATACGGTGGTGGCCTGAGCACCACGTGTGTGTATAATGAGCCTGCATGACACCATATCCATCACTGTCATGTGAGAGGGCCTCTAGAGTTACGTTGCTATGACAGCCTGACATGGAGCAACACACCACATTTGTGAGTAGCAAATACAGCCCTTCCTTCTGCCCAAACTAATGAGTCCATCTCTGATTCACTAGCACTGACTCGGGGCCATTTTTGCTTTTGCAGTGATGAAAACACTAGAAAAGACTTGAAGACGCTGCCCGTCTTTCCTACCAAGACACTGCAGGAGCATCCATCACTTGCTTACTGGTGAGCTGTTTAATTTAAAATGTAAATCATTGCTATGAACGGTAGCAACAAGATCACTTTCAAGCAGTTTGCAAACTCTTCTAAAAGTTTTCAGCCCAGGACATGGAGTTAATTACTCATGTTCAAGCATTTCCAGTTTTTAGAAGATCATAAATTATGCAAGATCTGATGCAAATTCCTCCTTCAAAGTTTGCTTAAATTAGATTGCTGTGTCAGAAACTGCTGGATCAGAGTATGTGGGGACCCTGCAATAGAAGGAGCTGAAGTCTGAACTCCAGCCAAGCCTGGGTTTGCAGAGAGCACCTCGTCTTCATCTGTCACACACTGGAGCCTTTGTGGTGGGCTGACCTTTGCTGGCTGCCAGCTGCCCACCCAGCTCCTCTCAACAGAACTGGGGAAGAAAATAATCTAGAAAGGCTTGAAAAGGAAAGACAGTTCCAATTCTGGGGTTTGATTTTGCTGTGAAGGAACACAGCATTTAGGATGAATCAGTGATATTGTTTCCTTGGAATTTATGCCCTGTGTGCAAATTCAGCTCCCTCATTTGTTTTGTTTTTTTTAGGATTGATGTGTACGTGATGGATTTTCAAGTATACCATGCTTGCTTATTATTTGTTTGTCTCTGAATGAATACTGCTGGGCTTTTCTTCGCTTTCAAGTGTCTGACACAGAAATGCATATTTTATTTCACATTCCTCCAAAACAAAATGTTGAAATATGTAGCAGGAAGAATGCAAAAAAGGTCATTGCTGACAAATGTGTGGTTTTTTTCACCTATGAAATGTCAGGGGGAAAAAAATACACGGGAATGAAAACAGCTCTAGTTAAACTTCTCCTGTCTTACATATGGAGCATTAACCAGCCTTTGAAGTTTGGATCCTTTAGAACATTAGGATGAATTTACACAATTAGCACCGTTCTTCTGCAGCAGCATCTGCAGCAGAACAGGCTGATCCGAAATGGTTCGTTAATTAGTCTGGAAGGCAGAATGTCATGGTGGGGATCAGCCAGGCAGCTCCACGCTGCCTAATGAAGGGTGGGAAAGAAACCAGCAAGAACAAGAATGTAAACCAGAGCAAGAAACATGCAGGGGGACCCTTCTCTGCATGCTGAGCAGGTGGCTGAACTTCGACAGATGCCGTCGCACATGAACAAAGTCACTGAGAATTGGGTTTTGTGCTTGGTTTGCAGTGAGGACAGAGTGATTGAGCATTATACACAAATTAAAGGTCTGACCAGAGGACAAGCCATCGTTCAGTGAGTATGACACTTGTTAATTTGTGAAGATGATATTTTTACTTTTCTCCTGTTGTTGTTGTTTTTTTGTGGGGTTTTTTTTGGGTTTTTTTGGTTATTTTTTTTGAAAAGTGGCAAGACAGACTGTTTGGGTCATTATTGCCTGCAGACGATGTCATTTGTATCTGTCAGATTCTCTTTTTATTGAGTTACATTGCAAAGTGGAATTGTTTGAAGTCTCGCATTTCACAGGCTTACAGTTCAGCATTTGTGTAGTCATTTGGGTACCTCAAATACCAAAGAAATTGTTCGGATCTTACTTTATTGGAAGACTCTTCTCCATGCCTTGCTTGCCATCAATTAATTTTCACTCCAAACTCTTAAGGGTGTGTATTACCCTAGGTCCTGTAAGAAATTCTGAAGTATTTAGAATTTGGCTCTCAAAACATCAAGGTCTTCCAAGCTGCCCACTGAGCCTGTGGATTTGTATTTTTCATTTACCATTAATATTTACTGTTCTTCCTACAAGCAGATGCAGTAGGATGTGTTATGAGATGTTTGAGATGATGGCCATGGCTGCACAGTTCAGACTCCTTGCAGTTTTTCTCATGTACCTCAGTGCCTGTAAATCTGTCTCAATAATCTGTGGGTTTTTTTCAGTAGAAACAAGGGAAAAATGGTCTGTTCAGTGGTTTTCTGAATTGCCTCATGAAACAGTTGTACAATGGCATAAACATATTCATTTGGAGCCTATCCTTTGTAACCAGAGCTCCATAATGGAATAATTATAGGCAGGTCTTTACTGCCAACGTTTCCCAAAAGGCTCACATGTTCAGTTCAGAATTTTTGCTTTCAGTTCTGTGATCTTCTGATAAGAGATTGAATGTTCTGTTGTATGAGTGATCTTCCTTTTGCTTTAGCTGGGCCAAAATACCCCATCTTTCCCCAAGCCAAGATGCTAACATTTTTCTGAGAACGTGGGCCTTCAATTATTAAGGCCTTCAAAATATGCAAATGATAAATGATGTGTCCTGGATGTATGTGTGAAAAAAAAATATGTTAATAGATATTACTCCCTCCAGAGAAAATCGTCTGATATGCTATAAATCTGTCTGCAGGTACATGAAAGTGGTAGAAGCTTTGCCAACATATGGAGTTCATTACTATGGAGTAAAGGTCAGTAACTGCCTATAGATAATGTGATTGCTGAGCTTATTACGCGGGCTTGCATTCCTAGAGGAGCAGTTGGATGATTCAGTGCCTTTCTATCAGTATGAAACTCCACATTTTTCAACCTCTGTAATTTTTCCCCATTCCATGTACTTCAAAAATTGTTTCCAGAAAGCAGAAAGGAATCTTTGTAAAACCTCATGTAATCCTATCAGGAGCTACATTCCTATCATCTTAATTAAACTGGATATCGCTGCTAGACCTGAAGCAGTTAGTAGTTTCCCCAGAGACATTAATCAAGATTAGAAAAACAAAATGTGGAAAAGACTCCTCCTAAGTGGCAGGTGATTAGTAGTGTGTGCTTGGAGTGGGGAGATGCTGAGAAATACTTTTGGAGAGTGATGGAAGTACACCATTTATTCCCATTTGTAGAGCAGAGCCGGGGCCAAAGGGTTTTGTGCCGAAGAGCTCAGCAGAGATGATGTCTCCTTACTTTTGAGTCGTGGCCATGGCTGTGGTACCTGAGAAGCTGATGTTTTGTGCTGATGTTTCCTCCTGTGGCTGTCCATGCCTGAATATAGTGGATGCAGTCACTGGCCACATTTTTTCCCTGTCCCCTGTCCTTTCCCTTCACAGCCACTCCTGCAGCCAGTGACACCCCGTCGTTTCAGCCGCACTGTCGCTTTTCTGTCCGCGTTGCACAGCCACCACCTGAGGTTTTGTGCCTCTGCCTCAGAAGGCAGAGGGAGAAAGTTTCCATGTTCACCCCAGCAATCCACTTCACCTCAAACTGTTTGCCAGAAGATCTTTGTTCTGTACCTACTCGTACTTGTCACAGAGTGAAAAGGGCTGTAATCTTGGAATTGCCTAATTCTTAAGGAGCTCTTGATTGACGTAGACATCCATTTTTCAGGATAAACAAGGAATCCCGTGGTGGCTTGGAATAAGTTACAAAGGAATCGGCCAGTACGACTTACAAGACAAAGTTAAGCCCAGAAAAGTAAGTTTCCTTGCATCTGGTTTTTTTTTTTTTGTGGGGGGAGCATGGTGTGGCGTTGCATGTCAGAATATACTCTTTTAAGCTGTTGCTTATTAGACTGGTGGGCAAAAGACCAAAGGCTGGAGGCAGGAGGAGATTTCTGCTGGCACTGAGGCAGTAAATTTCTCCCTCTCCTAGATAGTGGAAACTCCCTTTGGGAGCTTTGGCTCGTGTGTCTTGAGTTTGGTGGTCTCAGGATGGGAATTTTGGCAGCCCCCAGGGATAACTGCAGAAATATGAAGCGGTTGTGTTGCTGCAAGGCCTTGTACTCGGGCAGTGTTTTCACTTCACTTTTGTAGGTGGGGTTTTTTTCTGCATGAAGCATAAAAGGCTCCACTGATACAGGCAGAATTCGAGGGGAACTGGGTGAAATTGAAGGCTTGTTGGAGCAACAGTGTGTTTCCATAAATTCTAAGGGGGAACTGAGAATGAATGCCAAGTACTGGAGGTCAGTCTTCTCCAGCCCACTGCTTCCCAGTGTGCCTGCTGCAGTGTGAGCTTTGCCCGCACCCTCCTGTGCTGTTTGAACAGGGCAAAGGGTCCTGCCTTGTTCTGCTGTGAGCCCAGACAGCAGCCTTGGAAACCTACCACACACCCAGCACGTGGGGTGGTGGGAGCTCCCCCCATCCTGTAGCCACATGTGTGTCCTTGTGACAGGACTGAGCCCCAAAGGTCTTCAAAGGGTTTTTTAACCCCCATGGCTGGTGAGAGAGCTGGGGTTGCTCGTGCTGGAGCTGTGCTCCTGGGCTGGGGCTCGTTTCTGGTCATGTCTTCATTGAAACATCTAAGCCATGAGGGGATGGAGACTTGGGAGTTTGCTGTTCTTCTTTCTCCGGGAATGATCTGGGCAGGAGTTCACAAGAAGTTGTGCTCCCCGCCAGGGAGTTTTTACATTTGCAAAATGATATTGTTGAGTGTATTGGTGCCAAAAAGCACAGCTTAACAAAACTTCCTTGTTAAAGAGTAATCCCCCCTCTTCGAGCTTCTGACTTGATCTTCTCTTTTTCCAGAGCAGGCTATGACTTGGTTTCTTTTGGTGTATTTTTGTACCTGTGTGTCTGAGGGTGAGCTCTCATGTCCTTCCTTCTCTTTGTTTAGTAAAATACAGAGTTTTATCCCAGGTGTCTCTTCCCATCCGTGCACTAAAAGACAGTAATGCAAGAGGAGCCCTTTGTAAATCAACATGGTGAGGCCATTGAATGTTAAAAGAGAGCATCAAGGAGGTCCTCTTGCCCTTGAGCACTTCCCTGATTTTAGGCAACATCTATAAGATTTTCTTGCCAGGAAAAGATCATTCTGCAGCCAAGATGTCCAGCTGTGACCAGCAATGCTCTCCAAGAAAATGGAGCCTGCCTGGCTGGAAGCATTGCTTTGCCAAGCATTTTTTATGCTTGTGGGATTTCAGTTTACAACATCAACCAGGCAGATTAAGAAAAATTTTTTAAGGTCAGCAGGGCCCAGATACCAAGTCACACCCTGCTACAGTTAGTTATGAGGCGTTGTCTTTCAATACAGTGGGAGTTGTGTTTAAGAAAAATAAAATAAAAACCAGAGGTCATCTCTGCAGTGGAAGTATTATACAATGAAAATGAGAACTATTGTTGGCTTCAATGAAATTGTAATTATACAACAGAGGATAGAGGTTAAAAGGGAAGGTGAGAGAGAGGAGCCTAAATGCAGATGGAAGGTTTAATTACAATAATCTCATTGAAATTGTGGGGATAGATATGGCTGTAGTGTCCTTAAGGATTTGTCTAGTGTCAGTGCAACGGGACAAAAATGATGTAAGGCACAGCTTGTCCTGAGCCATGACTGCCTTTAACAGTGGCTAAATATACAGACAGTTTCTTTATATGAAAAATGCTTTAGGGTTTTAAATACAGTACACTGTATTTAATGTGTGCACTTCGGATACATGGTTGGAATCAGATCACTTCTGGGAGGAAAAGCAGACATCAGGTCTAGGGGGGCACGTACACTCAGGCCTGGGTTTGGAGTTAAAATGCTGAGATACTGCGGCTTATTTCAGTGTAACTACAGCCCTGCTGCCTGTGATGCAGCAGGCAGAAGTTCCTTTTAATCTGTGTCGTTGTTTGTTCATGTTTATGAATGTATCAGAATTTATTTGAGAGAGAGAAGAGTATGTACAGCTTGCCTGCATCTTCCAGGAGTCTCTGGAGTAGCAATCAGGAGGGGAATAGACATGTAAACTATCCCTGTCTTTTGGAGCAGTGGTGCTAGTTTTGCTCGATTTAGCAGAATTTTCTTGCTTTGCTTTTTGGGAATGGAGCCAAACTCACAACTGCCGTGTGAGGGTGTTATCCAGCTGTTTATGCTGTGGATCAAAACTGCTGTTGTGTTTATCCCTAGCCATCTGGGAAAGAGCATCCTCATTGTGCTCCACTTCTCCAGTTGGTGATGTTTAAATATACATGCAGCTGATTAATAAATGGAGAATAATAAGAGGGAAAGGCTGAGTCCAAGTCTAGTGAAGACTGAGCTGGCCTTCCCAAATTTTAAAGCTACAAGTGATCTCTGGGTATTCAAACCTCTCTGATACTGGTTGTGGTTGGATAGCTGCAGCATTTTGGATGGGAGGCTTTTAACAGGAATTGGTGCCTGTGCCCCAGTGAATTCACACCAGGGGGATTTATTCTTCTCCCCATATCTTTTCTGCAGTGCTGTCAGATGTGTTTCTTTCACCACAGAATCACAGGCATCTTGCAAGAGCCAAGTCCATATTTAGAATAAAATTTTACTGTTAATAATAGAAATAAAAGATCTACTAGCTGCACCCATTAATGGATGGTTGGTTAAATGCAAAGAATTTTAACCACCCTCTTCAAAAAGTGAAATCTTTTGGCTTTATCCAAGTAGGTCTTCAGGCAAAGACACATAAATACGAGCCTTGGAGCACAGTGGTTATCCCAAGATTTTGTTATTGGATCAACACCACTGCATGAAGTCCAAGGCTGAGAGCTCCTCACAGGAAGCAGCTTGCAGGAGAGGCCTGGATGAAGCAATCTCCAGATCCTTGTCACCCAGCCCTGCCACTGCTCCATCCTCACCATCCATGAGGGGAGTGTGTGGTGTGTGACTCGGGGCTGGACCTGGAGAACCTGCCCTGGCTGGCTGGCTGGCTGTGTAGAGCTGGCTGGGGAGGTTCGGCTCCAGCTATTAATATTTTTCTGGTTGAGCTGAGATGGTTCGGACAAGGGAGTTTTGTTGCTCCAAGTCACTGCTGGGAGCTTGTGTTGCTTCAGGAGCAGTTTCTAGCAGAGCCCAGGTGTTACCATCACCCAGGACTGCCAGCTGGGGCACTGAGGGAAGCGCTGTGCTCGTAACAGACTGAAAAGGGAGAATTACTTTGTGTGTCATTTATGAAAATTGTCTTTGTGGATAAAAGCAGTGGCTCCACACTGGCTGGAGGTCATACTGAGCTCACTTGATTATCATCCTGAAGTCTCATGGGGCATTAAAACAGACTGGGTTTGGCAGCCCTTGTTCAAATTTGAGCTCAGACCTGGGATTAGCTCTGCAGTCCTGCTGCTTTGCAAACATACTCTTTCAGTTGCAGTTAATATTGAGAGTCACATCCTGCTTGGAGAAGTGCCTCCTGCTTGCTGTGAGGTGGCATGCCAAGATCCTGTCCCTGGTATCCTCTGAATCAATTAGGAAAAGTATAAAACAGGTCCCAGGACTTCGTTTGTCATTTCAAGCCAGGATAGATCTCCCTTTATCTCTACCCCATTCTTCTCACTGGCAAGATAAACAATGTATGTCTTGTTAAGGGAGGGTGTATTAAGGCGTGAGTTGAGTTTATTCTGCGTTCAGCCAATATGTGAGGATCCTCTGAGGGCTGGAGAAGGCAGCTTGCTGGCTCTTTGACTTGTTCTCCCACTTCATTGTGTTTCTGTGGGCGACTCCCTCGTGACAAATTAGCTGTGTTATCTGAAGAGGAGAACTAATCTTGCTATGGTATTGTTTCAAATGTCCAAGAATATCGGTTCTACTGCTTGATGTCTTGACTGCATTGTGTTCTCAGAAGGGGTTTTGTTAGCATATACTCGTTTTGAAATGGGTGGTGTTTGTCACAGGATGCTGTGGGCTGGAAGGAACCTGGAAGATCATCTCATTTCAACCCCCCTGCCATGGGCAGGGACATCTTCCACTGTCCCAGGTTGCTCCAAGCCCCCAGTGTCCAACCTGGCCTTGGACACTTCCCGGGATCCAGGGGCAGTCACAGCTTCCCTGGGCACCCTGTGCCAGGGCCTCGTCACCTCCACGATATCCCTGGCTGGATTTCATACTTCCAGGGCTTTAGCTTTCCAGTCCAGACCCCTGGCTGCTCAGACAATTTCTCTGTATTTCTCCCAGTCTCTGTAGGGTTTTTTTTGGTTTTTTTTTTTTGTATCTAAGTTTGTCCAGAAGCTCTTTGTTCATGCTTCCAAGCCTCCTGACACTTTTGCCTGACTTTCTCTTTGTTGGGATGCATTGCTCCTGAGCTGTGAGGAGGAGGTATTATGGTATTTCTTTCTTAATTCAACATATGCTAAGAGTTGATGCTAAAAGTTTTCCCTTGCAGAACATTTACTTCATGTAAATTTGCTTCCTGCTTTGCTGAATAGTTGAGAACACAGCAGCATTGGAACAGTCTTCTCAGCAGGCAGCTCTAATTAGGCAGAGATTTCTTTTATTATGTTTATTTCTCACCAAGCCATTGATTTAGATAGAAGATACTAAGCTGACATAATTACTTAAAATAAACACAGAGCTTTTATGAGACTGCTCTGAAATACAGTTCTTTCCAGATGTGCAAAAAGTTGCTTGAACGTCATCTGCTGCAAAACACAAACGTTTTGGGGCAGTTTGAGGTTGAGACATCTCTCAGTCTTATGATGCCACTGCTAGTGAGGACCAGGCAAAAAAAGGATCATAAGGTATTAGAAAAAAAAAATATGATTGAAGGGGTTTTTAGAGGACTGGCTTAATATTTAAGGGATGAAGGATGCCTGCAGGTGAGCTCTGCCAGGTTATGCTGGCACAGGTGGGAGCTGTCTGCCTCCTTCCCTCAGAAGTTGCTGCAGGTGGGGCAGTTTGGCTCTCCTGCCATCTCCTCAGGTGCCTCCCTCCATGGGCAGGCACAGCAGGGAAACACAGGATTCCAGCTGAAGGCAGGATGCCAGACACAGCTGAGTGCAGCAGAAGGGCTGAAACACAGCCCTGCTCCCAGCACTGCTGCCAGGGTGGTAATTTCCCTCGTCGGGTGGGGTGCATTCCTGTGGGCAGAGATCTTTTATGTTTCCTTGCTCTGAGTTGCCAGATTTGTCTGCAGATTGCTGTTCCCAGCCAGTTCCCGAGGTGCTGGTTGCTGTGCCTCCTTACAGGCCCTGCATGTACCACGAGTTGCTTTGGAAGTGCTTCCCGAGGGAAAGGCTGCTGCAAGCGCTGTGGTGTGGCCTTGTACTTCCATGCTGACCTTACTCAAAGACCCGTTGGGTGGAAAGCCAGAGATTTGGGTAATTCAGCTCTTGATCAGCATTTGTCACTCACCTTGGAAATATCCCAGGTGCAATCCTGGCACGTGGGCTGGTGCAGCAGCCTGTGGCCACACAGGCGCTGCACTCAGCTGCTCTCTACATTTTCACCTCCTTGCAAAAAACTCCTTTGAAAAAAAATACTACAAATTAAAAGAAAAAAAAAATCCCTGAGGCTCACAGCAATATTGATCCAGGAGCCCCTGAGCAGCTCTCCTGCACGTCTCTTTGGGCAGGGTCTCTGCCAGCTCCTGCCTGCAATCCTGACTGGGCTGTTTTTCTGAGCCAGTTTGTTCCTGCTGTCAGGCCAGGACAAACTTGCATTTTATTCAAAACTGGATGCAAGATCAGCCAGGTTTAAAAAAAAAAAAAAGCTGCTTCTTTTGAGGTGTTTCAACATTTAGGCATGCCATGTCTCTTTGGGCTGCCTTAGACTATTCCTGTTCTTTCTGTGAGGGAAGGAGGACCATTCCTTTTGGTTCAGTGCTCCCTGGTATCTGGAATTGAATCGCAGTAGAAATGCAGGGAAGGCTGAACTCGTGGGCTGGAAAAGCAGCAGCTGGGTGGTAGGAGCCTGGCTGATGCTCAGAGGTGCCTGGGTAATGAGATGTGATCAGAGCTGCACCTCCACCTTCTACAAAAAAAAAACCATCAGAAAACCAACCTTGACCAGGCCAAGTTCTACTCAGAGTCAGACAGGCAGCCCCTAGGATGCTCAGTAGTTTTCAGGAGCATTTAAGTGTCTGACAACCTACATGGATGGGAAGGCCATTAAGAAAACATTAATTAACTCAGGTGGACTTAATCATCTGGTTAAAGGGAACATACATTGCAAAACTTCCACAAAAACATTTTAATTATTCCTAATTGTTCTTCCAGCCCTCAAAAACCAGTTCCAGATTTCCAGATTTTTTTTTTTTTTTTTTTGCCACTCTTTTGTCTTTAAATATGCATGTAGTTTAGGTAAGATTGGAATTAGGAATTATTTAGGAACATGTCTGTACAGAGTAGGGAGTATTTGAAGGGAGCAGGATATCACTTGAGCAGTGACGGTTTCCTGAGGGTTGCCTTTTGACCATGAGCTAGAAAAATTTCAGTTAAACAGAGTTATTACTTTATTGCTTTGTCCTTGTTTGTATTGAGCCCATTTTCCCCCTCTTGTCTACATGGATCCAAGCGTGTTAGCAGAAACTTGTAATACATTCATTCAGGATTATTTTTATGTGCATCTGTATGAATATTATCTCACAACTTATTCTGAAGATGCTCATTTAATCGCCAGCCTTTTTTGCAAGGTCCTGAGTTAGGAGGGTTTGTCAGATGAGGTGACAGCTAAGGAGCTTGTATTGTTCTTCAGTGAGATAGTTTGAGGACAGGGCACTTTTCAGTCCTCGAGAGCCAAGGTGTGTCTTGGGTACAAAGTCAGTTCCCATCTCTGCTGCTGTGGAACAGCAGAGGGGAGAGCTGGAGTTACCCCAGACTTTGAGCAAGGAGGCAGAGATGTCTTTGTAATGTACCCGGAATACCTGGGGCGCCCGTCAGCTCCTTTTGGGCTGGGATGGATCTCACAGGGTGGGGAGGAAATGGGGCAAAGCTCTACCCACATCCTGAGGCAATTCCATGCAGGTTTTCTTAAAAACGCAAACGCCTTTCTTTTTTTTTCTTTTTTTTTTTTTTTTTTTTTTTTTTTTTTTTTTTTTTTTTTTTTTTTTTTTTTCCCCCCCCCTCCTTTCTCGGCACTGCAAATGATCCCGGTGTGGGATTTGCACAGACTCCTGTGTCCCTCTGCCTGGGCGGGAGGCTGCTCCAGCTGCTGGGGCTGCTGCGTTGTGTCCTCCTGCCCAACGCGACCCTCCTCACCTTGGGACAGGTGCCCCCTTCTCCCGCAGCCCTCAGGAATGTCGAGCGCATCCGGAGGGGAAAAACCCAAAGGAAGTGATAAAGGGACCGGGGAGTCATCACCCGCCACGATCAGAGGCGGCATCGAGGCAGTTTTTTTTCCAGAGGTCATGTTTGAAGCACGCCCATGGTTTTTACGAGCGTGGGAGCGGGCGGCCGGGAACGCCGGGATGATGCTTCTGGTTGAACCTGTTGCCTCTGGGTGTGAGTCAAGGCTGGCGGGGCTGGGACAAGGCACGGCAGGGACCCCGGGCAGCCCCCACGCCACTGCCCTGGCCCCCCACAGGCACCCGGGGTGCTGTGAGGGTTGCAACCCCTGGGTAGAATCCTCCTCGTTCCCTCCGCCGTCGGGTTTTCCCTTTATCTGGGGAAAGGGGTGTGGGAGGCGTCGCAGGGGAGCGGGTGGGTGGTGATGTCAGGCGTGTGTCAGCAGTGGGAGGCGAAGCTGCCGGAGCAGAGCAGCACGGCAGAGGGACGGAGGGAAGGACGGCAGGGCCGCCTGGGCTCTGCCCTGCCCATGCCACTCCTGACACCGCCCGGCGGGGCCGGGGAGCCGGCGTCGGGATCGGGGCTGCGGCGAGGTGAGTGCGGGACGCGGGGAAGCAGCCGGGGCTGTGCCGGGATCCCAGCCCGGATCGCTGCTGGAGCAGCACCCACGGGCAACTATTGCTCAATGTCCTGACAGGCTGTGCCGGGGTTGTTTCCTTTTGTGTTTTTATAAATGTTCTTATAAAAAGTTATTACAAAAATTTCATTTTCAAAGTTCAGTGCGGAGTTGTAACGAGGCGTTTCTGACAGCGGTGTGACTGGGCAGGAGAGCTGTGAGACAAACATAAACTTACTTAAGCAGCAGAGGGAAACTGCCACAATCGTCTGGAAAATAATTTATTAATTCAAGCTAATTACATTTCCACTTGCCTTCACCTTTTCTACAGCAGGTTCTAATAGTCGGTTGTAGTCCTAGGAAAGTTTTAATTAGACAGAGGGAAAGGCTGCTGAAGGAGCCACTTTTCCTCCGAAACACAAATGAGCTGGGTTACATTTCATAGTGTTATAAATGTTTCTGATGGCATCACAGCGTAATGTGTCGTTTTTTACAAAACTTGGAAATGCTTCTGTAGTGGGAGGTAGCATGGCACGTCAGGTTTTGGCAGAGGCCGGCGGGAATGTTGTGTGTCCTGGGGGGTTCTGGTGTGGTGGCTGCACCTTTGGAGGCTTTGGAAAAACTCCAGTGGGGAAAGGAGGGGATTGCTGTGCTGGCCTGGGTGCCTCAGCTGGATCCTTGGTGTCAGGGGCTGGTCTCTTACTGAGCCATGTCTGGGTTCATCCTACTGGATGGAAACACCTCCGGTACCTCCGTGTGGGCTGCAGCTCTGGAGAGCAACTGATGTAAACTCCAGCGTGCTGCTGCACCTGTGCAGCCCGGCATGGTCAGGGGGACATCCCTGGGGACACCATGTGCATCCAGGCACCCTGGCATTGCTGGAGACGGGGGCAGGAGGTGGTGCTGCCGAAACCTGCAAGGCTGGGCTGGGAAGATGCAGCCCCTGATGGCTCATCCCCAGGGGATGGCTGATGCTGCTGCAAAAGGAGAGAATTCATATGAAATTCTGATCCCACGGGTGCAGCTGCCAAGCCCTGACTGACTTTGATCTCTTCTCCCAGCTGGCACTTTGGAGGAAATATGTGGGTTTTTAGCAGGAGGATGTGCTGGGGGTGGCTTCCTCCTGTAGCTGCTGTTGTTCTGTACATGCTGTACCTCTGCTCCAAAATGTCACGCTGGATGTCTCACACGGTGTCTTCACAAGAAAAAGGTCTTGGTTTTTCCAAGCTGCTGCCATTCCCTGGGGATGTTCTGACTCAGGGAAGTAGACCATAGTTGTCTATACAATTACTTCGTAAAGAGATTTTTTGTGTTTAATCAGAGAGAAAATGACTTTTGCTGCCCTGCCAAGATCTCTGGGAACTTCTAGCAGTGAAATTAAATGTGCTGTTGATGGAGGCAGATGTTGTCACTGGGAAAATCCTCAATTTGCAGCACATTGTCTGTAAGAGTGTGAAATTACTGAGGGGGCATCCTATATTTATGTGCTTTTTTTAATTGGTGTTATGAATGTAGTTATTGCTCAGTCCATGCCATAGCTGAGGATACACAAGCATTGTAATTTGCTGAAATTATTTCACCTTGGGATGAGAGGACTGGTGATTTAGTGACCGTGTTCTGCTTGTCTCTCCCAATTCTCCTAGCTATTTCAATGGAAGCAGCTGGAAAATCTCTATTTCCGTGAGAAGAAATTTGCTGTGGAAGTACACGATCCCCGCAGGTGAGGCTGGAGGAGGCAGCTCTGTCATCAGGGTTAATCGTTACCCAGAGTGGGAACTCATCATCGTGTGTTAGTGGATGGGGTGGGAGGTGCCTCAGAGCTAACGTCTGAGCTTACTTTGGGCTTTGGGACTGATCCTGATACTGATCCAGCATTTGGCAGGGGACGCTGCGGCGGTCACAGCTCTGGGTGTCCTCTCAGATTCCCTGTGTGTCCATTCAGGGAGTTCTTGGAGCAGGGGGAGGATTATTTGTCGTGGCCAAATCTGCAGCAGCACTGGGTGATGGGATGAAGGAAATCTGCGGTTTTTGCGTCCTAAAACAAAGGCTGAGCCTCACCTGATCAAGAGAGAAGCATTGTGAACTTTAAACCTCAAAGACCTGTGTTGAAATTGCATTTCTTTTCACCTCCTCAGAATTTCAGTGTCAAGAAGGACCTTTGGTCAGAGCGGGCTGGTGGTGCAGACCTGGTATGCAAACACTTCCCTGATCAAGTCCATCTGGGTGATGGCAATCAGTCAGCACCAGTTCTACTTGGACAGGAAGCAAAGCAAAGTAAGTTACGAGGCATTTTACTGCAAGCATGGGTTTCAACACCTTTCCTGTATATCCTTCAGCGTTTATTTTTCCACGGATGAACTGCTCTCCGGAGAAAAACTACAAATTGTTTTTGTCAGCTTTTTGAGCAGTCTCTTAGTGGCAGTACTGTTATTCCATCCATTTTAGCCTGCCTGCAGTTAAGGCCTATGGAAGTGTAATCAGGGAAGTGGGAATTCCCATGTCTGGGTGTCTAATGTGCCTTTCCTATTGTCTGCTTTCCTGTGTTTGTTTTGTAAGCTGCAGAGATTTTGAGCTGGGAGATGTTTCAGGTTTTGGGGGAGAGGGGAAAGGAATGCCAAACAGCCCTTGTATACCACAGGCACCTGTGTGATGCTGTTGCTTTAGCCCTTAATTTTGTGGGAGATGAGGTGTGAAATGTCATCTTCTGTGATGTGTTCTGAAGTTAATTAGAGGTAACTAAATGAGGCTGGATTTTTTTTTTTAAACTCCTTCAGGCAAAAATTCCATCAGCCAGAAGTTTGGATGATATCGCCATGGATCTGACGGAGATGGGAACACCAAAAGTATCAAAGCTGGTGACTTTGGAGGCCAAGAACCAGCTTATTATGGCCAGCAATGGCAGTTTGATCTCATCAGGTAACACTGCTCGTAAATGTGAAGGAGCCAAGCATAATGGGGCTTGTGTTTGTTAAAAGGGAAATGAGACTACCAGACAATAAAAGTTTTACCTAGAAAAATTTTACCAAGAAATCCTCTGATACAGAGTGTGTTTTCCAGGCTCTCAGGATTCAGAGGTCAGTGAAGAACAGAAGAAGGAGAAGATTATGGAACTAAAGAAGAAAGAGAAACTCCTTCAGGAAAAACTGCTTCAGAAAGTTGAGGAGCTGAAGAAAATCTGCCTGCGAGAAGCGGTGAGAGCTGCACCTCACACTGGGGTCGGGCAGGTGGGAACCCTTTTCTCCCACTGGGCCTTACCTGGAGCCCTCTCTGTTCCCCAGGAGCTGACAGGCAAGATGCCCAAGGAGTATCCTCTGGGTGCTGGAGAGGAGCCTCCCCAGGTGAGGAGGCGCGTTGGCACGGCGTTCAAGCTGGATGACAACCTGCTCCCCAGTGAGGAGGTGAGCGTGGCAGCTTGTTGGCACAGCAGGGCTGGGGTGGCCACACCAGTGGCCAAAATCACTTGTAGATAATCCAGCTCTCCCCTGGGTGTTTTAAGAGGAGGCAGCTGGGACAGTTGCTTGTGTGGAGTGGGAAATTTCAATGGGTTCTGCCCTTCTTTTGGCCACGCTTTGAACAGGCCAGGAAATTGGCTGTTTCTAAAGGCCTTAAGTTCACCTGTCCTGAACCCCTGATTTGCATGAATTTTAATGGATGTTTTGCTGCTAATTAGAGAAGATCAGGTGCATAATGCCACTTGGCAGCCCATGGCTCTTGAGCTTTTCTGGAGCATTGACTTATGTCATGTTGGGATGGTGTTTGAACCCAGAACGTGGCAGGGGTGTGCACTGTCCCCCTTGCAAAATCAGCTGCCTGTGAGCATAGTTGTGTGACAGGTGACAGGAGGAGGAGTTTTACCTGTGGCTTAATGAAGGTTCCACCTGAGTAAAACCTCCCTGTATTGCTCAAGAAGCTAAAATGAACTTTGCTGGCAGAGACTGACTCGAGAGATATGGTAATTCAGATGTTTGCAGTTTCTGGACAGACTCCATTCCCCCTCATTCCTTGTGAGATTTGTTAACAAGCTGTATCATCCAAGTAAGTAGGTGTTGGGCACTTGGCATCTGTCTTTCACCAGAAACTCACTGCCCTGCCTCACAGGGCTGGTGTGCTCCTTGTCTGCAGCAAGGTGATTTTGTGGACTGCTTAAATGCTATTAAACCAAAATCCTGCTGACCAGATTTAATAACGTGTTGCTTAGCACTTCTGCAGTGCCTTTCATCTCAGCTTCTCAAAGTAGTTTACAAACAATTAATTAAAGCCTGAAACTCCCTCTTACGTAGGTATGGTGATACCAATTTCCATTTTTATTTTCTCTGAAGTAGGGAGAGATTTTGAACAGAGGTTTTCAGGTTGGACTCATAGCAGGAGGTTTAGCAGCCTAAACCTGAATCTAAGAGCCTGTGTTATGTCACCTGGGCTTCAGAACTTTGGACCTTGCCCAAGAGATCACAAAATTGTACCCTAGCCAAAAATAAGATCTAAGACTTTCATATGCTGAGATTGTCTTGTGTATGAACTTTGGTATTTCTGTATTTTGTGCTCAGGATTTCACTTCATCACCTCAAAAATAGTTCTTCTTTTTAATGACTTTCATTGATAATTTCTCTCTGGAGTACAAACAAATAATTTATCTCACGAATTTTCAGGATCCTACTTTGCAGGACTTGGAGAGCAATTTTATCATACACCAAAAGCTGGTGGAAGCTGCAAAGAAACTTGCCAGCGAGCCAGACCTCTGCAAAAACGTGAAGAAGAAAAGAAAGCAAGAGTATGCTGATGCTGTAAAAAAGCTGCAAGAGATAGAAAACTCCATAAATGAATATAGAATCAAGTGTGGCAAAAAACCAACCCAGAAATCAACTCTGGCTCTACCAGGTGAGAGAATTCCCCATGTTCTGATGCAAACAAGAAGGGAAAAAGAGCAATTAGGCTTACTTAGAAACTTGGTTTACATCTTCTCTATATGGTTTTTATCTTCTCCAAGGCAGTTAAATAAGAAAAAAAAAAAAAAGATGAAACTTCTGCATCTGATACAGTCAGTGCTGCTGTAGGCTAGGGGCAGAGTAGGCTGCAGCTTTAGGAGCAAGCCCAGACATGTTCCAGCGCCAGATATGGGCTGAAGATGCTGTGCACAAAAAGGCTGGCAGCAGCACCTTGGATGAACCTTTTCTGGTGCCTGAATTCCTGGTGTGTTGAATTTAGTTGTACATTTGAGGTACCACATGCAGCACCTCTCCCCTGTCCCTCCTGTGGTGCTTCAGATCCAGCAGAAAGAGATCAGGCAGGCTTTCCTGCAGGATCAAGGAAATATGGATGAAAGACATTGCTTCCTGATTCAAAATTCCTGATTTCCAGGAAGTCACAAGTGAAGTCAGGAGTTTATGAATGCAATTAGTAGCAAACAGATTTCTGACTGAGTCTATTTGCCACTGATGAGCACAGTAAAAGCAGATACTCTTGGTCCCTCTGTTCTGTGTGATTCTCCTAAGGGAAGTGAGATTCTTGCTGCTCCATAGGATAATATGTGAAAACCTGTTAGTATCCAAGCCAATTGAAGGAATTTTGGATCCTTACCCCTGACACGCCACGGCATCACTGGGCTATCCATCATCACAAAGTGATTATTCTGGAAGGCTGATGATTGGTATTTAATGTGGCCCAGCTTGTTCCTGATTGACAGAAGGGAGGGAAACATCTGTTTTTCCAGTCTCTTGCTCACCAGTCTGGATACTGATTGTGGAAGGTCCTGTCTTACCTGGGGCACCTGGTGTGTGCTAATGGGCAGGAAGGCCGGGGAGCAGAGAGATCCATCAATCCATCCATCCATGGGCGCTGTTGTTTGTTGCTGGCAGTTTCTTGCCCTGTTGTCCAGGCCAGCAGTAAGCAGCTGCATTCCCTTCCAGTCCCAGGCTCTCACCCTGTAGTGTTTGTTTACCTGAAGCTGTCACCTGCTTCAGTAATTGATTTTATGTGTGACCTTGTCACCAGTGGTGCTCTCGAGCTCCAGGTCTGGGTTTCAGGAGGCCGAGCAGTGATGAGTCACTTGTGTCTGTGAATTCGGGGAATGACTTGCTGGAAGTAATATGTTAAATAGCCCCATTGATTTATTGAATCAAACCATAACTATTTCCATCCCAGCCCCAAGGGTTAGGAGGTGAAGGACATACTGGACTGCTTTCCATGTTCCACTTTCTCTTTCCTCCCTGTCTAGCCCAGAGTTTCTTCCTCCTTTGCAGGGAGCTGCACAGACCTGGGATTTAAATTCAGATATGTCACCATATCTGACTATGTCAGCACTGCACACCCCCCTGCATCCAGCACTGTTGCTTTAGGCTGGCTTTTTTTCTTTTCTTCAGCAGGCTTTGTTCCTCGCGCACTGGGCCCAGTTCCATGTTTTGCCACCCCGTGGTCAAATCCACATGAATCAGCTCCCCTGGAGCTTTTTCCCAGTGTCAGGTTGCAAGCAGAGCTGCAGCCCATCCTCGGTGGTCTGACAAGTCTCCCCCCAGGGCAGGGGCTAGTCCTGATTTTTGCTGTTCTTGAACAGCTGCTCTGTTTAGTACATTCCTGTAACCAGACCTTCCCTGGCAGCAAATTGTGACAGCAGGAGCAGCGTGCATTGCACGTGCTCATGGTGGCTGAGGGCACAAACAGGTGTCACACACAAAGTGGCTGCCACTGTCGTTTTTTGTTGCTTCCTTTCTCTCATGCTTGAAGATTCATGGAGATTTTTTTACCCCACCAGTGCCATATCTTGCCAGAAACAGCCTAGGGATTGAGCTGTCTGTGGGTTAATTATCTCTAGCTCAGCCTTATTTCTCTGCTGCTCCAAACCTGCGTGAGGACAGGCTGTTTCTCAGTGTGTAGCATCAAGGTGAGACAGGTACAGTGAAGTGCTGTGAAAAAATAACAAAATGTAGAAGAAAGAAAAAATTTGTATGCAACAGTTCCTGTTTTCTGTGTTGTTGGAATTTGCAATGCCTTGATGGAAATCAGTGGAATTATTCTGGATTGGTCTTAATTTAATTGAAACAGGATCTGTATGCTGCTGAAACATTCAGAAGTGAATGCCAAATTTTAAAAGGCTTTTTTGTACCTACCTGGTGGGGTTTCAGGTGTACCTAGAGGAGATGAGCTGCTAACAGCCAAGATCTACGTGTCTGTGTAGGCTCCTGACTCCTACTAAAGCACCAAAACACCCTGTGAGATCTTTCGGAACTGGGGTGGAAAACACCTTTGTAAATCTTGGCCTGATTCCTGCTGCAGATTAAAAAAAAAAATCTCTTTTGATAATTACCTGGGTTGCTTGCTGAACTGCAGTGAACACACTGTGGTGATGTACCAGAGTGTCTTCAGGCTGTGGGGGCTAAAGAATGTGGATTGTAGTGTTACAAGTATCACCTGGCTCTGAAACTCTAGAAAATACACTATATTAAGACATTTGTAAGTTGATGTTGGCTCTTTTATGCTTAAGGTGTTTGTTTTTATTCACAGATGATATAATTCCATCCGAGAGCAGCTCCCTGTCAGACACAACCACCTATGATGATGGTATGATGCTTATCCTTTTTTCTTTTTTTTCCCAAGAAGTTTGTCCATTCAGAGATATTTCTTTGACTTACTGTCCGTTAGCATGTCCCATCCCTGGAAGTGCTCAAGGCCAGGCTGGACAGGGCTTTGAGCAAAACCTTTTAGAGGAAGAGGGAGTTGGAATGAGATGAGCTTTAAGGTCTCTTCCAGTACAAGTCATTAAATGATTCTGTAGTTTTGGTGGCTTTTGATGACGAATTACTTTATAGCAGAAGAAGAAATAGCTACTCAGGAATGTCTTTCCTCCTAATGGGTTAGTTATTGAAAGTTTCTGCTCTGTGAGCTGACCTGAGTCATCTTTAGAGAAGGAAGTTGGTTTTAACATGACCAACCTGCAAGCTGAGGACACTGTGGGTGTCAAATACATTGTCCCTAGGGCCTGGCTTAGAACCGAAGGACTTACAAATTGGGAGAATTGGCCCAGCCTTTCTGTGCTCGCAACCGCCATAAAACTTAGAGAAAGGTGGAATAGTCACAGATATTAATGCTCTATTTACGTTTATCTGTTCCCTAGTGAGCTTGCATCTTGCATGGGTTGTTTGCTCAGCTTACTCATTTCACACACACACCCACAGACACACTCACACCCTGTTCCACAAGGTGGAAAGGACTTGGCCTGCCTCTCCCTTAAAACTGGATAATCATCATTTGGGGACAAACATTATCTAAATTATTACTCACTTTTCAGTTCGGGCCTGATTCTGATCTCTCTTTGTCCCAGTTTTAGACTTGTACAAACCAGGTGGTGCTATAAAATGGATTTACACCTGATTGCTGCTTGTACAAGTAGAATTGGAGCCAGGCTTGTGAACATGTTCTCTGTGATGCTCGTTCTGCATTTATATGTGTTAGTTGGAGTTTCCTGTTGGCTCTGTCGGGACCTGGTTGTGCCCTAAGCGAAGAGAGAACAAGGATCAAACCAGCATCTTCCCAATTGCCTTCAGCCAAATGTGTCTGTCAGCTGTCTTTGCTCATTCAATCGCTTTTGAAGTCAGTCGCTTTTAGGTTGTATTTCAAAAATAATTCTTAAAATGTCATTTTCAAGAGCTGGAAGGTGAGGGAGAGGAACTGGCCTTTGCAGAGGCTGAGCTTGTCTGCTTGGCTCTGGAAAGGATTGCTCTGCAAACAGATGTTTTCCCAGGAAGTTCCATTCTGTGATCTGGCACAGCCCCAGGCTGGGTGTAGTCTCCATAGGAGTCAGTGCTGCTGGGATCTGGAGGAGCTTCCGCAATGTCCTGTCTGTGTGGAGAGAGCTCAGTGCAGGCAGGAAATCTTGTCTAGCTCCACAGCTCCTGTCATTGTCTCTGTACTGCAAAGTGCTTCTCCTTAGGGGCCACAGGTTTGCACACGGGGCAAAAATATCACAGATTTTGCTCTAACAAAATGCATATTCCTTTCCGACAGTCAGTGAATCACTTCCTGCGGCAGCGCAGAGACCCAGCTCTGCACAGCTTTCTCCAAGACTTCCTCCACCCAAGTCCCTTGGGGTGGAGAGGATTCATCTCAGGAAGTCATCCATAAACGAGCAGCTCTTGGAAAGCAGACACTCCAGGTAGGCACATCTCACTGCTGCTGTACTCTGCAGCTGCTGGCATGAGCTCCATCCATCCTGCCCTGCTGAGCATTCCAGCAGAGCCCACCGCCTCCCTGCTCTTCTGGGTTTACAGGATTTGGTGATGGGAGCTGAATTTCCTGGGTAGGAACAGAAGTGTGTATCTTACTGGCACAATATCTCACACCAAAGATGAGTGTAGTTTTTGTGAAGAGATTTGAGATGGGTGAGAAATTTAATAGCAAGGGCTGTATTTAAGGAGTTGCTCATGCCTAGCACTGCTGTCATTCTTTGTGTCAGTTTCTGGTTTTTTTCAGTGTTAATTTAACAACTTGTCATTTTCTTGATGACTGTGTTTAATGGATTCAGGCAGCACCAAACCCTGCCCATCCCTCCTGATGGTATCAGTATTTCAGCAGGTGCATTGTCGAAGCAGACATAATTCATGTAAGGCCTGATGAAGAATTCTCTGTTTACAAGCAGAGCTACTGGGATTCAGCCAGCTTCCATCATTGGTGCCAGCTGTGTGTATCTATGGGATTTGGGCACTTTCTGAGCTGGAATATCTCCATGGGGCACATCAGTAGCAGCAGGTTTGCAGATGATTGTGTGATCATGTTTTATGTGATCATGTCAGATCTGGTGCTAGCAGTGTTCCCAGTGTAGGGATTCCCACTGATCCTGAGATTTCTTGGACTGTCTTGTGTGAGCAGGCTGTTAAAGGTACACTTAAGAACGTCTTAGAGTTTTGAGCAACGCCATATCTTTGCTTTTTTTTCATCTGTCCCTCAAGATAAGCGAAACTTTCCTCCACATGAAGTTCAGAAGTCAAATTATAGCCATATGTACCCCATTCAGCTGTGATGTGCTTCATTTGAAAGCCTAATTCCTTCTCTGTTACCTGCTCTGCCTCTCCTCGATGGTTCTGTCCTTCGGCAGCAGCTGATCATCCTGCGAAGACCTCCCTTGAACCACAGGAAGGGGCCGAATTCTTCTTCCTGTTTAACAACTCTTGTTTCTTCGCACATCGTTACGTTTGCTCTGTCCTTCCTTTTGTTTCTCCGAGACTTGAGACTTCGAGACTTGAGACTTCGGGTGCCTGAACCGGGTGTATGCTGTGCCTTGTGTGATGTTTAACCTCACTGGGCTTGTCTCCTTTGCTGCAGGGACGTGCTCTCCACGCACAGCAGCCCTTTCCGGACGCTGGAGCGGCCGGCGCAGCCCCGCGGCGGGAGGAGCATGCCCACCACCCCCGTGCTCACACGGAACGCCTACAGCAGCAGCCACCTGCAGTAAGGAACCTGTGCTTTACACCTGGGGAGGCACAGGAATAAAAGAAAAGGGTGTTGAGAGGGCGAAGGGTGGGTTTGGTGTGCGGTTTTCCCACAGCGGGGTCACAGGCTCTCAAAACGTTGGTCAGAGCCATTGGTGTGGGAAGCCGGCTGTAATGTGAGCTCACCTGTACTGTCAGACAGCTGACAAGCCGTGCTGGAGAAGGAGAGATGCTAAGAATCTTACAGTGTTATCAAGAGCTGAAAGTTTATTTAGTTGGGGTAGTGCAGCCCTGAGAGATCCAAAGGAAACCCATCTTTCCATGTTCTGCTCCAAGCTTGTGTCGGCTTTACCTTTCTAAAAGCTGAGGGAGCCCTCACATAAATCATTACCAAATGTGCGTTTGTGACCTTAGCTCTGTGTGCCCCTGTCACAGATTGACCTTGCTCACTCTGATACATTGTTATATGGGAGATCTCCTACTGTTGCAGCCAATACAGAATTCAGCCAAACCGAGTTCTGTGCCTTGCAAATCCTGTGTGGAAAGATAAGGCAGGAGTTGTGTTGTGCTTGGACTGGGGAGGCAGCTGACCTGTCCATGTGTGCTCTCCCCAGCTCTGTGTGAGTGTTTGTGTGAGACTGCCTTTAACCAGCCAAACATCTGTGTTGTTGTAGGCCAGATGTTTCCCCACACCACTGCCGGCAGCGCAGCGGAAGTCTGGAATCCCAGACCCACCTGCTGTCCGAGGCTCCTGCTGAAAAGACAGCCTTCTCCCTCTCCAAATCCCAACGGAGCAGCAGCACAGAGATCCTGGACGATGGGTCATCCTACACCAGCCAGTCAAGCACGGAGTATTACTGCGTGACACCCACTCCCAATCCTTATTACACCACTCAGACGCTCGACAACAGGACCAGGGGTCGCAGGCGGTCGAAGAAACACAACATTTCTGCTGCCAGTTCAGGGAGCATGCCAAACCTGGCCCACAAGGACGCCCGCAGCGGTGTCTTCCACAAAAACCAGGAGCAGCCTTCCTCTAATTACTACATCTCTGGGTACTCCCCGTACACTGAACCTGATGTTTACTACAACGGAGGATACGTTTATGAGAGTGACACGGAGGGACAGTACAGTGTCAACCCCTCCTACCGCTCCTCGGCGCATTACGGGTACGAGCGGTACCGGGAATTCCGCTCCTACCACGAGGACGAGGTGGACAGGGTCCCACACAACCCCTACGCCACCCTGAGGCTCCCCAGGAAGCAGGTGGTGGCTAAAACGGAGCACATAACCAAAAACATTCACAAGGCCTTAGTTGCAGAGCACCTCCGTGGCTGGTACCAGCGTGCCTCCAGCCAGAAGGAGCAGGGTCACGGCCTGCAGGCGGGCTTTGAGCCTGACAGAGGATCTCAGAGGAGTTTGGGCTTTGCTGGGCTGCAGACGCCGTGCTCGCCCAGCAGTCGGGTGTCGTCCTTCTCTTCGGGTAATGCTCTTTGTCTTCGTCTGTGCTGAGTGTTTTTGTGAGTCCCTGCTGTGCTGTCAGCCCTGCCCCGTGTCACTGCCTCAGTGAAGTCAGCAGAGTGGAAGCCAGGCCAGAGCTCTGTCCTTAAAGGTGGATGAGGAGCCAAGTAGGGTCGTGTTCTGTTCTTGGAAGGAAAGCCTTGCTTTTGTTGTCTTCTCCTAAGGGTAAAAAAATCCTTCTCCTTTTGCTCTTTGTGTAAGCACAGTAACCCAGGGAAGGACAACAAGCATTTGAGTTTCAGACAGGTGTATTTAGCAACTAGAAGCATGCTTTTTTACCTCATGCCTTATAAATGCCGTGGCTGCCATGGCTTCCAAAATACAGTCCAGTGAGCATCACTGAATGTGTCAGAAAGCACTTTAAAAGCTCCAGGATACCACCTGTACAGTGCTTGCCTCCCTACAGGGCTTGTAAATCGTATTTCGTGTTTGCATTGTCTGCCTGTGTCTTACAAAACCCCATAGAGATCGCTGATGAGAGTTGTCTTGTTTGCTTCAGCTGATTTAGCTGAAGAAAAGTCTGATTTGTTGTAATCCTTTTTTAAATTTCCAGCATCTTCCACAAACACTGCTGGGAACTGGAGAAACCCCCTGGCACTGGGACTTTCAGACTACGATACGTTGTCTCATTCCTCCTACGCCAGCTGTTACGGGAATGTTTATGGCAACCTTCCTTTGCAGAGCAAGTGAGTGGAATATGTGAAGATTTTCTGCCCTTCCTCCTGCATGTCACGGGCTTCTAAAAAACTTCTGAGCAAATCAGCTTGATTTCAAAGAGCCAGGATGAAGAGTACTTATGAAATTGATGTTGTGAGAGCAGGTTTTCTGTGTGGAGCTGTATCACCAATGACTGTACCCCGACACTGAGGGAAGGGAGGAGCAGTTGTGAAGGATGAACTCGTTGGTTGCACAACTTTTTCCTGTGGCTGGTGCTGGGCAATCGAACCTCCTGCAGTCCCTGGTAGCTGTGATGGCTCTGGGCAGTGTTGCAGGCAGAGCTCACAGTGAGCCCAGTCCCTCTTATGGGGGGGTTTCTCCTGAACCCCATCAGCAATTTCACAGGACGCAGTCCTGTTGGGTTTCTGAACCTGTAGTGCTTGTGCTGATAAACTTTTGGAAAAACAAGGAAAGGAAACATCTTCAGCCTCATGTCTGACATGGTCCCCCCTCTGCCAAGTGCATCTCCCTTGGCGGAGCTGAACCTGGGAGCCATGGGGGATGTGCTGCTGTTTGCAGACACCCCCTGCTTGTGGGGTCTCTCCCAAGGGCTGCAGAGAGCCCAGGGTCTGCTGGGTCCTTGCAGGAAATCCTGCAGAGCTCTTGCTGCTTCTGCATGGCATTTTTGATGTGCCCCCCCCCCCCGCTGTAGGATGCTTGTCTGTGAGGACAGGAGGCTCCTGCCCTGGGGAATGACTCTGCCCCCACAAATGCCATCACATTTAAATACACTTATGCTCAGTGTAGTAAGTACCCCACGTGTGTGCCTCCTGCTTTGTGGGTTGCAGTTTGTGCTTGCTGCCAGACCGACTTGTGTGAAAATACTGAATTTTTAATTTTGTTTGTTTTAAAATAAATGAAAGTGTAAGGGAATACATAAAAGCTGCTGCTAGATCTTTTTTTTTCCTAAGCTAAGTGCTATGGGCTGTTTTACTGAAGTGATTTAAAATATCTATGGCAACAGTGTTTAAAAATACTGTTTCTACTAATTTTTTTAATTTCTTATAATCGAGCTTTGAAAATTCTGCTTCTGTTAACAGCTTTATCTAAATGAGCTTCATTAGCCATTAATTTTCCATATTCTGAATCACTTGTCTGATTGTTCATCTGCTTTATTTTCTACTTTAATGTGATCATGGCAAACAAGCAATCAATACACCCAGCAGTTCTTACAGAGCTCAAGGCCAGGTTGGGTGAGGCTTGGAGGTGTAGTGGAAGGTGTCCCTGCCCAGGGTGGGGATGTTGGAACAAAATGAGCTTTCAGGTCCTACCAAGCCAAACCAGTCTGTGATATTGTGACAATTCTGAGCAGCTGAGATTGCTCTTGCACACAATTTTCCTGATTACAGCCCAAAAAATGGGTTTGCCTTTGGAGGCAAAGTCAAAATAACCAGCATAACTTTGAGCTGCGTGAATTTAGGGGCCTGGGAAAGACGCTCAGCTGACCCTGGTGCCGTGTCTGTGTTGCAGGACGTACGCAGAGCCGAGCCAGCTGGGTGGTGACGAGGAGGATGGCTTGGAGGAAGAGCTGCCCAGCAGTGAGCAGAGGCTGTACTGGCACGAGGACTCCAAGCCTGGGACACTGGTGTAGCCCCCGTGCAAGCCCCTCATTCCTACCCCTGCGTGCCTTGCACAAAACGCCGCGGCTCCGAGGCCGACCTCGGGTGGAACTTGCAAAAGGAACAAAAAAAGAGGAAGCAGGCTTGTTTTTGCTGGGAAAGGTGGAATTCAGCATTAAGAGGGACTGCAGCCAACTGACAAGAGTCTTACCACGAACGGCGTTTCTCTGTGAATCTCTACAGCCCACAGGAGCCAGGGCAAGCCACAGTTCATCTATGACCAGATGCAGCACTTGGTTGAAGTATTTATATTTAGCAAGCACTTTTTGGGAAGGTTGGAAGGTGTTGAAGGCAAACCTCAGAGAAAACAAAAAAATGTGAAAAGGAGACTCTTATGGAAAAACCAGGAGTTCTAGGAGCACAAGTCTGATGTCTGAAAGAAGAAGAAAAAATGAAAATTTATTCTGCCATGGCTTATGAGGACCTGGAAGAGGTTTCATAGGCTTATGGAGGATAGATACTGTGTGTGAGTGAGGCAAAGGGTGACTGAATCAGTATTGGAACATTACTTGAAGGAAGGAAGGCTGGAATTTTTTTATTATGGAGGTTTGAATGAGTCTGTCCAGTTTTTGGGGTGTTGTTAAGAGTGTTTGTTAGCACCACAAGCAAGTTCTGGAAAGAAAAAAAAATTGTTGACATATACGTCGTGTAAAAACTACAGGTAGTCTTGGATTTGGAAACAGAATCAGTAAACTTTGAACACCTTTTCTTCCATGATAAAACATAATTAATAACGGCCCATTTGATGACCTTTCCGTGGTACAACTTCACTGTGTGCAGGAGTAGGCAAATTTTCCCCGTGGCTGCACGGTGACCCCCGTTCATCGGGCGACAGTGACACGTTGCTGTGCCACAGTGGGGAGCCCCAGGGAACAATTTGGTAGCAATGGCCAGTATTTTAGGGTGGATGCAAACACAAAAACAGCCAAGTGGGTGCCTTAAAATGAGGGGCATTAGGATTGTACCACCAGTCACCTGAACTGCCAGGTGCGTCGCAGAGTCACTGAGCGACAGAACAGTGTTTCCACAGAACCGTTTGTGTAGGGATAAAACCATCCAACTGCAGTCTTGATTGAAGAGGGATAAACCTACCTCAGGTCATCCATCTGTAGGAACAAATTGGCACGGGGTTATCCTGCCTGATTCCTGATGACTCGTCTGCATACGGTAAAATCTCTCTCATTTCTCAGCTGTGCTGTGCTTCAGGATTCCAGAAATGGTGCTCTTTTGTTCTTTTATACAAAAAGATTAGTTACTCCTTGTTCATATTGTGAATAGAAAGGTTTCTGATAAACTTTTTTGACGTTTTTTACCAGTATTCCAGAGCATGTAATATATACAGAGGGACACACTTGTTAAGCTGGTACTTAGTTGTTTGTATTATTAGAGTCGCGATTTGGAATTAAACGAACAAAAAAAAAAAAGAAACCAAAATAAAAAATAACTTATTTCCTTGGTTTTGCATATTTGTATAGCCTTCTAGAAATGCGAAAGCTCTTTTTGCTTATTCTTTTACTACTCCTGAATTTTTTAGACCTATTATTTTGTATAGGTCAATAAACTAAAAAGTGTG
Source organism: Chamaea fasciata (assembly GCF_029207755.1). Taxonomy (NCBI): domain Eukaryota; kingdom Metazoa; phylum Chordata; class Aves; order Passeriformes; family Sylviidae; genus Chamaea; species Chamaea fasciata. The sequence goes on along the minus strand of NW_027094098.1, from coordinate 16,109,077 downwards.
CTACCAAAACCACTTCAGCATTCCTCCTGTTTCTCCTTGAGTGCTTGGGAAAGTGCAGTGTGTGTTATTTCAGGGCTTTGAAGTAAATCACCGTGGTCTGATTTCTTTTGGCCTGTGGTGTTGGGTGGAGTGCAGAGGGTCAGTGGCCTCATCTGAAGGAAAATTGGCTCCAGGCAGGTCAGACATCCCAAAATATCAGAATATCAGGTCAGAATTTCTGCTTCTCCATCAGCTGTACTGCGGAGCCAAGCTGGGCTCACTCTGCATCTCTCCAGTGATAGAGATACAGAGGTGTCCTTTTGTTGTTGAAAATGCTTCTTGCTCATCTTTCCTTGCACCTAGGAATTGCCACAGCCTTTCCCATTTGGAATGTGGCTTTTGGGGTTTGTGTTGCTCGTATGCTGAGTCCTCTTTGGAGTTTGTGCCCCCTGAGACACCCACCTATCTGTAAGAGTGACTTGAGTTTCAGATGCACAACTGCTCTGTACCCTGGTCACCCAGTAGTTGAGATTATTCAGTCTTGCTCTCCTCAGAGTTATTTGGCATTCCCTACTTTTTGTGGTGTCCATAAACTTCACAACCACCACTGAATTTTATTATTTCCAGGTTGCTAGTGAAAATAAGTGTTAAAAAAAGCCTGCAGGTGTGCCCATTAAAATTATCCCCATGACCCTGTACTTTTGCATTTCTCCAAGCAGCATTTGAGGTTTGTCTGCTGGCAAGTTCTTCCTACATCAGCTGCTCCCTGCTGCTACAGACCAGGAGTACATTGAGCAGGAAACTGAGTGGTCCCAAGTCCAGTTCCTTACCCGCAGCTCGTGGAACCAACATTCTCAAAGCTTTTCTTACAAAAAGGAGATGAGATGTGTGACAATGCCTGTGCCCCCTTTAAAGCTTTGTTTGCATTCCTTCATTTTGATGCTGTAGCCATGGAGTTTAGAACTGGCTTTTCCATCAACGTTTAGGATTTAGCTCAGCCCAGCACATCCATGTTGGCACAAAGCTGGTGCTCAGCCTGGCCTCCCAGCCTGCCGGGACAGAACCAGGGTGATTTTGGATGAACTTGTTGGAAAGATGGGAATTCGAGGTGGGTTTGGGTTGAGGATGGTCTGTATTTGGGGGTATTGTGTACAAAACCTCTAGGGCCAGAGTTCAGAGCCTGGTTGTGGTTTCCAGTTAGCAAGAGCTGGGCAGGGAAACTGGGAATAGAAGTGGAGCTGTAGCTCTTGAGCCCCTCTTGTCATTCTCCACATGCCTGGTTCTGCAAGGGTTTTGTTTCTAGAAACTTGGATGAAGGGTGCAAGTACAGAGTGAAGAAGGAGGCCCAGAAGAAGAGAGTAAGAATATCCAATTTTTCTTTTCTCAGATGTTGCTTAGGGTCAGTCTTGGGTGTCACAGGGAGGGAAAGGGACATCCCTGTGGCGTCTCCTGCCTATCAAATTAGCTGCTGCTACACCCAGTTGTTGCCAGTTGTTCCCCAGGACCTTAAACTTTACCCTTTGCAGATTTCCAGCTTGTTTTGTTGTGTTTCTGGAGTGATGTTTTGATGCAGATGTACAACTGTTCAGAGATCAGTCTGTGTAATGCAGCTGAGGAGGTAATAAAGACATAGTTGTAATCATTATCTTATTTGTTCGCAGCTGAGATACAAATTGCCTGTGCTTTGTTTGAATTCCTATCTCATCTGTGTTGCTGTTTAACCACAGCCTGCCTCACCAGGATAACTGAGGACATCTAGTGCCTGATAGCAGAGTTGAAGAGAGGTGCCTTCCTGCTTCTCGTCCTCCTCTGAAATCCTTCCTGACCCTTCCAGTATGAAGAAATATCTAGAAATTCTTACCTCATAATATCAGAACAAAGCCAAGAGGTGACCAGGGTGAAACACCAGACCCACAGGGTTTGATTTTACAAATATCTCTCTCATCAGAAGGTAGATGCTGCTGATGGGAGTGTGGAGGGGAAATAAAACCCCACTTAAATCTGTGTGTAGTGGAGTGTTTCTGGGTGCTTTCAGTTGAAATGAAGACCGAGTCCTTGGCAGGAATCCTTAAAAAGGAATTTGGACACTGAGCTGAAATAAGCCATGCCTGATATTTTTAATTGCTGTCTGCCTTTTCTCTGCTGTTTTGAAGAAAAATACTCTGAGTTACTGGAGGACAAACACTGCTGGGAGTTGCCACGAGCCCCGTGGGAGGCTGGTGTTGGACATTCCTCCAGTGCAGGGGCCAGGGGGGATGAGGCTCAGGCCAGGAGCTCCTTCTGCAACACAGGAAATTATTTTAAGATCACTGATCTTTAAAATCCACCTCCCTGTACTTAGGTGAAACATTTTGGCCAAGGTGACTCAATATATGACTCTTGCAGGTTTCTGCTGTTTTCTCATTTATGATTTTGGACTTGCTCAGCTGAAGTGTGAAGAATGCAGCAGCAATGTTTGCAGCTCCTGTGTGGGTGAGAAGCCTCCACCGTGACCCAGCCTGTCCCAGAATGTGTGTAGGAAATCCTATAAAGGCTGAAGGTTTGCTCCATCTTCTGGGCTTTGGGATCATTGCAGGAGAGCTGCTCCTGAGCCTGGGGAGAAGCTCCCTGTGCTTGCCCGGCACTGTCTGGGTATGTTCGCACTGCTTGTAGGAAGATTTCTGCATTCTAAACCATTCTTCCATCTCCTTTGTCATATTTAATAAATTTCTAAGATGTAAAACTGACAGTCTCAGCTACAGCAGGGCCTCACACAGGTGGTGAAATTTCTCTCAGTGAAATCTCTCCCAGGGCAGGATTTATCATCAAACCTTTTTACCCTGTGCTCTGGTGGAGCAAGCGAAGCCTGATGAGCCATTCCCTCCTTGGAAGAAGGGGCAGTGCGAGCTGCGATCAATGCTGGTAGCCCAGGAGGACACATGGCACAAAGGTCAGGGCCTTAATGACAGAGAAGCAAGACTTTGAACAAGAAGCAGCTCCTTGCCATCCATCCAACTTCGTTATCCCTGTCTGTCCCTTATGATGAAGGGAATCACCATAAATCCTTCAACAAGTCCTTGACTGCAGAGGGATGTGCTCTGCCTCCCCGGACATCTCCTGCCCCGTTCCAGCACAGCAGGAAGGACTCTCAATTTCTATTGAATCATTAGAGTGCCATCAAAGAGCTGCAGATGGAGAGGAGTTTGCAGCCAGCCAGGGCTCAGCTGGAGTAACTCTAGAAGAAATCCTTCCACCTGTTGACAGGCTGAGGTTAGGGAAGGACGTGCCCCATGTGTACAGAAGGAGGTGGCCATGTGGCCTTTGCAGCATCACTGCCTGTGGGCACGTTTTGGTGGCAGGAGGATATGAAGTGAGGGGCTGTGATAGGTTCGGATGCTGTAAAAGAAAGACACAGCCTATTTCAATGTAAAGGGTGACATTATTTCCTAGGATGACTCTGTTTCTCATCTGATCTGCTTGTGCTGAATTCAGTGTTTCATAGAAATGTGGAGGTGATTGCGCCTTGCAAAGGTTTTGATGTTGCTTCTTGAAGAATCCTTGACATGGTGTTACTGCAGTTCTGATTTAATGGTGATGTCAGGCAACACTGGGAGTGAAACTACAGATTTAGCCTAAAAAGAGAGAGTACATTTTAATATTTAATTCTGGCCACTGGTTTTAGCATGAGGCTTTCGTCACTCCCAGGATTCTGCCCTGCAAACCCGGAGCACAGATAAATTCTAGGAATAAAGGCAGAGTTAGCAGTAAATAATTGCTGAATTGCACATGCTGTCGCAGACGGATTCTTACACAGCTTTCAAGGAGACTAATGTCTTCTCTCAAAATCTGAGCTTGCAATTCTGATGCAAGTATTGAATCTCTGAGCCTGTTTTGCACGCAGATTTGCAATAACAGGCCCTCTGTTAGTAGTAGTAAACATTTGGGTAAATGCCCGTGGGTAGTGTGAGATCCAGCACCGTGTTTGCCTTGTGTCTGAGTGGGCTGTGCCCGTCAGACAGGAGCCAGTGCTGCCCCAGGGTCTCTGTCCCCAGGCAGTCCCTGGTGCAAGGTTTAGTGTCCCCTTTTGATGGCCGTAACCAGCCTCAGCTCTGTCCCAAAGCAGGTGAAGCCACACTGAGGCAGCTCAGGGCACCTTTTGGGTTTGCCCATTGATGGAAAGTCCCAGGTAGAGCCATAGCTCAGTCCCTGAAGTTGTGGTCAGATAACAAACATTCTGAATTGCCTGCTCCCCATAAAATAACAAAATTACTCATGGTCTCTCACAAACCACAGGCTGTTTTTTTACTCCTTTTGGCGGCTGTTAGCACAGTGCTTTGGGAAGAAGAGGTAACAAACCACCACCCAGGGATGAAAACATTCAGGTATTTAGAAGTGCTTCACCAAGGTCACATAAATAACAAGCTGAGAAAGGAAAATACCTAGTTAGCAGAAACTACTGCTGAGTGTTTCAGCATTTTGCCCATGTTTGTGCTATAAATGATATCTGGGAGCAGAAACTCCCTCCTGTAGCAACAGAACTAACTGCTCTGTGTAACTGAACATGGTGCAGAGCAGCCCCCCTGGCTGTGCTGGGGGTGCTGCACCAGACACTTTAGGATGTGGTCAGTAAAAAGAGAGCTGGGAGTTGGCAGGGGAGGTATAGTGTTGTTCAGTGGTAAACAAGCACAGAAAGTCAGTCTTAGAGGGTCAGCTTTGGAACAGGTTTGGGCTCTGAATGAGGCAAAGGTTTGTCCTGGGTCAGCCCAGACTGCCAGGAGCAGCTCAGTTACCTTTTGTGTCATCTCCAGACCCCCACCAGCAAAATCTCAGTGTCAACATTCATATGTGGGGCTGTCTCCTACCCCAAAATCATGGGAGTTTTGATGTTTTTAAATGGTTTTACATGGTTGAAATTATTTAGAAACCCATCTGCTGATGATTTTAACCCTTTTTGATAAAACCCAAGGCATACACATCTGACTTGCCAATGTTTTTCCCTACAGGATTGCTTTGGACAGGCCACTGCGGGTGGTCAGTGCCCTGCCCCAGGCGAAAATGTTCTCTCCTTGATTTCTGTCATGACCAAAGTCTTCTCCATGCTGCAGTTTTCTCCCTACACTTGTTAAGGTTTTCTTTTCCCTGTAATCAAGAAGGTGGATGATGACAGAGGTTGTTTCCTACTGTGTAGGTAGTGTAGCTGCCCTCAGACTTCTCTAAAAATGGAAACTAAAAAAAATTAATAAATCACCAGGTTCTTTTTGGGGGGGGCAAATTAGAAGCATTCAGGTCCCACTGAAACAGGAGATGCAGCTCTGCTTGCTTCTCTAGAGGCAGAGGAAATTAGAAGACATCAACACAGTGATGATGGGAGATGATGAGAGATGTCAGCACAGTGAGATGTGGTGATTGGTTGAGCTGGGGCAGCCGTGGAGGGTGGTATCCCCATCCCTGCTGCTCCATCCTGCCCTGATCCAGCCACTGCTGTGCCTGCTGCTTCTCACAGGGTTTGACTCTGCAGCTCCCTGTCCAGCGACTTGGGCAAATACTTCCAAAGTCAGATGTCCTTACTCTATTTAAGCAACAAACTTAATCTGATATATTTATATCTGGAAGGGTTTGGAGGTGTGGTGGGTGATTTTTTTTTTATCCCCTTGGTGTTTTTCCCACGGGGTGTCTCTCTGTGACTGCTCCCGTCCCTTAGTGGTTGTTATTGTTAAGATCCCATCATCTGACCCTTCATAATCCCTATATTGGGTTACACTGCATCGCTGGACATGCTTGGTGTATGCTACTGATTGTCAATTTTAGACTCTCCCATCAGCCTACGAGTTTCTTGAAAGTAATGCAAGGTTATGTTACATGGGCACATTCCCTGACTCGTTCCAGCTGCACTTGGAAATGCCAAGGAATGGTAATAGAGGGGAATGAATGTGGGGGGATTTATAAGCAAAAAAAAAAAAAAAAAAAGAAAGCCAGCATTATAAAAATTGCTCTCCAGTATTTGGCCACAGCATGTGTCCCATCAATTACCTTAAAAATAGAACAGTTTTAGGCACTTGAAACATGGGTTCATGGGCTGCCTCATGTCAAGTGATGATGGCAAAGGGGTCAGGCCTTCCTGATATTCAAGTCAAGAACTTGTCAGCCTTTTGTCTTTCAAGAGGGATAAATTGAAATTTTTGAAGAGAATGTGTAAATGAGAAAAAAATTAATGAAGTGAAGCAATCCTGCAGGAGAGGCTGCTGGGTTTCATTCCAGAGTTCATCCATATGTGAGAACCTGCTCTACAAACAGGGAGCAGCGAGTCAGAATGGTTCATTACCAAGGGCAGACCTCTTCTTCTTTCAAGCATGCTCCTAAAGTGCTTTTGTTTAATGCTTGTTGGGTACCTACTTAGCGTGAATTTTGAGCTGCTACTTCCTGTAGGAATTGCTCTGTGATTGCTGCAGGTACCTCTTGCCTTCTGCTGGGGCTTTGAGTGCAGCTCTGGCACAGCACAGCTCTGCCCTCTGATAACAGGACGCCTCGTGCAGCAGCTTGTTAGTCCAGGGATTCCTGAACAAGTGTCAAATCGGTGTGGAAATACCAAGTGTCACCAGTGGAAGTGGCTTTCCTGTCTTAATGAAGGTTGAGAAATGTGTGATTTCTTTGGAAAGCTCTGAGGGCAACACCAATAAATGCCCTTGGGAGGAAGGTGGGAGTTTAGACTTGGAAAAGTGTTTTAGACCCACCGTGAGCGTGTCCTCACCTCAAGGGTGTTGTTTGTTGCTCTAATGTGCTGTTACCAGAACACCAAAACACTAAGCAGTGTGTTAAGAAAGGAAGTACATCCTGGAAACATAATTTATGGAGGAGAGACCTAAAGTAGGCAAAATACGATACCCACCTCTGAAATCTGTGGGATTAGCACCTGTGTCACCAGGAGAGGTGTCACCAGGCAGCCCTTTGCTCTGCATCTGATGGAGAAGGCATCGTTCCCCGTATAGTGTTTCCTAATCGTGGCATTGACAAGTGATATATTTCTGCTTAAGAGAAAAAGTGGTTTTCAAACACCTGATAGTGTTCTCAGTACTCCTGTTTTCCTTCTCAAGAGGACTTCGTGGGTTTGACCCTGCTTAACTTAGATGATCTGACAAGACCATGGCCCAAGATGGCCTGGCTGAAGATCATGGAAACCCAAGAAGGTGGCATGGGGCTTTATTTACAGTCAAGAAATTAGCAAGTGAGAAGTAAGCACTGAATAGACAGCTTCTGTGGCCCAAACTGCATCATTTGGGAAAGTAGCATACCGGCTACTGAAGAGCATTGATTTATTTGATAACATCAGGAAACCATTTATGGGCTCTATTATGGGCAGCAATCGCTGGGGGTTAGAGCTGCTGGAGCAGATAGATTGATGTGTGGGTCTGCTGTTGTGCTTGCTACTGCATAATATAAAACAAGGATAAGGACGTCCCCGAAATGCCAAAGGAGCAAATGGAGCCATTGCATTCTTGGCTTGGGTTTTTATTATCTTTTCCTTTACCACTTACTTTGTTCTTAAATTTTTGCCCTCTTCTCTGCTGTGTAACAGCATGAATCAAATGAAGACCTTTGGATAATGGGCTTTTAACAGAGGTTAACAGGGTTTATAGCTCCATGTTTTGTGTTACAAAACACAGCAAAGAGACACCATCATCATGCAGAGCCTATTTTGCTGCTGGCAGATTCCAGCAGAGCATGGTTGGGACTGTGATGAGAAATATGGCTTAAAAATTGGCAGGGCATGGCTTCACAGCCTCTCCCCCGTGGTTCTGCTCCTATGGAAGCTGCATTTGCAAGGTGAGGATTTGATTTGACAGGCCTGCAAAGAAAATTTGAAATTATGAGAGGAAATCTTCCTAATCCAATGAACGGTCCAAACTATGAGTCGCAAAATTAGCCACCCTTGGTACTCTGCTGTTACAAAGAAACCATGCGCAGGGTGATGTTGGAGGTGTGGCTTTCTGGTTTGCTGCGTGAATTTAGCAGCCTATAAAATACTCTGAACAAGGAGGCACTCAGATGAAATGGACACCTAACAAAAAAAGGAGTTTGGGGAGTTACATCAGGTCTACAAATGTAACAAAGTAAATCTTTGTAGTTGCTTACTACAAATTCTGTAAAAAAAAGTGGTAAAAAATAGGAAAAGGATGAGCCTGAGGTGAACTGTCAGCCAGGAAGAGTTGAGGGTGTAGGTGATGTTCATGACAGGGACAGGCAGTCAAGAACCAGGCATTGGCATTGCCCCTGGATGGGAGCAGGGATGTGCCATGGGAAATGCTTCCCTGGGAGCACTCAGGGGCTGGTGCCTGTCCTTGCATGGACCTCTGTCCCCAGACACAAGGTGCATATTGTACCAGCTCTACCCACCTTTTTCCATCTTGGAGGACTTTCCCCTACCCAGGATGTGAGGCTTGGGAGAGGTCCCCAACCGAGGTGGCTGCACTCACCCCAAAACCCCCAGTGATGGTCAGTCAGGGCTTAGACCTGGCCAAAGGCAGTGTAAGGCCTGTGGTTTTTGGCCCTTTTAAGATAGACTGGAGATGTTATGGATACAGAGACCTTTCTGGTTCCCCCCTGGTGCCGGATTCCACCTGCACATCTCACAGGTGCCATGAGTGTCCCTCGATCCAGCGCGGCGTGAAGCCCTGAGCGGCGCGGTGTCCCGGGAATGCTCTGGAACATGTCTCTCTTCTGCCTCCCTCAGCGGGGCACACACCAGCTGCACTGAAATGTCAGAAGGGTGTGCACAGCTGTCAGGTTGCTGAAAATGGAGCATCGCCATAAATTCTCTTTATCCAGCCAAGTGCAGCTTAATATAGACTTAGCTGCATGGGCTGTCTCCCGCACTGAGCCCGGGAGCTGCCACAGCTCATGACCAAAACATGAACTTGTCGATTTAACCGGATCAACTACTGCTAGTGAGGGGGGAAAAAAAAGAAAATCCTTTGAAATTTATCTTTCTCTTTGGGTTTGAAAAGTCTCAGAGGAAGCAGGGAAGAATGTCTGAACTCGGCCAAAACTCCGATGAAGACGTGTGTGCCGAGGACATTGATGAAGATGAAATCCTGGCTAACCTGTCTCCTGAGGAGCTAAAGGAGCTGCAGAGTGAGATGGAAGTCATGGCCCCAGACCCTGAAGTCCCGACTGGGATGATACAGAGGGATCAGACAGAGAAACCCCCCACGGGGAGCTTCGACCACAGGTCCCTGGTTGACTACCTGTACTGGCAGAAGGCGTCCAGACGCATGCTCGAGGATGAGAGAGTTCCTGTCACCCTCTTGCCCTCCGAGGTAACAAGCAAAAAATCACAAATACTTATCATGTATCAGCAGTGGGATCTGTTTTTACAGCTTTAATACCTTAACCTGCCTCTGCTTCTGCCCCTTACGTAAGGTAGAGTACAAACAAATTTAGATTAATCCTAAAAGCCTCATCAGTGATAGAATCCAGCTTGGACTGATGTCAGGGTTAGTAATTTTTTAATTGCTTTTCCCAAATATTTACTTAAGCTTTTTAATAGAAAAGAATCCTAATTCTGATTTGAGTAAAGCAAATCACTGAGAAAATGTCACAAGATCAATTTTGGAGGATGTAATTCTAATTTGTTTGAGTTTGCATATGGAAGAACACCATGTTGCTTTTCCATGGAAGATTATATTAATCATACAAATTAAATTATTAATTGACAGAATTTAGTGACATACTGGAAAAAAATCCCAAACCACTGTATTTTAACAGGGTGAAACATTCCCTAACAGCCAAGCATGCAAACTCTGTGAACTAGTTCAATCCTACTCAATACAGTGTTTCAATGTATTTGACTATCGCCATGACTTTGAAATAAAGTTAAGGTCATACTTAGATATCTTTCAAGATGAGGACTACACTTAAAAATAGTTAATAGAATTGAAACTTGGCCAGATGAAACACATCCATACTTGAATGTGAAGTTCACTAGAAGTGAATTTGAGGTAACTGATTTATTTTATTTTTGTTTTAAATATCAGTGGTTTGCTAATACACACCAATGCAGCACATCCCAGACTTCCCAGGGCAGGTTTCACGGGCCACCTTTGGACACCAGGGGAAATCTGTGGGACTTTTTGTCTCCTGCAACACTCTTACACTCAAAGAGACAATTTTTTAAACACTTCTGAAGTTAAACCTGAAATCTGGGCGTGGAGCTGGCTGCTCCATTCACAGCTGGTCAAGCTACCCCCATACCAAACCCATTCACCACCACAGCCCCAAGGGCAGAAGTGACTGGGACCATTTTGTCTGACTTTGGGTGCAGCACAAGCCGTGATACTGTCCTGCCTGAAGTAGTGCAAATCTCAGGGAAATAGCTTGATTTTATTAGTGCTTTATTAGCATTTCTCTGTGATGGACGAACTGCTTGCACAAAGATGCTTGACAAAGAAAAGTCTCAGCTGGGAGCGTATCTAGAATTGGTAGACATTTGCAACTTATTTGGGTGGTAAAAGCCTCACTGCCCTGCAACTGCTTTGTGCAGGGGCTGGTTTCTTATCTCTGGACTCCAAACTGAGCTAGGATTTTATCTTCAGTGAGGTGCTGCCTTAGATGTGATGCTCTGGGACTGCCGGAGTTGTTGTCCCTTTGTGATTGGGTCACAAGATGCCCTCCTCACTCCTCCTTGGGCTGAGCAAACCATCAGGGGTTCACACTGATGTCCAGTGCTTTGTGGCATATGAAGGAAACTTTCTCTCTTGTCAAAGAAATTATGAAGACTGCACTAAATCCAGAAAGAGACTTTGGATCTGAGACTCTTAACCCCCAGAAGGGTTCAAAGACCATCTTAACATATCATTAAATATGTTCAGGGTTTAATTTTCAGGACTTAATTTAGTAGGCAAAGATGAGAAACTGGTTTGCAGCCTCTTTAAGAACAAATTGTTCCTGTGTTCCCAAGCAAGCTGGTACAGCCTGAACTTACAGCAATGACACTTTTAAGGGTTATTCTCTATTGAATGGGCATAGAAAGATCTAAATCCAGCTGCTATGTGTTTATTTGAGCAGAAGGTTATTGTAACAAAGATGTTTTGCAACTGTTTCAGCTGTGTGGTTTTGTCTTCCTCAGAGAAGTGCTGCGGAGGAGATGGAAGGAGAGGCTGGCAGCAGTGGCGAGGTGGCTGGCGGGAGGATGCCAGAGGGAAAAGAGAGACATTACCAGAATGAGCACGTGTCCGAGTCAAGAACACAACCTGGGGAGACAAAGAAAGATGGAAGTGATAAGGAGAGAGTGGTGGAGGAGGATGAGAAAGAAGAAGGAGAGGAGGAAGAGGAGGAGGAAGAGGAGGAGGAAGAGGAAGAAGAAGAAAGTGAGACTGAATTGGAAACAAAGGAGAATTACACCAATGAGAACAGTCACGGCAATCAGATAAGTCAGAAGCCAGGTACAGAACCAGGAGAAATCAAAGAAAAGCCTAAGGAAAACGAAAAGAAAATATCAAAATTGAACATCCCCCAGAAGTTAGCGCTGGACACCAGCTTCATGAAGATAAGTGCCAGGCCTTCAGGAAATCAAACCAATTTAGAAGACAGCTTGGAGAAAGTCCGAAAAAACAACCCAGACGTGAAGGAGCTCAACCTGAACAACATAGAAAACGTCCCCAAGGAAATGCTGATAGATTTTGTCAACGCCATGAAGAAGAACAAGAACGTAAAAACGTTCAGCTTGGCCAACGTGGGGGCCGACGACAACGTGGCGTTCGCACTGGCCAACATGCTGAGGGAGAACAGGAGCATCACCACCCTGAACATTGACTCCAACTTCATCTCTGGCAAAGGCATCGTGGCCATCATGCGCTGCCTGCAGTACAACGAGACGCTGACGGAGCTCCGCTTCCACAACCAGAGGGGCCTGCTGGGCCACCAGGCAGAGATGGAGATCGCCAGGCTGCTGAAAGCCAACACCACCCTCCTTAAAATGGGCTACCACTTCGAGCTGCCGGGGCCCAGGATGGTGGTGACCAACCTGCTCAGCAGGAACCTGGACAAGCAGAGGCAAAAGAGGCAAGAGGGGCAAAGGCAGCAGCAAATGAAAGAGCAGAAAGAGTTGATAGCGATGCTGGAGAATGGACTTGGGTTGCCTCCTGGGATGTGGGAAATGCTGGGGGTACCGCTGCCCCAGCTGAGGATGCAGGAGCCCCCACAAGCCCCCAAACCCCCTGTCCCTGCAGCTGTGTCACTGAACAAAAGGCAGGAGAACACGAGGCCACCAGCACCTGAGCAGCCACACAGAGAAAAACCCATCAGCTTCAAAGTGGTCAAGCTGAAGAAGACTCAGCGCAAAAACCCCGTGCCAGAGTACGTGGAGCCCGCTGAGAAAACCAACCTCAAGGACGTCATCAAAACACTTAAACCAGTTCCCAGGAGAAGACCCCCTCCCCTGGTGGAAATAACCCCCAGAGATCAGCTCCTCAACGACATCCGCCAGAGCAACGTCGCTTATCTCAAGCCGGTGAGTGCAGAGTGGTGGCACCGAGGGGAGGGAGTGGCAGTCACCTGCTGTGCTCTGAGCTCTGGTTGGAAATGTTGGGCATTGGCAGGGCTGGCAAATGCACCTGCACGCGGCATCGTCACCCTTTGGTGTCAGGGGGTTGTCTTCCAGCAGCACTGAGGTATGGCTTGTGCAGGGAACTCACTGCAAGCGCCAAGGCTGCAGCCTTGGGCATCCCTGTCTGCATCCACAAGGTAAAAGAAAGGAAATTCACTCAGGAGGGGAACAAACCCACAGAAACTCAACCTTACCATACTCACAATAGTGTATTAGTTATGACAGGCACGTGCTATTAGAAGGCAGTTGTTTCAGGAGTACAACAGGTATTATTTTTCACATTAGTCCCCCATAAGCCCCATGTTTCTCTCTTCAATAGCTGTGTTTTTCCTTAGCTCTCACTTTACACAAGAGAGCGCTGTCACTTAGCACACACTGAAATCCATCCTGGACTCACAACCTGCAGCCCTGCTCCTGCCTGCCTCACCCAGGAACAAGGAGTGTATTTTAGTGATCCTTTGCTGCTCATTCTTTTGTTTGTCCTTATGTAGATCAATTACAAAATTCTAGTGCTAACAGGAAAAAAAGAAATCAGATCCACCAGCAGTGAAGATGGAACGAGGTTACGGGAAGAAAGTAGTGGTACTGTAGGGGATTTTATATTTTTTTCATGTAAGATTTTGCCACTGAAAATTGGCTCAGTGGTCAACTCAAGTGAGCTCAACATCATCCTGACTTTGAGAATGCCAGTCCAAAACTGAAAACTTCCTCTTGGGTATGCTCTCGCTTGGGTACCAAATTCATTTTGCTTCTCAAAATGCTGGCCACCAGATTTAACCTCTTGCTCTCCTGACCTGTTATATTCCCTTGCATTGATTCAAGAAATCCTAAAACCTGGCTGATGTATTTGTAGCTTGATGGCTGTTTGTGTTGCCAAGGCTCAAGGAAGAGGACAGAAAATCCCTTGTAATTAAAAACAGTCATGTGGTATTTTGGAATTTTTTTTCTTTCAATATTAACATTTTAATATAGTGGGCCTAATTTTGCTTTCATTTATACCTACAAAGAAATAATTATTTCCTCAGTAATTCCAGACAGAGTAGTTTGTCCTGATATTTTGTCAGGGGCAGGTCTTGCAGTGACCTCAGATCCTGGTCCAGGATTACCCTGAACATTCTGTCCCCTGGGCAAGATTTGGGGTTCTGAGTTTCTGCTGGCCACTCCAACTTGGCTGCAGCCAAGGCCTTTCCTCAGGGCATTTCTGGCCTTTCTAGGCCAGTCTAGGGTTTGCATTTTGGCTCCACATCCGAGACAATAATACCTGCTTGTGGAAAGCTCACAAATAGTGCTGGTGACAGGAGGTTGGTCCTTCACAGCCGTGGGACCTGCTGCCTTCCCAGCCCTCAGGAAGGTGAGGACAATGGCACTCATTCTCTGCCAGGCACAGCCCTTATTTTGCACAGCAGTGGTTGAGAAACCTGGATGCTGCCATGTGCCAGGGGTGATGCTGAACCCCAGCCATTCCCCCCAAAATGACTGGGAGGATTTTATCCATGAGAGCTGTGGGGTTAAAGGGAGAGGGATCAATTCATGATGCGTCCTAAATATGCCAGATAACAACTGCTATGTTAAGTGCCCATGGAAAGATTAAACGATGGACACCTGTATTGGGGGCTCGGCGTGGTTTGTTTTGGTGGATTGTTTGGGGATTTTTTGGGCTGGTTCTTTTTTGGCCTCTGTCACCAGACCACTTGGCTTGGATTTGGGGCATTAGGGTGTTATTCTCCCCATCCCCTATGATCTTGGTAACTCCTTTTTGCCTCAATTCCCTCAGCTTCATTTCTAAAATTGAGTTCTACTGCTTGAGCTGAGATGGGTGTTTGTTCTCTCTGTCGTGGGATTGATTTCCTTACGCATTCCAAACATCAAGTGGGGCTTTCCAAATAAAAGAGAGCTCCCAACCAGAACTCCTTAAGAGTTCTAAGCTGTAATATTTTTAGTTTCTGAGGGTTTGTATAAGACTAAACTGGCCTGGTAAATAAGACTGAGAAATTTCCTCCTCCTAATCCTTCATGTCCTTGTCCAGGTGCCGTTGCCAAAGCAACTGGAGTGAGAGACCAGACTGACCTGAAGAAAACAACTTGGAATAAGGACTTATTCAAGTTTTGCTCACAACTGTTCCAGCAGATGTTCTCTGCAGAACCCAGGTGGTGTATTCAACTCTTTGGGAACAAAGCTTGCAGTACACACTTGTATTAGTGTGGTGAAAACGGCTGGCATGGGAAAAGTCAGTGCAAAGTGTTTCCATCAGGTATCAAACAGTCCCGCTGCCATCTGTCTGCCAAGTGGATTGGAGGCTTCAGTTTGTTGTGGGAGTATTTTCTCAGAGGCATCAATAACCTTGTCTTTCTAGTTTGTCAGCAAACTATTTTGCTTCCACGTTGTCCTTCTGCTGCCAGATTCTGCAGGAACACGCTGTGCTTTATCTTTCTTTTCACACACATGCTACTTTATTACTCTCTTGTCCATGAGAAATGTATTTGGATTCCATGTATACAGCTTCATTTTTTAGGCTAAGGAAACAGAAATGAAATAAAGCTCTCTCTGTAAGATGTGTGCAGCACTTCCATTGCTAACACCGCACTCACAGACAGAATGACTGCTCTGCTACAACGAACACCTTCCAAGCTCCCTCTATTTCAGAACAACGTCTAGTGGGTATTGCACCTGATCAGCATTTAAAAGATGATGCCATGCTCCGCTTTGAGAACTGTGATGTTCATTCCTTGTGATTCACCTCTGTCTTACTGCAATCCTTAATTGCAGCCACCTTGGAGAGCACTAAAATGCCATTTTAGGTCTCTCTCCACGCTGTTTTTGTGGCAGGAGGATGAGCCTCACCTCTTTTCAAGGAGTTTAAGAAACTCCTTATTCCTCCTAGTATGATGTGTAAATAGCATGTCACATCCTGGCAGGACTGGATTTGAAGAGGTAAAACCTGTATATAACACAATTTAGTTTTTCCTTAATATTTTTGTGATTTTTTTTTCTCCTCCCTCTTCATAATCACATTAAGTTCTTCTGCTGTCTTTCTGGTAAAGCAGCTACAGGTAAGTCACAGTCTTGTGAAATACATCCATGACAGACCAATTTTTTAGGGGCTTTTTTGTTTTTTAAAGCTGGAAGGCACAGGGAAAGAACAAAGGCTTTCCCTGTGCTAAAATGCACCTTCCTGTGGCTGCTTGATCCAAAGCACAGCTTTGGAGCTCCTGGCAGGATTTCCTTCAGGTGAGTTAATCTCTGAGTAGTAACTCTTAGCAACCTTCCCCAGGCAGCTAAATCTCTGTCCCACCCTGATCCCCCTTCCCATGTTTATTTTAATAGTCCTGTAGTATCAGCAATGTCCTGGACCTCTTGAATCCAACGTACTCTCTATTATCACTTATTAGAATTTTCATTTGTTCTTGTCCTTTTGGTACCTATCACCTGGTCTCTCTCCAATTTCCAGCTTCCAAACTTGTAAAGTTCCTTCTCACTTCTCCTCACTTCTCTGCTTCTGTTTGCAAATGTAATGCCCCAAACTTGGGAAAGCTGGTCTCTGTATTGCCCAAGAGAGAGCAAGTATCACAAAACAGGCAAGCAGCATAAAAAATGAAAGTAATTTTCATTGCAGCCCTCTCTTTTTGTAAAGAAGAGTAGGAAAGGAAGAAGCTTGGTACTTCCAACCAAACCCTTGCAGAGAGCACAGCAGCAAGTGACAAATGCACCAAGTAACTCCCCAGGAAAGCTCTTGGAGCACGCTGCTCTCCAGACTGGCTTCAAGGCCAGGCTGCTGCAGCTCAGACTGCAGCAGCTGGGACAGGGAAGCACAAAGGAATATATAATATAGCACTTTCCAATCTCCAATTCAAGCGGCCAGGCACCAATTACTGCTACACCCAGAAGCTGCCTAACATGAATTTCCAGGATGGATAGAGCATGACCTGTGAAACTCTGCTCTGATCCATTGTCTCCCACCGAGCAGCCTCTCAGTGATCACAGGAGGAGGGAGGCAGACATAGAGATCACACCATTGGTTTGACTGCAGCAGAGCGGGTACTAATACTGCTCAAGGCACAGCTCCCAGTAATCCTAGAAGCAGAAATCCCTCTCAGGTAATTAACAGAAATGTGAAATCCCAGTTAAGTCGAGTTGAGTTATGTAAGAGACCAAAACTGCATGAAGAAATACTGTAAGTATTCCACCTCTGTAGAGCAGCTGTTTTAAGGATGCAAGAGCAAGGCTGGAACATTTCAGCTCAGAGGTCCCTTGGGCCTCAACAAAGCTGACACAGAGCAGTCAGAGCCAGCAGCTTAAACCCCAGCATGGGCTTGTGGCATGAGCCCCAGGGTAACAGATCTCCCACTACCCCAACCACAGACACAGGCACAAGCTCACGTTTCCAACCATTAGAATTTATTTTTCTTCATAACTGTGCAGTTTTTAAAATGCTACTGTAATGATGAAGTCATAGGCTACTATGTTCTTTAGGTGTGGAAACAGTTTTCAAAAAACAAAGACCATGCGCTACAAGTGAGGAACAGGCCATTGACTCTTCAGCTGGAATATACAGACATTTTTGATAAATACTGATCACCTTAACACTTAAATGGAATGACATGTTCAGAGTTCTACACAGTTCACTATGAAAACAGCATGGCAAGTTACGTAAAAGCTTCAACTTCAAGGATCCTTGCTTTTTTGTTAAATTAATTACTTGGTTAGAAAAGAGAAATGCAAGAATATTTGAAATGGAGTCTCACCTGGACAACTTTCCCCCCCTGTTGTTGGTAAGCTCCTGTTATCAAGATGATTCCATCAGAGCTGGCAGTTAAGTTGTGTATATATAAAAGAATCCCCCACACTGCTTTCAACATCAGGAGTTTTAACAGGCAAATATCTTCATGAATTTGGAATGGGTTTTCAAAAATTGTATCTTGACATTTATTGCTTTTACTCGTAAACCTGAAATCCAGTTTATTCCTTTGAGGAGTGTTGGAAGTACAGAGTCAACAGATGCATGTTTGACCTGTATCTTTGCATTCTGGGTGAGAAGAAACAAAAAGATGACCCACGCTCAAGAACACACATACACCTCCGTCTACAAACAGCCTGTGCAGACCAAAGCAGGTAAGTCCTAAAGTAGCAGTATTTAAAAACATCAGTGGGGTAGAAACCCAGCTCATCCAACCTATCTCTTTTTCTCCCATGCTTGGCCAGAGTTTAGCTGGTACACAAGGAATTTTGGCTCCCCGACAAAGGGGAGCAGTTCTATGGATGAGGGTTTTGGAGAGCCTGAAGGTAAATGTTACTGGGACTGGCAGGCAGTGCCGTGTATACTCTGCATGCTTCCAACTATTTTGACTGTTTCAGGGCTGCTAAAGGAGAGCTGTGAGGTGAGGACAGGAACCCAGACTGGGTACAAGCACTGCACTTTTACCACGTGCCAGTTAAGCTGGTAACATGGTCTCTGTAATACAGAGCACTCAAGGGAGGAATTTGGAGGATGCAAGAGATACCTGCTTGTGACACATTCCAGCTCACCTGAGCATCCGAAAGCTGCTACCCAGCATAACCTGGCTAAACTGCAATATTTTAGAACTGAGATGAAAGGGATGTTGCTTTAAAAGACCAATTTGCTACGAGACAGTTTGAGAGATTGCATTCCATAGGTTTCTACCTCTTCCTCCTCTACCCCCAGAAGAAGAGACAAGCAAACATGGTTAAGTTAGTATGTATTTGTGTAAACACCAGAACATTTTGCTATACAATAGAAAAAAAGTTGCTGTTCTTAGAGGAGCCCTGAAGACCTTGGAATACCTGTATCCTGCAACTATTAACCTGTACCACATGCATTTCCTGTTTTGTACATAAACTGAAAGCAAGCTTGAACAATAGTAAATAGCAACTACACCCCTGCAACAGGCACAAATGCCACGTTGCAGCTGCTTACTCCTTCACTTTAGATATGTAGTCAGCCAGTTTGTTGATGCTATCCTCCTGCTGTTCTAGAGCATCCAATATGAAGCCCATGGGGGTCTTCTTCAAGCCTATCCCCTCCATCTTGTTCTGCAGCTTGTTCTGTATGTTCCGGAGCCTCAGGGAAGCATGGACAAACATCACTGCAGGACAGAAACACACCCATGAATTGTCAATGCCCAAGGAATGCAGAGTTCTTGCAGCACTTAGGACACATTCCAGCACTGTGACAGCACTGGAAGATGATGATGTATCAGTGACTGCTTAAGTAACCACAGGTACCCATTTAATAATAACATTACAGATGGCTTGTGCTCCTTTTGTGTGCCCTCCCCCTGTTCTGGGACCATTTAAACACAGATAGCAAAGTTAACAGCCGACTTAAGACTCTGCAGACTTGTTTGAGAGAACTCAAGTCACCCCTCTACCCCCCAGAGAAGAGAAGTAACACTTACAGAGGAGAGGAAGCGTGATCCCAAACATGAACACCATGACATCTCCCAGGTAGGAGATCAAGAAGTAGCTAGACAGCATGATGGCCACGACAAACGTGGTGGGGTACTGCTTCTTCAGCTTGCGGAGTATATCCTTGTTGTGTGACATCCACACGAACCCCAGGAAAACCAGCACCACCACAGTGCCACCAATGAGCATGTTCAGGGGACTCAGAAACCTGGAGAGAAGAGGAACAACAACAACAACAAAGAGTTCAGTTTCAGAACCTTCATGACTTGTGTCCATATAGGATCAGCTCAGTGGTAATGTTACTAGGGAAGTAAGGCATTGAAAAGGCAGTTGCTGCTGTCAAGACCTTCACCAAGGTCTTTAGCAGGAGCTAAATAAAGTAGAAAGTACAACTCAAGAATAAACTCATAAGACTGAATTTGGATAATCTCTGTCTTTATGTTCTCTTCCTGAGCTTAGCTCAGGATGATGAGTTTCTGTAGCACATCATCATAGAAGCACTTCCCACCAGGGTCCCCCCTACCTCTGCAATCAATTTGATATCACACCCAGAGTCAGCATATCCAGACAGCAGATGGAGACAACATTGACTGATCTTTTCCCTTCACATGACCAAAACCAGGCTCAGGCTAGGCCTTCAGATGAACTAGCTCTTCATGCTATCTTGTCTAGGTTGGCAAAATGGGAAAGGTAGAACACTGAGTAAAGGAAGTTATCTCACTACTTCTCATTTCTGAATAAACCTCACTGGTTTAGGTTCAAACAAAAGAATTGTATAAAACTGCAAAAGGAGCTTGCCACTTTTAGCATGACAGATGGAGGCCCAGTCCCAAGCAAGCATGCCTGAGAGTCAGAAGGAACTGGAGTATGTGAAAAAGGCCTTACAGGAAAAAGAGCCAGGCCTGGCAAGAGTCACTGCTGAGGTTTGTGTTCTGTTATTGTTATCAGAGTTTCCAAGCAAACCAAGCCATGGAGTGGATCAGCTCTGGACTATAAACAGCAAGTCCCTTTCTGGGATGAAGGCAAGAACGTCACCTGCTCAAACCACCTTCCCAATTGTTTAGAGCTGGTTCAGAATCAAGTGTTCAGCAATGACTTTGCTGAGCTTGTTTCTGTACCCACCCAGAGTCCAGGCTCTATGGTATTTCACTTAAATAGTATTAAGTTATGTGAATTCATGTGCATTCTGATTTTCTGGCTTTTGCATGCACTGATCTGATTACACAGCAGCTGAGGCCTCTGGGCTATTACAACTATGGGAGCAGCATGACACCGCCCCGATAAAGGAGCCAGACATGCTCAAGGTTTACTCCTGCAGACTTTGCAGCTCATCCTGCTGCTCCAAAGCTACCATGCCCAGTGAGTCACCTCTCCTCCCCACGGCCAAGGAGGATGTTATGGTTTGTGGTCTGTGCTTCACATCCGGCCCAAGCAGAAGAAATCTGCCAACACTCTACCTGCAGCACCAGGCAGCATTTTCCTGGAGCAGGAAGAACCCCCAAGAATTGTTTCAGATCAAGAACTGGCTCTTGATTCTTCGTATTAGTTGTGCCAACAGGAGACGGAACAACTGGACAGAAAAAGGTTAAAATTCAGAGTAGTTCCCCACCTGCTTCTGCTACTCATGCTGAAAAGCCAATGGGACTTTTTGGAAGTGGTGACAGGCCAGACTTGCTTGTTGCATTTGAGTCACTCCCTGTAGCCAGCCAGATTATATTTAGCTCTGAATTGTCAATCTAAAGTTTCCACGCTGGAAAAAGTGAACAGCATTGCTCTAGAAAGAAGTTTCACCTGTGCTCTTTTGCAGCAGGAGGAGGGTGACTCATGAGTGGTCCACACTGGTGCCTGGGTTATAAATGTGCTACTGGACAAAAGAGATTCTTAAAGTAGGATTCACCTCCACACCTCTGCTGTCTTGGAGCAGAAATGGCCAAACTCACACAACTCACAGCAATCTATTTTTGTTGCTAAAAATCCATGGACAAGATAATCCTGGAAGCAACAAAGATCTAGGCAGAGCTCCACTCTACACTTTCCATGTGCCTGGAAAATACTCTCAAAGCCTTATCTTCCCTATGCTTCCCGTTACTCTTATTACAACTTCAGAAACTTGTGGTGAAGAACCATCCTTCCATATTTATAAGGAAGAGGCAAAGACCTCTCTGCTCTAGAGTTCTTTCTGGTGTTACACAGGCTCTGTGTAACTGACTGGGGGACATGAAGAGGGGTGAGGGGAGAATGCATTCAGAAGATCCCTCTTTTCTGAGGAAAGTGATTTGTATCACGTGTTTACTGAAGTGGGCTGCATTCCAACGTGTACAAGGGAACAGTGAACACAAGTATCAAGTGAAGGCATTCAGAGCCACACGAGCACAGATGGGGACTGCAGTTGCCACTGAAAACCAGTATTCAGATTATCAGCCATGTGTCCATAGACTTCACTACGGGTGATTACAGGGCTGGATAGGGTGTCACATGCCAAAGCCACCCTTTACTGCTTGACTCGCCCACAGCATAATTTACAGCACTATCTAAGATCCTAGAAATTCATATATAGAAAATTCTTCTACAACAATGGCAGTTTTCAGGGAGGCAGAACTCCATTATCCAGCTTCACTCAGATCTGTTGGCACGCTGCTCTCGATAACACAATAGCTAAAAACTAAAAAGGAAAAAACAGGGATATGTAATTTTAGAACAGAGACTGGGGGAAAAGAGAGCTGTGTAAGAGCTCTAGAAGTCACTTTACTCTTGAACCATCAATACTGATTGATAATGGCCTTATTTATACAGAGGTCAGAACACAACAGGACAAATTTGTGCTCAGGCAAGGAAGCTGGAAGGCTTTCAGAGATGCAGAGAAAAGATAAGTGACCAGCCATTAAATATGTTACAACATACTTTCCAAATATAATTCCCTTTAGCAGGGATTTATGAGACCTCAAATACCTAAAAATGTAATGCACAGAACTATCAGCATGGCAAGGGTACAGTCACTTGTGTTTATACTGCTCAGAGAACTTAGAGGAAGAAAAACTCTTTTAGGGTTGGACAGAAACCCCACTAACTTCTCTGACTCTGAAAGCAGCGAGTGTGGCAGGACTAACAGCATTTGGGGGTGCCAACAGCCCAGAGCAGAAAACAAAAAACTCCTTTGTTTTCTGTGGTGACAAGCTACAACCCTGGTGGGATGCTGTGACCTCTAGTACAGCTGGGACAAGGTGACAAGGAAAAGCCATCACCCAGATTCAGTTTCCTTCAGCATCCACCTAGATACAAAGTAGAGACAGAGAAAACAAATACATGAAAAGAAACATCCCGGATGGCTGCAGGGACAGGGGCATTGTCCCGTGACAAGTAGGACCACGGGACACTCTGTATTGGTAGAAGCAGCCCCAGGACAGCAGGGATGCTGGGGGTGCAGTTGTGTGGGAAGAAGAACTGGCAGCTACCCCTGGCCAGCAGAAACAAATGAAGATGAAATACTTTCTTTCTTCCTTTAAACTAGATTCGTATTTCTAGGCCCTGTCCTACATGCATCACAAAGCAGGTCAGAATTCTCACCCAGGAGCAGGAAAACATAAAAAGCTCTGCTTTTAGTGAATTATCACATCACCTCTTCTTGTCAGGTTGTTTCATACCTGCACACTTGTGCACAGCCTTACAGCAGGAGAGGGGGAGGATATGCAGCTGTAGCATATGGAAAAAGAGCTTGGCAAGGCACATCCTATGTGTAAGGCAAGTAGCCTCCAGCAGCACAAGCCCAGAAATAGGATAGGCCCCATAAAAAGCAAAACAAGATAGCTCCATCTTCATATCATCTCCATTTTAGATGACTGTCTTGGGGTGATTATTCAGCAGTTGCTGTCACATCTGTTTCTTTCGCATGTGACCAGGCAAGTCTGAACAAAGGCACTGAGTAGGAGACTGGCAGTCATTGAGAACATTTTTTTATTTAGAGCAGCTCAGTTAGGCTGAAATAAGCATGAAAATTCCTTCTT
This sequence comes from Chamaea fasciata, assembly GCF_029207755.1. Taxonomy (NCBI): domain Eukaryota; kingdom Metazoa; phylum Chordata; class Aves; order Passeriformes; family Sylviidae; genus Chamaea; species Chamaea fasciata. The sequence goes on along the minus strand of NW_027094098.1, from coordinate 16,086,094 downwards.
GGAAGGCCTTTTGCTCCACCATGGCCCAAGCAGTGGGCAGGTTAGAGCACTAAAATGTGCTCATTTGTATTAATTTAAATAACTTGAAGTTCTGCCTCCTCTCTTCCCATACTTTGAGCTTCACTGAGGTTATAAAGCTCTAACTACAGCCAGCACATAAAAATTTTCTTGGGGGATGGCCCTCAGCATCCATGGATTTAGCAATGCTTCTGTACCCACTGCTGCTTGCTTGGAGAACAAGAGACAGATTCCTGCCTGCAGAACTGCCAGACCTTTATGAAGTTCTGCACCAATATTATTATGCAACATTTTAAAATTATGTGTTTTGCTTGCTCGCTCTTAATCTTTCATCAAGCATGAGAGAAACTAAACATTTTGCTGCCCTGGAGCCTTTGTTTCAGCAAAGGGATTCCCTACAAGTACATCAGCTAAGGTGGTAGTCTGGGGAAGAAACATGAAAAAAAAATAAGACACAGTTGTTGACTGCTGTGGTTGTACAGACGGACACTAGATGCTTTGAAGAAGTGTCAAAGGAAAGAGACATCAAACCTCAGGCTGCAAGGAGAACATTATTCCAAGACAGAATGAGCTCTCTGATGCAGCATTCCAAAATTCAGTACGCCTTTTTAAAACTGTCAGATTTAGAAGCTAATTTTTAACAAGTACATGGCAACAAAAGCCTAGATGAAATTACATTAATTTAAAGTAGTTAAGTTTGAACTTCATGATAAGAGAGGCCGTGTTGGAGTAGGTGGAAGAATTTCACTTATTAACCAAATTGACTGTTTGAGGGAAGTTGCAAGATGTGGGAGGCACTGAAGGCCCTGATTTTAATAAAAATTCATACAGGACTCACAATGACAGGGCCCTGGCTCAGGGTAAGAACAGGGAGTCCAGTTCCTCTATAACTGGGAGAAAGGGCAGACTTTTGTCAAGATCTTGGTTTTTATCAGCAATCTACTGCAACAGAGTTTGGGGGGGGGGGGGGGGGGGAAGAAAAAGCAGACAAGTCCAGAGTCCTTTTTAAAGGAATTTGCAGGGAGAGAATGTGGCTGCTACCACCAGCCTATATTTGTGGAGTGGCACTAATTTACGAGTTTTAGTTTCTTGTTCAGTGGTTTATTATTTTCTACCCAGACCTGTAGGCTGAAAGTAAAACCTGCATTATTACAAAGCACAGAACTTCAGGTAACAGTAGCTATGGGAGAAGGCAAACAGAGGCAGAAAGGCAGGAATATGATGCAGTAAAGATCATTACAATTCCACTCTACTAATGGTAAGGTTACTCTACACCTTGTGGAGGGAAGGTAAAAGGCTGGAGAGGTCAGCTCTGTTGTAAGAGGGGCAGTAAACTAAAGCTGTGGCACAGAGCACTGTATTTCCTGCATCAAGAAAGCTCTAGGCTACAATTTCCATGCCAGCCCAGCATAACCACAGTGCTGCAAGAGCTGAAAATATTATCTCTGCATTTCAGATCTGTCTATATAATTAGATGGTTTATGAGCAGGTAGAGTTGGCTATAGGCTAAGTTTAGTTTTGATCACAGGAAGACCACTCCATTAGTGGTTCCAATAATCCTGCCCTTAGGCCTGGACACAGCCCTGGAGTTCCTAAAAAGCCATGATTCATCATTTATCAGGGGTTCCTGCCCATTACAGAATGAAGTGAAAGACAACTTAGTCATCAATTCAAATTTATCAGGAGAACTTTCTTTACCTTTCTTCCAAAGCCACAGTCTGGCCAAATGAAAAATATTTCTATTAAAAGAAATGGACACTTTTTTCTCTACTGAGGTATTACCCCATATCCTTTAGAATTCTTCTCCCATCTGATTTTACTTCTGTGCTAGAAGAATCAGACTCATAATATACCAAAGACTCTGAGACATGCAAAAAAAAAAAAAATTGAGATTAAGATCCCACTTCAGGTCTTGTTCATCCATAAGTTTTCAACACAGAGGGTTATCACTAAATATTAAGATATTATAATTGCAGTTCTGATATTAGTTTCCATCTTCTGTGGCTCTCTTCCTCCTCCACCTCCCACCTCAGCAGATGAATAGGAAATAAGTGGGAGATAAATCTCCCTTGATGTGAAGAAAAGCAATCAAAAGTTCAAAAGGAGGAATTTAGGAGGGTGCGTAAATGCTGCTGCAATCCTTGTTTTATGACTGGAGATACCAGAATTATTTACATTCTTTTCCCATCTTCTTGGGCAGGAGAGCTGGCCTCCTGCTTTCCAGGGATGCTGTGATTTACCTGTTCATTGAGAGCTGGCTAAAGCACCCTGCTGCTAAACAAGGGTAATGAATACACAAGTCTAGAATAAAGCAGCAGAAGAACAGCAAGACCACACAAGTCTCATTTTGCCAGCCTAGTAAAGATCACTGCAATGTATCCCCACCAAAATACACAAGAGCAAGAGCTATGCCACTATACTGAACCTGAAACCATCATATGCATCAAGAAGAAAATGCAGGATTCTGAGCCTTTCACAGAGCAAAGGTCAAAGTCCCCTGTGAGCCAGAGAATCTTCATCAACTTAGATGTTGGGTCAACAGCTTCAGAAGCCCCAACAGGATGCAGAATGCTTACCCTCCCCCCCCAAAATTGATTTAGGGGAATCATTTTAAGCCTCTGCAACATAAGAGATAAGATGTACTTCAGCCAAAGCCACTCTGGCCTGGTGGCTGGGCAGGTCTCCAATTTAAGCATTTGTGCGTTGCTTGTTGAGAAGAGTGGAGTATTTCAGTTTCCATATTAAAAGCTTAATCATCATTTCTGCTGCATGTCTTGCTTAAGAGCTTTCTGAGCAAAGATCCTAGAGCAATACGTGAAATAGAGTCACATAGCCTTTGATTCAGAAGGTGATTATAAGGTTATTTCCTGATTCCCTTCACGAATGCTGGGTGTGACACAACATTGTACCAGCAGATGGTCCTACCTCGAAGGTCTGAATCCTGCCTACTAAAATGAAATGAAGGGGTGCCTTATTTATTCTAAAGCAAATCTTTTCGGCATGAGCTAGTTCAGAAATAAGAACGGCTTGCCCTGAACATTACTTTAGAACAGTAACAGAGAGCAGAATTTATCTATGTGTTTTTTTTGTTTTTTTTTTTTTTTTTTTTTTTTTTTTTTTTTTTTTTTTTTTTTTTTAATTCAAAGCCGAGCGTGTCTCAGCCTGAGCAGCCCCGGCGGGCAGGTTCGGGAGGAATCACAGATCGCTGCGCAGGATGCGGCTCCGATTTCGGCCAGCAGCGACATCCCGCACCCCGAGCATCGCCGCCTTCTGCCAGGCGCGGTGTCCGCAGCCCCCGGGGCACCGGCCTGGAGGAGCAGCCCGTGGGAAAGGGAGATAACCAACACGGACCGGTCACACCCCACCAACACACCACAAACACGAGTCCCCCCCGCCAAGGGAGGCTGTAAACCAGGCCTCCACATTTTTAAACGACACCAGAGGTTTAAGGAGGGGCGGGGAAAGGGAGTGGAAGAAGGTAAGGGGAAAAGAGGGGAAAAGAGGGGAAAAGAGGGGAAAAGGCCAAAGGAGGAAGGGAAAAGGCAGCTCCCCCCTGTACTCTCACATCCCTCCCGGGGCCGGCCGGGCCCTTTCCCGTGGCACCGGGCCGGGTCGCAGATCCCCCGCCCGGGGAGCGGGGCCACCCGACCCCGCCGGCCCCGGCCCTGCCCGGCCGCCCCCGAGGCCGCGCACTGACCCCACGATGGAGACGAGCGCGGCGGCCACCATCAGGTAGTTGGTCTGGTAGTAGAGCAGGTTGCTGACCACGCGGTTGTTCCATTTCGAAATGTCCTTGAGGTCGGGCAGGGCGAAGCGGTCCGAGCCGGGGAAGAAATCGTCCCAGGCCCGCAGCGGGGCCACCTGCACCTCCATGGCCGCCGCCGCCGCCGCCGCCGCCGCGCAGGCTCGGGAGCGCCGGGCACCGCCCCGGGGCGGCTCCGCAGCGACAGCGACGGTGGTACCGACAGCGACACGGGTACCGACAGCGGTACCGACAGCGACACGGGTACCGACAGCGGTACCGACAGCGGCACCGACAGCGGCCCCGCTCCGCTCCGGCCCCGCCGCTCCGCGCTGCTGAACCCGCCAGCGAACGAGCAGCAGCAGCACAAGTGACAGGCGTGTGTCACCGCCCAGGGCTGGCAGCTGGCAGGGGCCGCTGTCAATAATCGCTGTGAATTCATTGTTCCTTCAGCGAGTGGTGATGCACGTTGAGCGTTCACGTGGGGGAAGCCACTTGGCATCATCTGTGAAGCGAGGGATGAGTGGGGAGGGCACCACGAGAAGTGTCAGGGTGGCACTGCGGGGTGTCCCATGGCAGGGGGGCTCTGCTGGTGGAGTTGATGTCTTCAAGCTGAATTTTCTGTCTTTAGGCTGAATTTTCTCGCCTTTTGGAAAGTAACTGATGTCGTCTGATAATTTCTGCAACAGAATATGCCTAATGAAAAGAAAGAACTTTGGGTTTCAGGCATTGCGTAAGATTACATCACCTTAATAAATATGCATTGGGAGGGCGGAGAATAGGTAGTGTATAGGCGGGTTCATGTAAATTTTACTATATAATAGGTGGAACTTTTTACCCATTGGGTGCTTGATTTGTGGAAACTTCCGCGTGTGCAGATTAAACAATGTCTCCTTTCTAAACCAAACTGTGTTTAGAGAGCTCCTAAAACGGACAACAGGACGACCGTGCCTTTGTAGGGAAAGGTTGGTGCCAGCAGCTGTGGTGTTTTGACCCCAGCAGTCAATGTTGGAACACTCGTGTTTTCAGGCTTTCCCCCTTCAGCCACCATGGCTCGAGCACAGGCTGTCTGTGCATCGCACAGCACCCTGCTTTTGCTGTGCTACCACATCGAGCATCAAAATCCTTCTCAAAATGCAAGCTGTGCTTCTCACAGCTCCATCTGTGAAGGATTTACATCCCTAAAGTTTGGAAGCCCAAGACTTGAGCACAGCCCAAGTTTGCCCTGCTCATCTGCTTCCTGGTCTGCACTCGTTCTGGTTTATGTGTGGTCCCTGCCCAGGGAGTGCTGGTAAGACAAAAGCCATTGTGGCAGGCGTCGACCAGCCTGAGCCTGATCACATTTGGGTTCCAGCCTTCCTGAAGGCTCTAAGGCACCGTGATCTCCACGCACTTTGTCCCTGAGGATCCTTTCCATGGCTCCGAGGAAGTTCTGAGTCCAGAGGAGGCCACCGAGATGATTCAAGGGATGGAGCAGCTCTGCTCTGAGGAAAGGCTGAGAGAACTGGGATGGTTCAGCCTGTAGAAGAGGAAGCCCAGGGGTGACCTAATTGTGGCCTTCTAGTATCTGAAAGGAGGCTGAAAGGAAGATGGGGAGAGACTATATACAAAGGCCTGGAGTGATAGGACAAAGGGGAATGGCTTCAAGCTGATGGACAGTAGGTTTAGATTAAATATTAGGAAGAAATGTTTCCCTGTGAGGGTGGTGAGGCCCCAGCACAGGTTGTCCAGAGAAACTGCCCAGGTGGCTGTCCCATCCCTGGAAGTGTTCAAGTCCAGGTTGGATGGGGCTTGGAGCAACCTGAGGAAGGGGAAGGTGTCCCTGCCCATGGCAGGGGTGGGCCAGGATGGGCTTTGAGGTCCCTTGGAAGCCAAACCATTCCATGACTCCGTGATCATGAGAGAGGCGGGCGCAGGGAGGTCCCTGATCATGACTCTGATCATGAGGGTGCTGTCAGGCAGGACGGGAGGGCTTCTCTGTGTCAGGGATCGGAGGTGTCCGGAGGGTCCCGGCCGTGTGTCGGTGCCGGTAACAGGGATGGGGGGGCGTCCGGAGGGTCCCGGCCGTGTGTCGGTGCCGGTAACAGGGATGGAGGGGTGTCCGGAGGGTCCCGGCCGTGTGTCGGTGCCGGTAACAGGGATGGAGGGGTGTCCGGAGGGTCCCGGCCGTGTGTCGGTGCCGGTAACAGGGATGGAGGGGTGTCCGGAGGGTCCCGGCCGTGTGTCGGTGCCGGTAACAGGGATGGAGGGGTGTCCGGAGGGTCCCGGCCGTGTGTCGGTGACGGTAACAGGGATGGGGGGAGGTGTCCGGAGGGTCCCGGCCGTGTGTCGGTGCCGGTAACAGGGATGGGGGGAGGTGTCCGGAGGGTCCCGGCCGTGGGTCGGTGCCGGTAACAGGGATGGGGGGAGGTGTCCGGAGGGTCCCGGCCGTGTGTCGGTGCCGGTAACAGGGATGGAGGGCTGTCCGGAGGGCCCCGCCGGCCGTCCCCACTCCCGCCACTCCCCTCACGGCCGGGCCGCGCTGAGCCCGCCGGGCCCGGCCCCGCCCGCCGCTCGCGGGGCACTGTGGGAAGCAGAGGGAACTATGGCGGATGGTGAGGAACCGTAAGTGCCCTGTATGTGCGTGCTCGGCCGGCCCTGCCCCGGGCCCGGGGTCCCCCTCTCCCTCCTCCCCGGTCTCTGTAGCGCGATACTGACCCTTCTTTTATTCTCTCTCTTTTAGGGAGAAGAAAAGAAGGAGGCTAGAGGAGCTGCTGGCGGATGGGTTAGTGCGGGGCTGCGGGCCAGCGGGGCAGGGGCAGCGCTTGCCGGGGCGGGGGCAGGTGAGGGCGAGCCGCAGCCCCGCAGGAGCCGAGGGCTGGGAGGAGCTGCGGGGCCCGCGGGAGGGAGCCCCAGGAGAGGTGGCGTAGGTGGGGCAGGGCCCTTGAGCAGCGAGGAGTCGAGGGGAGAGAGGAACTTGCCGGGGAGAGGAGCGAGGGGCTGCCCCGGAGCGCGGGGAGATGCGGGCTCGCAGCTTGGCATGGTGTGCTGAAGAGCTTGGTGACCAGAGGGGGGAAAGCTGCCTTGCCGGTCAGGGACCTGCGAGGGCCTCTAGGCTAGAAGCAGGTGACTTTTTAAGTTTTGGCCGAAAATTAAAAAATTCAGACTGCAGAACAGTTGTCTCTGCGCGTTAAAACTTTTTAAAGTCTACGCACCTGCCTTAAAGGCCGTGAAAACGAATGTTGAGAAATCTTTTAACATCATCTGCTTCCATCCCTTAACTCCTCCGTTCCATGTCCTCGATTCCCTCTGCCCCAGGGTGACCAGGCTGGCTTTCCTGGGCACTGGCAGTGCATGTGTGTGGGGATTGGGGGTCACAACATTCCCTGGGCATGTGAGATGGGAGGGCTGCATGCCGAGCCCCCCAAAAGCATGGAGCTTTGGAGGTGTGAAGGTGGCAGGGAGAAGTCTGAGCTTAAAGCAACGTAAGGACTGTGGTGCTCTGATATTTCAGACAAAATTTCAAATGAAAATAGCTCAATGAAAAAAAATGAGAATGTTGCTGAACTCTTATACCTGGTCATGCTGTAACAGCACAAAAAATGAAACACTTGAAATAAAGGTCTCTGGAATAAAACATAAAATCTCAGGTTGAGTTAATGATGTTTTTCAGATCTCCACAATGTCCAACCCTCTAGAAAATGAACTGTAGTATAATTACAAAAGTGAAATTAGATCTTATAATTTTTTTCACTTAGGAAAATACACATCTAAACAGAAAACGAGTGCTGCTGTTTAGCTGTTTATAAAAGAATAAAAAAAAAGTTCTTAATGTCACCAAACACAGCTTCTACACTCATTACCAGAAATGCTAAGAAACTATAATATCTATAGAATATTGTTTTTGTGATGTCTGTTGACCCATTTTATGTGCTTAAGTCTGTGCTTAATGCACCCCCTGAAATCTGGTGTACAGCAGATGAGGACTTCTCATCAAATTGACATCATTTTCCATTATGTGAAATATGTGTGTTTTCACATTATTGTGAAAACTGGAGGAGATATGAAAGTGCAGCTGAGGTCGAAAGACCCTTATGAATTCAAATAATTTTTGTAGGCCTTATTTAACTGCTCATGTAGTAACTTCCCTCGACAGTTAATGAGGAGAGTTCAGTCTGCAATCACATTAGCACAGAATCCTAGAGTGGTTTGGGTTGGAAGGGACCTTAAAGATGATCTCGTTCCAACCCACTGCCATGGGCAGGGACATCACAGGTGAATAATGATTTATTTATTCATGCAACTTAGAGATGTTTTTCCCTGTCACTGAAAATCTTTTGCAAAATCAGTTGCCTGTAAGTTCAGTTATGATCAGCATGCCGTGTTATCCAAGTTCTGAATTCTGTGAAAACAAAGGAACTCACTCTAGATGTTTTCACCACATTTATTTTGTTACAAGGGAGTTATAATAAATTCTAAACATTACCCAGGAGTTCTTAGACAAGTGCTGTTCATGGTGCTTCACAGGAGAAAGCAGAGAGCACTTTGTCAGTGGTGACTGATCCTTTGCCACTCAGGATCAGCAGAGCTCTTTTGTAATGAGCTTAGTTTCATATTCACATAGAACGTAATCATATTTATTGATTGGGACTCCTATTTTTTAATAGGGAAGTAGGTGTTAGTCTTATAGTAGAAAATTGCTTGAGAGCTGATTTTGAACTATTCCAGTAAGTCTCTTAAAAATTTAAATCTATACTTATGTACTGTTTAAAGTGACCTACAAAAGGAGAAAAGGGCAGTGGAATATTTGATGTAAAATTCTGCCTTGAAAATTTACGGGATGATAACTGCAAACATTCCTTTTTTTCAAGTGAGACTGTTACTGCAGACAGGATTGGGGATGCCTGAAAAATGGGACAGTTCTAATTCCATGGTACCACTTGAGTGTGAAGAACATTCAAGATACATGTCTTTTAAAAATATTTGTCTAAATAAACTACCCTGAAGATTCAGAGGGTAATGTTGCAGCACGTTACTGTAATTCATTCAGAGCCTCACAATTGCAGTTACAGTTTGATAAGTCTGTTAAAAAAAGATACAAGACTTGACTGATGAAAAAACCATCACCCTCAAAATCTAAAGGAATTAGTTCTTCTTCTGTGTCCTCTTCAAATCTGAGGGAAATAAAGAGCAGACCCTTTTTTCACTGCAGGTCAACTTCTGCTAATAACAGTGAAATGAGTGGGTTTATTGAAATGCCTGGGTTGTTTTTCCCCTCTGCACATTTATATTATTGCTTTCTAGCTCCACAAACAAAACCCACTCATGCAAATGCCCATGTGCATAACTCACAGGTACAGAAAACATGCATTTGTAGGAATGGTCAGTCACTGAGGTGCTCTTTGTGTAGACAGTTGTGGGTGTGGCTATTCCTGTGTGATTTTGCAGCTGAATTTCCTGTGTTCTGTGCAGAATGGCTGTTGATGGTGGGTGTGGGGACTCTGCAGACTGGGAAGGTCGCTGGAACCATGTAAGGAAGTTCCTGGAGCGATCTGGACCCTTCACACATCCCGATTTCGAGCCAGGCACTCAAGTGAGAAAAGACTTCATTTCCATCAAATATCTGTAGAATGTGTTGGAAATTAATGTAAACAGGTTCATTAATTGACCACCAGCAATGTGTGAGTACTAAAGCTGCATGAAAAGCTGCTCTTTTAGTCAATTGAACATTATGATCCTAGAAGAACATGTTGTGTTCTTTTTATAAAAGTTTGTGTTTTTAAGTTGTACACTGTCAACTTCAAGCTTGCTGTCATCATATATAAATCTATAGCAATGTATGAATTATGCTGGTTTTGAGTTTCACATGAAAAATAGCAGCATTTATATCTCCTTTTTAAGTAATTTGATACAGTGAGGAATTTATTGTACTTAAGAAATTAGTGTTAATATGGGTACTTTGAGAACTGGCTGTGTAGTAGGGTAGACTGTTTTAAGTATTCCTTCTGCTTTTCTTCTTTTGTTGTACATTTTGTTTCAGAGCGTATGGTTGAATGTATTTTCCTGTTACCTTTGTAATGTACTGTTCCATTATTTACTGGTTGGAGACTGGGGTCAAGTAGAACAGTTCACAGAAAGTGAACTTACATACTTAACATTTTCAGTTCTTTCTGTCCAGCAACGCTGTCTATCTGTTCAGAATTATTTTGTATTATATTCAGTGAAATATTTGAAGAAGGAAAGCATTATCACCTTAAACCAAATAACAATAAGGGTGGACCTTGCTTTTAGATTAAAAAATAATATATTGATATCAGCAAAGGTCTTGATTTGCATTAAGTGGGTATGTAGGAACTGCATGAAGTCAACTGCCGCATAAAGTCCAACATATAATTACTTCTGCAAATGCAAAGTTGCTTTATCTGTAGCTCACTAGGCACTGAAAATTGATGGTAACATGTTTGTAAGGGTTATGAAACAAAGGACAGATTGTACTAATTTTTTGTTTTATGTTTTCTGCAGGCCCTTGATTTTTTGTTAAGCACATGTAAAGTCCTAGTTATTGGAGCAGGAGGATTAGGATGTGAACTCCTGAAAAACCTGGTAATTCCTGTGTTTTAACCCTTTTCTTCTTGGAGCCTTCTCTGTTTCTTTTTCTTTTTTTTCCTTGACAAAGCTATCTTTTTTAGTTGGCTAATTTTGCAGTTTTGGTTGTATATAGCTACTAGAATTTTAAGTTCTAATCAACATATGTAAAATACATGTTGATACAGACAATAAAGATGAATAATGCACTTGAAAGGTGGTATTTTTATATTTATTCAGCTATCTCAAATTTTGTCTTGAGGTACAACATTTTTTCTTGAGGCTGCTTTGTGTGAAGAGTAACCAAAAGTTGATGTGCAGCCTTAGATCCAGTCTGATATTGGTGATTTTCCCTAATTGCCAGATCTAGGGAAATGAAGTCAACCAAGGACAAATCATGCTCCTAATGCTACAAGAAGTGTTGTTTGGAATGCAAGAATTTAATTACCCTTTTATTGTGGATTTTATCCTCACAAACACTCTTATTTATCTCAGTGTATCACTGTTATGATCCATTTGAGTTTGGTAGTTTGGACTATTACTGTATTTCCCCATGTTTCTATTTAGGAAGAAGGATTTCTGTGCATCCCTTATTATGCATGGGATAGCTCTGTTTTTTCAGAAAATGAAAAGGGAAAAGTTTCAAAGTCTTTATATATAGTAAGATGGACTCTTAAACAAAAAAACCTGTTTTGTATATGACTCAAAATTTGTAGAGTCACTTCAGAGCATCACAACTCATTTCTTTTCTCTAAACCCTGTGTTTTACAGCATTTATTTCCCTTTAACTGCTGTTCACATTGTTTCTTTGTGTGTGACTGATATTACTGCTTTATCAGATCAGACCCACAATACAGTTTTAAGGCAATTTTACTGTGAAGTTATTTGCCAGGTGTAGTGATAGCCTGCATGCAAATGGAGATGGGGCAGAGCTTCTGTCAAGGTTCAGTGTGGTCAGATAGGGAGCTGATTGTTGTGTTTGCCTTCTGCCTCAGCTCTGGATGCCATGAGGAATGGCTGCCTTGTTTTGAGCTGTGGTATCTGAGTCAAATGTGCCAGAATCATTTATGCCAACTGTGAAAATGGTCAATGTCCCAAACCTTTGCAGGAATTTAAAAAAAAAAAAAAAAAAAAAGCATTTCAAGGAATTAAACTTGGTTTTTCCAATTCCTGCCAAGCGTGGAAGTGCTTATGGTATTTGTTGAAATTCTGTGCTTTTTTTCCCCCCCAATGGAGCCTTTTGAATTACTCCAGCCATGAAGGAATACTTCAGTTTCCCTTTATAGATCAGCCTGCTGTTGGCTTCCCTGTGTTAGCTTTAGGTGGGCCAAAGCAATATTGCCTTCAGGAGAGCAGTGTCTTTGCCTGTTGGAATGTTATTAATTCCATCTGTCTGAAGAGCAGCATTAGCAGCCCAACAAAACCTCTTTGAACAAAGAGTAACCACATACCTGTCTGCACAGGCCATGAGGAGCAAACATTTGTTCCTCCAGAGGTTGCTGTTTTGTCATGTGGAGTGAATTCTGGAGCTTTGTGAGCATTTAATTTCCTGTTAAGTGAAACTGACCTTCTCTTTTCCCAGGCACTGTCTGGCTTCAGACAGATCCATGTTATTGACATGGATACTATAGATGTTTCTAACCTTAATCGACAGTTTTTGTTTCGGTGAGTGATATTTTGTATTTTCACAGTTTAACTTCTGGGGTTTTTTTAATGTACCTAAATAAAACATGTTAATGTATTCATTATTTTGGTTGGATAAGAGGTCATTAAAGATTACTGGACCTTCATGTCATGACAGTACTCAGAATTAACTGAATGTTGCATTTGATTCCTTCTTATTTTGGGATCTGTGTCACGAAGAAAATCAACTTATGTTCCTTGCCATTCCAGTACAGCTAATGACTAATGAAAAAGGTGACCCCAAGGAATAAATGCACACAGATCTCAGATTCTCTGGTACCTTTTTCATCCAAGTACTGTGAAAAATCACTGGATTTAGTTAATTCTGAGGCTCTCACATCTGCTGCTTTACAGGGATCATGGAATGGTTTGGGTTGGATGCCTTAATATTATCCAATGAAATAAATACTCCTAAAATAACAATTAGCCTCTTAAGTGGGTATTGCAATGTGTGGAGATTGGAAAGACAAAACCAGCTAAGATAAAGCATTTGGAATTGCTTGTGTTTTTCCCAGACCGAAGGATGTGGGGCGACCAAAAGCAGAAGTTGCAGCGGAATTCCTGAACAGCCGCATTCCCAACTGTGCCGTTATACCGTATCCTTTCACTGAGGGGCCCTCAAGGCTTCAATATCCTAGAAAACTCTGGAGGTGGTAAGAATATCTGTAGTATTTTGCTGCCATCCTGTTTCTCATACAAGAAAAAGCACATTCATTCAGCTGGTGAATCGAGAATTCTTTCTCGGTGCCATTAGCATACAGGGAATCCGCATGGGAAAGGCTCAAAAGTTAACTTGTATTTTTCCACTGAGTCTTTTTATTCAGGTGCAATATTGTGATTTTCACTGAGCTACTGGAATTATTCACCAGAGAGTTTGGAGTAAGCACTGGTAGGAGGCATTAGTTTATAAACCTGGAGCAGACTATTCCATTGTGCCCTTTACTAGTTCTGTGAGGTGTTACAGCTTCAGCTCTGGGAATTTGAATCTCAGATCACATAGTTTTTAGAAGGTGTTGTGTAGAATTACGCTAATAAATTAGATAATATTTTGGTTTTAGGTTAGCAAATAGAAAACAGTAAACTTAACTATAAATATATTCCTTTACTGAGCTTGCATTCAGATATTTTAAAAAGATTCAAGACATGGATGAAAGCTTCTATCGACGTAAGTGAAATTTGTTTTCCTGACAAACACCCACTGGTGCTTTAGGGGAACCTTGCAGATGTTGCTGCTCACTGCTTCTCCTGGGAGTTTGCTTGCTAATTATTTAAGTCTTCCACACTATACTGGAAGTAGAAGCAACACACAGACAAAATTTCAATATGTTTGTGGTACAGGTAATCTAGAGGAGATAGCTAAGCTACAGTCACTGTCCCTGTTATGGACAGAATACTTTGCTTGTCTTAGAAAGTCTGCATTAGTGTAAATTTTGAATAATGGTTTTTTCTCCCTAGAGTTTCATATTATTGTTTGTGGGCTGGACTCTATAATTGCAAGAAGATGGATAAATGGCATGCTGGTAAAGTTTTCAATCTTCCTAATGTCTGATTATTGCTTGAGTTTAGATGACTAAAATTAAACATGCTTGTGTAGAATGTGTCATGGAATTGAATGAGGGCTGTTGAAACTCACAGCTTTCTGTACCTATTTCTGTTTTTTTTCTGTGAGCTGGATGAAATGCAGCCTCTCTTACCTGCCCTTTCCTTGAGAAGTGTTAGCCAGCATTTGTGCAGTGCCCTGCAGGGGTAATTTCAAAGCTGGGTTACATTGCTTGTGGCTTTCTGCAGTCAGCTTTTGAAAATCAGGAAAGAAAGCTTCAGAGTTGCTCAGGGTGCTCTCATTGTGAATTTTTCCTTCATTACCCAAACAGTATTTAGCATGGTGAAACTTAGAACTGCCATTATTTGCATTTTGCTGCACTGTTACAGAATTCAGTGACCAGAAAGCTGGTAGTTTTATCATTGTGAATTTGTTTATAAAACAAAGGTCTGGAGTATTTACCTATATTAAAAAAAAATGCAAAAGCGAAACAACAAATCAAGAATCAAACTTTCAACCAACCGACCCTTTGTTCTAATGAACCATAAGAAAATATATAGCAAATAATAGCATTTATCAGGGGAATGAGGGGAAGAGGTAGAGGGTGAAAGTGGTTGATAAAGTCTTGTGCACTGACAAATGAGTACTATTTTATATACCCTCAAAATAGACTGTATATTAAGCACTCAATAGTTGGATGTACCTTTAAGAATAAAATTTTAGGATTTTTTTCTTCCTGCAACATGTTTAAAAACTCAAACCAAACAAAACCCAACACCTCCCACTCCCCTTTATTTGTTAGATGTCATTTTTGCATTATGAAGATGGTGTCCTGGATCCAAGCTCCATCATCCCCCTGATAGATGGAGGGACAGAGGGGTTCAAAGGAAACGTTCGTGTCATCATTCCTGGGATGACAGCATGTGTTGAATGCACACTTGCTCTTTACCCACCACAGGTAATTCAACCACTGGCATTGCCATTTTTTCATATTCCTCTGCTCTGCTGGTTTCTTTTCTTTGGTACTACACCCAATGTATCATGGTTTCTTCTGGTTTTCCTCCCCTGCCCAACCAGGTCAATTTTCCCATGTGCACCATTGCATCCATGCCCAGACTGCCAGAGCATTGCATTGAATATGTCAGGATATTGCAGTGGCCAAAGGAACAGCCTTTTGGAGGTAATTCATGTATTGTACTGGTGCTAAATGAACATTTCTCCTTTTAATTAACTTGAGTTGGGTGTACACTTTTAATAAAACAATCCTGCCTCTTAAACTTGTGTGGTTCATTGTCATATTGAATCTAAGCCTCCCCCTGAGCTGGAGATGGATTTCCTCTTCTTGAACTCACTCTCCAGTTCCATATTTGCACATGTTTCTCACACTGCACAGTGTCTTTCTTGAATTAAAATGTAACCTGTAACAGCTCTATAAATTGTGCAGTGATGATAGTTTGTGTACAGGATGTGTTAAAACTAAAGATGTTTGCAGAAATAATATATGGGTTATTTAAAATGTCAAGTTTCAATAGCTGCATGAGGTATTCATTTTAAATTAAAACAGGGATTTTTTTTAGACAAAAAGACTTCTGTGTTTCTGAGGAACTTTTATGACTGCAATTTATCTGTAAATTCTTTACTGTAGAAGGTATTGCATTGGATGGAGATGACCCTGAACACATACAATGGATTTACCAGAAGTCTTTAGAGAGAGCATCACAATTTAATATTAAAGGTGTTACCTACAGACTCACCCAAGGTAAGGGGATGGCATTTCACCAAGTTTTGGCATTTGCACCTAGGCTGGATTGGCATTCTTTGTATTTGTTATGACTAAGCTGGCAGCTGTGCTGAGATAGTTCCCCTCACCCTTAAAACAGAAACAAGCAGCTTGTTTCCTGTGCCAGCACAAATATTTTTATGGCAAATCAGATGTTCAGGCATTCATGATGAATCAGAGGAACTTATCTGGGATAAAACTGAACATTCTTTTTGCTATTTTATTTTTAACTTGTAGCAGCTCCACAGTTTACATTACAGGGTGACCACTCTTGCTGGGTCAAAGAGCAGAAACAAAAGGACTTGATGGTCTTTTTTAGCAATTGCAACATTTTGTGCCAGTTCAGGCTACTTAAGTCTACAGCATCTGTTCCTCTCTGCTGTCCTTGCCTCTGTTCACATGCAAGTGCAGTATGCTGATAACACTCATTTAATCAGCATTTTAAACACTAACCAAATAGAAAACTCAACTATCTTTCCTTTGTGCATTTCTCCAGCTAAACAGGAATAGAACAGAGTTTTAATTTCCAGTGCTAAATCCAGAATATTTGCTTTCAGAGTTTGTTCAGTAGTTCTCTTTGATACCTGCTTTTTTTCAATGTGCTTGAACCATTCAAGCACCGTTCTTAAAATAAAAAAGTGCCCAAGTACTGCAGCAGCATGCCATTATACCTGTTTGTTACAGAAATTCCTGGACACTTGAAAGTACTTTGGACCCACCCTTTGAAATTATTTTGTCTAAAAGTAGTCCCTCAATAGAGTTTCTTGGAAAACCCAGAGCTGCATGTTTTGTTTTTTTGCAGGGGTGGTTAAACGGATTATTCCAGCCGTAGCTTCTACAAATGCAGTCATTGCAGGTATGCTGAAAGAACTCATTTCACTTCTGCTTTACTGACTTGAGAGTTTTGTGGGACAGCAGTTTGGAATTGACAACTTGGAGAGGATAATAGTAACTTTTGAATGTCTCTGATTTATTCTTAGAGTCTCATTTCTGTTTTCCATAGAGAAACTGTATGTGACTGGATAAATGTTAAAACTCTGGTAGAGAGCAAAACCATTTAAGACTGGGGAGAAAAATGGAAAACCACAGTACATAGGCTTGACATAGTCTCAGATTAGTGCCAAGTCTATGGTGTTAATGCACAGAACTACCAGCTGCCTTCAGATGTTTATTTCTCTCTTTATAAGTTGTACTTGATTGTTTTTTGTCACTTTTGGTACAACTGTGATATCTTCATGTCTGGTAGAGCTGGTGAAGAAATACTTTTTTTTTTTCTCATTGCAGCTGTTTGCGCCATGGAAGTTTTTAAAATAGCCACAAGGTATTTAATTTCTTATTAATAACAGACATCATTTCCAGCAGAATGCCATGGATCAACACTGACATATTTGTCTTTACAGTGCATATGTTCCTCTTAACAACTACTTGGTGTTCAATGATGTGGATGGATTATACACATACAGTTTTGAAGCTGAAAGAAAGGTCAGTGCCGTTAAAGGGCTTGAAGGGTTGTTTCCTTGATTGGCATTTATGCACTTTGTGTGTGTTTCTGAACCTCAGTATTGAATCCATTGGCCTCTAGCACTGAATAATAGTATTTCTGGAGTTTCAAAAGTGGAAACTTCAGCATTACTGGTCTGCTACTTCTGCAGAGTAGAACTACAAAATAAGCTCCTCAAACCTAGGATGACTCATGGGCAGATCTTCTCAAAGAGAGGTTATGGCAAAAATTGACCTGAAAGTTTGTAGTGTTGGATTTTATGTCAGATGAAATTGGTCATTCGTAAATATTTAAGTGCTGCTGGGAGTCAATCAGTGACAGACTTCAGAAAGAAATGGGGTTTATCATTAATATTTGCAACTAATAATATTTCTAGAGCTAAAACTTTAAAAGTACACAACACAAACACTTTTGAGACCTTACTAGCAGCATTTCTAAAATCATCTTTAATGTAATGTGTATTATTGTGCTGTTTTCTTTCTGTGTGGTAGGAGAACTGTCCAGCCTGCAGCCAGCTTCCCCAAAACATAGAGATTTCCCCATCAGCTAAATTGCAGGAGATCCTGGATTACTTGACAAATAATGCTTCGTTGTAAGTTGAAAACATTCTGACTAATTTGATAATTTGTTAGTTTAGTGCTTAAAAAAGGTAATTTCTAAATGTATTTTTAACCTGACTGCCTGGTTTGTGTTTTGTTTGTTTGTTTTTAAATGTTTTATATATAGGCAGATGAAATCTCCTGCAATCACAGCAACTATGTATGGGGGAAATAAAACACTTTATTTACAGGTAATCTGAACATACATAATTGCCTTTAATATTCTGAATTCACTTAAATTTACTGAATTTGAAAAAAAAATCTTGGCCTTTTTTTTTTTTTTTTAATTTGCAGACAGTAGCTTCAATTGAAGAACGAACAAGGCCAAATCTTTCCAAGACACTAAAAGGTATCATGCAGCTGTCAGGTGTAGATTTTCAAGTTAGAGAAAGTCAGTTTCACCCCTCTGTGTGGATATTTAGCTTTATTTTGCATTATGCAGCAGAATGTGCTTTATTGTGCTTTTACATTCAGTGCACATTCAATATTATTTTCACATTTCTCAGGTATATCAATTGTTTAAAGGGGAAGTGCAGGCAGATGCACAGAGCTTTGCAACAAAGCAACCAAATAACTGCTGTAAATTAAACACACTTCAGTAGAGTTTTATATATATTTCTCAACAAAGTCTGTTTCCTGGTTAAATTAGATTAATATTAATTCTTGATTAATAATTAATTATTACTTAAGCTGTTTGCAGCTTTATGTCATCATATTTATGGTTTGTGAGAATAGCATTTCTAATTTTTTTTGGCTTCTTGAAAAGGCAAAGCACATGGGTTTAATTAAATTAATTAAGCTTTTCTTTCTGTTTCAGAACTGGGGCTTGTGGATGGCCAGGAACTTGCAGTTGCTGATGTTACTACACCACAGACTATGTTGTTCAAGCTTCACTTCACCACTTAATTTATTCATAAGTGCAAATACAGCAAGAGAAATCTGTGCCCACCTCATAAAACAAACATACTCTGTGGGTGTTAAAGCAGCCTGAAATGTTCCTGTTAGTGCCAGCATGGTTGAAGGTTAGGAAATCTAAATGAATCACCATCTTTCAGAATTGTAGAAGCCAATATTTGGTGGATTATATTTGTATAAATGCTTATTCATGTACAGATCTCTGATGTATAGAAATACACTTTTCCCTGGTTTTGTTGTCAAAATGTTCATGCTAATGTACTTTCAAACACATGGAACTTTAAGGTGGCCAGAAGTCTTGTTTTCAACATGTGTGCACACATATATGCAAAGAAAAGATGTTTTTAAAAGGAACCATAGCAATCTGGTTTTAAGTTGTAGCACTCCTGAGACTTACTAAGTCACCTTACACCAAAGGAGGCAGTAGTTTAAAATGAGTGTTTCCCTCTTATTTGCTATTGATTTGATCAGTTTTATGGAAGATGTTAAATATGGAAGAGATGGCTTTGTTTACAAGAAACACAAAAGGAGAAAATGATCAACTGTACATGATGTGTCTCCTCGTTGTCCCCAAGCAGCTGCCGTGCACAGCATTGCAAGATTATGTTCAAATATCATTGGTGCTGTTAGGGTATTTATTAATAAAAAATCAGAAAGACACCTGAGTTTGTGGCTTTTCTGTGGACATTCAAGAGCATTTATGACCTCCATTAAAAAATCTGGGCATCATTTGGCTGCTTTAAAGACTTAAGCAATGCCGGGTGCTGCAACCTGAACTCAAGTCTGATTTGTTAGCTGTGTTTGAAATTTACAATTTTTAAACTATGAACTGCATAGTTTAAAAGGACGAGGAGTAATGGGTGTAAACTGAAAGAGGGGAAGTAGCGGGATAAGACAGGGAGTAATGGGTACAAATTAAAAGGGGGGAAATAAGGGGATAGATAGGTCAAGGAGTAATGGATAAAAATTGAAAGAGATGAAATAAGGGGGTAAGACAAGGACTAATGGTTACGAATTGAACGAAGGGAAATAGGGGGATAGGACAAGGAGTAATGGGTACAAATTGAAGGAGGAGAAATAGGGGGATACAACAAGGAGTAGTGGGTACAAACTGGAAAGGGGGAAATTGAGGCTAGACACTCGGAAGAAATTCTTTCCCGTGAGGGTGATAAGGGGCTAGCACAGGTTGCCCAGAGAAGCTGTGGCTGCCCCATCCCTGGAAGCGTTCCCGGCCAGGTCAGACGGGGTTTGGAGTGGAAGGTGTCAGTGTCCCTGGCAGGGACTGGACCCGGCCGGCCTTTAAAGCCCTTTCCAGCCCCGCAGCGTTCCCCGCTCCGGCGGCGCTGCGGGCGGGCGGGCGGGCGCGGTGCCCGGTCCCGCCTCCCGGACGTGGCGGGGCGGCCGCGGCTGCGCCGGGCCCGGCTGCGACGTGGATCCGGCGGCGCCTGCGCGGGGCGCGCTCGTTCCGCGGCGCTGTGCTCCGCTCCCTCAGCGCCGCGCCCGGCCCGGCCCGCCGGCCTCGCCGGCAGCGGGGCTAAGCGCCGGGGATGAGCTGGTTCAACGCCTCGCAGCTGTCCAGCTTCGCCAAGCAGGCGCTGTCGCAGGCGCAGAAGTCCATCGACCGGGTGCTGGACATCCAGGCCGAGGAGACCCCCTGGCCCGACGCCGTCATCCCCGACTACGGTGACGGTAAGGGCGGGCGGCCGTGCCGAGCCTCGCGGCCCTTCCCCTCGCCCGCGTCCTCCTCCCCTTACCCTGGGGAGGTTTAACCGGCCCCCCCGCCCAAAGCCCCCCGGTTTCTATAATTCACAGCCCCCTCAGTTTCTATAATTCAGAGTTTATGTGCCCCCTGGTTTGTATAATGCACGTTCTGCTCCCTCCCGCGCCCCCCGTGCGGGGTGACACCGGCTCGAAGCCGGGGCAGGCTCAGCCCAGAGCCTGGCTGGTGTCACCAGTGTCCTGCTTTTATCGCATGGCTAGCACTGAGCTTCATATCCCTGCTTCTCGAGGCGGTGTTTATTTATATTTTTTTTGCTGATGGGCAAAAAACCGGTAAAAATTTGCTCAATGTTGATAAAAACTGCTCAAAAATAAAAAAGAGCGAATCACGCTCTTTTCAGAGGGTTGCATGGATTCCCTCTGTGCGACACAAAGGGCTGAGTAGAAGCTGAAAGTCCGGTCCATGTGAACCAAATGAAGTTTCCCCTTTTCGTGGCTCCCAGTTCATAATCCTCCGACATCTGCTGAAAGGAATGTGCTCGGGGAAAAATTGTCGTGGCTATGAGGAGGTGTCTCCCCTGTACGTGTCCTAATGGAGAACCTGAGAGAATGGTCGGCCCTAAGCTGCTGTTTGGAAGGGAAAGAGCAAAAGACAAAGAGCAATAAGCTTCTTTTATTAGAAGCTCCCCCCAAAATAATATCTTAAAGAGAAGAATAGTAATTAAAAAAAAAAAATAAGATGGGAAACTAAGTCATCTGGAATCAGTGCCATTGTTACTACTACGTCTAAAAGAACTATGTGTATTTGGAGGAGGAGGAGGTTATTTCCAGGTTAGTTGCTCAGCAGAGGTCGGTTTGGAATGTCCCTTTAGGGCTTGGTAGTCATACAAGTAGTCTGGTGTCATCTT
Source organism: Chamaea fasciata (assembly GCF_029207755.1). Classification (NCBI taxonomy): domain Eukaryota; kingdom Metazoa; phylum Chordata; class Aves; order Passeriformes; family Sylviidae; genus Chamaea; species Chamaea fasciata. The sequence continues at coordinate 16,065,125 of NW_027094098.1, read as the reverse complement.
AAAATGCAGAAATTGCTTGTAGAAAACTCTCTGATGCTTAATTTCTCAAAGCTTTAGATTTGTCCAATCATTTTTAAGTTTCGATTTATATCTTAGTATTTATGGTAGTTCCGTAATTCATAAGAAGACCAGCAAACATTAGCCTGCATCTGGTTTTCAGGGGAAATATACTTGTTTTTAAGAGATGTCAAACAATGTTACAGTTAACTCAGAGTTTTTTCTGAAGCTGTTGAGTCATGAACAAGGCAGCAATAAGTCAGATGTTTGTAGTAATAAATCACACATCTGTAGTATTTTGGGCAGTGAAGACAGTAATTATCTGAATTTGACATTTGAAACCAACAGCTATTAACTGTTTTGAAAGCTGGAAGCCAGCTTTAAATATTGTAACTCAGCGTTTTTAATAGAGTGAATTTGTTTTAAAGTAGCCTGTAATAGTTGTGTTACCCAGATTATGTTTGTGGGTTCAAAACTGGATATTGTTTTTTGATTTCCCTTTCTTACTTCATCTGCTACTGAAATTTGATGCTGAAATTCTTGTTCTTGCTGTTGACGATGTCCTGGAAAACTTGCAAGAAATACAATAATTGGAATTGTTGATGTTGTTTTAGGGCAGCTTCAGAACTGAACAATTCAGTATTTCTCCACAGAAGAAGAAAATTCTTAGCTGGGCTGCTGCTGATTTTTACTGTCAGCTCCATGCTGATGCTTGGGGTATGAGGAAAAATGAAATCTGTCAGAAACTAAAGGGCAAGAACCCTTCTTACACTGTAAATTCTGCAAATACTTAAAGCTTTTCCCCTCTGTTTTCTGTAATGGTGTATGAAGTGTTTATGTGCTACTTGCAGATAACTTATAAGAAAGACCTTGAAATTTCTTCCTCCTTTTTAAATCAATATAATTCTTTTAACTACAGCTCTTTAGTTTTTTTTTTTTTTTTTTTTTTTGTCTGGACTCCTTTCACTGCAGGGAAGCAGGAGGCCACATTTGCTTTTGCATGTAGCCTTCAAAGTAGTTTTTTTGCCTATCTCCCTTTTTCCCTTTGTTTTTTTTTTTTTTTTTTTAGGAACAAACTCTCTCATAAGTGGAGGATGGGACACATCTTCCTGGGGCTTGAGCTCAAGCACAGAACCCCAGAATCAGCCAGTGTCACCCACAGCCATCACAAAGCCGGTGAGGAGGACGGTAGTGGACGAGTCTGAAAACTTCTTCAGTGCCTTTCTCTCCCCAACAGACGTTCAGAGCATACAGAAAAATCCAGTGGTGTCCAAACCTCCAGCCAAATCACAGAGACCCAAAGAGGAGGTGAAAAGCACTTTAAAGGAGTCTCAGCACTCCAGTCAGCTGGAAGGGGCACTGACAACAGAGGCAGAAGTGAAGGATTCCTCCATAACTGCTCTGGACTTGAAAAACCTTGATATTCCCAAGGAGAAATCAGAAGAGAATGCTGTGCTTAAATCTGATGCCCAGCATGAAGCAAGCACAAGTGAAGATACTGACAAAAAGGTGTCTGCTCTAAATTTTGAAGAACCTGAAGATTCTCCTACTGAAAAATCCAGTGTAGGAGGGGATGGAGCAGCAGGTGCACCCGAGGGCACTTCTCAGCCCCTTGGAGCAGGCACGAAGGAGCTGGGTTTGGAAGGGAAGGAGAGAAAGACTGAGGACAGACAGAGCAATACCCCATCACCTCCCATCAGCACCTTCTCCTCAGGCACTTCCACAACGAGCGATATTGAAGTTCTGGACCACGAAAGCGTGATCAGTGAGAGCTCAGTAAGCTCCAGACAAGAAGCTGCAGATTCCAAATCCAGCCTTCACCTCATGCAGACGTCGTTCCAGCTCCTCTCCACGTCTGCCTGCGCGGATTACAATCGCTTAGATGACTTCCAGAAAATGACAGAGAGCTGCAGCTCCTCGGATGCTTTTGAAAGGATTGATTCATTCAGTGTGCAGTCCTTGGACAGCAGGAGTGTCAGTGAAATAAATTCAGATGATGAGTTATCAGGCAGAGCTTCTGCCTCGGCGTCTGTCGCTGTCAGTCCTTCCGTGCCAAAGACAGAAACGGTTGACGCCCTGAAAAATAAATCTGAAAACTTGAATGATGCTCCTGCGCTGCATGCTGAGGAAGCTGAGATGGAAGAGAGTGGGAGAAGTGCAACCCCTGTTAATTCTGAGCAGCCAGATGTTGTTTTGGTTGCTGCTGTGCAAACTGCTGAAGAACAGGTTGTGAAGGAGGAGGCCGAGCCCCAGCAGGGTGCTGGGGAACAATTGGTAGAAGAGGACACTGAAAAGCAAGAGCTTAAAAAGGTAACTAAAACATGCATTGCAAACACACCTTTTAATTACAAATGAAACTCCTGACATTTTCTTCCATTGTCCTGTATCTCTTATATCAGCTTATTTGAATGAATTAATTGATGCTGAGCTGTCTGACCCTTTAGAAAACTGTCCTTGATATCCTGCAGTGGAACAGTCCTGGTGAAATTTCTGATCAGGTAGTTGAGGGTTTCACCCGATCCACCAGTTGTTGTGAATTGTGAGTAGGGGTGGCAAACAGGAAGTCTAATAGGTCAGATGTGTTGTTTTAATTCTTTTGGTGTTTATGTTTGTATATTTTCTTATATGGTTGTTATTTATCTAAATTCAGCTTTCCAGAATCTAGTATTGGGAAGTTATTTTGAGGATGTGAGCTAAGGGCTTTTGACCCTGAATGAAAGTTTTCTTCCCTCATCTGAGGCTGTTCTGCTGCTTTCTGTTAATGTTTCACAGAAGAGACCTTCCCATAGAAATTATTCTGTAAAGAATATTGGGAGTCTTGATGCTTAATATAAGCCCTAGTTTTATAGATTATCAGCTCTAGTTAAAAACTTCATGCATCATTAACTATCACAGTTGATGATTTTGTTGAGGAACTTCCTTGAGCCACATGTGCTGATTTAGTAGGATTTGTGCACCTGTAAAAAACAGGTGTCTTTATGTTCAGGTGTGTGTCAGAAACATGGTAATCCTCACTGACTTCTGCCTCAAATTCCTGGAGACATTGACCAGTTCAACTTTAAATAATCTCGTGAAGGAATGGGGTGGGGGAAAGGGAAACCTGCCCCTCTTGTGTTTTAATTGTCCCATTCATCTGATCTTTATCTATAAAACCTTGTCCAGATGATTGATTCATTAACTGAGAAGCTGGAGAAGAGGGAAATACAGTTACTAAGCACTAGTAAAGAAAGGGCTCGCTTGGAAGAAGCTTATGATAACCTCAAAGAGTAAGTATGAAAACACACTCAGTGCTGAAACTGTGACTCTGCTGTAATAAAATCTTAGGCAGTAAATAAAACAATGTGCTTTATGACTGGAACAAAGGTTACGGGGGATGTGCACTGTTTGGGAAAGGTGGAAATAATCATTGCATGTGCTGTGATGGGATTTTTTTAAAAGACGTTATTTATTAGAGCCCAGATCTCTTTTGGGTGGGGACTGGGGAAGGATTTTTCAGTAAGCAAGCGGTAGGAATGACAAATGTGGAGAATCAATCTTGGTTACTAATGAAGATCTTTGTTATAAGACTGGATTCAGCTATTAAGAGAGACTGACTTTCCTGATACAGAGGGATGAACCTGATTTACTGAGTAATTTGTAGACTAAAATGTAGGCAGTGAAGGTATGGAAGAAGGGCTGGTTGTAGGGAAAAACCTGAAATTATATTTAATTTGGTTAAAGTTAAAAAGGGGGGGAAATGGAAAGTTGTATTTACCAGCTCATTGATCAAATATTCTGTTATAAAATTTACAGATATATGATGGTGTTGTTTCATGACTAAATTGTTCCTAACTTAAAAAATAAATTAAATAATTTACTCAATACAGATTATGGTTTATTAAAAAGGACTTTACTGAGGGGCAAAACATTTAAGATAAATCAAGCATTTAGTTGTTTTCATGGGTAAACTACTGAATTAAGGTCTTTGATTAGGACTTCCAATACAGATGTGAGATTTTTTGACTTTTGCTTATCATGTATAATACAACTAAAATACTTTCTAAAAGCATTTAAGGCAACCTGTTGCAAACTGTTTGGAGTGTCACATGACCATGCAACTGTTCTGAGATGTTCATTTTAAATGCAGTGAAATGTTCAGAATGAAAGAAGAGAGCAGCAGCCTTTCATCTCTTAAAGAGGAGTTTGCTCAGCGAATTGCAGATGCTGAGAAGAAGCTCCAACTAGCCTGCAAAGAGAGGGATGCAGCTAAAAAGGTTGGCTTTTTTTATGAAATTAATATTTATTAGTTCATAACACAATTGAATTTCTTGAGGAAAAACAATAAACATTAACCCAGGGAGAAGCACGAGGCTGTTAGTAACCAGCATGAGCTGTTTCCAGCCATCCAGGCTGCTTGGTGTTCTCATCTGTGTTCTTGCATCCATGCTGTGAACCAGCTTGGGGAACTCATTTAAGCTGGTCTGGTTTGGGGAAAAAAAAAGAGATTTAATGTGTGCTCCCATTCACCTTGTACCAAATATGTATTTGCCTTGGTGAGGGAGAATGGCCTGGGAATGGGAGGAAGGGGTGAAGAGTGGGAATGGCTTCTTGAGAGGATTAACTGGTAGGAAAATTGAGGGCTGATTGATTTGGAACAAGCAGAGAAATCTACAGCAGCAAAATTTATGGGGTTTAAATGTTCTTGACCTGGTGTCACAGCATTTCATTTCTCTAGCTTAATGCAGAAAGGAAACTCAAATCTAACTGGAAAACAAGTATTTTTCAGCTGTTTGTCACTGTGTTGACACAGCAGTGAGTTGAACTAGAAAAATTATTCAGTATCTCCATGTGAATAGGACAGGTTGGGTTTTCTCTATTGCAAAAGTTTCAAGTAAATTAAATGGATGGGGAAGTTGGAACAAATTGTACAGAGGATTTACAGAGTTTCAATCCTTGGAGGCTTTTAAAACTTGATGCAATAAGGCTCTGAGCAATCTGTTTTGATCAGATAATCTCCAGAGTTCCCTTCCAACCTAAATTGTTTTCCAAGCAAAGCCTTTTGAGAGGAAGGGCAGAAGAAAAAGTTGATCAATGTAACTCACTCCATGTTTTTCCCTGCATGTATTTTAATAAACAGTCCTAAGTATTTTATCCTATTATTTAGGAAGTAAAGACTGTTAAAGAGGAATTGGCTACTAGACTTAATACCAATGAAACTGCTGAGTTATTGAAAGAAAAAGAAGAGCAAATCAAAGGATTAATGGAGGAAGGTGAGAATTAACTTATTTTTGTAGTGAAAATGTGTAGAATATTTTGAAATGTACTGGCCTTGCATACAAGCCTTCTCTGTGTCAGGAAAAAGTGCTAAATTTGAAGCATGATGGATGTTTCTGAAGGTTTGAAACCTTTAGTGAGTAGTAAAGAGCAACAGGAGGGGTCAGGCCGGTACAGATGGCTGGAGAGGTGCTTCCTTCAGGATGCATTCAAAGGTGCTGAGAGCTAAAACCAGCATGTGCAGGACAGCATTTCATGTTCCATTCAGAAGAAATCTAATGAGGGCATTGCTCATGGCACTTCTACACTGTCTCCTTTAATACTATTTAATTTTGGAAGTAAAATATAGATAATAAATGAGAAGGTAATTTTATTTTTTTTCTAACATGATGAACTCGCTTTTTTTCCAAAGCCGTTTACACCTTATCCTATCTCACTGTAGCTCAGTGTTGCAAGAGTATCTCAGGTTGAGATAGATTTAAACTTAAGAACTTGCATGAAAATATGTAAGAATAAGAATTTCCATATTTACTGGAGTATTATTTTCATGGGACTAAAGAGCAAGGCTGGTGTGAATTGAGAGAATCCATAGAATATCACCAACATGCACTAGCTTCATGTTCAATTTCTTCACAGGAGAAAAACTTTCCAAACAGCAGCTGCACAATTCCAACATTATTAAGAAATTAAGAGCCAAAGAGAAGGAGAGAGAAAATACTAACACAAAACAGAGCAAAAAGATTAAGGAATTGGAAGAGGAGTTGCAGCATTTAAAACAGGCAAGTTGTTGTTTGGTTTTTTTTAATCTTTTCATTTTAGCTGCAAAATTGCCTTTTGGGAGGGCTCTTGATAAATTGACCTTTTTTTTGTTTTCTGGAGACTTCTCTCTTCATAGAATCCCAGAATGATTTGGAAGGGACCCTAAAGCCCATCCAGTTCCCCCACCAGCCATGGGCAGGGACACCTTCCACTACCTCAGACTGCTCCAAGCCCTGTCCAACCTGGCTTTGGACACTGCCAGGGATGGGCAGCCACAGCTTCTCTGGGCAGCCTGTGCCAGGGTCTCACCATTTCACATCATTGGAGCCCTGAGTTGTGATTTATGTGTGTATTCCTTGTAAAACTGCAGTGAGGGATCTTCTCAGCTGATTGTTTGCACTTGCACTGCTCTTACCATGTGAGCTGGAAAATCTGAACCATGAAAATTTGGGCAGTTAGTGATTGAGTCAAGACCTTACAAATTTCAAACTCAGGATGTGGAGTTGTCTGAAGCTGGTGAAGGGCAGCTCTCTCTTCTGGGGAAGGCAGGGAAGCAAAACCTTTCTCATTTTGCCAAGTGTTAGATGGGTTTAGTCACTTTATTCCAAATTGGTTGTTGCTGTTTCCAGACAGTGTTGTCAGCCCCGCGTCCTGGGCTTTGTTTCATGTTTCTTGTTTGCACTGGCAGGTGCTTGATGGCAAGGAAGACCTTGAGAAGCAGCATCGAGACAGCATTAAACAGCTGAACAGTGTTGTGGAGAGACAAGAAAAGGACCTGGCTAAACTTCAGGCAGAAGTGGAGGAACTGGAAGAAAAGAACAGGAGTGTGCAGGCAGCACTTGACAGTGCATACAAGTAAGCAAAGCAATCACATCTTCAGGTTGTGGCTCTTCTTGTGCAATGCTTGTGAAGTATTTAATTGTAGCAAAGTTATTTGCCAAGTTACTGCTGGCATTTAAATCTACTGGGGTTTATTTGTTCTGTTGTTTTTTTTGTCCCCAGGGAACTTGCAGATCTTCATAAAGCCAATGCTACCAAGGACAGTGAGGCTCAGGAAGCAGCCCTAAGTCGGGAAATGAAGGCAAAGGAGGAGCTTGGGTTAGCACTGGAGAAGGCCCAGGAGGAGGCTCGGCAGCAGCAGGAAGCTTTGGCAATTCAGGTGGGTCTGAAATGGAGTCATTGAGCTCTGTAATTCAACAAGCGCCTGTACTGAGGTGCTGTGTACACCTGATGTAATGAACTGGGTGGAACTCGCTTTTGTGTACTTAGCAAACACCCAGGGGATTTCTTCCCCATGGAATTTGTTCCATCTTAAGGGGTGGTTGTGCTAATACTAATTTTATTTGAAATTACTTCTAATTTTATTTGTCTAAATGACATTACTTTGATTGCTCTGTGTTAAGTTTGTAGTACTCTTACCTCTTAGGATTTTTAGTGATAAATAAATCAGTGTAACTATTTGTGTGTGTGCAAAAATTAAGCCTTTACTTGTAAACAAACGTATCCTGTCTAACACTGTTTGAAAATGGTGTGGGGCTGTGGCAAGGAATAGGTGATGATTTTGGCAAGAGTTTGGGAACAATTTCTTGTTTATTTAGGTGGCAGACCTGAGGCTGGCACTGCAACGTGCAGAGCAGCAGGCAGCAAGAAAAGAAGATTATTTACGGCAGGAAATCAGTGAACTACAACAGGTACTATAACTAACAGATGATGCCAACCTGCATCTGCAAGGAGGACTTCTAAAAACCCAAAAATAAAATGCCACCATGACATGAACAACCTGAAAGAGAGGCTTTATTTTCCTGTTTACCTGCAGTGATTGTCCTTTACAGAGGAGCAATAAAAATATTAATGGAAATGTTTTTTTAAAATCACATAGTGGAAAAAATGTCGGAATTTTTTATGATGCATCTTAAATAGAATGCTGTCCTTTCTAAATACTAGACAAAATACAGACATTAATTTTGTGATGGTTGTCTAAAACTGCTGGCAAGTACACTTTTGAATGACTCTTTATCTGCTTCTTAAGAATATTTTTATTGTTCTTAAGGGCCAGAATATTGATTGTTGCCAAAATGTTTCAAATGAAATCCAGAGCTCTGGCATTTCTGGCCCTCTGCTCTATTGTGTATCTAAAAATATTTAACTTCCCTCTTGGAATTTCAGACTTTACGGTGAGTTTGAACCACATGAATGTTACGTTGTAAAGCAATAATTTTAGAATGTAAAGCAGCTGCTATTTATTTAGATGAGTTCTGTATGAATCTTTCCATCCATCTTTTGATTTTAATGATATTTAATCTGTGATTTCAGAGACTCCAGGAAGCAGAGAGCAGGAACCAAGAGCTGAGCCAGAGTGTCACCTCTGCCACACGGCCCCTTCTGCGGCAGATAGAGAACCTGCAGGCCACGCTGGGGGCACAGACCTCTGCATGGGAGAAACTGGAAAAGAACCTTTCTGACAGGCTGGGTAAGATGGTTCTGCTTGTACTGAATTGTGAGGCTCTGGGTGAAGGTGTGAGATGCATGAAGGGAAATGTAAAGGGCTTAATACTCGCCCACAGTGTAGATGGTGGATCAGGAGAGATGAGCACCCAATGATTTCCTGTATGGAAGTGGTGTGGCGGGTTGTGCCAGGGTTCTTGGACAGGTCATCCAGTGGTTCTCTGTAAAACACAGCTTAACATGAGATTGATAGGTGGAGGAGCAATACAGGTTAGCATGTGGCCAGAGTCTTATAAGCTACCTCCTAATGTATCAATCTCTGAGGGTCCAGCCTTTGCAGAGAAGTGGCTGAAATTAATTGAGCAAGACTGTTCTTCAGAGGTGTTTCCTAAAGCAAAAAGTTTAATAAAGAAGAATAACAAAATAACAAACGTTTCAGTAAACAAATGATAAGCCGAGCACAGGTGTCTGAGAAAACCTTCTGACACCCTGCTAAAACACTCCAAAAAGCCTTTTTACTTCCTTAGTGCTCCTTCAAAAATGCTGAATGTTCTAGGAGAGATAACCTGGCTTGCAGCCAATAGAGAGAGAGAGAGGGTTTGAAGAACCCTGACAAGGTCCAATAGATGCTTCTCTCTTGGCTCTGAACCAATTACAATGAGAAGGGCACAGAACTTTCTAGTTAAACTTCTTAAAATGTCTAAAGGTAAACTGAAACTCTTTCCCTATTTGGAAGCACCTCCTGGGCGTGTGGGGGTTGCTTTACTACAGAGGGGTTCAGGTGTACATGTCCTTACAGCATCTGAGAGCATTGAGACACTGAAAGTATTCCAGTATGGAGCCTGATGCTGCGATTCCAAATGGTAAAGTTTGGACTCTCTTACCTTACTGCATAGGTGATGATACATGTACTGCTTGATACAGTAGTAACCTATTGTTTTAAGTGAAAAATACATGAAAAGCCCAAAGGTGGACCCAGAGAAATTATTTCGTTTCTGGAGGCAATCTGTAGTTGTATATTGCATTCTGAAAGAGTTTGAAATCTCCTGATTCTGCATTGCTTTGATCCTCTGTCTGTGTGTGGAAAATATTTAATTTCCTTTACGAAAGAAAACAAGATGTATTCTTAAAGAGTAATTAGTTGCATATAAGAAAAAATCTCAAATTCAATTTTGATGTAAATGAAGTAAATGGCTCATATTCTAGATATTTGTTCAAAAAAGGTTAAATTTCATGTTTTTTCTTACTGTTAGGTGAGTCTCAAACTCTTCTAGCAGCAGCTGCTGAGAGAGAACGAGCTGCTACAGAAGAACTTCTTGCTAATAAAATTCAGATGTCTTCTTCTGAATCTCAAAATAGTCTTTTAAGGCAAGAAAATACTCGTCTTCAGGCTCAACTGGAAGTGGAGAGAAACAAATTGAAGAAAATGGAAAATGAAAACAGCAGGTGAGTTGTTCATTTTTGGTTAAGAGCACTTCTTTATAACTGTAGTGAAATGGAGTGTTGATAGGACTCTGCAAGAATGTTCCAAAAATGTTAAGGATACTTTGTTTCATGCTAAAGATTGAAAAGTGTTACATTCATAACATTTTGTAGCCTTGCAGCTGTGTTTGTTTTAAAAGCATCTGAATCTACAGAGAATACTTACTTAGTGACTTTACCTCTTCCCTTCCTCCATGTAGGTATGAGGTTGAACTAGAAGGGCTCAAAGTTGAGTATGCAAAAACCTTGGAAGATGCAAAGAAAGAAAAGGTACTGCCTAGTTCAGCTTTAATCTCTGTTTTCTGGTTGAAATCTGAGCTAGCAGGAGATTAACAGTTTGTATTTATCTTTGCAGGCACTGCTGGCTACTCAGTTAGAAATGGAGAAGATGAAGGTTGAACAGGAGAGGAAGAAGGCTATTCTTGTGCAAGAAGCAGCAAAGGAGAAGGTGCCAAAACCTAACATTTCTGAGTCTTACTGATATTGCCTTTATTTTTGTAGATATCTAAACCTGAAACTTTTAGTGTCTGGCAGTATCTTTCCAGTGAAATAGATGTTGTGTTAGACTGAAATAAGTTTTGAGTAATAGTCTACTTAACCTGAGAAGAGGTAAAATATGGATTGTTGTCTTAATCTTGTGTTTGAGCACTCGTGGATCCTTTTTCTTTTGAAGCCATTTGTTTTCTTTGCTTAGACTACCAGCATTGCTTCCACTGGATTCCTGCTTTGTTTCACATGACTGTGTGCAATGTTCCACATGCTTTTCAGCTGAAGTCACAAGTCACAAAGCCATCCTCAATAGTCATTAAATTCATTACCACTAATTAGCAGCTAGTATTCAAGTAAAACTATTTCTGTTGTTTGTTTCTTACTGTCTCCAGTCCTAAAATCTAAGTGCTTTCCCCTTCAAAAGGTTAGCATGCTTGTAGATGCTGCCTGAAAAAAGGGGCCAGTCTGTTTTGAAGAGGTATCAGTAAAAAATTAGCATTTGAAAAATCCTGGAATTTAATTCATACACTTTATTTAAAAAGAAGAAAAAGGTCTTAACATTCATTCTAAGAAGAGATGTTCTGGGTGTGAGATATTCTTTCTGTGATACATTTGGACATACAGAGTTGCCTCTGAGTCTATCTTGGCTACTTGAAAGAGAACCTTTTTCCAGTGTAATTTGCAGCTTCTGTCTTAATTTCCTGAAAGGTCTGAGATTGAAGATAGGCTGTGTTACAGCACAGAAATTCTTTGTTGTTGAACTTTTCATATGTTTTAGGTATGGGGCAGGTAGAAAATCTGTCACATAGTGTTCTATAACTGTTGGTGGAAAAAGGGAGGCTATTTATAGAATCTTTTAGCATGTTGTGCACATTTTTTCTTTTTCTCACTGGTGATATTGGATGTCTTTGTTTTTCAGGACCGAAAGTCATTTACGGTTGAAACTGTATCAAGTACGCCCTCAATGTCCCGCTCCAGTTCCATCAGTGGGGTGGACATGGCAGGTCTGCAGACCTCTTTCCTCTCACAGGTAGGATAGATCACCTAGAATGCCTTTTTTCTTCCTGACAGACCACTTACTTTCCTCCTCAAGAACTTCTGGTAATGTAGAAAATGACTCTTATTCTAAGAGTGTGTTGGCCTTAGACCAGGTAACATCCTATGCAGAAACATCTAAAATCTGCTTACAATACGTCTGTTATTGTAAAACAATTGATTTATTTTTACTTGCACTCCTGGTTTAGGGCACACCCCTGCTCCCTAGGCAGCATCCCCGACTGCTGTACTCTGCTGTCTCCTGCTGCTGCTCCTTCCCTGTCAGTCCAGTTCGTGCTGTCAACGTTCAATGGCACCTGTATAAATGTCAGGAGAACTTGTCAGTAGGGAGCTATCCCAAATTGTGCCTATTCACCTCAAGCCTTTGTTTTGAAAACAAGCTTTTAGCATTGAAATGCTTGCCTAGCACAGTATAATTTTAAATCTTAAATGATATCATATTCAGGAGAGGGAAGATTCTAAACTGGGCATGTTTTTGTCGAATTTTCAGCTTCTCTAACCTTCTTTTTGTAGGATGATACTCATGATCACTCATTTGGACCAATAGCTACCAGTGGGAGCAATCTCTATGATGCAATAAGGATGGGATCAGGTTCAAGTATAATTGAAAACCTTCAGTCACAGCTGAAACTAAGAGAAGGAGAGATTTCACATCTACAGGTATCTTCTCAGAAAGCTTGGTCAGTGTTAGGACAATTCTGTGAACCAGCACAGCTATGTAGGGATGAGGACAAGAAAGATTTGTTGGTTCTTTTTTTTGTTTTGGCAAGGACTTATCCAGACTATCTGTCTGAAAAGTAAAAAAACCTCAAGACACTGAGTTTTGAGGAGAAAGAGTGGATCTGAGATGTGCTGTTTCTTAGCCTGGCTTAAGAATAAGCCTAATTACTGTGGATTTTGATATGGAATTTTAAAAATACAACAAATTCTTTCTTTCTCCTACTTGTTATGTCTGTTTACCTTAGCTGGAAATTGGAAACCTGGAGAAAACTCGATCAATAATGGCAGAAGAGCTGGTTAAATTAACAAATCAGAATGATGAACTTGAAGAAAAAGTGAAGGAAATACCCAAATTGCGCACACAGTTAAAGGTAAGTTCGTTTCTGGTGTAAATCCATCATGAAATGTAGATAATTGCGTTTCTTTAGGAATAGTCCTATCAGTTTAGGAATATATTCAAATCTGTCTCTAAGCATAAGTGACTGAAGAGCCTGTTGGTGATTTATTTTTTTTTTTTTAATATAATAGGGTTTTTCTTTATGTATAGGGTTTTTCTTTTGTATAGTAGAATCTAAAAATGCCCACTCCATGGTTAGGCAGTCACTTCAAAACACAATTGTTGGAAACGTGTGTTTTGCATAAGATCGTGTGCTGAATCAGGGAGAAACCATTTTTGTTTCTATCATATAGGCACTTGTCTGGAGCTGGATTTTTTGGTAGAGGGGGTGTTTTGATAAATAGCATGGGTTTATGAGGTTAATGCTGAAGCTGAATATGTGTCCAGTAGAGATACAGGGAATAGAACAAATAATTGAGTCCTATTGAATTGAAACTGACGTATTTGAGAAAGTTTTGGAATAATTTTTGGATACAGAATGTTCAATTTTCTCATGAAACATTTCACTAACTGGTCATTCCTGTAGTAAACCAGTGCAGTTTCTAACTGATTTTAATGCTTATAGCAACTGAACTTCAAGGTGCTTCAGTATGTCCTCTGAAGCCAGCACTAACTCTTTTTAGGATCTTTGAAATGTCTTCCTTTAACATCTAGAATATAAATCTAGCTGTATTCAAAGCACAAAAACTTTTGAAGAGTTTACTGTAGTAACACTTTGATAAGTTAACGCTGCCCTTATTTCCCCTGGTGGTGTAAAACACTGTCACAGCAGCAGCTTGTCTGCAGTGAGATAACAGAGTATGTTCTTGCAGGATTTGGATCAGAGGTACAACACCATTCTCCAGATGTATGGGGAGAAGGCAGAGGAGGCTGAGGAGCTCCGGCTGGATCTGGAAGATGTGAAAAACATGTACAAGACTCAGATAGATGAACTTTTAAAACAAAGACAAAATTAATTCCTCATGGAACTCTTAACGTAATATAGTGACGGACTGTAAAGATAACTTTATGTAAATGCTGCATTTAACTGTCTTGTAAAAAAACCCCTGTATTATAGAAAATGTGATTATATAATAGAGTTCATATGTTGACAGAAGAATCAATGCTTTAAGTGTCCTGTTCTGTCTGCAGTTAAATTATTTGTGCAATATTTAATTTTTTTTTCTCTTCAGTCATCCCTTTATTTAAGTTTTTGCTGAATGGTGGGTGATTTTACATGAACAGCAGAAATTATGATTGTTACCTTGTGAGACAGAACTGGAAGGCATGAATAGTACTAAAGCAGCCCTTGATTCATAATCTTTGTAAACCTATGAAAGTCACATTGGAAGTCTTTCTCGAGCGTTTATATGAGTTTTTCTAAAATCTCATCAAGTAATTTTTAATAACTAAGTTGCAGGACTTGCTGTCTGAAGCATAATTGGTGGATATTTTTGTGACAGGAAAAATGTTAGATTTGTGATTACAACATCTGAATGTGTCAGGGTGATTATTCTTAAACAAATCCGATTAGTCTGACTACTTTACACTAAGTCCTCTAAAGCAGAGTGTGAGATTCAAATGAGACTTCAAATTACAGCTTCATCTTGTATATTGCTTGTGTTCTCATGAGCAGTCTGGAGACAGCAGCTCTGCTTGTAATGATAAATGTGTTCAACTTCTAACACCAGAAATCTGAGCTATTAAATATCTCTTCCAGATTTAGTAGCTGATTTTTAGCTAGAACAGTTCAGAAGAATGCAGGAAACTGAATTTTTAAAAAATAAATTGCTGCAGATCTCATGGTTCCTTTTATATAAGTAGCAAGGGTTAGACTTCTTGTAAAATTGTACTGTGGCTTAATAATAGTTTTCCAGTGAATCTCCAGTGGCTGCAGAGTATTTCTCATGCCATCCCTTAAGCAAGGTATTGGTCCAACAGCACTCACATGACTTGGAGTTGAGCTGCATTTTTGGTAATGTCAGAGGAAATGTTTGAATGGGACCCTTGGGAATGCTGAGAAGAAGCTTTCGTCTTCCCCTCTGCATTCCAGAGAGCAAATATTTTGCTGCATCTCAGAACCTACTCGTGTGAAATACTGGGCAGTTGAAATTCTTTGCTTATCACACCAGTGCCTCTGTTGGGAGAGGGGTTTTTTCCCAGACTAGTGCACGTTGTAATTTGGGAACTCTTCTCTTGCTTGGGTATTCAATGGCCTGACACACAAAGGATGTGAAGGATGAGGAGTTGCTTCTGGAGAAATGCCTCTTGGTAAAATGATTTTACTATGGGTGTTAAGCATTTATTCCTTACTGGGAGAACAGTCACTGAAGTAACACAGGCAAGGGAATGCTTATGGAAAATCCTAGTCTGATTTGAGATTCAGGCAGTTGCTCTGTGAGGATTTCATTAAAGCCATAGAACCAGAACACTTAAATTTGTTATAACTCCATCTGTCATAGAAACTTCTAACTGCTTTAATAAAAATACTTTTTTCTCTTCCTTTTTTTTTTTTTTTTTCTTTGGGAGGTGGGAGGGAATTACCTTATTGTTGTCTTCATTTCAGTTTTGGAAACCACGGTGGTACGATTTTTCTTCTAAAAACCTCAGAATTTAACACTTTACCTTCATATTAAAGCATGCTTAGTTGTTCTAGGTTTCTGAAAAACCCCAGACCAATCAAAGCTAAGCAAAAATCAGTCCATATTAAAACACTTGGTGGAATTTTACTGATTTAGAATTATGATGTGCAAGTTCAGCCTTTTCGTAAGAAAACAGCTTTTTGTCATGGTCAAAGATCAGAAATTCTGTTCAGCTTTTTTTTACTGCAGCAAATCAATAACTTCCTGGTTTTCACCTTTTTTTACAATCTTGGCAGACAGATGCAGCAGCAAAGAAAAATAAATTATCCTTTGAACTTTTATTGGGATCTCTTGCTGCCAGTGTTTTTGAAGGTAACATTTCCTGTGTAATGTGAGCAGATGCTCCTGAAGGGCAGACAGGCACTTCTGAGTGTGTCTTGGGCTATCTTGGTTTTCAGGAAGAGCTTAGGTAAGAGGGAAATTTTAACATGCAATCAGCATTAACTGTTTTAGATGTAAAGATGCAAAAGGTACTAGGTTTTTAAATTTTACTAAAGTAGATGTAAATATTTGTATTGACTATTTTTGGATTCTATATTCCCTTGTAGTGCAACCTTTACTATCGCCTAAGAATCAGATGGCCTTCTGTGTCTTAATCATCAAAGCCTTAGAAAACAAAGTGGCTGTTGGAAGGTAACAGACTTTAAAATATCCTGGTTTGCTCATCTTTGATATATTTGTATGCTTGTTTTGAAGAAACATGAATATCTGCTCGAACACAATCCACTGCTCTTACTGAGATTGCCTAGAAGAGGAACGTGTAAAATGAAATGAATTAGGTTAGAATTCTAGTACTCACTTTTGTCTAAATTTATTATTTTAGAACGTTCCTTCTGAAAGCAACTAATTTAGCTCTCATTTTCACTGCTTATGCAAGTGTGAAGAAATGTTCTTTAGAGGGTACTCAGTGGAGTGTTCAGAGGGAGCTGAATTGCTGATGGAAAGGCCTCTGTGGATGTAGGTGGGTTTGGATGAGGAGTAGATTACTCTGGTACTCACTTCACACCCCATGTTCAAAATCCCATGTCAAAATCACGTGAGAGAAGGGTTAGTTCTATTTATTTTTTCCTGCTACACGTTTGTTCTAATTTATGTACTTACATTTTACTAAGGGCTATAATGATCCTTAATTTGAGGTGAAATGGTTATCACAGTGAAATTAAACCCCTGGTTTCTAGTTGTAAAATATGTATAAACTGTAAAAAGCACGGGGCAGCGTAAAATAAATTTTTCCGCTAACAGCGTGCTCTGGTTCTTTTTGAGAAAAGACTTAAAAATAGTTCTGGGGAGGGTGGGTGGGTGTGAACCTACTGCTGTGAAAGGAAAATATTCTTTAAGGTAGAAGATAGCAGATGTAGTTGGGATACAGTTACAGATGCCAGCTGAAGTCTTGCGGTACCCTTCACCTTTATGTACGAGGGGCTGGTTTATTTCTAAATGCACCGCAGCGATGGGCTTGTGGATAATGTGACATTTAGAGTAAATTCCTTTATTCAGGTAAGCGGTGTCAGCACCTCTGCCGGCGGCCGCGTTCTCTCGCAGGTTTCCTGGCTCGGGCTGAGCGTTTGTTCCTCGTTTCCCACCTGGGAACGAGGGGAGAAGAGGTCTGGGCTGTGCTGGAGGACTCAAAGCTCTTGAGTGTTGGCGCCTGTGCCTCCCCCGGCGCTCGTCACTGCGGGAATTGGGTCAGACCGAGGGA